>NC_082638.1:5647500-6272500 GCF_002263795.3 Bos taurus | reverse complement strand
ACTGATTTGAAACTGAGAGAAAGGCTAAACTTCAAATAGATGATGTTTCTTTTTTTCCTTCAAGAGATACTAGCTCTTAAAGGTCTGATCCAAGGTCAAGAAAGTAGATTATGAATAACATTAAGAAGTTGAGGACAGTATGTATCTTTGAATTACAGCTTTTGATTTTAGATGATACTGACTGACTTCCTGCTATGAAGTTTCAGGGCATTAGCAATTTCATATTTCTTTCCATTTGCACTTCTGACTTTCTTCATTATTGTATATTATTTTCTTGCTGTGATAATTTGTATAATGGTCACATTGCACTTTGTAATGATACCTCTCACAATTGGTTAATATTAGTTCTGTTTAAGGGCTTCCCTCATAGCTCAGTTGGTAAAGAATCTGCCTGCAATGCAGGAGACCCTGGTTCAATTCCTGGGTCAGGAAGATCTGCTGGAGAAGGGATAGGCTACCCACTCTAGTATTCTTGGGCTTCCCTGGTGGCTCAGCTGGTAAAGAATTTGCCTGCAATGCAGGAGACCTGGATTTGATCCTTGGGTTGGGAAGATCCCCTGGAAAAGGGAAAGGCTACCCACTCCAGTGTTCTGGCCTGGAGAATTCCATGGACTGTATAGTCCATGGGGTCGCAAAGAGTCGGACACAACTGAGTGACTTTCACTTCACTTGGTTCTGTTTAAATGGATTCTCTGCCCATTGCCCTTTGTATGGCCAAAAAGTTCCCATTTATGAGGCTTCAGTTTTGTCTTCCCTGGGGCCTCAGATGGTAAAGAATTATCTTGCAATGCAGGAGACCCGGGTTTGATCCCTGGGTTGGGAAGATCCCCTGGAGAAAGGAATGGCAATCCACTCCAGTATTCTTGCCTGGAGAATCCCCATGAACAAAGGAGCCTGGTGGGCTGCAGTCCATGGGGTCACAAAGAATTGGACACAACTGAGCGACTAATGCTTCACTTCTCATTTGTCTGGATTTCATGCTCGAGCAGCTTTATCAAGAGGGCTCATGGGGTCTGTGTTCTCTGAGCTCTTTCATGCTAGAGAATATCTGTATATTGCCTCTTTGCTTGAGTGACATCTTGACTGGGTTCCGTGTGGGTCTCAAGTTCTTTCTTCAAGATGCTAGTCATTGCTCCCTTACTGACTGCTTTCAGTGTTGCTGCAGAGAAGTATAATTTTTCCCCCTATTTTGTCAGTGGTTTGCTTTTGCCTCCTGAGTGTCTGAAGTATGTTTTCTTTATCCTTGAAGTCTTGATAATGTCAAGTTTTGAGGCACTCTTAATGAAAAATCCAGTGTTATTGCTACTGATCCCAGGGAGAGAGAAGGAGAGAGAGAGAGTGACAATCAGTGTGTATGAGTTGAGAACTCACCGTTTGTTCTTCCTTGTGAAACTCCCAGAATAACCACAACAGCTCCCATTTATGCCAAACTCAGTATCATTCTAGATATTTTAGGAATATGACCTCAGTTCTCCCATAAACCTTTGGAGTAGGAGCTATCATCCCATTTTGTTGATGAGAAAACTGAGCTTATGATAAGAAGTAACTTGCCAAGGGTTGCATAGCTACTAAGTAAAGTTCAGGTGAAAAGAGATAATTTCCTTTTTGCTTTATCTGTGTCCTGTTTTTGATATTGTGCTAGTTGCTCAGTTGTGTCTGACTCTTTGTGACCCCCATGGTCTGTAACTCGCCAGGCTCCTCTGTCTGTGGAATTCTCCAGGCAAGAATACTGGAGTGGGTTGCCATTCCGTTCTCCAGGGTGTCTTCCTGACCCAGGGATTGAACCCCAGGTCTTCTGCATTGGCAGGCAGATTCTTTACTGTCTAAGCCACCAGGGAAGCCCTTTGATATTTTACTACAGTTATATATAAGATGTCTCCATCAGGTAGCTGAAATGTACACAAGACTCTATGAACTGTTTTGCAACTTCCTGTGATTATATAATTGAGTCAAAATTAAAGGTTGAAAGGAAAAAGAGAACAGGACCTGACCTAGTTAGTCACTGATGCTGGTCTAGTAGGATAATGAGAGTCACAGCAGAAGTAGAGAGAGAGCAGAGTAGGTGTCTCTTGGGTCTGCTGTCATCTGAAGGCTTGACCAGGGCTGAGAAATCCATTTCCAGGATGGCCGACTCACAACTTGGAGCTGACGAGTTGGTTCTTTTATCTGTAGGCTGTCTTATGGATGCTTGAGTGTCCTCATGACATGGTGACAAGCTACACCCAGAAAAAAGGGATCTAAGAGGTCAAAGTGAAAGCTGACCTGGTCATGGAGCACTTCTATAGTATGGAAATGAAAATCAATAAAGGTCCATCTAGTCAAGGCTATGGTTTTTCCAGTGGTCATGTACGGATGTGAGAGTTGGACTATAAAGAAAGCTGAGCACTGAAGAATTGATGCTTTTGAATTGTCGTTTTGGAGAAGACTCTTGAGAGTCCCTCGGACTGCAAGGAGATCCAACCAGTCCATCTTAAAGGAAATCAGTCCTGAATATACATTGGAAGGACTAATGTTAAAGCTGAAACTCCAATACTTTGCCCACCTGATGTGAAGAGCTGACTCATTGGAAAAGACCCTGATGCTGGGAAAGATTGAAGGCAGAAGGAGAAGGGGACAACAGAGGATGAGATGGTTGGATGGCATCACCGACTCGATGGACATGAGTTTGAATAAACTCTGGGAGTTGGCGATGGACAGGGAGGCCTGGGTTGCTGCAGTCCATGGGGTCGCAAAGAGTTGGACACGATTGAACGACTGAACCGAACTGATTTTTTGTAAAAAAATAAAAAATAAAAATTGTTTATTTTTGGCTGCACTGGGTGTTTGATGCTGCACACAGGCTTTCTCTAGTTGTGGAGCACAGGCTTTACAGCGCTCAGGCTTCAGTAATTGTGGCCCATGGGCAGGGGTCTACTGGCATGTGGTATCCTTCGGGGACAGAGATCAAACCCATGTCCCCTGCCTTGGCAGGAGAATTTCTAAGCAGTGGGCCTCCTGGGAGGTCTACTGTTAGTCACTCAGTCGTGTCCGACTCTTTACGAGTCCATGGACTATAGCCTGCCAGGCTCGTCTGTCCATGGAATTCTCCAGGGAAGAATCCTGGAGGGGGATGCCATTTCCTCCTCCATGGGCGGTCTAAGTAAGCCCTAATTTAATGTGGGAAATGGTTATACTGTGGTATGAATAAAGAAAAGAAAGTGAAGTCACTCAGTTGTGTCCAACTCTTTGTGACCCTGTGGACTGTAACCTACCAGGATCCTCTGTCTAAGGGAGTGTCCAGGCAAGAGTACTGGAGTGGGTTGCCATTTCCTTCTCCAGGGGATCTTCCTGACTCAGGGATGGAACCAGGGTCTCCTGCATTGCAGGCACATGCTTTACTGTCTTAGCCACGAGGGAAACCAATATGAATTGAATACCAGGAGGCAAGACCATTGGGGGCCATCTTGGAGACTTCCATAATCCTGGAAACCGTTCATGGAAAAAGGTCCACAGGACTCTGACTCTTTGTCAATATGGCAAATGAAGAGGAGCATTTGCTGTTGTTCAGTCGGGTCCGACTCTTCACGACTGCACGGACTGCAACACACCAGGCTTACCTGTCCCTCACCATCTCTTGGAGCCTGCCCAAGTTCATTTCAGTTGAATCAGTGATGCCATCCAACCATCTCATCCCTAGTCTCCTTATGCCCTCAATCTTTCGCAGCATCAGGGTCTTTTCCTATGAGTCAGCTCTTCACATCAGGTGGCCAAAGTATCGGAGCTTCAGCTTCAGCATCAGTCCTTCCAAGGAGGAGTGAGTGTACCATGCAGAACTGTAGCTTTTGCAGCCTGGTGATCACAAGGATAGAGGTGCAGCACACTGGGAGGCAGCTGGTTTTGAGAAAGTGGGTTTTTTTAAAAATCATTTTTTAATGGCTGCACTGGCTCTTCATTGCTTTGCCAGCTTTCTCCAGTTGTGTTGAGCAGGGGCTACTCTGTACTTGTGGTGTGCAGGTTCCTCACTGCAGTGGCTTCTCTTGCAGAAATTGGGGCACACGGGCTTGGTTTCTCCATAGCATGTGGGATCTTTCCAGACCAGGGATGGAACCCCTACCTTGGCAGGTGAATTCTTAACCACTGGACCCCCAGGGAAGTCCGGGGTTGTTGTTTTCAACATATTGACTTTGAGATGACATGTGGGCCAGTCTTTCTAGACTGACCTCCGACTCATCCAGGGTGTTCAGCCCCATAGCTGCTACCTGATCTCTGGCACCTGTACCTAAGTTTTTCTGGGGTTATGCTATAGGAACAGGCTTGACTGCTTCTGTCCTCTGCTCTTCTGGGTCTTGGGCATTCAGTGAACATTCTCTGCCTTGCTAATTGTTCACATCTGCTTTCTAGGTTCAACACCTTTTGTTGGCAACTCTTGTCTGCTGTCGTGTCCTCTATTTTTTTTTTTTGTAAGAAAAAAACTATTTATTTGGCTGTGTCAGGTCTTAGTTTTGGCACTTGGGATCTGTGTTGCGTCACGTAGGATCTTCCCTGGTGGGACACAGACTCTCATTGTGGCATACAGGCTCCAGATTGTGGGTTCAGTAATTGTGGTGTGGTCGTTTAGTTGCTGTGAGGCTTGTGGGATCTTAGTCAACCAGCCAGGGATCCGACCCCACACTCCCCTGAGTTGCAAGGCAGATTCTTAACCACTGGACCACCAGGGAGGTGCCTCCTCTGTTTTTTAAATTCTTCTTTTTGTTGCTTTGTTCTCATTTTACTAAGCTCTGGGATGGATTAGAGATTAATGCATGGGTTACATTTGCAAGATTTAACCGGAAGTCAAGTCATTTTAAAAAGTGGACTGAGTTTATATGGTGCAGAAATTTGGTTTAATCAGTCAGATAAACGGTTGAAATGTCACGTTTTGGTTGTGAAATAGGAAAAACAATTTCAAACTCATTTTTCATTGTGTATGTGTTGTCTCCTTAGAGACACATTGAATATTTATTGGTCTTCTCACTCGTTTTGTGAAGCTCAGAGAGCAAACACCACAACTTGTATGAGAAATTGTACAATAAAAGCAGGTGTGTATCGTAAGACATCTTTTTCCTCTACAAATTTCTCTTGGGGGTATAAGATGAAGTATTAAATCAAACCAAAGAGGTATTATGTGTCTCATGAAATAAAGCTAAGCATACCAAGCAGAACTCTTATGTAATTATAGTGTCTTTCGGGAATTTTAGGGGTTTCCTGAATACTTTTAAGAGATTATGATCATTATTTTGTTCTGCATGTATAGCATTTTCTGAAACTCTTTGATAGCGACTGAAAACCATTAACAGGGCCAACCAGATAAGCCTTTCTGTGAAGAAAATTCACTATTCATTCCGGGCAAGTAGTGACCACACAAAGACCTAGCATCGTGATAACGTGTAGTTAGCTTTCCAAAGACTTCATGAACCCCCAGTTGGATCGCTCTTTCTAGCCTTTCCAAGTGTGGCCTGTGGGATAAGGCTGGCCACTTGTCCTCTGAAAGGCAGCCCCTCTGTGCTGATCGCCTCTGGGTTTAGCTCCAGAGATACCTGAGACGTCTCTTCCGGGAATGCATGGCTAAAACGGAGGCCACGGGAAAGCTGGAGTGCTAATATTTCAGAGCTCTGGTGTCAGCTCATCTGCTCTCCAGAAAGCAGAGACCATTCAGGAGTCCTGCGGAGGCTCCCTCAGTGGTCTCTCTCACCTCACCCCTGCCCCTCCCCCACCTCACCCCTGCCCCCCCCCACCTCACCCCTGCCCCGCTCCCCACCTCACCCCTGCACCGTCCCACCCCCACCTCACCCCAAACCTGGAGGCCCTCTGTGGTTCTCCTGGGACTGCATTTCAGTCCTTGACCCACTGCAGTGAGGGGAATATATAACTTCTCATTATTTAAAGAAAAGACAAGCATAATGATCATTTTACTAGAGCTTGACTATTGAGTACGTATTGAGTAATTTATTGAAAGACATGGCCTCCATCATGTACTTCATCTCTTTACCTCTACTTTGTACTTTAATTTTTTTTAATATTTTTTTTCATTTTGAAATTTTTTTAGGATACAGTTGATTTACAGTGTTGTGTCTGTTTCAGGTGTACAGCAAAGTGAATAGGTAATGCGTGTACATACATCCACTTTTTAAAATGTGTTTTTCCCATATAAGCCATTACAGAGAATTAAGTAGAGTACCCTGTGCTGTCCAGTAGGTCCTTATTAGTTATGTATTAAATGTATGGGCTTCCCAGGTGGCACTTGTGGTAAAGAACCCACCTGCCTATGCAAGAGACATAAGCGATGTGGGTTCGATCCCTGGGTCAGGAAGATTCCCCTGGAGGAGGGCATAGCAACCCACTCCAGTATTCTTGCCTGGAGAATTCCATGGACAGAGGCGCCTGCCTTGCTGCAGTCCATGGGGTTGCAGAGAGTTGGACACAACCAAAGTGACTCAGCACACCCATTACATATACTGTAGTGTGTACATGTCAATCCCAATCTCCCAATTTATCCTTCCCCTCTTCTAACCACGGCCCTGATAATCATAAGTTTATTTCCTACATCTTTACTTTTTAAAAACTGTGATAAAATACACATAGTTTTACAGTTTTCCAGTTTGCAAGTTTCTCAAAAAGTTGAAAATAGAACTACCATATGACCTAGAAGTTCTACTCCTGGGTTTTTATCGGAAAGAAACAAAAACACTAATTTGAAAAGAAACGTGCTCCTCAGTATTCGTAACACATAGAATTTAAGGAATCTCTCACTCAACTAAAAGAAAAAACAAATTTACATTTTTAGCCTTTTTTTAACTTTAAAAAAATTTAATTTTTATTTTTAGCCATTTTTAAGTGTTTTAGTTCAGTGACATTAAGTGCAGTCACATTGGTGTGAAAATGTCCTCTCTTTCCACGTGCAGAATTTTTTCATGCTTTCAAGCAGAAACTCTACTTTTTTGGGACTCCAGAATCACTGCAGATGGTGACTGCAGCCATGAAATTAAAAGATGCTTGCTCCTTGGAAGAAAAGCTATGACCAGCCTAGATAGCTTATTAAAAAGCAGAGACATGACTTTGCCGACAAAGGTCCATCTAGTCAAAGCTATGGTTTTTCTAGTAGTCATGTGTGGATGTGAAAGTTGGACCATAAAGAAAGCTAAGCGCCGAAGAATTGAAGCTTTTGAACTGTTGTGTTGGCGGAGACTCTTGAGAGTCCCTTGGACAGCAAGGAAATCGAACAGGTCTATCCTAAAGGAAATCAGTCCTGAGTATTCATTGGAAGGACTGATGCTGAAGCTGAAGCTCCAATACTTTGGCCACTGATGCAAAGAGCTGACTCATTGGAAAAGACCTTGATGTTGGGAAAGACTGAAGGCAGGAGGAGAAGGGGACAACAGAGGATGAGATGGTTGGATGGCATCACTGACTTGATGGACTTGATGGAGTTTGAGTAAGCTCTGGGAGTTGGTGATGGACAGGAAAGCTTGGCGTGCTGCAGTCCATGGGGTCACAAAGGGTCGGACACGACTGAGCAACTGAACTGAACTGAACTGAAAAGAGAAAAGAAAGAGCAGAGAATACATCACCAAATTGGGTTTAGACCAACATCCAGACTTAATCAGCTCTGAGAAGTTCCGTGTCATATCAGAGAAACATATCTGGAGTCCCAGGCAGCTGGGAAAAGGGTCCCAGGCACTGCGTCCACTCTGTGGGTGAGACTTCAAAGATCGCAGTTCGGATTCTGCTTCTAATCCCTGGATGGTCACCAACTGGTATCACCAGCAATCCGTGAGCAAATTGCAGCTCTGATTTCATGTTAATAATGTTTGTTTCATGTTGTAAAACTTGGAATGTGACTAAGCCTGGGACTTGGTTGGCCAGGCCCTCCTCCAGAGGCTCAACAATCTCAAGATTTCTCCTTCCTCTTATCTCTGGTGCTGCAAGTCTTACCCTCACAGCAGGTAGTCACTCCCAGACACTCCCAGTCAGGGCAGTATCCAGGCAGGTTAGAAGCAAGGTCAGAAGCCTGCTCTGCTTTGTCTCTGAAGCCTAAACAGCACTATTTATTTAATTTCCCTGACATATGCCCGGAAGTGAAATTGCTGGATCAGGTGACAATACAATATTTAAATTTTTTGAGGAGCTACCATACTGTTTTTCATAGTGGCTGCATCATTACTTCACACTGCCACGAGTCTCATTATTGTGTTGATAGCTTTTATTCATTGTCTGTGTGCTGGGGACTCTGATAAGGTCTTCTGTGAATTTTCTAGTTTTTAAAATTCAGTCACAATGTACATATGAGAAGCTTTGCTTCTTTTAAGTGTATAATTCAGTGACTTTTAATACATTCACAAGGTCTTGCAAAAATTGTGCTATCTAGTTCCAGAATATTTCCCATGAGATTTTATTGACTTTTCCATTCCTCTCTTCTCCCAACTTCTGGTAATCACTAATCTACTTTCTGTCTCTTGGGGAAGGGAATGGCAACCCACTCCAGTGTTCTTGCCTGGAAAACTCCATGGACAGAGGAGCCTGGCGGGCTACAGTCCATGGGGTCCCAAAGAGTCGAACACGACTGAGCGAGTAAGCACGCTTTATGTCTCTATCGGTTAGCCTGTTCTGGACATTCGATGAAAGGGAATCATATAATTAGTCGTCTTCTGTGACTGACTTTCCTTGGTTTGTTTTCAGGGTTCAGCTATGCGGTAGTAAGGATTAGTATTCTAATATTTTTTTTATAGATGAATTATATTCCATTGTATGAAGGGACCTCATTTTGTTTATCTGCTCATCAGTTAACAGATATTTGGGTTGTTTCCGTGTTTTGGCTGTTAGGAATAATGCGTCTATGAATGTGTCTATATAAATTTTTGTGTTGATACATATTTTCCATTCTCTTGCATTTATATGGGGGTCATGTGGTAATTCTGTTTAACCTTGAGTAGCATGGCCAAACTGTTTGTACGCTCTGTGTTCCCACTCCCTGTGTATGGGGACTCCAGCTTTGGCACGTTCTTACCGACACTTGTTATCACCTGTACTTTAGTTTAGCCATCCCACTAGACATGAAGTGCTATCTCATTGTGGCTTTGGTTTCTATCTTCCTGATGGCTAATGATGTTGAGCATCTCTTCACATACTTGTTGAGCATTTGTATGTCTTCTTTGGAGGAATGGCGTGTTTGACTCCTTTGTGCAGTTCCAGTTGGGTAGTCTTCTTACTGATGAGTGGTGTCTGCATTATTTGGCCCTCACGAGAGAAAGATGGCGCTACCACTGGCTCCTTCATGTAGATGAGACAATCTGGGACATGGAAGGTTGACTGGTGGGAGTGCTAGAGTTCCCCTGCAGGCTTGTGAGACCCTGCACCTCACCTCCTAACCCCTAGCTGCCGTGTTTCTGTCCTGAGCTTCACCCTGCGGTGTATCCACATGCCTGGTGTGAGTCACGGGAGTCCTAGCAGCAGGAGTTTCTCTGGTGAACAGAGAGCTTATAAGTCTTCAGGCCACCCTTCCACACAAGTCATCAGGGTCGTTGCTGAACTTCCATTTTTAAAGTCATCAAATTGACCCAAAGTTTCCACTACCCATTGGCTTTGCTTATGTCAAGACAGCAGAGCTTAAATACAGCTACTGTGAGAACATCTTTTTTTTAAATAATGATTTAAATTTTTTTAATTTAATTAATTGGGCTGTGTTGTCTCTGAGTTACGGCACATGGTATCTTTGCTGCATCATGTGGGATCTTTCAGTGAGGCACACCGACTCTAGTTCAGGTGCGATGTCCAGAATGCTCGGGCTTGCGCTTCAGTAGTTTTTGCAGCACTCAAGGTCAGTAGATATGGTGCACGGTGTTAGTTGCTCTGTGGCATGTGGGACCTTGGGTCCCTGACCCAGAGGTCGACCCACGTGCCCTGCTTTGCCATTTACCACTGGACTGCCAAGGAAGCCCTGACTTGAGAGCTTCTTGATGATGGTATATCAGATACCCCGTTGATGTGTCTGAGAAGCCTCAGCTGCTGAAAAGGCTAAAGAATAGCTATCTCTGGTGTCTGATCAAATTTCTGGAGACATTCTAGTTCAGTAGGGCTAGGCTAGCTCCCACGTGGTGCTGTAGGTCGGCCTATAGACCCCACTTTGAAGAGCACAGAGCTGAGGCTCACTGAATTCATCCAATATCCTGCCTGGCTTCAAGTTTATCCACTCCTTTTATCCAGCCTCTGTCCTCCTTATTCACAATTTCCTCTTAACTGAGAATAGGCATTGAACTGTTCTCTGAGCAGAAATGGACTCACACATGTCCCTGCTGTTTGCCCTTGTATTCCCCTGGTCTGGGGCCGCCACGTGTGGGAGGCAGACTTCTAAGATGTTTTGCAGGGTTCTGCTCCATGGCGGGCACCCCTGTGTGATTCCCCTCCCCTTGGGTGCGAGTCGACCCTGTGACTAGAAGGCAGCATCACTGCTAGAACTTAGTTGCTGACCCACTGATGCTGAGTCAGCCTAGAGGAAGAGCTACGACCAACCTAGACAGCATATTTCAAAGCAGAGACATGACTTTGCCAATAAAGGTCCGTCTAGTCAAACCTATGGTTATTCTAGTAGTCATGTATGGATGTGAGAGTTGGACGGTAAAGAAGGCTGAGCACTGAAGAATTGATGCTTTTGAACTGTGGTGTTGGAGAAGACTCTTGAGAGTCCCTTGGACTGCAAGGAGATCCAACCAGTCCATCCTAAAGGAAATCAGTCCCGAATATTCATTGGAAGGATTGATGCTGAAGTTGAAACTCCAATCCTTTGGCCACCTGATGTGAAGAGCTGACTCATTGGAAAAGTCCCTGATGCTGGGAAAGATTGAGGGCAGAAAGAAAAGGGGGGTGACAGAAGATGAGATGGTTGGATGGCATCACCAACTCAATGGATGTGACTTTGAGTGAACTCTGGGAGATGGTGAAGGACACGGAAGCCTGGCATGCTGCAGTCCATGGGGTTGCCAAGAGTCGGACACGACTTAGCAACTGAATGACAACAACAATGATTTAAAAATGTTTTTGAGATTCAGTGATTTTTCTCCCTGGGAAATATCTGCAGTGTGATAACCGGTGGCCAAGAGACTTCAAAGGAAGACAAACGACTCCCAGAGGTGATTTTCTCCTTATGTTCGACTTGACGAGGACTTGCTTATCCTGCACACAGAAGGCTTACGGCAATTGAAACAGCGGGCTTGATAACAAAAGAGAAAGATTTCCATTTAAAACAGGGCTCACTGGAGACTGAAATTTCACCCATTCAGAGCTGAATAGAGTGGAGCGGTTCTTCAAAGCTTTTAAACATGGTGTTGGTTCCACTTAGAGGTCTATTTCATTAGCTCTTCTCAAAGCGGAAGAAGAAAATTGTTTACATTATCCAGATAATCAGCATATAACTCTGGAGTGCATCGCTTTTGATTAAAACCTGCACTGTTTTTGTCCAGTCCATTGAAATTATTGGTGATTCTGCAGGAGCAAAGAGAAAACCGAAGGAAATTACTGCCCCACCCCTTGATTAGCTGTTTTATTTAAGATAAATGCACTGGCTCGCAAGCAGCAGTGTGTGGAAGTAGAAAATCTGGATTCCATTTATGCCCTGGTTCCTGGGGGACCTTCCAACCTGAGCTGGTCCAATACCTCCTGTGGTCTCAGTCTACTTTCTTGGGAAGTTGAGGGTTTCAGTTATTCAAATGCATCTTCTCTTTAACGTTCTGGGAAACTCCCCGTAGACTACATGGAGACCAGTTAGGTCACCCACCCCGATAAAACATCATCTTGGTTATCATTTCTTTATTGCAGCACTGACCAAAGCATTCTGATAAAGGGCGATACTGAATATTTTCAGCTCTGTCTTGGCTATTCAACTCTGCTATGGTAGCACAGAAGCAATCAATGAATGGGAAACTTCCGATACAGCTTTATTACGGCATCCCCCCACCCTTTTTTTTAAACAAAAGTTGGCAATGGTAGGATTTAGCCCACAGGCTGCAGTTTAATGATCCCTGTTCCATGGGTTTCTTTCTGAGGTCTTAAGTTTGGACAAAATTAAAGAACAGTGACCTAGAGTGATAGTCTGTGGCTCTTTTAAATCAGATGCTACAAGGTTGAGCTGTATTTTGATGCTAGACCTCCTACTTAAATATGCGACTAGACCTCTCTGCAGGTCCAGTGGTTGAGAATCCACAGGGCAATGCAGGGAACACAGGTTCCATCTCCGGTCGGAGAACTAAGACCCCACATGTCCAGAGCAACTAAGCCCCACCGCGTGTCGCAACTGTTGAGCCTGCGAAACACAGCTGGAGAGTATGTGTGCTGTGCTTAGTCACTTCAGTCGTGTCTGACTCTGCAACCCCATGGACTGCAGCCCACCAGGCTCCTTTGTCCATGGGCTTCTCCAGGCAAGAATACTGCAGTGGGTTGCCATGCCTTCCTCCAGGGGATCTTTCCAACCCAGGGATGGAACCTAGGCCTCTTACGTCTCTCACATTAGCAGGTGGGTCCTTTACCACTAGCACCAACTGGGAGTCTGTGCACTGCAGGGAAAGATCCCGAATGACACAGCAAAGATCCCGCGTGTTGCCACTGGGACCAGAGGCAGCCAAAAGAAATCAATATTTAAAAAAAAAAAAAAAGTGTGAGCTTGGGCCATTGAGTCCTCTCACTTTGAGCGTCTTATTCTCCCCCAAACAAGGATAACTAAAGCACCTTTTCCTGGGCACTCCACCACTGGAAGTCCTCAGCCTCTCACTGCTCCGTCACTGCAGCTCCACAAGGCAGCCGGTCTCTCCAGCTTTGCTTTCAGTCTGCAAGTCAGAATTCCCTGGGGGCCTTGTGGCTGTTCCAGTGTCTAGATCCCACCCCTCACCATTACATCAGAATCCCTGAGAGAGGATGGGCCTCTTACTTGTACCCTAGCCAAGTATGAATGCTGTGGGAAGCCATGTATGAGAACCAGTGTCATCAGGTAACTATTCTTGTTACCTCTGTTGAGCAGAGATCCCAGAGGTAGGATTACCAAAGGATGCACATCAAGAAAAGCTATGACAAATGTACATGGGATATTAAAGAGCAGAGACATTACTTTGCCGACAAAGGTCCGTCCAGTGAAAGCTATGCTTTTTCCCAGTGGTCATGTATGGATGTGAGAGTTGGACTGTGAAGAAGGCTGAGCGCCGAAGAATTGTTGCTTTCAAACTGTGGTGCCAAGGACTCTTGAGAGTCCCTTGGACTGCAAGGAGATCCAACCAGTCCATCCTAAGGGAAATGAGTCCCGAATATTCATTAGAAGGACTGATGCTGAAGCTGAAAGTCCAATACTTTGGCCACCTGATGCGAAGAGCTCTCATTGGAAAAGACCCTGATGCTGGGGAAGATTGCAGGCAAGAGGAGAAGGGGACGACAGAGGCTGAGATGGCTGGATGGCATCACTGACTCAATGGGCATGAGTTTGAGTAGACTCCGGGAGTTGGTGATGGACAGGGAGGCCTGGCGTGCTGCGGTCCATGGGGTCGCTAACAGTCGGACATGAGTGAGCTACTGAACTGAACTGAACTGAGCTACAGGGCACTCGGGAATCTTAGTTCCTGGACCAGGGATTGAACCCCTACCCCATCCCCTGCAGTGGAAGTGCAGAGTCCAAACCTCTGAACTGCCAGGGAAGTCCCTTCTGCTAGTGTTTTTATGTGGTGATCGTGAAAAGCTATTGACTCTCCAGCACCTAAGAGGAGAAAGCTGTGGACACGTGATGCCCACGTCCTGTGGTCTGAGCCTAGGGTCTTGTGTCATGGGCTCTGTCCCTGCACTTGAAGAGAAATTTCTTGCGGCCATGTGCACATAGGGGATGGAGACTGAGTGAAGGATCCAGAAAGCGCCTTTCCAAGATTAAGAACCCACTGCAAGAACTCCTTTTATCTTAGGCTAGAGGTTGGCAACGGAGAAGCCAGTGGCAACCCACTCCAGTACTCTTGCCTGGAAAATCTCATGGACGGAGGAACCTGGTAGGCTGCAGTCCATGGGGTCTCTAAGAGTCAGATATGACTGAGCGACTTCACTTTCACTTTTCACTTTCATGCATTGGAGAAGGAAATGGCAACCCACTCCAGTGTTCTTGCCTGGAGAATCCCAGGGATGGGGGAGCCTGGTGGGCTGCCATCTGTGGGGTTGCACAGAGTCAGACATGACTGAAGTGACTTAGCAGCAGCAGCAGCAGCAGAGGTTGGCAAACCATCATGGATTTGTTATTTTTAAATGTTTTTTTTTTTAAAATCAAAAGATAGAATTGCCTGATATGGGAACATTTGATAGACTTCACCACCTCCGAATACAGTTTTATGGAGCCCAGCCACACCCACCTGTCTGCATATTGTGCACACCTCACACACTGTGCATGGTGTGTTGGAGTTCCAGAGCCTCACACAGTGACCGTCTGCCCCTCTGCAGAAGCAGCTTGCCAAGCCCTGCCTGAGGTCACGGGGTAAAAGTAAATGGAACAAAAACATTCGCAACTTGTAACGTAAGTAAGAACAGCGCATTCTGCCAGTCTGTAAAATCAGTGGAACCAAAACATACCACTGAGAGCCTGGCTTTCGAAGGCTGATCAGTAACCGGTTATAAAAGGGTTGGCAGGAGGCTTGGAAATACGAGTCCATCTAAAATAAGATCCATTTCAACATTTACATCTACTGATGCCAGTTCAAATACGGAGAAGAAAATGAACTAAACCATCATGTTCCTCATTCTGACAAGAATTCAGGGTATGTGGGGCCGTCCGTGTTCTCTCATTGCATCCAAGCCGGCTTCTTCTGGAAAGTTCTCCTGGCGATGCTTAACGAATGGTCTGAACGTTTGAACGGAATGGGGAGTCTCCCTCTCACCCTGAAAACAAATTGACCTGCGTGCTGAGACATTTGAGTATTGTCAAGAACTCTTTCTCTCCCATTTTCCTCTTATTGTTCTCCTTGATCAGTTGCTAAGTGGTGTCTGACTCTTTGGGACTCCATGGACTACAGTATGCCAGGCTTCCCTGTTCTTCACTATCTCTCGGAGTTTGCTCAAACTCATATCCATCTCATGTCCATTGAGATGCCATCCAACCATCTCATCCTCTGTCGTCCCCTTCTCCTCTTGCCCTCAATCTTTCCCAGCATCAGAATCTTTTCCAGTAAGTCTGTTCTTCCCATCAGGTGGCCAAAGTATTGGAGTTTCAGTTTCAGCGTCAGTCCTTCCAGTGAATATTCAGGGTTGATGTCCGTTAGGACGGACTGGTTGGATCTCCTTGCAATCCAGGGGACTCTCAAGAGTCTTCTCCAACACCACAGTTCAAAAGCAAAAATTCTTTGGCTCTCAGCCTTCTTTACAGTCAAACACTCACATCTGTCCATGAACCTACCAAATGAGATTTAGATGGATTTCAATAAGCAGGTTCAGTAAATAACTCTGAAACTCTGCAAAACTAAGTTTTCTGAGATACACGTTAATTTGTTTTGTACTGAGTAGAACACTCCATCATCATCTTAAAGTTAATAGATCCAATTAAGTAGATCAAACTAACTTTGTCTGACTCAAATCAACTTTCTGAGTTTATAAGGCTGAAATTCATTGCTTAGAATCATTTTGAATATATGAAATGTATATCAATGTGCACAAGCATCCAAATAAATAAAATTAAATATAAAAAATACAAAATATAACCTCAGTGGGAAAAGAACTTTAAAAAGAATAGGTGCATATAGATTTATAATTGAATCACTTCACTGGATGCCTGACACAGTAACACAACATTGTTAATTAACAATAGTCCAATATAAAATAAAAATTTTAAAAATAAACAGGAAGAAAAAGTAAAAATTAAAACATACAAAATATAAAAAAACAACTTATTATATGTATATTTGAAAAGGTAGTGGAAGTGCTAGTCATAAGTCGTGTCCGACTCTTTGCGACCCCAGGGACTGTGGCCCTCCAGGCTCCTCTATCCATGGGATTCTCCAGGCAAGGATACTGCAGTGGGTGGCCATTCCCACCTCCAGGGGTTCTTCACGACTCAGGGATTGAACCCGGGTCTTCGGCATTGCAGGCGGATTCTTCACTGTCTCAGCCACCGGGGAAGCCCCATATGAATATCCGAACGTAATCTTATATGCAATTACATGTACATGTTACCCAGTTATATCCATATAACTGGATAAGTTATTTTTGATATATCTGTAATCAACTTCTTACACAGAAATAGTATGTACAGTGTATACGTGTATCAGAATATATCCCCATTAGGTACAGGGCCTGGAGGAGATACATAATGAGGATATGTTTATCTGAAATATCTCCCTCACTTGTTTTGGAAGGATTTTGTTTTTAAAAGCTGAGTGGGGAAACTGAAGTTTAATTTACTTCTGGAAAACAGTTGATGTAATTTGAATAAAAAATAAACAGATTTTCCCATTGCAATTACTGTGTAATTAATAATGTAAATTTTGGGAGACATGATTATTTGTCTTTTCTGGGAACCTAAATTTTTAGAGGGGTGCTCTGCTCTCTTTGGAGAATTAACAGAGATAACCTACTCATTTAAGGAGCTTCCCAGGTAACTCAGCTGGTTAAGGATCCACCTGTAATGCAGGAGATCTCGGTTCGATTCCTGGGTCGGGAAGATTCCGCTGGAGAAGGGGTAGACTACCCACTCCAGTATTCTTGGGCTTCCAGGGTGGCTCAGCTGGTGAAGAATCCGCCTGCAGTGCAGGAGACCTGGGTTCGATCCCTGGGTTGGGAAGATGCCCTGGAGAAGATTACAGCAACCCATTCCAGTATTCTGACCCACAGAATTCCATGGACTTTGCATGGGGTCGCAAAGAGTCAGACACAACTGAGCAACTTTCACTCACTTGCTCGCTCATCTGAGGTAAGATCAAGTTCAAGGCAAGTGAGTCCCACAGATAAAACCACCCTCCCCCACACTCCCAGGAGGTGACGGGTGGCAGGCGCCCCTTTGAGCTGAAGTCTCCTTTTGGATTCTCCTTGATGCCTTTGTACAAATATCAAAGGGCAGAAAGCCCTGGCGGACCCGCCCAGAATCAAAACTTCAAAGAGAGATTAAAGCACCCTAACTGGGTGAAACCTCTCCCTTTTCCCCTTAGTAAATACTATTTGTGCATAACACTTTGTCCAAAAATTAAAATGTTTCAGTGCGAGAAGACATAGGGATAATTGATTTTGTTCCCCTGACTTCACTGTAAATGAAAACCATCTGAATATCTGCCAGCTCCTTTCCAGTTATTATCTCTATGTTTGTTTCATTCTCTCCAACTTTCTGGGTGCTGACATCCCGGAGGCCTCCCGGGGAGCCGGGCAGAGACGATAGTGTTACAGTTGGGGACGTGATGTAGACATCAGGCCTTTTAAAGAGCCCTTCCCCCATCAGCCCCCTTCCCTTCTCACATAATTAGAGGAGAATAATGTAATCACCCAAGACATCTCAGCGTCTCAGCACACCGAGTTTAAGTTTTGTGATTCTCAGCCCTTCAATTAAAAGAAGTGATGCCCTTCCTTCGAACAACAAAGCCATCAGGGCCTGAGGTCATTGGACCCTCCTGGTCCCCAATGGGCATTGTTTCTTTTGTATGCAGAGTCCTGTCTGTGCTAAAGGCCTGGGATGCTCATTGGTGATGCAAAGAAGAGAGAAATAATCGATTTTACCAGCACCAGCCCCTGGCAGTGAGGTGGGAATTGCAGTCGCTGTTTACTTCCCTTTTAATTGCAGGTTTAGTTTCCTAGAGAGAATTAAGGGACCTAAATAGCCAGGCAATTAGGGTGGTCCTGGAGTGGGGGTGGAGCACGAGGAGGGGGAGGCTTTGGTGGGACCCAGAATATCACCAGGGGGTTGGGTGGAGTGGTGACCTTCCAGCTCACCTTCTCCTTTTCCAAGATTATGTGGATCAGAGAAGAAAAGGGGCTCAGGCAACAAATAGCTCAGCTGGGCCGTCTTCCCAGAGACCTAAGTTCTCATCCTGTAAGCCGCCTGAAGGCTTCTCAGTCTGAGTGCTGAAGAAATGATGCTTTCGAACTGTGGTGTTGGAGAAGACTCTTGAGAGTCCCTTGGACTGCAAGGAGATCCAACCAGTCCATCCTAAAGGACATCAGTCCTGAATATTCACTGGAAGGACTGATGCTGAAGTTCCAATATTTTGGAGAAGACTCTTGAGAGTCCACTGGACTGCACGGAGATCCAACCAATCCATCCTAAAGGAAATCAGTCCTGAATATTCATTGGAAGGTCTGATGCTGAAGCTGAAACTCCAGTCCTTTGGCCTGATGTGAACAGCTGACTCATTGGAAAAGACCCTGCTGCTGGGGAAGACTAAAGGCTGGAGGAGAAGGGGATGGCAGAGGATGAGATGGTTGGCTGGCATCTTTGACTCAACGGACACGAGTTTGAGCAAACTCCAGGAGACAGCTAAGGACAAGGACATGTGGCATGCTGCAGTCCATGGGGTTGCAAAGGGTCAGACACGACTGAGTGACTGAAGAACAAGCCTTCTTCATTTGATACATAGAGAGATGCTGAGAGTCCTAGCTCAGTGTAGCAAGACTTAAATGAACTCATAAATAAAAGCACTTAAAGATTGCGAGGCACTTAGTAATTGCTCAATAAATGCAGAAAGCATTGCCACTTTGCTTCATCTCAATTTTTTTTTTCTGAAGCAGTGACAGCATCGTTTAACATGTGAAGATTCTTTCCCTTTTCCCCTCTCTTTCAAAGGACCGTGAAAACGTGGAAATAGGCATCTTTAAAAATACAGGTAAAGTGATGTGTAGGTGTTAACTGGAGCAAGAAATCTTCAAAGGAGAGAATTACTTCAGATGGAGCTCAGTAGACAGGTGGAAGTCTCCTTCCACTGTTGCAGGAGTTTTCCAGCCTTCAGCCTGGTGACTCTCCAGCGCTGAACTTGGAGCTTAGTGTGTCTGAACTTCACAGACTCCCACCTGTCACCCTTTCTCTCTGTGGACTTTTCTCCCCACGGTTTAGAGGTTGCTCAGAACTCACAACATTTTCCCTTTCTTTTAACTTTTTATTTTGTACTGGGGTATAGCCGATTAACAAACAGTGTTGTGATGGTTTCAGGTGGACAGTGAAGGACTCAGCCACGCATATACATGTAAGTCAATTCTCCCCCAAACTCCCCTCCCATCCAGGCTGCCACATGACATCGAGCAGAGTTCCCTGTGCTGTCCAGCAGGTCCTTGCTGGCTCTCCGTGTTAAATACAGCGGTGTATCCATGTCCATCCCAAACTCCCTAACTATCCCTTCCCCCTTCCTTCCCCCTGGTGACCATAAGGTTATTACAGAGCATTGAGGAAAGTTCCCTGAGCTGTCCAGCAGGTCCTTGTTGGTTCTCCATGTTAAATACAGCAGTGTGTCCATGTCCACCCCAGACTCCCTGACTATCCCTTCCCCCATCCTTCCCCCTTGGGAACCATAAGGTTATTACAGAGTACTGAGCAGAGTTCCCTGTGCTGGACAGCAGGTCCTTGTTTTTTCTCCATCTTAAGTATAGGCGTACTCACAACTCCTTCTTTTGCTTTACCTGCTTTTACTTCCATAACTTTGTTAACCTTTATCTCCCCACTCTCTGCGCCCTTAACTACTCTTCAGCAATTTGAGTCTCCTCTCCTGATTCCACTTCTTTCTAAGCCTAGGAACATCCTTGAGAGGAAATGTTGTGTCCGTCTTAAACAGCATTAAAAAAAAAATCTGGCATGGAATAAAAGACGGCACGGAATTGAAGATGCTATTATCATGAGTCCACCATGGCTTTCGCTTTGCTCTTCCTTTCACGAAATGATATATGGAACATTCACTGAACAGAAGAATTAGAAAGTTGCTAATCACTTACCCCATTCGCACTCACTTCTTTATTTTTCCTGCCTCCTGGCCCCAGCGGTAACTAGGAACCTGACGTCTGGATTTTCCATTCACTTGTTTTGATTTTCTTGCTCTTTTTATCCCATGCATGTATATACATTAATCATATGTGATTTTCTTCTGCTTGCTTTTTAAAATTTTTATATAAAGAATATCCTATAGGGACTAGTTTCTTTTTTTTTTTTTTACTCAACCTTTATTTCAATGATGTAGTTCATTCAATTTGAGGTCTATTAAGTATCTCACCTGGGAGCTATGCTCTGATGACTTTATCCATTCAGCTGTGTTAGGGCATCTGGGTTGTGTTGAGCCTTTTGCTCTTACAAACAGTGCTTGCTGGGAGTGGACTGTCAGTCAGATCTCCTGGAGCACGTGTGCTAAGCTTCTCTTGGGTCTTAGGAGTTGGAGTAGTCTATGGAGGCTGGGCATCATTTCCCTGGAACGTAACCGGTCTCTCCACTCAACAGCAAGGTGTTTTTCTCTTTTGGTCCTTTAGAATGGAGGGGCAGACTCCTCTCCTCAGTCAGACAGGACTCACTACTACGGTTCGCAGCCGTCCAGCACCCCAGCACATCCACCGCCTTCTGTGTGACCGTTTTACAATGAGCAGGAAGGGCGAGGTGCCTTCTTTGCACCTCTGATGCTCTCAGCGACCTTGTCAAACAGGCACCATTATGCTCATTTTGCAGAGGAGTAAACTATAGCTGATGCATGGAGCATCATCCAGAATTGACCGGGGGTCAGTAGATCCCAGACTCCAGCCCCCGCTGCATGCGCGTCTAAAGCCCACACCGTGTTCAGGGCAACCGCTTCTCGCCTCTCGTTCATCATTAGTGACCAGAGCCACCGATGTTACGGAAAAGCAGACGTCACTTCCTGTAGAAAAGCCTTCTATGGGAGTCTCCTTCAAATCAGCCGAGAGGACACTTTATTTATTTATTTTCGAAAGGACACTTTAAATCCATCTTCTCTAGGATTTGGGGACATCACTTTTCCTATGCTTCTGAATGTCTGTGACGTCCGCTTCCCTGGAATCAGGAAATATATGAAGGGTGGAAACCGTTGGGATGGTTTTAAGCTTAAGTACATCAGTAGCTAGGGAACTGGTCAAGAAATGACTTGATTTCAGAGTGGGGAGCCTAGGTTTTCCCCTCAAGTGTCTGTCATTCTCAGGGCATTGAGGAGACCTGGAGCAGGAGACAGGAGAGGTGAATTAGGCATGGACGTCTTGGGCTTCCCAGGCAGTGCTAGTGGTCAAGAGCTGGTCTCCAGCCAGTGCAGGAGACAGAGATGCAGGTTCAATCCCTGGGTTTGGACAATCCCCTAGAGAAAGGCATGGCAACCCACTCCAGTATTCTTCCTTGGAGAATCCCACGGATAGAGGAGCCTGGTGGACTACAGTCCATGGGGTCACAAAGAGTTGGACTCAACTGAAGCCACTTATCATGCACATCTTAACCTGAATGGGTTGTCTTTTTTAGAAAGGAATCTGTGTGGACACCCGTGTGATTTCTAAGTCACCCCTTGAGCTGTGTGTGTGTGTGTATATATATATATATATATATATATATATATATATACGCTGTTAAGTTGCTTTTGTTATGTCCAACTCTTTGCAGCCCTACAGACTGTAGCCTGACAGGCTCATCTGTCCATGGGCTTTTCCAGGCAAGAATACTAGAGTGGGTTGCAATGTCCTCCTCCAGGGGATCTTCCCAACCCAGGGATCGAACCCACATTTCCTGCAGCTCCTGCACGGCAGATTCTTTACTGCTGAGTTACTGAGGAAGATATATATTTATATAGCTATATATGCAGAGAAGGCAGTGGCAACCCACTCCAGTACTCTTGCCTGGAGAATCCCATGGACGGAGGCGCCTGGTGGGCTGCAGTCCATGGGGTTGTGGAGAGTGGAACACGACTGAGTGACTTCACTTTCACTTTTCACTTTCATGCACTGGAGAAGGAAATAGCAACCCACTCCAGTATTCTTGCCTGGAGAATCCCAGGGACGGTGGAGCCTGGTGGGCTGCCATCTTTGGGGTCACACAGACTCAGACACGACTGAAGAGATTTAGCAGGAGCAACTATACATGTGTATGTGTTCGTTGCTCTGTCATGTCTGACTCTTTGCAACCCCATGGACTGAAGCCCACCAGGCTCCTCAGTCCATGGAATTTTCCAGGCAAGAATACTGGAGTGGGTTGCCATTTCCTTCTCCAGGGGATCTTCCCGACCCAGGGATCAAACCTGGGTCTCCTGCATTGCAGGCATATGCTCCACTGTCTGAGCTACTAGGGAAGCCCAGCTATATAAATATACATATATATGTATCCTCCCCACTGCCCCCAGCTATTTCCAGGCTGATATATCATCTCCTCATGCGTGTGAGGTGCTCCACAGCGTCGTCTAGTAACGTAGGATCACTATATCTGTCTCTCAGTACAGCCCCAGGAGAGACTCAGTTCTGCCTCACATCTGGCCTATGTGAACTGGAGTAGATAACTGACTGTGAAAAACAGTGCAAGTGTGTGTAAAAGACAAATGCTTGCTTTATTGATGTGTTAGCTGGTTGTAACCTGGTCCTGCCTTAATGTGTATTTTCAACTGTGTTTTCCATTAAAAGAGCAATTAGAAAGCATGAAAAACAGACAACAGTAAAAAGAGGTGAGGGGCAAAATCGTTTGTCATCTCTACCACCCAAAGACATTAACTGCTGACGTTCCAGTGAATCTCCTTCCACGCGTAAAAGAAGTCTAGACTCTAAGATTGGGACGACAAGAAATATATAATTTTGTATTCTTCATGGGCTTTCCTGCTGGCTCAGAGCTGGTAAAGAATCCGTCTGCAATGTGGGAGACCTGGGTTCGATCTCTGACTTTGGAAGTTCCCCTGGAGAAGGGAATGGCTACCCACTCCAGTATGCTTGGGGTTTCCTGGTGGCTCAGCTGGTGGCTCAGCTCCCCTGCAATGGGGGAGACCTGGGTTCCATCCCTGGGTTGGAAAGATCTCCTGGAGAAGGGAACGGCTACCTGACTCCAGTATTCTGGCCTGGAGAATCCCATGAACTGTATAGGGTCGTATGGGGTCGTAAAGAGTCGGACATGACTGAATGACTTTCATTCTTCAAGTTGAATATTATAATGTATTTCTCCAAATTTTTACATATTGCTCTCAAACATCATATTTAATGGCCACGTAATTTCCTTCTTTTTAAAAGATTTTTGCTTTATATGTATTTTTTTTTTTTTTTGATGTTGATCCTTTAAAACATTTTTTTTTATTTTTTGTGTTTGGCTGCCCTGGGTCTTGGTTGCTGTGTTCATGCTTTGTCTAGTTGCCGCAGGTGGGGACTGCTCTTCACCTTGATGCTCAGGCTTCTCATCGTGGTGGCTCCCCTTGCTGTGGAACATGGGTTCCTGGTGCAGAGGCGTAGGTGGTTGTGGGTCGCAGGCTCAGCAGTTATGGCATATGTGTTTAGTTGCCTTGCAACACGTGAGATCTTCCTGAACCAGGGATAGATCCCATGTCCCCTGCCTTGGGAGGAGGATTCTTAACCGCTGGGCCACCAGGGAAGTCTCAGGCAGCACAATTTCTTAAATAATTTCTTTTCCCTTCCCCCTTTCTATTTCCTTATTTTTTCCCATCTCTTCGAGGATTCAATAAACTATGGTCTATGAAGTGAAGTGAAGTGAAACTGGCTCAGTTGTGTCCGACTCTTTGCGACCCCACGGACTATACAGTCTATGGAATTCTCCAGGCCAGGATACTGGAGTGGGCAGCCTTTCCCTTCTCCAGGGGATCTTCTAAACCCAGGGCTCCTGCATTGCAGGCGGATTCTTTACCAGCTGAGCCACAAGGGAAGCCCATGGTCTATGAAGTTAATGCCTGTTAAATAGGATCTTGGCTAATGTGGTCTGTATTTCTATGACCTGGATTCATCATGCATGATACTAACAGTGATATATAGCTCATCTCTGTAATAAGCAGAGAGTTCATCAGTGACAGAAATGAGGTCGTAGGGGGTTTTGGAGTATAGCAGTTCTCACAAAGGAGAGTGTATCAGGGTTACCTGGAGGACTTGCCTAAACACAAGTGGGGGAACCTCAACCCTGATTCTGACCTGCTAGGTCTGGGCTGGGGCCTGAGAGTCTGTTGTTGATGCTCAGTTGCTCAGTTGTGTCCGACTATTTGCAACCCCATGGACTGCAGCACGCCAGGCCTGCCTGTCCATCACCATCTCCCCAGAGCTTGTTCAAACATACATCCATTGAGTCGGTGATGCCATCCAACCATCTCATCCTCTGTCGTCTCCTTCTCCTCCCGCCTTCAATCTTTCCCAGCATCAGGGTCTTTTCAAATGAGTCAGTTCTTCGCATCAGGTGGCCAGAGTATTGGAGTTTCAGCTTCAGCATCAGTCCTTCCAATCAATATTCAGGGTTGATTTCCCTTAAGATGGACTGGTTTGATCTCAGAGTATAAATTTCTAATAAACTCCTAGCTGATGTGGCCGCTGAGCTAAAGACCACACACTGAGTTGCTCTAAAACTAGGTCTTGGTAATAATTTTCACAGACTCAGCTAAGCCTGCTATTGGCAACTTAATATAGGCAAACGAGTTAGTAAGCCCCATGCTTGGGTCTTGTGTTGGTCTCATATATACTGGCCATTGATGGCATTGATCGTGGGACTTATCAAGCCATGCCTGTGCAGCTGAGTTAACATGAAAAATTGCAGTTAAGCTTTCAGGCTCCTTTTGTACTGATTTTCCTACTTAGTATAAATGGGGGATCAGTAATCCAAGTACAGTTTTTTCGCAACCATTTGTAAATTGATTCAGATTCAATGGTGACTTAGTTTTGCCATCAGCAGCTGGGATGCTTGACCATTTCTTTCTTTGATTGCTTTCTTGGATATCACACTAAAGCGTAAGGCAGAAAGCCTTTTGAGGTTTGTCCCTGTTTAGCAGCTGGGCCCACTTGCTTAACTGCAATGCACACGGTCTCTGCTCTGGGGATTATATGTGTGTGTGTGTTGCTCAGTCGTGTCTGACTCTGCGACCCCTATGGACTGTATGTAGCCCCACCAGGCTCCTCTGTCCATGGGATTCTCCAGGCAAAAATACTGGAGTGAGTTGCCATTTCCTTTTCCAGGGGATCTTCCCAACCCAGGGTTCGAACCCGCATCTCTTGTGTCTCTTGGATTGGCAGACAGGTTCTTTACCACCAGCACCAGCTGCTCTGGGGATGAAGGGCGAGAAGATTTGAAGCTGGGTCTTCCCACCCACGACCCCAACCGTAGTTGGGGTTCAGGGAACCAAAGCCAGAGTCCCATCACCGAATTCTGCACATCTGACTTGAACTGGGGGTAGGATGGCATTGTCTCCCAAAGCGGAAGGCGAGGCACTTCGTCGTCCACAGCCGTGTTCCCTTGTGCCCACAGCCGCCCTCCTGAAACATAACTTGCTGCTGGGGACTCACGCTGTGCAGAAACAAGCAAGCTCACAAATCCACAAATGCCGTATTTCAAAAGTTCTTCTGCCTTCTCTCCTCTGGAAGGGCGTGGGCTGTGTACTTGGGGGAGCGATGTGTTTTTCGAGACCCCCCCCAAGGAAATGAAAAGTCTGTGGGTAGTTTCCCCCTCTGCTTGCAGGGTCCCTTTTATGTTTTCAGGCAGAGAGCCTCATGGAACCAAACATAATTATTTTTATTAGTTTTTCATTTCATCTTCATCATACAAGGGTTTCTTTCAGTAAAACGGCTTCCAGTTTGATGGGGGCAAAATGGATCTTTGCGTTTCCCTCCTGAGTCGCAGGGGTGCAGATGGCAAAATAACCCCTTATAACAACGCTTCGGGTGGAAACGGTCCTTTCCTTTTTTTTTGAGATGAACTTGGTAGACTCCTCCAACCAGCTGAGGCTGATGGTGAAAATGTAAAGTGAAAATTCAGCGCTGCGTGTGTGTTTTCAACTAGCTGGGGAACACACATTATGTCCCTGAGGACCACTTGGCCAGTGTAACTTTGGAGAGAGGTCTGTGGGGGAGACCATAGGTTTCATTTCAAGAGGAGCCGAAGGAAGCCTGTCTCCTGCTTTTTTCGAGATGGCGAGGATTATCCCTACCCGAAAAAATAGGTTCCCTAGCAACAAGAGATAAGAGAACGTACTCATAAATTTCCCCTACCTACTCATTTAAAAAAAAAAAAAATGCTGTGAAGCAGATGGTTTGGATCAGGCAGGTATTCCAGGGTCTTAATTTACTCAGTGTCGGTACATGGAGCATAAATATTGAAGTGTTTGCACGCTGCCGTTTGCAAAACTGCAGCCTGACAACTCTTTCAAAGAGGAGAGGTTTCCAAAGACCCAGCTTCCCCCCATCAATAATCCAAACAGGATGCTGGCAGAGAGAAAGCCACGGGGGACCCAGATCCCTGGGCATGTGTGAAGGAAATAGGCAGGGCAGAGAATTCAGGATGCTCGGTATAGCACAGGATAAAAAAGAAAGCAAAGCTGTCAGAAGGATAACTGGGAAGAAACGGAGGTCTGGAGTTCAAAACTGGAAACGGTTGCACATTGGCAAGAAATCTTTACAAAATCTATTTATTTTATGTAGCCATGCAATGTAGCATCGGACAGTGCCGCTTCCAAATGAAGCTCTATCTTTGCATTTACCCGACTCCATTGCTTTTTTTAAAAAATTGCCTTACCTGGCTACATCTTGGTGGAGGTGGTTCCTGGGCTTTATGACTAAAGGTACCTCATGTGTGTATAGAAGTGCGTCAGGAGGCAGTTTTGCCCTGGGTCTCAGGTGGGAAAGAGCTAAGAGATGAGAATTTTCACTCACAGGTCAGAAATCGAAAAGCTCTTTGTCCCTTCCACTGTAAATTATTGAAAATGATTTCCGTCTTGTGTCTGTGCGCAATGAAAACTTCAGTCCCTTTAATGTTTCTCTGGTGCTCGTAACCTAGATTCTTACTCTGCTAAGACCAGGATGTGATCCACGGACAAGCTATTTTTTTAATTATATTTTTCTTATAATTTTTGTCAGGTACAGCTGATGTATAGTATTACATGTTTCAGGGGTACAGTATAGTGACTCACAATTTTTTATGTGTCTGTGATTCATAATTTTTAAAGGTTATACTCCATTTATGGTTATAAAATATTGGGTATATTCCCTATGCTATACACTATAAATTTTGAAAATGAAATTTGAAACATTCATAAATATAAGTATATATATATATACATATATATATATATACAGTCCATGAAATTCTCTGGGCCAGAATACTGGAGTGGGTTGCCTTTCCTTTCTTCTCCAGTGGATCTTCCCAATCCAGGGATCAAACCCAGGTCTCCTGCATTGCAGGCGGATTCTTTACCAGCTGAGCCACCAGGGAAGCCCAAGAATACTGGAGTGGGTAGCCTATCCCTTCTCCAGCGGATCTTCCCAACCCAGGAATAGAAACAGTTTCTCCTGCATTGCAGGTGGATTCTTTACCAACTTAGCTATCAGGGAAGCACATACAGTTACATATAAACATCTCTGTCTCTGTCTTTCTCTTCTCTCACTGGTATATCCACCTGAGTCGTGTGTCTCTTTTTAAGACATGCAGATATATTTTCCCTTCATATACATTTAAGATAATATACTTATATCCCCTCTTTAGTTTATTGCAGGACAATGGCATGGGAAAGCAGCAGATAAGCCTGCCTCTGTAATGAAAAAGCTAAGATAGCTTGGCAGGCAGCATGGCTGTGTTTCAGCTCTCGTCAGCCCCAAATACGGTGTGCATTGTTCCTGGCTGAAGTTTCCATTATACTCGGTGAGTACGAGGAAGCTTCTGCTGAGATTGGCTGCGTCCCAGACGAGTTCCAGGTGGTTGTCAAGTGTGACTGATCCACACAGTTTAATTCCCTCTCTTTAAGGAGCAGCTGGAATGCTCGCTGATCCTTAGGTGGAAAGCGCGTCTGTCCTCCAGTTTCTCAGGGCTGTGAAACCTGTGACTGTTTGGCCCCCAGAGAATTCAGGCCTTCCAGCTCATCTCAGGGATATCCTGCCCTTCGGATCCCCTAACAGGACGCTGTCTGTCCTGGAGCTCTGATAAGAGTCCTCTTTGTTTAGTGGGCGTGATGATCAAAGTGGTGGAGAGCTGAGAAGGAAAATTCTCCAGATGGTGAGCTTTGCAGTCTGCATTCGGGACAGCTTTGGGGAAGACTCCAACTTCTATTTTATTTTAAGGGATCAACTTGTATCATTTCATGAATGACGCGAGACAAACTCTTCTAGGGCAACTCGTGGCAGCCGTAATATACAGGTTGAAGGCATCTCCTGCTGCTGCTGCTGCTAAGTCGTGTCAGTCGTGTCCGACTCTGTGCGACCCCATAGACGGCAGCCCACCAGGCTCCCCTGTCCCTGGGATTCTCCAGGCAAGATCACTGGAGTGGGTTGCCATTTCCTTCTCCAATGCATGAAAGTGGAAAGTGAAAGTGAAGTTGCTCAGTTGTATCCGACTCTTAGCAACCCCATGGACTGTAGCCTACCAGGCTCCCCCGTCCCTAGATTGCCCTAAACTCTGTCCTGACTACTGGCTGATGGACGGGTTGCTTTTGGGGCTATGAACAAATCAGTGTACCAAAGATTGGTTTATATTTCCCTCTGGGATTTTGGGGACTCTGGTATAGTAGTCCTGATGTTAGATACGTGCTCCAGCTGGCCTTCCAATCTTGGGCTATGGCGTATACCTTCCTGGGAGAGGATTGCTTCAGGATGAGTGTGTAAGTGCACAATGAGTATGTCACATGGATCTGGATGTAGAGGACAATGGTGTGCATTTGTATGGGGCCTGTGAAAATCATTTTCCAATATGGTTGTCTTTGTTTCCATTCAGAGATGTGTGCCTTGCTGGGGTATTATGAGTGTCTTTCAGCAATTTATTTATTTATTTATTTTGACTGGTGGTCTCTAGAGCACAGGCTTGGTAGTTGTGGCTCACTGGCTTAGTGTGGCACGTGGGATCTTCCCGGACCAGGGATTGAACCTGTGTCTCCTGCATTAGCAGGCGGATTCTGAACCACAGAACCACCAAGGGAGCCCCGGCAATGACTTCTGACATACTTCTGAAACAAGACGATCAAAAAAAATTCACCTAAAAGATATGAAAAGCTCGTGTCATTCCATGGGGCCAAGTAATAATTAGAGAAATTTGAGTCAGTGGTATTTTTAGTTTGTATCTTTTTCTTTTCTTTTTTATTAACAATCAACAGTTTGTGGTCTCTTTGGTTTCCAAAGAATCACCTTTGCTTACCCTGATGCCCTGATTCTGTTTTTCTTTCCTTCCAACTATATTGTAATATTACTGACATATAGCAGTATATAAATTTAGGGGTAAAGCATAATAAATTGATTGGCATACCACATGAAATGATTATCGTATACGTTTAGTAAACAGCTATCATCTCAGATACAAAATTAAAGAAACAGAAAACACATTTTCCTTGTGATGCAAATTCTTAGGATTTCTTCTCTTAAGTTTCATATATGATATACAGTATATTTTATATCAAAAATAATATTTTATAATTAAAATATGTTAATTATATTTATCATGCTGTACATTACATCCCTAGTTTTTGTTCAGTCGCTCAGTCGTGTCTGACTCTTTGTGACCCCACGGACTGCAGCACGCCAGGCATCCCTGTCCATCACCAACTCCCGGAGCGTGCTCAAACGCCTGTCCATTGACTCGGTGATGTCATCCAACCATCTCATCCTCTATCATCCCCTTCTCCTCTTGCCTTCAGTCTTTCCCAGCATCAGGTTCTTTTCTAGTGAGTCGGTTCTTCCCATCAAGTGGTCTAAGTATTAGAGCTTCAGCTTCAGCATCAGTCCTTCCAATGAATATTCAGGACTGATGCCTTCCAGTGAATATTCAGGACTGATGCCCTTTAGGATGGACTGGTTTGATCTTGTTGCTGCCCAAGGGACACTCTCTTGAGTGTCTTCTCCAGCACCATAGATCAAAAGCATCAACTCTTTGGTGCTCAGCCTTCTTTATGGTCCAACTCCACATCCATACATTCTGCTGCTGCTAAGTCACTTAGCCATGTCCGACTCTGTGCGACCCTGTAGACGGCAGCCCACCAGGCTCCCCCGTCCCTTGGATTCTCCAGGCAAGAACACTGGAGTGGGTTGCCATTTCCTTCTCCAATGCATGAAAGTGAAAAGTGAAAGTGAAGTCGCTCAGTCATGTCTGACTCTTCTCGACACCATAGACTGTAGCCTACCAGGCTCCTCCGTCCATGATTTCCCAGGCAAGAGAATGGAGTGGGGTGCCATTGCATGACTACTGGAAAAACCGTAGCTTTGACTGTATAGACCTTTGTCCCCTATATGTCCTTAGTACTTAACACTGGAAGCTTTTTCCTTTTGAGTCAGTGTTATTACTTGAAAGGGTCTTTCAGAAGCTACTGGGAAGGAATCAAGGTTGTGGTAAGTTGCTCAAGTCAGTTTGCCTGTCTCTCTGTTTTGCTTTTATTACTTCCTATTTTATTTATTTACTTTCTGGCCACGCTGTCCGGCACGTAGGATCTTAATTCCCGAACCTGTGCGCCCTGCATCGGAAGTGCAGAGTCTTAGCCGCTGGACCACCAGGGAATTTTTTTTACATCCTGTTTTAAGTTAGATGGCAAGTAGTGATTGCGATGCAGCCGGTGTGTAGTGTTTGATGTCTTTGTATGAATGTAGGTCTGGCATGGACTTTTCCTCCTCTCTTGGCTTTGTGAGCACCTCCATCACTTTTCCATCTGCTTTTCCATGTGTGTTTCCTGGTCTTTGACATTGTACATCCCCCGCCCCTTCCTGATTGTTCCCTTTATTTCTCCTTTCCCACATTTCAGCAGTGAGGTTGCCTCACTGCACAAAGCAGAAAATGACAGGACCCTTTTCTGCTCAGCATTGGTTTCCAGGAGCCTCAGATCCTAGGAAAAGCACAGCGTTCTTTCTTAGCTAGGAAATCTGAGAAGTTTTCTGGGCTGAGGAGAGATGGCTTTCCCAAGAAACTGGAAAATATTTGTTGGGGCCCCAGAAGTGCAAAAGAGGAAGTGTGGGTGGAAGGACCGTTCAGGAGGAGCCGTGTCTGAACCGCCCTCTGGGCAGAGCCCTGGGCAGGGAGGCTGCTAGAAGGAGCCTTCGAAGACTCTGTAGAGATTTGCAGACCTGCTGTCTTCAAGAGCAGCAGCAGCATCGAGGGAAACACCTACTTCGGGTGTAGCCATTGTGAGGCCTCTGACCAAGGGCCGCTCATCTCTTCTGACAGCAAGAAGTATTTCTGCTTCTGGGAGAGAATTTGGGGGTTGGAATGCTCAGGATGTCCAGGTTAGTGTGCCTGTCTGTCTCAGTCCCAGAGAAGGAAATGGCAACCCGATGCAGGATTCTTGCCTGGAGAACCCCATGGACAGAGGAACCTGGTGAGTTGCAGTCCACGGGGTCACAAAGAGTCAGACACGACTGATCGACAAACACTCACTTGCTGTCTCAGAGTCTCACACTTTTCTCATTAAAGCTTTGATTTTAATGACTTTTAACTTTAAAAAAAAAATGACTTCTTTTTCTGAATGACTTTTGACTTGGATTTCTTGATGACTTTGGCGTTTTTGACTGGCTTTGACTTAGGAGTCGGGCTGCACATTCAATCCCTCTGGCAACTCTGCTGCTCAGAAAATAAGAACCTGGGCCTTATTTTCAGGATGGTGGGCCCTGTAGTTGCTGGAACTGAGCATCCTAAATTGATGACTAGCTTCCCTGAGCCTGTACATTTCTTGCCAAGCTTCTAATGCCATCAAGAGAATTCCTCCTGCACTCAATTCTGGTAACTACATTGACCCCTCTGCAAACCTCCCCTTCCACCTGTGTCTCCTCTCCACTAACCACAGTGAAGCCTTAGTAGCTCTGATGCCACTCCACACCAGGAATGGTCACCATCCTGTTTATGATCAGTGATCAGGGCCCTAATGCTCTCAGACAGGTTTACCCACTTTCAAAATCCTCTCCTGAGGTGGACTTTCTGAGGCCCCGTTGGTCCCAACTGTCTTGGGAGTCTGATTTTTCTCGACAGTGTAGCTTGAGCCCAGAGCTTACGTAGAAATGTTTTACTGAGGAGCAAAATCCCAGGGAAGCAGAGACAAGGACGAGGGCACCGTGGCTTGCCTAAATACGTCCTGGAGCAGTGCATGTGGTTGATCTTCTTGCAAGGAGATCCAACCAGTCCACCTTAAAGGAAATCAGTCTTGAATATTCATTGGAAGGACTGATGCTGAAGTTGAAGCTCCGATATTTTGGCCACCTGATGCGAAAGAGCTGACTCCTTGGAAAAGACCCTGAGGCTGGGAAAGATTGAAGTCAAAAGGGAGAAAGAGGCAGCAGACGATGAGATGGTTGGACGGCATCACTGACTCAATGGACACGAGTTGGGGCAAACTCTGGGAGATGGTGACAGACAGGGAAGCCTGGTGTGCTACAGTCACGGGGTCGCAAAGAGTTGGACACAGCTTGGCAACTGAACGACAATGGTGCATATGTTATCTTACAAGTCAAAGGTGCATGATGAGGCAGGAGCCAAGGTATTGTTAACGTGTGCCCTGGGGTTCGAGGGTCAGCGTGAGCCCCTCGTGATGGTCACTGCAGTCGTGGCTAGGTCGGTATGTGGCAGACGGTCCCAGGGACAGACCGGGCCAGGAGGGCGTGATGACCAAACCACGCCACCTGAATCAGGAAGAGGAAAGGGAGGGTGTTCTGCCACAGGGACCTACAAGACATTCATTTTGGGTCCCTCCAGGAAAGTTCTCACACACCTCTTCTTGTTCTTCAAAAAAATGATCACAGTTCTCTTAAAAACAGCTCATCTTCCAGAATGCCTTTTCCTTTCACAGTGCTTTTATATTTACAGCCTGTTTCTAGCTCGTCAATACTGGATGTGCCGGGGATGAGATGTAGCCCTATACTTAAGGCTTCCTGTGGGGTTGTCTTTCTCCGCCTTGCCCTCCTTCAGCTAGTGATGGACGCTTAAGTCCCTGGGAACCTGAGCCTACGTTTCCCTAACGCTTTCCCTAACGAGGTGCTGATGCTTTGCGCTCCCTCCCAGTCCACACACCTCCCCACCTTCCCCACCCCGGGGATTCAGGATTCCTGAATTTCTCAGCCAGTCCACCCGGCTCACCACCACGGGACTCCAGTCCCGGCTTCACCCCAGATCTTCAGATCTTCTAGTACTTCTGACCTCTGATTGTTCCTTTTCCTTATGAATTTGACGTGACATGATTATGATGATTATTTTACCTTTGAAACTCAAGCTTTCATTGTAAACTGAGACCTAATTACAGAAAAGTGGCCCCCTTCCCCCACAAAGTGCATAAAGATTACACGGCAAGCACCCTTGTAGAGATGTTGGTAGAACATCAACCAGCTATGCCCCTTCCAAGGCACACTCCATTCACATACCTCCACATACACACTATGAGATTTTTTTCTCTTTAACACAGCAAAATGCATGACTTGTTGTACATAGTATACATTCAGCCCCAACCAAGAAGAGACCTAGTCCACAGGATCACAGGTTCGGGGCAGGGGACCCAAAGGGACTGCTCTGAGATGCGCAAGACAGGTCTCTCACAGGTGGTGGAGGCAATCAGAGCCGTCAGAGGGGTTCCAGACCCATCGAGACAAGCTCTAGAGAGCAGGCGTGCAGTCCCTTGTTTCTGCTTCCCTGACTTCCACGGGTGCACAGGTTGACTTGAGCCTCAGCCTTGTCTTTCTTCTGTTGGGCTTCAGCCTGCATGTTCGCTTCCTCTTCCACTTGGTTCTCATGGCATTCAGTTCAGTTCAATCACTCAGTTGTGTCCGACTCTTTGTGACCTCATGGACCACAGTACACCAGGCTTCCCTGCCCATCACCAACTCCTGGAGTTCACCCAGACTCATGTTCATTGAGTCAGTGATGCCATCCAACTATCTTATCCTCTGTCATCCCCTTCTCCTCCTGCCCTCGATCTTTCGCAGCATCAGGGTCTTTTCCAATGAGTCAGCTCTTCCCATCAGATGGCCAAAGCATTGGAGTTTCAGCTTCAGCATCAGTCCTTCCAATGAATATGCAGGACTGATTTCCTTTAGTATGGACTGGTTTGATCTCCTTGCCATCCAAGGGACTCTCAAGAGTGTTTTGCAACACCACAGATACAATCTACTATATATAAAATAAATAAACAAAAATATCCTACTGTATAGCATAAGGAACTGTATTTATTATCTTGTAATAATCTATGGTGTTGGAGAAGACTCTTCAGAGTCCCATGGACTGCAAGGAGATCCAACCAGTCCATTCTAAAGGAGATCAGTCCTGGGTGTTCTTTGGAAGGAATGACGCTAAAGCTGAAACTCCAGTACTTTGGCCACCTCATGCAAAGAGTTGACTCATTGGAAAAGACTCTGATGCTGGGAGGGATTGGGGGCAGGAGGAGAAGGGGACGACAGAGAATGAGATGGCTGGGTGGCATCACGGACTTGATGGACGTGGGTTTGAGTGAACTCCGGGAGTTGGTGATGGACAGGGAGGCCTGGAGTGCTGTGATTCATGGGGTCGCAAAGAGTCGGACCCGACTGAGCGACTGAACTGAACTAAACTGAATAATCTATAATGAAAAAGAATATGAAAAGAATATATGTTTGTATGGATGACTGAGCCACTTTGTTGTATACCAGAAACTAACACACTTTATTTAAAATCAACTACATTTTAATAAAAAAATATAATTACCCATTTGCTTTATCTTGCATCACACACACAACAGTATCAATAATAATACTTCTGATATGCTTACTAAAAAAGTTAAATTTTTTTGCATGACTGCAAAGATTGTGGGATCTTAGGTCCTCAGCCAGGGATTACACTTATGTCCTCTGCATCGATTTTTAACCACTGGACCCACCAGAGAAGTTCCTGCTGACCTCACTCTTCCTTTGTTTTTAAAATAGTTGTAGTGTGTTTACATTGTCTGAGGGTACGGCCATTACTTGCTATACTCTCTGCCTTTTAACTGTCGGTTGGGTTTTGAGTACCCTTCACGATGCAGCAATGTTTAACGCGCACCAGTAGCTTTATGTTCGTTTCAACTTGCTGTATATAAAGACCTTGGGTCCTGTTTACCTTGCCTAAATATTTTAGATACATTACTCCATTTATATCGAACTAAAGCCTTGATGTCAAAGTCAGATCATGATCTAATTTTATTTCCATTATCTGTCCCTCTCTAGTTTTGCCTGTAATTGCTCCTGATTCTTTTTCTGGAACGATTCAGAAGTTTTACTGGGCTGTATCTTCATGTTGTTGCCATTCAGCTGCTGAGTCATGTCTGACTCTTTGTGACCCCGTGGACTGCAGCGCACCAGGCTCCTCTGTCCTCCACTGTCTCCTGGTTTGTTCAAACTCAGGTCCACTGATTCAGTGATGACATCCAATCATCTCATCCTCTGTCACCTTCTTCTCCTTCCCTCAATCTTTCTCTGAATCACGGTCTTTCCCAGTGAGTTGATTCTTCTCCCCAGGTGGCCAGGATACTGGATCCTCAGCTTCAGCATCACTCCTTCCAATGAATATTCAGGACTGATTTCTTTAGGATGGACTGGTTCCAACTCCTTGCAGTCTGAGGGACTCTCAAGAGTCTTCTCTAGCACCACAGTTCGAAAGTATCAATTCTTCAGTGCTCAGTCTTCTTTATGGTCCAACTCTTATATCTGTATGTGACTGCTGGAAAAACCATAGCTTTGACTAAGTGGAACTTTGTAGACAAAGTGATGTCTTTACTTTTAAATACGCTGTTTAAGTTTATCGTAGCTTTTATTCCATGTGGGCTGTTCTAAATCAATATACTTAGAGATTTTGCTCCTCTTTAAATGTGAGTATTAGTTGCTCAGTCCTGTCCAACTCTTTGCGACCCATGGACTGTGGCCCACCAGGCTTCTTTATCCTTGGGATTCTCGAGGCAAGAATACTAGAGTGGGTTGCTATTTCCTCTGTCACTTCAAACCTTTATTTTGAAATTTTTTTTCTATAATTATCATTTTTAGTATTTTGTTTTGTTTTGTTCTTATTTCAGTTTCCTTCTCCAGGGATTTCTGTTGTCAGCATGTTGGGTCTTCTCTGCTAATGTAACTACTTGTCACTTTGTCTCAAATCCTTGTATATCTTCAAATTTTTTTAAATTTGAAAATTTCCTTTTATTTCTCATAAGCCATTATTTCTTTCTTATTCTCATATTTTTTCCTAGTTTTTTTTATTTTTAAAATTTTATTTGTTTTTTAATGCGTGGACAATTGCTTTTCAATTATGTGTTGGTTTCTGCCATACCACAACGCGAATCAGTGATGATTATATATATCCCTTCCCCTAGTTTTTTCTTTCTTTTTTTTTCCTCCTTATTTAGAGTTGTCTTGAGTTCTGTCCTCAGAACTCAGACTTTCTGTTTCTGATTTACATTGTACTTTTATGTGTTATTTTGATTAGTGGCTTTTAGCTCTTTTTGAAATATCAAATTGTCGTTTGCAAGTGATTTATAAGGATGCATTTTCTGGCATGCTTTTTTTTTTTTTTTGTCTGTCGGGATGTTACTCTGCTTCACATTCTTTCTTTTCTTACAGTAAATTTGAATCAGATTCAACTGTGATCTGTGATCTATTGTTCAGTTCCACACGAAAGTTCGTTTCCCTAAACGTTTAGAAGTAGCCGTTGCGCGCTTGCTCTGTAGCTTCCCCTGTCTCCCTGTTCCATGGTTTTCATGCTAAAAGCAATGATGAATTTGTGGGCCATTCTCTTTGTGTTTTTGGCGTCCCGCTCAGTTTGGGTTGAACTCTACCGTGGGGACCCTCTCCCTGAAGGGAAGCCGGTGGGCTGGTTCCAAGAGTTTGGGGGCCAGACTGCCCAAGCCCTTTTAGACACGCAAGGGTGTCTTCAGACCCGCATGGATGTCTTGTGCCCATTTGCTCCTGAGTTGAACAAGATCTATCTCAGTTCCAGCTGCTGACCTCATATTGGCTCACTACACTCACCAGTGCAAACCTGCTGGCTCTTCGGAGGGGTTCTCCTCCTCCCGGGTCTGTGGGGACCCCAGGCTTCCCCGAGCTCCCTCTCACACAGCTGCTGGTTCCTACATCTTGTGGTTTAGGGAGTGTGGCTACTTGGTGTCACCGGAGTTTGTCGTCAATATGGTGCACGCACTTCTGGTTTTGCCCTCTGGTTGTTCTGTCCATTTTTTTTTTATTTTTAAATGTGGATATTTACTGATATTGCACTCAGTTATCATGCCACCGCTTTTTTGGTCATAAGGTCGGTAAATACAGGGAGAAATGACCCAAGGGCAGAAGGAATGAGGCAGAGAAGGGGAAGCAACATGATTGATGCTATCAGGGGCGGGGGAGAAAACCTTGGCAGACTCATCTTTATGGCTGGTTAACTGATTTGCAGGACGTTTAATCAAAGGATAGCTTTACTTTTGGAATGAGATTTTTTCCATGTCACCGAATTAGAAGGGTCATATACCATCTGCTTCTGTAAAATTGGTCGCATTAAAAATCAGCCAGTTTTTTTTTTTTTTTTAAGTCTTTAACCTGTTTCAGGGGAACAAACATCAGAGTAGAATATTTGCAGAGAACATAGCTTTTCTGAAAAGTTAATGCTTTGTGTGTGTGTGTTAGTCTCTCAGTCGTGTCCGACTCTTTGCAACCCCATGGATAATAGCCCACCAGGCTCCTCTGTCCATGGAATTCTCCAGGCAAGAATACTGGAGTGGGTTGCCATTTCCTTCTCCAAGGGATCATCCAAAACCAGGGATCAAACCCAGGTCTCCTTCATTGCAGGCAGCTGCTTTACCATCTGAACTACTAGGGAACCCATTGCTTTAGAGGTTGGCAAACTTGAGTGTGCTTTATAGAAGTAGCCTGAATGTAGCAACACAAAATAATAAATATGGTTAAAAAAAAAAAAACACTCACTGAGGTCTATATAGATTTGCTTGCTTATTTACAAATTTGTAAACTGTCCCCACAGTCTATTCCAAAAGGGCAAAATACATACTTTGGTGGTATTTAGGTGTGGATAAAGTACAAGTAAAGAACTGATGCTTTTGAACTGTGGTGTTGGAGAAGACTCTTGAGAGTCCCTTGGACTGCAAGGAGATCCAACCAGTTCATTCTAAAGGAGATCAGCCCTGGGTGTTCTTTGGAAGGAATGATGCTAAAGCTGAAACTCTAGTACTTTGGCCACCTCATGCAAAGACTTGACTCATTGCAGAAAACTCTGATGCTGGGAGGGATTGGGGGCAGGAGGAAAAGGGGACAACAGAGGATGAGATGGCTGAATGGCATCACTGACTTGATGGACATGAATTTGAGTGAACTCCGGAAGTTGGTGATGGACAGGGAGGCTGGGCGTGCTGCGGTTCATGGGGTCGCAGAGAGTCGGACACGACTGAGCGACTGAACTGAACTGAAAATACACCTCGATATGATTCAGGGTGATGCAATACATTGACGACAAGTATAGACACTTTGTTGGAGAAGGAAATGGCAACCCACTCCAGTATTCTTGTCCGGGGAAATCCCATGGACAGAGGAGCCTGGCGGGCTGCAGTCTATAGGGTCGCAAAGGCTTGGACACTGAGCGCCTAACACACCCACACACACACACACTCTTTTGTAAGGCTGTTCTGGATCTTTATGTTTATTACATCGGGTGTACGTGTATGTTTGTGTGGGTCTATTGCCCCAGCACTGTACACGCTACAGGAATGAAACCATAGGAAAAGTATTTGGGAAGACTCATTCTTATGGATCTCATACTTTGGATCTGGGTTTTAATAATCAAGTTTTCTATTCAGGTAGAAACTTCCATTCAAGTTGTTGCTGTTCAGCCGCTAAGTCGTATCCGACTCTTTGTGACCCCATGGACTGCAGCACACCAGGCTCCTCTGTCCTTCACTGTCTCCCAGAGTTTGCTCCAATTCGCCTCCATTTGTCAGTGATGCTGTCTGAGCATCTCACCCTCTGTCACTCCCTTCAAGTATCTAGGGTTATTTTTTAGGAATACATGGTTGTGCAGGGCCTGGGGCAGCAGGAAACATCTATTTTATGCACAGGAAGGATGGAGAGAGGGGGTGGGTGAGATTCAAAGTGTGTGTCTTCTCTTGTCAGTAAGTGTTCCGAGGAACTAGTTTTCAGGCAGCATTTTATTGCACATTTTATTTATTCTGGCAAGGGCTATGCTATATCCTTGACTTCCTTCTCTGTGTTCCCTTACAAGCACTCTGATTGAGGACCATTAGGGAAAGGATGCTGGGACAGATGCTGTCTTGGACTTAGATGGAGTCCTAGTCCCTGGAGTGGTGCTCCAGACTTCATTTGGAGACGATGCTTCCAGAGCAAAAAAGAAAAAAGAAATGGAGATTGTACTGTAAGCAGTGTTTTGCACAATTGTTGGGTCAACACACCATCGTCCTGAAAATTTTTCTTTGTAGGAGGATCTGTGAGTTTCATCCATAACCAAGTATAATCACTCGCCAATGTCCAACTAACTATGTGAATCCACTCCACTCAAATACTATAGAATTAATTCTATGTAATTGCATAGTACGAGTATTCTGGAAGACGTGAGTTGAAGGGAGAAATATTTTATAATGGCAGCAGGATGAGGCAGAGACAGCTTCTGACCAACTATACAGAAATCAGTCATCAGATTCTAAGAAGGTAAGAGTCGTTTGCCTGCCATTCTTTCTTCTTTCCAGCATTTGGCGAGGTTGTCGAAAATCACATTTTGCAATGCCACGTAGGTATTTACCACCTAGGTAAATATATTGAGTTCAAAACCCTTCTACTCTGACTTAAATGGGAAGGAAATCCAAAACAGAGGGGATAAATGCATATGTATAGCTGATTCACTTTGCTGTACAATGGAAACTAACACAACATTGTAAAGCAAGTTTAATAAAATTACAAAAATAAACCCCTTCCACTTCCCAGACTCTGGGGCTGTCTACTGAAACTCAATTTAGAATATATAAAGTCCAGCAGGACAGTCTTTCTAGGCTGGGAGCAAGACAAGATAATGTCCTGAAAGCTGTCTGCCAGTAGAGTTTGATTGCACTATTTTTGCTAAAATGCCTCATTTTTTGCTTGTGCTAAAGGGTTTTGCCTAGAGCTCCCTAGGAGAAGCCTCAAAGCTGATTTTACAAGCAGCAGTGAACTTACTGGAGTTAATGGTTATTACGGCTTCACGTTTGGCTGCAAGGACCCTCTCCCTGCCGTCTCTTACTTCTCTTTTCTCTCTGCCTTTGATCCTCTTGGAAGCTTTGAAGCTGCTGTCATCTTTGATTTTGATGGGTGCTTCTCGAGTCATTGTTTGAGTCCTTGGATGAAGCGAAAAAAAAAAAAAAAACAAAACAACCTTATGTTCTTCTGAGCCTGTTTTCTTTTCTTGGGGAAAGTTTACCTGCAGTTTTCTTAACGCTGATCCCTTTTACACAGCATGGGCCAGGCTCACTTTGAAGGTCTTGGAGTCCTGTGTGTGATGGGGATTAACTGACGGGTTAAAGACTTTGGGCCCCATGTGATTCTTTCGGCATAGGTTTGATCTCTCTGTCTCTCCTCGTCTTGTTGATTTCTCTGTCTTGGTTTCTCTCTCTATCCTTTCTCTCTCCTTTCTTCCATCTTTTCATCCCTCTTTTCCTTGATTTTTAGATTTTTTTTTTTTTGCATTAAAAAAAAAATCCCAATCAAAAACTTCAAAAAACTGCAGGCATCCATGACCATGTTATGTTAGTAGGTTGAAGAATTTTGTCCTGTAATAGAAGACAGTTAACAGATTAAAACCAGTTTAGGTAAGAGCTCGAGACACCACCCAGTAAGTTGGCCTTTGGGGGTACAGGCAGCCCTGTGGGACATTGGTTTCATTTTTGGAGCAGTAGAAGTTATAACGAATCTGCCTGCAATGCAGGAGAGCCGGGTTCAACTCCTGGGTCGGGCAGATCCCCTGGAGAAGGAAATGGCATCCCACTCCAGTATTCTTGCCTGGAGAATCCCATGGACAGAGGAGGAGCCTGGTGTAATACAGTCCATGGGGTCACAAAGAGTTGGGCATGACTGGGTGACTATCACTTTAGAAGTTCTAATGTTTGCTCGAGAACAGTGCTGGGACTTCCCTGATAGCTCAGTTGGTAAAGAATCTACCTGCAATGCAGAAGACCCCAGTTTGGTTCCTGGGTCAGAAAGATCTGCTGGAGAAGGGATAGGCTGCCCACTCCAGTATTCTTGGGCTTCCCTGGTGGCTCAGCTGGTAAAGAATCCACTTGCAATGCAGGAGACCTGGGTTCAATCCCTGGGTTGTGAAGATCCCCTGGAGGAGGGAATGGCTACCCACTCCAGTATTCTGGCCTGGAGAATCCCATGGGCCATGGGGTCACAAAGAGTCAGACATGACTGAGTGACTTTCACTTCACTAAGAAGAGTGTTCTGGGGCAAATCACAGTCCCTGAAACGTGGCTTTCATTAAAAAAATCTAACAGTCCACATGAGTTAGAGGATGAACCCTGTTAGCACTGTTCGAAGCCAAGGAGTAGCCTATGTGTCCACCAGCTGCTCATCACGGGGCTGATTAGTGATGGACCCAGTGTCCTGGGGTCGCTGGACTCGTCTCCTCACTGTGTGTACAGCTTCTTGGCCGTCCTGTGAGGCGAGTGGGGAGCTGGGCTTGGTGCTCAGCAATGTGTCCATGGAGGCTGTTTAGACTTTGCTGGTTAAAAACCTACCTTTTTTGCTCTTCTCGCTTTCAGAAGTCTTGTTCCCATGTGTAAGGCCATTCCCAGTGGCAAACATCTGGGGGAGAAGGCGCCCCGCTGGCAAGTTAAGAAGGGGCCGAGGTCAACTCTGGCATTAGTCCCCTTCCTTCTCCGGTATGAGGATGCGAATGCCAGGATGGCCTGCAGCTGGGGTCTTTCTAGAGAGACGGCGAGGACCCAGAGGGTAAGGATGTCATTAGAAGGAGTCACGTGGTCATGATGCCTCTGGGTCCTAGAGGGCAGGTACTTGAGAATGGTGTTTGGAGAAGGGCAGGGAGGAAGGAGAAGAGAAGAGGGACACAGAGGATGAGATGGTTGGATGGCATCACTGACTTGATGGACATGAGTTTGAGCAAGTTCTGGGAGATGGTGGAGGACAGGGAAGCCTGGTGTGCCGCAGTCCATGGGGTCACAGAATCAGACACGACTCAGCGACGGAACGATAACAACAACAGCCAGGGGTAAAGAAGAGGCAGGGACAAGTTAGACTATCTCTGAAAGTCCTAGGAAGTGCTCAGCCATTCTCCCGCTTGGCTTCTTCAGCTTCCCTGAGAGAAGTGGACTTTGTTCTCTCCCAGGATTAAAACAGCAATATTCTGTGTACGCCGTGGAGAAAGCAATGGCGACCCACTCCAGTACTCTTGCCCGGAAAATCCCATGGATGGAGGAGCCTGGCGGGCTACAGTCCACGGGGTTGCAAAGAGTCAGACACGACTCAGCAAATTCACTTCACTTCACTTATTCTGCGTATCACGGAACAGAGTGGTCAGCAGTGTCTCTGCAAAGGTCCAGATAGGTGTTTTCTGGCTTCCCAAGTGGTGCTAGTGGTAAAGAACCCACCTGCCAACGCAGAAGACAGAGCCAACGTGGGTTCGATCCCTGGGTGGGGAAGATCCCCTGGAAGAGGGCATGGCAACCCACTCCAGTATCCTTGAGAATCCCATGGACAGAGGAGCCTGTTAGGCTACAATCCATGGAGTTGCAAAGAGTTGGACATGACTTAGCGACTAAAGAACACCAACAACAAACTTGATAAAGCAACTGCTGCTGCTAAGTCGCTTCAGTCGTGTCCGACTCTGTGCGACCCCATAGACGGCAGCCCACCAGGCTCCCCCGTCCCTGGGATTCTCCAGGCAAGAACACTGGAGTGGGTTGCCATTTCCTTCTCCAATGCATGAAAGTGAAAAGGGAAAGTGAAATCGCTCAGTCGTGTCCGACCCTCAGCGACCCCATGGACTGCAGCCTTCCAGGCTCCTCTGACCATGGAATTTTCCAGGCAAGAGTACTGGAGTGGGGTGCCATTGCCTTCTCCTTGATAAAGCAACAACCATGACCAATTTTTAGTGGAAACTGAATGTCACAAAATTAGCAAGAGTAAGGAAAAAAAGATAATCAGTAGTCAGGAGAGCTGGATTCTGCCTGCAGCTCTGCCTTTAAAATTGTATAAATCTGGGTAAGTGGGTGGTTTTACTGTGTCTAAATGGGGTCCCAGGCTCTTCTGTTTCTTCCCTCACAAGAGCTGTTGAGAAAGAGTTGGGAAAAGCTTCGGGAAAGGTGCAGGAGTGTGGATGTGTGTGCAGTGTCCCCGTTGGAGTTGAATTACTAGTAGAGCGAACCACTGCCATTTCCGAGTTGATGGGCATCATCTAACTACCCACCGTTTTCTCCTCTTCCATGCTGACGCTTCTCTTGTTCCAGTGTGGCCCTTTTGACGCAGCCACATGCAAGAGGCTAGTGTCCCCAGAAAAAAAGATGAAATAGCTTTAGGAGAGATGCACATGGTGGCAGGCTTGAAGCAGCTGGCTAGGAAGTGTCCCGCCCCACCGGGTCACAGAGCAGCTCGCCTGTAACAGTTGTTGAGTGAAGGACAGGGAGTGAAGGCGGGTTGAGCAAAGGCGTGGTTTGGGCTGACTGATGCTGAAGCTGAAACTCCAATCCTTTGGCCCCCTGATGCAAAGAGCTGACTCATTGGAAAAGACCCTGCTGCTGGGAAAGATTGAAGGCAGGAGGAGAAGGACAGAGGATGAGATGGTTGGATGGCATCACTGACTCAATGGACACGAGCTTGAGCAAGCTCCGGGAGTTGGTGATGGACAGGGAGACCTGGCCTGCTGCACTCCATGGGGTCGCAAAGAGTCAGATGCGACTGAGTGACTGAACTGAACTGAACTGGGCTGCCTGAGGACCGCTGGAGTCTTTCAGCACCACTGTGGGCAGGAGGGAGTTGACAGAAAGCTTCCACCACGGGCAGGGAGCTGTGGCTGGCTTTGCTTGAGTCTATGGCTCTCTCCACCCATTACCTCTCTGCATTGCACCTACTGGCGGAAGCACCAGGGCAGGGAAGTCTAGAGGGTAAGGCTGGGCATGAGGTCTTCCAACTGTCAGATGGAGACTTGTCCGCCTCTGGGGCACATGCTGCTGGCACAGGACATTTTCCTTCCTGTTGGAGGCGTGGAAATGCTCCCCTGAGATTGGGGGAGTTTTTTTTTTTTTCCCCTTAATTGAGCTCAGGTATGAGACTCATGCTGAGATTTAATTACCCTTTGCCTTTCAAATCCCTTAAAATAGGAATATTTCAAGGTACACCCACATTGTCTTAAACGCACTAATGATTTTCTCCCACAAGCCTGATCACGCAGCACGGTCTCTCTCTAGGTAGCTTTCACGTGTCCTGCTCCTTTCCACCCTTGGCTGTCTCTGGGCCTCTCGCGATGCTCTGGAGCAATCTGGGTCTGGCCCAGCGCCCACCGTGTGAAGGGTTTTGGTTTTGCACAGTGTGGACTCGGATCCACGGGTCACGCTTAAGCCAACCTCTTCTTCAACTCCAAACTCTTCTCTTTAGCAGTCGTAGTGTGCCTGGCGCTCTGGTTTATTTCCCCGCTGCTCTTTATGCCTTTCTGGGCTGCCTGACACTACGGACATGGTTTTCATAGGTGAACTTGGAAGAGGTCAGTACTTAAAGGAAAGAATACGTTTAGAGCTGTCAGTACTCAGATAAAGCACATGCGTGTGCCCCTGTGTGTGTAGTGTTCTGAGTGTGCCTGCATGTGGTGTGTGTGCCATGTGTGTGGTGTGTGTATCATATGTGGGTTCCGTGTGTGTTGTGTGTGTTGTGTGTGTGGTGTGTGTGTGGGCTGTGTGTGTCATGTGTGCGCTGTGTGTGTCATCTGGGTGTGTGTGTGTCATGTGTGGGATGTGTGTGTCGTGTGTGTCATGTGTGTGTCATGTGTGGGGTGTGTGTGTCATGTGAGGGGTGTGTGTATCATATGTGGGTTCTGTGTGCCATGTGTGTGGTGTGTGTGTTGTGTGGGGGCTGTGTGTGTCATGTGTGGGGTGTGTGTGTCATGTGTGGGCTGTGTGTGACATCTGTGGGGTGTGTGTGTCATGTGAGGGGTCTGTGTATCATATGTGGGTTCTGTGTGCCATGTGTGTGGTGTATGTGTTGTGTGTGTCATGTGTAGGCTGTGTGTGTCATGTGTGTGTTGTGTGTGGGCTAAATGTATCATATGTGGGTTCTGTGTGTCGTGTGTGGAGTGTGTGTGTCATGTGTGGGGTGTGTGTGTTGTGTGTGTGGTGTGTGTCATGTGTGGGCTGTGTGTATCATCTGTGGGCTGTGTGTGTCGTGCATGTGGTGTGTGTGTTGTGTGTGTGTCATATGTGGGTTCTGTGTCGTGTGTGTGGTGTGTGTGTTGTGTGTGGGCTGTGTGTGTCATGTGTGTGATGTGTGTATCATATGTGGGTTCTCTGTGTCATGTGTGTGGTGTGTGTGTTGTGTGTGGGCTGTGTGTGCCATGTGTGTGGTGTGTGTATCGTATGTGGGTTCTGTGTGTCATATGTGTGTCATGTGTGTGGGCTGTGTATCATGTGTGGAGTGTGTGTGTCATGTGTGGGGTGTGTGTGTCATGTGTGGGCTGTGTGTATCATATGTGGGTTTTGTGTGTCATGTGTGTTTTGTGTGTTGTGTGTGGGCTGTGTGTGTCATATGTAGGCTGTGGTGTCATGTGTGTGCTGTGTGTGTGTTGTGTGTGGGCTGAATGTATCATATGTGGATTCTGTGTGTCATGTGTGTCGTGTGTGTGGTGTGTGTGTCGTGTGTGTGTCATATGTGGGTTCTATGTGTGGTGTGTGTGTCATGTGTGGGCTGTGTGTGTCGTGTGTGTGGTGTGTGTGTCATGTGTGGGGTGTGTGTCATGTGTGTGGTGTGTGTGTCATGTGTGGGCTGTGTGTGTCATGTGTGTGGCGTGTGTATCATATGTGGGTTCTGTGTGTTGTGTGTGTGGTGTGTGTGTGGGCTGTGTGTGTCATGTGCGCGCTGTGTGTGTCATCTGGGGGTGTGTGTCGTGTGTGTCGTGTGTGTCATGTGTGTGTCATGTGTGTGGTGTGTGTCATGTGTGTGGTGTGTGTGTCATGTGTGGGCTGTGTGTGTCATGTGTGCGCTGTGTGTGTCATCTGGGGGGGGTGTGTCGTGTGTGTCGTGTGTGTGTCGTGTGTGGGGTGTGTGTGCATGTATTTTGCAGGAGCAACTGACTAAGAGAACAGGACATGAGGAAAACCGAGTCCTGGGTGACAGGTCCCAACAACTTGCGTTTGGAGGAGCGGGGTTGGCTGCATCTGTTCTGCAGTCAGGGCTTCCCTGCTGGCTCAGATGGTGAAGAATCTGCCTGCGATGCTGGAGACCCGGGCTCAATCCCCTGTAGAAGGCCCTGGCAACCCACTCCAGTATCCTTGCCTGGAGAACCCCGTGGACAGAGGAGCCTGGGGGGCTACAGTCCCTGGGGTGGCCAAGAGTGGGACATGACTGAAGCACGTATGCGCTTGGAGCACTTGATACACTTTGACAGCTGCGTACTGAAGGAGATAACTTTCTCAAAGGATGAGGACTCGTGTGACAAACACACACACACTTCAAGTCTAGCGTCAACTAATTATTTTCCAAATTTTACAAACACAGATAAAAAGGCAAGTTCAAACACATTCAGCAATAATGCTTCCAAGGATCTCATTTATGTTGGGTTAAAACACATAGAGAAGCGTAATTTTCTATTTAAAGATCAACATAGTTGAGGGATTTTTCTGAAGTCACATGTGTACTGCTGGTATAAATGTAGATACAGATGGGAAACGTGCCTAAGGGCCATTTACAGAAGTTAATGAGACCTCATTGATGTTTTTAGGCCATTTGTTCACATTTATATATACTGATAATCATTATGTCTTAAGCATGTCTTGTGTGATAAGGCATTTAATGACTTTTATTCAAACATGTCTTGATTAATTGCTGCCCAGTGGCCCAAAGTCACAGATTTTCATCACCCAGTTTGTCTTCTTTACAAAAAAAAAAAAAAAAGAAAAATCTTCCAAATACTTTGGAAAGCTATTTAAAATTTGATTCAAGTCTAAAAGTCAGCCAAGTAATACATGGAGTTTCTCAAGTGGTTCGAGCAGTACTATTAATTTGCATCTATAGAATTTTCAATTAAATTCTTAAAAGTTGGGAATTTAAGGCTGACACATTAACAGATTTAATTTTTTGTCAGTAGTTGCATATTTATTACAAACAATAGCAAATTATTGCTGAAAATAGTGGTTTCCCAAAAGGTTGCACCAATTAATCCTTTGTGCCTGTGCTAAGTCGCTTCAGCTGTGTCCGACTCTTTGCGACCCCAGGGACTATAGCCCCCCAGGCTCCTCTGTCCATGGGATCCTCCAGGCAAGAATCCTGCAGTGGATTGCCATGTACTCCTCAAGGGGATCTTCCCAACCCAGGTATTGAACTCATGTCTCTTGTGTCTCCTGCATTGGCAGGCGGGCTCTTTACCACTGGTGCCACCTGGGAAGCCCTAGTAATCTTTTTCCTATTTTATATAGGTTCTCTTCAACTTTTTTTTGTTCTCATAATCTTGGCTCTTACTATCAAGTACATACTGCTGCTGCTGCTGCTGCTAAGTCACTTCAGTCATGCCCGACCCTGTGCGACCCCATTGACAGCAGCCCACCAGGCTCTGCCATCCTCCCATGGACTGCAGCCTACCAGGCTCCTCCATCCATGGGATTTTCCAGGCAAGTATAGTGGAGTGGGGTGCCATTCCCTTGTAGTTGATTTTACTGCATTAACAGATTTAATTTTAATCAACACAAGCAACTAATTAATTTTGTCATATTTCTACCCCCCTACTTGCTGAGTTGTCTCAGCCAATTGACATACAATGATCATTTTTGTTTAACTGCTGACATACATTAACTGACTTAGAAATTGCATGGCACAAACTCATTTTTGAGGATTACATGGCAACTGAAGTACAAATAATACATTCATACTTTTGTTTACCCTTGTAATTCTTTCATAAGAATCAAGACTTTGGCTTTATACTTGTTTGGGAAATGGGAAGTTTTTTATTTTTTGTAATTTAACTTTCATAAGGGAGTTTAGTTGATTTACAGTGTTTTGTTAGCTTCAGGTGTACAGGAAGTGATTCACTTATACGTATAGCCATTTGTTTCCAGATTCTTTTCCCATATAGGTCATTACAGAGTGTTGAGTAGAGTACCCTGTGCTATATGGTGGGTCCTTGCTGATTATCTATTTTATACACACTAGTCACACTAATCGGGCTTTCCAGGTGGAGCCAGTGCTAAAGAACCTGCCTGCCAATGCAGGAGACATGAGAGACACAGGTCTGATCCCTGCCTGGAGAATCCCAGGGACAGAGAAGCCTGGGGTGCTACAGTCCATGGGGTCGCACAGAGTCGGACACGACAGAAGCAGGCAACAGCAGGCAAGCAGTCATGGTAATCATTTTGCAATTGTGGTTGTTTTTTTGTTTTTTTCTTTTTTTGACACAATTGAGCAGTTGAGCACGCACCCTTGGGTGAGGGCCTCAGAGCATGCTTTCTCTGGTCAGCTGCTGTGCCTGTCTGCCTGCTGTTGATTTGGTTCCTCTCCAGGGTCTGGGTGAGTAGGGCATCCTGGAAGAACAGAGGGGGCATGCTGCCTGTCTCAGAGCTCTGGGTGCTTTAAACCTTCTCTGGGATGAATCTGTGGTGAGCCTTCTGTTTGGTGTCTCTGATGGTGGGGAAGTGTAGCAGACAGAACGTGCGTTCTGCTGCTAGTCTGAATCTGGCTCAGCAACTCCGGAGTGGACCCGACCCTGGGCCAGTTACCAAAATTCTGAGCCCCAGTGCTCTGAAGACCAAGGCACGCCACAGAAACTGCTCTTGTTGCAGGGAGGAAGCCAATTCTGACTCCATGTTGGAAATGTTCCTTTGACTTGCTTTTAATATTATCATCATACTCAATGGCTTGCCTGGAAGACCCTGGCATGGTTTTTCCAGTAGTCATGTATGCGTGTGAGAGTTGGACTATAAAGAAAGCTGAGCGCCAAAGAATGGATGCTTTTGAACTGTGGTGTTGGAGAAGACTCTTCAGAGTCCCTTGGACTGCAAGGAGATCCAACCCAGTCCATCCTAAAGGAGATCAATCCTGAGTATTCATTGGAAGGACTTATGCTGAAGCTGAAACTCCAATCCTTTGACTCTGATGCTGGGAAAGACTGAAGGTGGGAGGAGAAGGGGATGACAGAGGGTGAGATGGTTGGATGGCATCACTGACTCAATGGACATGAGTTTGAGTGAAGTCCAGGAGTTGGTGATGGACAGGGAGGCCTGGCGTGCTGCAGTCCATGGGGTCGCAGAGTCAGACACGACTGAGCAACTGAACTGAACTGAACTGGAAAACCCTGCCCGTCTGCTTGACTGTAAACTAAAGTGCCTTTGTTTAGCTGAAGGAGAGAGAAGTCTGTCCCCGTCCACCTGTGAATAGAGGAGATGAACACAGCCCTTACGAAGGCGGGGCATTCCCTTGGAGATGTTTTGCAAGACTGAAGACCCTTTCACTTTACTTCCCCACTGCCTCTCCTTCTCTATTCCAGCTTTTAACTTTAGTTCCTCGTTGCTTCTTTCTCTCTGACCTATAAATGAACTTGGCATCCACACCCCAATAAGATGGTTATTTTGAGGCGATAGCCTGCCATCTTCTTAGTCTGCCAGCTCCCCGATTTAAAGTCTCTTCCTTGCCTCGACACCTCATCTCTCGGATTCATTGGCCTGTCGTGTGGTGAGCAGAGCAAGCTTGGACTTGGCAATGCCGTGACCAGCTCGGAAGAGCAAGAGGGTGGTGGAATCAGCAGTGGTTCCAGGCAATTAGGAGGCTCTTCAGAGCTGCCTAATATGACTCCTAAAGTCCCAAGAGCACTGTCAGGAGCGACAGTGATTAGATCAGGTGTTCAGTTCAGTTCAGTTCAGTCACACAGTCCTGTCTGACTCTTTGCAATCCCATGGATTGCAGCACCCCAGGCTTCCCTGTCCATCACCAACTCCCGGAGTCTAGCCAAACTCATGACCATTGAGTCAGTGATGCCATCCAACCATCTCATCCTCTGTCGTCCCCTTCTCCTCCTGCCTTCAGTCTTTCCCAGCATCAGGGTCTTTTCCAATGAGTCAGTTCTTTGCATCAGGTGGCCAAAGTATTAGAGTTTCGGCTTCAGCATCAGTCCTTCCAACGAATATTCAGGGCTGATTTCCTTTAGGTTGGATCTCCTTACAGTCCAAGGGACTCTCAAGAGTCTTCTCCAGCACCACAGTTCAGAAGCCTCAATTCTTTGGCATTTAGCTTTCTTTATAGTCCAACTCTCACATCCATACATGACTACTGGAAAAACCATAGCTTTGACTAGATGGACCTTTGTTGGCAAAGTAATGTCTCTGGTTTTTAATATACTGTCTAGGTTGGTCATAGCTTTTCTTCCAAGGAGGTTGAACTGTAATCGGGAGAAAGAACTCCTGTGTATTCTCTCTCTGTGTCTTTCTCTCTCTCTAACGTTTTCATTTCATTGCCTCATCAGGCCGAAAGAATCAAATCACCTTTCAGAAATTAGCTGACTAAATTGCTTGGAAAATAGCTTTAATGACAGCTGCTGCTTAGGAAGTAGGTGATTCTCCGTCTTTGCAGACTAACCCTCTTCCTACCTCTGGTCTGTGGTGGAGGGAGGTGCATTCGAGTTCCCTGCATGTTCCCAGGATGCCTGTCTCCTCCTGCAGTCCCCTCCCTGAAGAGCGGTGGGAGGTTGGTAAATGGATGGACAGGAGAGGGTTGCAGTCTTCTTCAGACAGATGGGAAACATAACGTTTTACACCCGGTAGATAAAAATGGTAAAAGCTGGCCTGGAAAGAGGCACGTGGCCTATTTAGGGGAAGTCATTTTTAAAAAGCTTGCAATAATATAAATAAATGCCTTTCTATGTTTCCCCTAGCATTACTATTTTTTTTTTTAGTATCTCTGCAATAAAAAGGTTTGGCTTATTGCCGGGGACATGGTGTAATGGGGTGGAAATGATACCTTCAATATTTACAGTGGGTTGAGGTTTCCAGTGCGCACTGAGTGATGGAGAGATTTCTGACAGGTGGGGGAACCAGGGTTGGCTCTGGGTGCTTCCACTGCCTTCCCGGCCATGCACCCTGTTAGCCTCAGGGAAACTTGCCCTCATCAGTTGTACAATCAGCTCTGTAGTCTTTGCTCTGCCTCCTGTTTGCTGAGAGGATTATCAAGACCTTCCCTGGCCTCCTCCTAGCTCGTCTCCTTGGAGGCTTTCCAGGGGCCAGGCGCAGTGGAATCCTGGAGGCACTGCTGACTTGGCTTGACAGATGAGCAGACCGAGGCAGAGGGGGAATAAATGTGTCTACGCCATGTAAGGCAGTTTCAATTTATTTCCCCCCATTTTACAGATGAGGAGACTGAGTCTGAGGTCAGAAACTTGCGTCTCAAGTCACAGTGTATAGTCCAAGCATGTCTGCAAGGAGCAAGCGTCAGGATCTGAACCCAGGGCTCGTCTCGGGAGCCTGTCCTCTTCACACCTGGAACCCTGGAGCCCCAGCACCCACAGGACTCGGAGCCTGTGGACTCTGTGCTTGTAACTGGACTTGTGGCTGTGGGGTTCATTTATGGACTTCATTTACTTATTAATCGTCTTGGCTGGGCTGGGTCTTTGTTGCAGCACGCAGTATTCAATAGTTGTGGCTCACGGTTTTCCTTGTCCTTCCCCTTGCTGGGAAAGATTGAGGGCGGGAGGAGAAGGGGACGACAGAGGATGAGATGGTTGGATGGCACCACTGACTCGATGGACATGAGTTTGAGCAAGCTCCTGGAGATGGTGATGGACAGGGAGGCCTGGCGTGCTGTAGTCCATGGGGTCGCAAAGAGGTGGACACAACTGAGCAACTGAATAATAAGAACTGCACGAGTGATCTTAGTTCCCTGACCAAGGATTGAGCCCACATTCCTCGAATTGGAAGGCAGATTCTCAACCACTGGACCCCCAGAGGAGTCTCTGCTCATGATTTTTTTGTTTTTAATCCTCATAAATACGGTCATAGCTTACATCAGATTCTCAATGGGATTCACAACCCTTAAGGGGTAAGAAACCCAAGGTAAGGTGTATTTTCCCTTAAGTTTATGGAGCCAAAGAAACCAAAATTAAATAAGAAGTGGTTTGAAGGATGGTGTCCCTCTGGACGGTTCAAATGATGCAAAAGCATGCTTTGAGGGTAACAGAATACTTAGGGGAAGATCCACACTTTATGCAACCAATGATCCCACCTTTAAATAAAAAGGAATTGGAAAACATGATGTGTGTGTGTGTCCGTGTGTTAGTCACTCATTCATGTCTGACTCTGTGACTTCATGGACTGTAGCCCAACACTCTCCTCTGTCCATGGGATTCTCCAGGCAAGAATACTGGAGTGGGTCGCCATGGCCTCCTCCAGGGGAATCTTCCTGACTCAGGGATCAAACTCAAGTCTCCTGCATTGCAGGCAGATTTGTTACCATCCGAACCACCAGGGAAGCCCTTAAAAACATGATAGCCAACTTTAAACAGTCGAACCTGTGACTGGCTCCATCTTGCTGTTTGTTAAGCACTTCCAACCGAGATGAAATTCTGAGCCACTATTTTCACACCCTTTTCTGGGCCTCCCATTTCTCCATATTGTCATTTCGTTGTGAATTTCATAGTTCTTCAGGCCTTTTCTTCTCAAAAGAAAACAAGAAAAGTCTTCTGGCCAGTTGCCTCCAGGATGATGTTCCAGTGCTTCCTGGAGCTTGGCAGAATGGCCTGTGTCTCCTTTGGGCTTCATGCTGGGAAGCTGGTCACGATTATAGATGGTATTGATCAGAACAGGGCTTTGATGGATGAACCTTGCACTCAAAGTGAGGAGACAGGCTACACCTTTCTAATGCATGTTGCTGCCTGACTTCAACCTCAAGTTCCCCCATGGTGCCTGCCAGAAGTACGTCTGAAAAGCCTGAGACAAGGCAGTGTGAAAGTGTTGGCCATTCAGTCGTGTCTGGCTTTTGGCGACCTCATGGATTGCAGCCTGCCAGGTTCCTCTGTCCATGGGATTCTCCAGGCAAGAACACTGGAGTGGGTTGCCATTCCCTTCTCCAGGGGAACTTTCTGACCCAGGGATCGAACCCACATCTCTCCTGCATTGGCAGATGGGTTCTTTACCACTAACGCCACCTGGGAAGCCCCCCAAAGCTTAGAAGGGTCGGAAAGCTCCAACCCAGAAAACACCTGCTCAAAAGGCATCTGGCAAGAAAGCACGAGGGCATCAGGGGCTAGGATAAACAGAATAAAGCTTATTTTAGACATGCTGAGCACAAAAGGTGAAAAAATTTCCCACGTGTAATGCAAATCCCCGTTAGTCTGCTGCAGTGAAATTGTCAGCCTTTTAAAAAATGAGAAAGCTTTATCGAGATGGAAAGCATCGCAGACATCATTTGATTCCAGATTGCATTTAAGAAATCATTTTTTTCAGTTCACACACAGTTGACAAAGCTACTCTTTGTGAGTCACAATTCTATGGTTTTTGACAAACACACAGAGCTGTGCCTCCTGGACCACAATCATGACATAGAGCCACCCTCTCGTGTCCCCCGTATTTCCTCACGCCTCCCCTTTTGGTCAGTCTATTTCGCTACATGCTGCTGCTGCTAAGTCGCTTCAGTCGTATCCAACTCTGCGCGACCCCACAGACGGCAGCCCACCAGGCTCCACCGTCCCTGGGATTCTCCAGGCAAGAACACTGGAATGGGTTGCCATTTCCTTCTCCAATGCATGAAAGTGAAAAGTCAAAGTGAAGTTGCTCAGTCGTGTCCAACTCTTAGTGACCTCATGGACTGCAGCCCACCAGGCTCCTCCATCCATGGGATTTTCTAGGCAAGAGTACTAGAGTGGGTTGCCATTGCCTTCTCCGTTCACTATATGAGCTCCTGGCAATTCTGATCTATGCTACCATGCCCTCAGGTTTTCTGTTGCCAGGGGTCATATAAATGGGATTGTTGACTTAAAAAAAATCCACAATGTGAGAGTTGCAAATTAGGTTTCACATGAGACAGAATGAGAACTGTAGCCCAGGAGACAGCACCTCAGATAGCTCTGAGAAAATGCTCCAAAGAGATGTGGAGTGGGTTGGGGAGGGGAGGTCATTACATAAGTGATTTTGGTGAAGGGGGACTGCTTGTCATCAAACACATATCTTTGCAGAAGCTTTCACTAGTCTCGAGGGACAGTCATCATCATGAAGGAAGTTAGCGCTTATCTAGACATGAAGAGGTGCAAAGAATTGAGCTCATAAAATCAGCGCCTGAAAATATCTTACTGTCTGAAGACCTGTGCTGCCAGCTTTCCCCCAGGGCATAGATGCCTCATTCTGCTCTCTACCTTGAACTCCTTTCAGGGTGCATTGAAGGTCAGCAGGTGCAGCAGCACAGGACGGAATCCTTGTAGAGGCAGATGACCCCCTGAGATGGAAATGGCAACCCACCCCAGTATTCTTGCCCGGAGAATCCCATGGACGGAGGAGCCTGGCGGGCTACCGTTGATGGGGTCACAAAGAGTTGGAAACGACTGAGCGATTTTCACACACAGAGGTAGATGACGAGACCGCGTGGCCAGTGGCAAGGTGTAGTTGAAAGAATCATGAAGCCTGTAGTCTTTTGAGATTGGCTGATTTCAACCAACATTATGCGTTTGCAATCCATCCAGGTTGCATGCATCAATACTTTGCTACTTTTTGTCGTTGTGTAGTCCTGGCATGCTACAGACCACGGGGTTGCAAAGAGTCAGACACGACTTACCAACGGAACACCAGCAGCAGTGTCCCGTTGTATGCATGTGCAAGAGTTGAAGGACATTTTGCTTGTTTCTGTAGATTTTTTGGGGGTGATACAAATAAAACTGCTCTAAACATTTGTGTGCAGCTTTTTGAGACATACGGTAAGCAAATTTTCTAAAGTGTTTTTTGACCCTTCTGCATTTTGTACTGGCACCCCACTCCAGTACTCTTGCCTGGAAAATCCCATGGACAGAGGAGCTGAGTGGGCTGCAGTCCATGGGGTGGTGAAGACTCAGACGCGACTGAGCGACTTCACTTTCACTTTCACTTTCATGCATTGGAGAAGGAAAGGGCAGCCCACTCCAGTGTTCTTGCCTGGAGAATCCCAGGGACGGGGGAGCCTGGTGGGCTACCGTCTATGGGGTCGCACAGAGTCGGACACGACTGAAGCGACTTAGCAGCAGCAACAGCAGCATTTTGTATACAAGCAGTGTGTGAGAATTCTAGTTGCTTCATGGTCTTCCCACCATTTGATAAGTGTCGCTTAGAAGTCTTAGCCATTCTAAGACAGCTATTGGTATCGTAGATGCCTATTGGTATCTTACTGTGGTTTTAATTTGCCTTTCCCTGACAGCTAAGGATGGTGGGCATCTTTTCCGGTGTTAGTTTGTTTTCTTTCTTCCTGTTGAGTTGTGAGAGTTCTTTCTACATTCTGGATCCGAGTTCTCTGTGATCTCTGTGGTTGACAAATATTTTCTCCCAGTCTCTGTGGCTTGTCTTTTCATCTCTTAATGATACTGCTCAATCTTGTATGAGAAGGAACTGACACTCGACAGGTTTTGTTGGCTCTGGCAAAACCTGACTGCCTGTGACGGGGGCTAAGCCATTTAATTTCTTCTGTGTTTTGTTTTGTTTTCTGTTCTGTGGAACCAGAGTGAGGGACGAGAATATTCCTGAGATCCTTTGCCAGAGCGGTCAGTGATTCTGAGGCTGGCCCAAATTCACATAGTCAATTAGTTAACAGAGTTGGGCTAGGACTGGGGCTGCCTCCCAATCTCTGCTGCTTTTGTTTGCAATAGAATTCTTTTCACATTTTTACATCTAAGTTTGTTTTTTTCTCCTGTGGTTGTGCTCAGTTGTGTCTGAATTTCTGCGACCCCATGGATTATAGCCTTCCAGGTTTCTCTGTCCATGGGATTGTCCAGGCAAGAATACTGGAGTGGGTAGCCATTTCCATCTCCAGGGGATCTTCCCGACCCAGGGACTGAACCTGGGTCTCCTGCATTGCAGGCAGATTCTTTTCCGCTGATCCACAAGAGAGGACCAATTTTTAATTAGCTGCTATATTTATGGGATTAAAAACTCAAAAAGTATAGAAGATTATACTGTGAAAGAAATCTCCATCGCTGAACAAACAACGTGTGTTATTTTTTCTTGTGTTCCTCTCTGGTGCTTTAAAAAATACACACAAACACATGTTTATGTGTGTTATGTATATGTGTGCTTTCTTTCTCTCCTTTTTAAAGTGAATTATTGGCACTATAGCTCTCTTGTTTTCACGTCTGCTGCTGCTGTGGCTAAGTCGCTTCAGTCGTGTCTGACTCTGTGCGACCCCATAGACGGCAGCCCACCAGGCTCCCCCATCCCAATGCAAATTAAAACCTCACAGATATGTGTATTTTTTCAATTACATGTTTGAGGCTGAGAATATTTTCAAAGGACTTAAAACCATTTGTCTTTTCTGTGAATTCTCTGTTGATGTAGTTCCCCCCTTTATACCTATTGAGTTGCTGACGTTACATCTATGAGTTACTTATGTTTTAGAGAAACTAACTTTGTGATCTATTACGAGTTTGCTGCTGTTTGTCATCTGTCTTTGAGTTTGCTTATTGCAGTTTTGCCCTGAGGAGTTCTGACTTTTACGTGGCTGAATTCATCAGTATTTTTGTTACTTGTGGTGTTTGGTTATAGTGTGAAAAGACTTCTCCCGTCTAGTGTTGAAAGAAGATTTATCCTGTGGTTTCTTTGGTTTATTAGTTCATTCTACACTCTATGTGATGTTTAAATATTTGATCTGTCTGGGAGTTATCCTGGCATAAAGTGTGAGGCATAGATCCAATTACATGACTCCAGAAGGCTGCCCATTTGTCTCAACACTATTCATTAAGTGATCCATCTTTTCCCTTCTGGTCGTAGTTTCAACCTGTAACATATACTCACTTCAGTTCAGTCGCTCAGTCATGTCCAACTCTTTGCGACCCTATAGACTGCAGCATGCCAGGCTTCCTGGTCCATCACCAACTCCAGGAGCTTGCTCAAACTCATATCTATAGAGTCGGTGATGCCATCCAACCATCTCATCCTCTGTCATCCCCTTCTCCTTCTGCCTTCAATCTTTCCCAGCATCAGGGTCTTTTCCAGTGAGTCAGTTCTTTGCATCAGGTAGCAGAGGGATTGGAGTTTCAGCTTCAGCATTGGTCCTTCCAATGAATATTCAGGGCTGATTTCCTTTAGAATGGACTGGTTGGATCTCCTTACAGTCCAAGGGACTCTCAAGAGTCTTCTCCAACACCACAGTTCAAAAGCATCAATTCTTCGGGGCTCAGCTTTCTTTATAGTCCAACTCTTATGACTACCGAAAGACCATAGCTTTGACTAGACAGACCTTTGTTGGCAAAGTAACGTCTCTTGCTTTTTAATATGCTGTCTCGGTTGGTCATAGCTTTTCTTCCAAGAAGCAATTGTCTTTCAGTTTCATGGCTGCAGTCACCATCTGCACTGATTTTGGAGCCCAGAAAAACAAAATCTGTCCCTGGTCCCATTGTTTCCCCATCTATTTGCCATTAACTGATGGTACCGGATGCCATGGTCTTTGTTTTTAGAATGTTGAGTTTTAAGCCAGCTTTTTCAATCTCTTTTCTTTCACTTTCATCAAGAAGTTCTTTAGTTCCTCTTCACTTTCTGCCATAAGGGTGGTATCATCTGCATATCTGAGGTTACTGATATTTCTCTTGACAATCCTGATTTTAGCTTGTGCTTCAGCCAACCCGGCATTTTGCATGATGTACTCTGCATTTAAGTTAAATAAGCAGGGTGACAATATACAGCCTTGACGTACTCCTTTTCCTATTTGGAACCAGTCTGTTGTTCCATGTCCGGTTCTAACTGTTGCTTCTTGACCTGCAAACAGATTTCTCAGGAGGCAGGTCAGCTGGTCTGGTATTCCCATCCCTTTCAGAATTTTCCAGTTTATTGTGATCTACACAGTCAAAGGCTTTGGTGTAATCAATAAAGCAGAGATAGATGTTTTTCTGGAATTGTCTTGCTTTTTCGATGATCCAGCGGATGTTGGCAATTTATCTCTGGTTCCTCTGCCTTTTCTAAATTCAGCTTGAGCATCTGGAAGTTCATAATTCATGTGCTGTTGAAGTGTGGCTTGGAGAATTTTGAGCATTACTTTGCTAGTGTGTGAGATGAGTGCAATTATTCAGTAGTTTCAATGTTCTTTGGCATCGCTCTTCTTTGGGATTGAAATGAAAACTGACCTTTTCCAGTCCTGTGGCCACTGCTGAATTTCCCAAATTTGCTAGGATATTGAGTGCAGCACTTTCACAGCATCATCTTCTAGGATTTGAAATAGCTCAACTGGAATTCCATCACCTCCACTAACTTTGTTTGTAGTGATGCTTCCTAAGGCCCACTTGACTTTGAATTCCATGAGAACCCTAAGAACAGTAACAGATACTATATTTCCATTTTTAAAAATTGTGGTAAGAATGCTTAACATGAGATCCATCCTCAACATTTTAAGTGCATACTACAATGGCACCCCACTCCAGTACTCTTGCCTGGAAAATCCCATGGATGAGCCTGGTCGGCTTCAGTCCATGGGATCGCTAGGAGTCGGACGCGACTTCACTTTCACTTTTCACTTCCATGCATTGGAGAAGGAAATGGCAACCCACTCCAGTGTTCTTGCCTGGAGAATCCGAGGGATGGGGGAGCCTGGTGGGCTGCCGTCTATGAGGTTGCACAGAGTCGGACATGACTGAAGTGACTTAGCAGCACAGTATTGTTCACTGTACAACAAATCTCTAGAACTTATCTCAAATAACTGAAATTTTGTACTCATCGATAGCACTCAATTTCCATATTTTGGGGAGTTCTATTTCTGAATTTTGTACTCTTTTTCATTCATCTTTTTTCTATTTATGTTTGATATGTTAGATAAGTAAGTTTTAGCATGCTATAAGACTAGTCTTCATTACTCTTTTAATTTCTTCAGACTTTTTTTCAGCATTTTATTTCAAAAAATTTCAAGCATATGGAAATGTTGAAAGAATTTTACAGTGAACATTCATTTTGCCCACCACATAGATTTTACCATTAACATTTCACTAACATTGCTTTACACACATCTATTCTCTAGACACTGGATCCATCGTACTTTTTTTTTTTTCAACTCATATCCAAGTAAATTGAATCGGTGATGTGATCCAACCATCTCATCTTCTGTCGTCCTCTTCCCCTTCTGCCTTAGTCTTTGCTGGCATCAGGGTCAGCATCACCGATTCAATGGACATGAACTTGGACAAACTCTGAGAGATGGTGAGGGACCAGGAGGCCTGATGTGCTGCAGTCCATGGGGTCGCATAGAGTCGGACATGACTTGGTGGTGGAAACACAACCACCACCAAGTAAATTGGAGATAGCAGTGCACTTCCGCCTAAATAGCTTCGCATGCATTATTACCTAGACTTTAGTAACTGTTTAGGATATTTTCTTGTTTTGAGCTAAAACGTACACACCTTCTCAAATGATAAATGCATAGTCAGTGGGTTTTGTTGAGTGCATATGCTTGCATGGGTTTCCCTAATAGCTCACTTGGTAAAGAATCTGCCTGCGGTACAGGAGACGCTGATTCAATTCCTGGCTCGGGAAGATCCCCTGGAGAAGGGATAGACTACCCACTCCAGTATTCTTGGGCTTCCCTGGTTGCTCAGCTGGGAAAGAATCCGCCTGCAATGTGGGAGACCTCGGTTCAATCCTTAAGTTGGGAAGATCCCCTGGAGAAGGGAAAGGCTACCCACTCCAGTATTCTTGGGCTTCCCTGGTGGCTCAGTTGGGAAAGAATCCGCCTGCAATGTGGGAGACCTGGGTTCGATCTGTGGGTCGGGAAGATCCCCTGGAGAAGGGAAAGGCTACCTACTCCAGTATTCTGGCCTGGAGAATTCCATGGACTATACAGTCCATTTACAGAGCAAAACTACCACCCTGGAAAATTCCTTCATGCCTCTTGCCAGTCAATCCTGATACCCCGACCCAGAGGTACTGCTGTTCTGATTTCTCACAGTGTGCATGCTTCTGAGGAAGGTTTCTGTTCCTAAGTGTAAGTGAGACTTTACCATGTACTTACATATATCTGTAGCTTCTTTCTTTTTACTGATGAGAGATACTCTATATGTGAAAGTACCATATTTAGTTTATTTGTCCTCCTATTAAACAACAGCTGGACTCTGCAGTTTTTGGCTCTTCTGAATAAAGCCTCCACGAAGGTTCTGGCACCATCTACTTTATGGCCCATGTGTTTCTTTTCCTTTTTAGAGGGCAGCAGGGGAAAACACAGATTGAGGGAAATGGCTGTGTCCTAGGGTAGGTTTTTAGCTTTTAAAGAAACCTCCCGTCTTTCTCCAAGGTGACTGAACCATTTTGTGCTCCCACTAGCATGTATTATGGAGAAGGCAATGGCACCCCACTCCAGCACTCTTGCCTGGAAAATCCCATGGACGGAGGAGCCTGGTGGGCTGCAGTCCATGGGGTCGCTAAGTCGGACACGACTGAGCGACTTCACTTTCACTTTTCACTTTCATGCATTGGAGAAGGAAATGGCAACCCACTCCAGTGTTCTTGCCTGGAGAATTTCAGGGACATGAGAGCCTGGTGGGCTGACGTCTATGGGGTCACACAGAGTTGGACACGACTGAAGTGACTTAGCAGCAGTAGCAGCATGTATTACAGCATGTATAGCTGAAGCTGAAACTCCAATACTTTGGCCACCTGGTGTGAAGAGCTGACTCATTTGAAAAGACCCTGATGCTGGGAAAGATTGAAGGCAGGAGGAGAAGGGGACGACAGAGGAAGAGACGGTTGGATGGCATCACGACTCAATGGACATGAGTTTGAGCAATCTCTGGGAGTTGGCGATGGACAGGGAAGCCTGGCGTGCGGCAGTCCATGGGGTCACAAAGAGTCGGACACAACTGAACGAGTGAACTGATACTGAGCATGTATAAGAGTTCCACTTGTCTTTGTTCTGCAGTATCATTTGACGTCGTTGTTTTATATTTTCCTCATACTGGGTGGGTATATGGTGGTTTCCCATCATGGTTTTCTTTTGCATTTGGCTGATAACTAAGTGATGATGTTGAACCTTTTTACCATGCTTATCGTGTTTTTGAATATCCTGCCTTTATGAATTGTCTGTTAAAATCTTCACCTGTTTTTAATTGAGTGGTTTTCATTTCATAATTGAGCTCCTTTAGATTTCTGTTGGCTCGTCTTACTTAGGGCTTCTCGGGTGGTTCTAATGGTAAAGAAACTGGCTGCCCAATGCAGGAGATATAAGAGATATGGGTTTGATCCTTGTGTCAGGAAGATCCCCTGGAGGAGGGCATGGCAACCCACTCCAGTATTCTTGCCTGGAGAATCCCTGTGGACAGAGGAGCCTGGCGGGCTATAGTCTATGGAGTCGCAAAAAGTGGGACATGACTGAAGTGGCTTAGCACACATGCATTCTTATGTATCTATCGTTTCCTATGAAATTTAGGACGAGCATATTGCTGCTGCTACTGCTAAGTCGCTTCAGTCGTGTCCAACTCTGTGAGACCCCATAGACGGCAGTCCACCAGGCTCCCCCGTCCCTGGGATTCTCCAGGCAAGAACACTGGAGTGGGTTGCCATTTCCTTCTCCAATGCATGAAAATGAAAAGTGAAAGTGAAGTCGCTTAGTCGTGTCTGACTCTAGCGACCCCATGGACTGCAGCCAAATAATCCTAAAACAAATCCTTTGGGTTCTATTTTAAATAGGTTTAGAGAGAGTCATGTTGATTCTTCATACTTTGTAATTTGAAATGCCTTTCATGTATTTAAATTTTCTGCTCCCCCATATCAGAAGAACTTAAAAATTATCTTCCTGAAGTCTTACATGCTTCTTAAGTTTATTTCTAAGCATTTTATCTTTATTATTGTTATTTTGAATGGTACCTTGTCTTCAAATTTATCTTCTAATATGTGTAGCTCAGGGGGTAAAGAATTTGCCTGCAATGCAGGAGACCTGGGTTCGATCCCTGGGTCAGGAAGATCCCCTGAAGAAGGGAAAGGTGGCCCACTCCATTATTCTTGCCTGGGAAATCCCATGGACACAGGAGTTTGGCAGGCTACAGTCCATGGGGTCTCAAAGAGTCAGACACGATGGAGCAACTTTCACTTTTCCACTTAAAGAAAACTATTGAATTTGAGACATACTAAAAAATTATTTGATGCTGACCCGAAGTTCAAAAAAGGAAAGCTCTTGATTTCTGCACATAGAAATATTTTATTTCTGGATTTTTTTGTGGAAAAGAAGGAGTACCATGTACCAGGAGAGCTGGCCTTTCCTCTTGACCCAGGGTTTGACATATGAATTTATTTATCCTTTATTTCTTAGAAAATGAGGCTTTCCAGGTGGCTCAATGGTAAAGAATCCACCTGTCAAGGCAGGAGATGTGAGTTCAATCTCTGTGTCAGGAAGATCCCTTGCAGGAGGGCATGGCAACCCACTCCAGTATTCTTGCCTGGAGAATCCCATGGACAGAGGAGCCTGGTGGGTGATAGTCCATGGAGTCGCAGAGTCAGACATGACTGAGTGATTAACACTCAGTTCAGTTCAGTTCAGTTGCTCAGTCGTGTCCAACTCTTTGTGACCCCATGAACCACAGCACGCTCCTTCCTAGTTAAATCGGCTTCATTGTTGGCCTCAATGTCTTTGGAGATTAGATGATAGGATGTTTTAAAACATAATATTTAAAACCCATTCTCGGTTACCATCTTGGTGCTTAATAATTGTCAGGCATCATGGTGTTCTCACGGCCAATGCAGTTAACTTTAAAATGCCGAGTTTAGCTTTGCTTGGAGTTTTGTTGATGATAAATACCGGACGATTAATGCCTCCCTTTACATTCCTCGTTATGTCCATGCAGGTTCCCTCTCCCAGATGCTCAGGCTGAAAATCAGAGTCATCTTTCTTCTCCATTCCTGACACTTTCTCCCCCAGACTGTCTGCCGTCACCCTGGCTTCCTCACTGCACGTTCTGGCTGATGACTCGTCTCCCGTCATTTCTTCCCTCTTTCATCTCACTTGTGTGTCGACAACACTCTCCTCCTGACACACCCCTTTATATTTCCTTAGCTTTCTCTGGCTCCCCACTGCCCATAGAATAAAGTTCCAGATTCTCAGCTTGGTCTTTAAGATGAAGAACTCTCTTCTATTGCTCAACTTATCCTGGAATTAATGTAGTGCCTCATTCAGTCGACTGAATGTCTCCATCGCAAACCTCAGATTTGACGTCATCTCTGAGCGTCGGCTCACTCACTAGGCTTCCTCTTTCTAGACTTCTGTCCTCAGTACATCTCTTCGTCGGTCTAAATTCTATCTTTATTTCCAGGCCTGAATCCCATGCCTCGGCGATTGAGATTTTAAAGCTGAACTCTCATTTGGAACATCACCAGTCATTGTCATCACTTCTTGAAAAAGGAGCTACGGCCTTTACGCTCCATCACTGGCTCCATTGTAGTATGAACAGTCGGGGTTTTGAGTCATGAATGACCACTTCATTGTTTTTGTTCAGTTTTTCTCAATAATGTATGTACAACTTTTTGCGATCCGCATGGACTGCAGCACACCAGGCTTCCTTGTCCTTCACCATGTTCTGGAGTTTGCACAAACTCATGTCCATCGACTCGGTGATGCCATCCAACCATCTCATCCTCTGTCATCCCCTTCTCCTCCTGCCTTCAATCTTTCCCAGCATCAGGGTCTTTTCAAGTGGGTCAGCTCTTTGCATCAGGTGGCCAAAGGACTGGAGCTTCAGCTTCAGCTTCAGCGTCAGTCCTTCCAATGAATATTCACAGTTAATTTCCTTGAAGATGGACTGATTTATCTCCTTACTGTCTCAAGAGTCTTTCCCAGCACAATTAGAGAGCATCAATTCTTTGGTGCTCCTCCTTCTTTATGGTCCAACTCTCACATCTGTACATGACTACTGGAACAATCATAGCTTTAACTATATAGGCCTTTGCTGACAAAGTGATGGCTCTGCTTTTTAATATGCTAGGTTTGTCATGGCTTTCCTTTCAAGGAGCAAGTGTCTTTTAATTTCATGTCTGCAGTCACCGTCTGCAGTGATTTTGGAGCCCAAGAAAATAAAGCCTGTCACTGTTTCCATTGTTTCTCCATCTATTTTCCATGAAGTGATGGGACCGGATGCCATGATCTTCGTTTTTAGAATGCTGAGTTTTAAGCCAGCTTTTTCACTCTCCTCTTTCACTTTCATCAGCAGGCTCTTTCACAGATTTGTCTAATTTCTCTGCTGTTCTCAGGGTCATTCTTCCTAATGAGCTAGATTCTGTGCTTGCCTCTTGGAAATATTTGCCTGGTGTTGAAACCCCCCATTTCTTTGTCTTCTAGCTTTTTAATCTGTTTACCTGTGGGGCCTTTTGCTAATGAATTAATTCCTAACCATTTGAGCATAAATAAAAACACAATTCCATGCCTCTGCTTTCTTAACCTCAGCCCAGTTTTGTAAATGACTATAAATCGGGAAGCGTCATCTTGCAGCTCAAGTATCTTTCATCTGATTAAATAGCTTGGCACTTATATTCACTTTATTTGGACACAGACTGGGGCTTTATAAACTTAAATTTACTTTGACAGAATCTCTTATTGAAATGCAGGTTTCATGGGTAGAGACAGGTTGTCATCAAAGGAACAAAAAGAACATTAGCTGAGTGCTGTCCATAAAGATGTACAATCTGAAACATAGCATTTTATACTCTCTAGTAGATACATTTTTAAAAAGTTTACAGAGATGAAATTAATTTAAATAATATGTTTTCCTCAGTGCAATATCCAAAACATTATCATTTCTATATCTAATCATAAAAGCATTAAGATATTTTACATTCTTCTTTCATTGAATTACATTTCTTCTTTCATGAATCTTACATTCATGCTAAGTCTTTGAAATCTAGAGTGTATTGTTCACTTACAGGGCCTCTCAATTTGGACTTGCCACATTTGAGAAGCTCATTAGCTCCATGTGCTTACCAGTGACCAATGAAGTCTCTCAGTCATGTCCGACTCTTTGTGATCCCATGGACTGTAGCCTACCGGGCTCTTCCATCCATGGGATTTTCCAGGCAAGAGTACTGGAGTGGGTTGCCATTGCCTTCTCCAGGGGATCTTCCTGCTTCAGTTAAGTTCAGTTCAGTTGCTCAGTCATGTCTGACTCTTTGCGACCCCATGAATCGCAGCACGCCAGGCCTCCGTGTCCATCACCAACTCCCGGAGTTCATCCAGACTCACGTCCATCGAGTCAGTGATGCCATCCAGCCATCTCATCCTCTGTCGTCCCCTTCTCCTCCTGCCCCCAATCCCTCCCAGCATCAGAGTCTTTTCCAATGAGTCAACTCTTGGCATGAGGTGGCCAAAGTACTGGAGTTTCAGCTTTAGCATCATTCCTTCCAAAGAAATCCCAGGGCTGATCTCCTTCAGAATGGACTGGTTGGATCTCCTTGCAGTCCAAGGCTGCCATATTGGGCAGTTGTAGGAATTACATCTGTGAACTTTCTCAAGAGCAGGGTTTCTCATTCTTGGCACTGTTGACATTGTGAGCTGGACAATCCTGTTATTGTGTAGCGGGAGGGAGGGCTATCTCCTGTAACATAGGATATTTATGGCAAACCCACTCCAGTATTCTTGCCTGGAAAATCCCATGGACAGTGATCCATGGGGGTCTCAGAGACTCAGACAAGACTGAGCGACTAAGCACTCATGCACCGGCGTTTGCCTACTCGATGCCAGTATCACTGCCCTTCTGGGATGCCACCGCCGAAAACATATTCCAGACACCATCCAATGATACCAGGACTGTAAGAAATAGTCACAGACACCCCAACGTGTTATTTTTAGTTGCGCTTATTAAAAGTCGTTGACGACTTCTGCCAGCCTCTTGCAGTTTCCTAAAGAGCGTGTGTGGAGATGCTGTGATGGACATTCCATTTCGTTGATTCTCTCACGTGTCTGCGCTCTGAAGAAGCCATTTAGTAGCGGTGAATTAGTTATTGATTAGAGGGCACAGTGGATTGTTGAAATCCTCTTACCAGCTGCTTTCAATGCCTTCTGGATCATCATGTTGTAAGCCTAAGGAAATGCTTTAGAGAACATGCTGCTGAATGCTCTTTCTGAGAATGTCTGTCACCGTGAATTGAGCGTTTTTGGAGCTCATTGCAGTGCATTGGGAAAAGAGAATCAGTCTGTTGGAGAGGAGCGGGTTCAGTGGTTTACTTCTGATGAATGGATGTATGATGAAGTGCTTATGTGATGATGTTTTCGGTGATGATGCTAATAGACAAGTCCTTCAGATGTCATCGAGAGGCCCGCAAATCCTCCTGAGAAGCCCGTATTTTTTAAAGGACCCATGAAAGACAAACATCAACTACATTTAGATGAGCAGGCAGCCGTGGACCTTCTGCAAGCAATTATTTTCTAGGAATGAGCATTCAGTCTTCAGGGGCCTTTTGTCCTATAGGTTTTGTTAGGGATCAGCTGGAGAAACGGACGTTAGTAGCTTCAATAAAACCGGCAGTTCCAATTTGCAGTAGTCAGTGTCCCCTGGCCATGAAAATATGTTTTAAATGTCAGAAATATACCCGGACTAGCAAAGAGTTCACACTACAACTTCTGGTTTATTTTTTGTCCAAATAATTCATTTTTTTGTGTGTGTGATTTGAAAATTCTAGTGAACATCAGATTATCTCCTGAGGAATGGGATGGATTGCTTAGTTTGAGTCTGAGCTCATGTGTCTGATTTGAGTTTACAGCTCTGCATAGGCAGAGTTTTAAATTAGTTGTATTCTTAACAATAATAAGAAAAAAAATTGGAGAAAGAAAATGTCAGTAGGTAGGCTATTTATGGCCAGGTCAGTGTGTGTGGCTCACAGACGATGAACATTTATATCCTACTTAGTCATCCAGCAAACACTTTTTGAATATTTACTGTATACCAGATACCAATCTAGGGCCTGGGGGCCCAAAGGTTAGTAAGAAGGATGCAGTCTGTAGTCACAAAGATTATCCTGTGAGAGGAGAGAGAAATGGGCAATTTTCAAGCATAGGGCACAGTGGGAGAACCTGGGATTGGCAAGAATATTGGATTCTGGGTTCTAAAGAAGCTGCTTCTGTGATGTAATACTCTGAAAGAATGGGCAAGAGTTAACCTGGCAAGTAATAGAGATGGATGTGGAAGGAAGGTATGGGAGATTACTCTAGGCAGAGGAACAGCATGTGTAAAGGCCCGGAGGCTAGAAATAGTCAGATATTTTGTGAAAAATCCATGTTTATTTTTACAGTTCTCAAGTGAGAGCTGGGAGCTAGTTTGTGTGCTGTGAGGGTGTTTTAGTTTAGGTTGCTTTGATATATTCACTCTTTGCTTTCATTGGGGGAACATTCTTGTCCATGCTCAGGGTGCCATGTGACTTGCTTTGGCCAGTGGGATATAAGCGGACATGATGGAGTGAGACTTGAAAGAACCAGCTTGAGCCAGCTGACTCCCAGAACTTGTGAACAAGTCCAGCCAAAATCAGCAGAGCCACCTATCTGAATGCAACCTAAGTCAACCAACCCTAAGCCAACCTAGAGCCCTGTGAGTGAGTTAATGTTTTTTATTTTATTTTTTTTGTTTACTGCTAAAATTGTGGGGATGCTTGTTATACAGCAGGAGTGAACGATACACTAGAATACCAGAATGCCGATCTCTAATTCAGCCAGTCACCCTTGCAGATAGTATGTTTAATATCATTTATGTATTGCCCAAATTTAATTGTAGAATGAATCATGTATTGACAAAAGGGAAAAATGAGTATTTTAATGCACTATGATAACAAAGCTACAATTTGAGTGACTGCAAATTCAAAAGAAGACAAAAGAAGACATTTATTCATTTGTGCATTCATTGAACAATGTTTATTGATAAATCACGATGTATCCAAGACTGTTAGCAAGTCAGAAGACAGTCATCATGAAGATTATGGGAGGATCCAGAGGTTTGTAATGAGAGTTTTTTAAGACTAAAGAAGAATTGTCTAGGTAAAAACTCAGTGAATTAGAATCCCCCCTCCAGTCTCCCCGCTCTTGCTCAATCCCTTTCTGTGTGCTCCCACATCTTCAGTCAGTCAGTTCAGTTCAGTCGATCAGTCGTGTTCAACTTTTTGTGACCCCATGGAGTGTGGCATGCCAAGCTTCCCTGTCCATCACCAACTCCCGGAGCTTGCTCAAACTCATGTCCATGGAGCCAGTGATGCCATCCAACCATACCCTCTGTTCTCCCCTTCTCCTCCTGCCTTCGATCTTTCCCAGTGTCAGGGTCTTTTCCAATGAGTCAGTTATTTGCATTAGGTGGCCAAAGTATTGGAGCTTCAGCTTCAGCATCAGTCCTTCAAATGAATATTCAGAACTGATTTCCATTAGGATTGACTGGTTTGATCTCTTTGCAGTCCAAGGGACTCTCCAACATCACAGTTCAAAAGCATCAATTTTTTGGCACTCAGCTTTCTTAATGGTCCAACTTTCACATCCATACATGACTACTGGAAAAACCATAGCTTTGATTAGATGGGTCTTTGTCGGCAAAGTAATGTCTCTGGTTTTTAATATGCTATCTAGGTTGGTCATAACTTTTCTTCCAAGGATTCTTCCAATTGATTCTTAAGAGAAGCAAAATGTTCTTACTTCTTCACAGGTTGGGACCAGAAAAAAATTGGAAAGGAGGGATTTCAGGTACACTGCCCCCCGCCCCCTCAGCCCCAGATTAAATCCTCAGGCTTAGAGGTATCCTGGAAAAGACCCTGATGCTGGGAAAGAGTGAAGGCAAGAGAAGGGAAAGATAGAGGATGAAATGGTTGGATGGCATCATTGACTCAAAGGACGTGAGTTTGAGCAAACTCTGGGAAAGAGCAAAGGACAGGGAAGCCTGGCCTGCTGCAGTTCATAGGGTATTAACGAGTCAGATATAACTTAGTGACTGAACAACAAATAGCAACTAAATGTATCCTGAGACTTTAGAAGGGATTCCCAACCAAAGTGTGAAAATTGCTTTCAGGAAACTTTCTAGGTAAGGGTGTGAAAACAGTCTTGGGGAGAAGTTTGAAGTTCAGTCATTCCACAGGGGGTTGGAGAGCAGAATAGAACAATCCCCAGGTCCCAGGACTCTGTTGCTGATCTGTGTGAAATGACTATTTATGGGCCGAATTTTGGTTTCCATTTTTAGTTCAGCTGGCTCCCAAGTTGAGGTCGCTAACCCATTGTTTAAAGTGTATTCCACAGTGGCAGCTTGTCTGCTCTGAGAAATAATCTAAGATAATCAATTTCTAAAAATAATCCTGCAAGCCCAACCGCTTTGGGCATTTTTAGACGAGTGCAGGTTTTCCTACGGAAAGTTTAGCGAGCTGGTTATTTCTGCAGACTGCTCTCGCTGGTAATCATCGCCACACCGATAACCACCTGCCTCAGTCTGTTTATTCGTTGCCATGTTATTCAAGGGAGACTAAGATAAATGGGCAGGGCCGATTTGTCTGAGGAGACTAGAGAGAAATGTGATAGAGGCATAGATCTTAAAGATGGAGTCACGGCATCGCGAGCAAGCCTCTTATTTACGAAGCCAGCGAGGGTCTGTGTTCACAATGTGGGCTGGAGGGAACATTAAAGAACTGCTGAAAAGAAAAAAAAAAAATCTTATTTCTGGGGCTTCCCTGGTGGCCTAGTGGTTAGGAATCCGCCTGCCAACACAAGGGACATGGGTTCGATCCCAGGTCAGGGAAGATTGCACATGCTGTGCAGCAACGAGGCCCGTGGCCTGCCCTCCACTGAGCCTGCACGCTGGAGCCTGGGACCTGCAGCTACTGAGCCCCAGCGTCTGGAGCCTGTGCTCTGCAATGAAGGGAAGCCATTGCAATGAGAAGCTCGTGCACCACAGTAGAGAGGAGCTCCCACTCGCTGCAACTAGAGGAAGCCCGTGCATGGCAGCGAAGACCCAGTGCAGCCAAAAATACAATAAATAAATAAAATAAAAAAAGAAAATTCTTACTTGTTATCACTACCAACAGTGGGACAAAATGCTGCAGACACAGCTGCTTTTTTTTTTAAATTATTTATTTTAATTGGAGGCTGATTACTTTACAATATTGTAGTGGTTTTTTGCCACACATTGACATGAATCAGCCATGAGTGGACATGTGTTCCCCATCCTGAACCATCTCCCCACAGCTTTACTTCTGGCATTGCTGTCAAATTTGACATTTCTGCCCAAAAAAGAAATAAGAAAAAGTACATTCCCTGAATCTAATCAGAAGAAAGCTTCAGGCCAGTCCCAATTGAGAGCACTCTTCCCAACAACTGGCCTGTGCTTTTGGAAAATGCCAGTGTCATTTAAGACAGAGAAAATAGACCTGGAAAATAAATGCAATATGGATCAGAGGAGAAGCTTTCCATAAAAATCTGATTGGGAAATTTGGCGAAATCTGAATGGGACAATAGTAATGTATCAGTATTAAATGTCTTCAGTTTAATAATCACGTTGTTCTTAGGAAGGGGCTTCCCTCATAGCTCATTTGGTAAAGAATCCGCCTGCAATGCAGGAGACCCTGGTTTGATTCCTGGGTGGGGAAGATCCACTGGAGAAGGGATAGGCTACCCGTTCCAGTATTCTTGGGCTTCCCTAGTGGTTCAGATGGTAAAGAATCTGCCTGCAATGTGGGGGACCTGGGTTCGATCCCTGGGTTGGGAAGATTCCCTGGAGAAGGGAAAGGCTACCCACTCCAGTATTCTGGCCTGGAGAATTCCATGAACTGTATAGTCCATGGGGTCGCAAGTATTTAGGGTTAAATGATAGGGTGTCAACAGTTCACTTGCAAAGGAATGGTTCAGAAAACACTCACACAGAAGATAAACAAAGTGAATGAAAAGTTTTAGCTGGTAAATTTGCTGAGGGCACATGGAATGCTTTCTAGGCTTCTTGTGATTCTTCTATAAATTTCAAACTCTTTCAGGATAAAAAGTTAAGAATTCTTTAGCAAAAATTGTTACTGTTTCAAAAGGTTCAGATCAGATCAGTCAGTCACTCAGTCGTGTCCGACTCTTTGCGACCCCATGAATCGCAGCACACTAGGCTTCCCAGTCCATTACCAACTCCCGGAGTTCACTGAGACTCACGTCCATCGAGTCAGTGATGCCATCCAGCCATCTCATCCTCTGGCGTCCCCTTCTCCTCCTGCCCCCAATCCCTCCCAGCATCAGGGTCTTTTCCAGTGAATCAACTCTTCCCATGAGGGGGCCAAAGTACTGGAGTTTCAGCTTTAGCATCATTCCTTCCAAAGAAATCCCAGGGCTGATCTCCTTCAGAATGGACTGGTTGGATCTCCTTGCAGTCCAAGGGACTCTCAAGAGTCTTCTCCAACACGACAGTTCGAAAGCATCAATTCTTCGGCGCTCAGCCTTCTTCACAGTCCAACTCTCACATCCATACATGACCACAGGAAAAACCATAGCCTTGACTAGATGAACCTTTGTTGGCAAAGTAATGCCTCTGCTTTTGAATATGCTATCTTGGTTGGTCATAACTTTCCTTCCAAGGAGTAAGCATCTTTTAATTTCATGGCTGCAATCACCATCTGCAGTGATTTTGGAGCCCAGAAAAATAAAGTCTGACACTGTTTCCCCATCAATTTCCCATGAAGTGGTAGGACCGGATGCCATGATCTTCGTTTTCTGAATGTTGAGCTTTAAGCCAACTTTTTCACTCTCCACTTTCACTTTCATCAAGAGGCTTTTGAGTTCCTCTTCACTTTCTGCCATAAGGATGGTGTCATCTGAATATCTGAGTTATTGATATTTTTCCCGGCAATCTTGATTCCAGCTTGTGCTTCTTCCAGCCCAGCGTTTTTCATGATGTACTCTGCATATAAGTTAAATAAACAGGGTGACAATATACAGCCTTGACGTACTCCTTTTCCTATTTGGAACCAGTCTGTTGTTCCACGTCCAGTTCTAACTGTTGCTTCCTGACCTGCATACAGATTTCTCAACAGGCAGATCAGGTGGTCTGGTATTCCCATCTCTTGAAGAATTTTCCACAGTTTCTTGTGATCCACACAGTCAAAGGCTTTGGCATAGTCAATAAAGCAGAAATAGATGTTTTCCTGGAACTCTCTTGCTTTTCCTATGATCCAGCAGATGTTGGCAATTTGATCTCTGGCTCCTCTGCCTTTTCTAAAACCAGCTTGAACATCAGGAAGTTCACGGTTCACATATTGCTGAAGCCTGGCTTGGAGAATTTTGAGCATTACTTTACTAGCGTGTGAGATGAGTGCAATTGTGTGGTAGTTTGAGCATTCTTTGGTATTGCCTTTCTTTGGGATACCACAAAAGGTTACCACAGCATAAATAACTAAAAAATCCTTTACCCTCCACAGTGTGGTGTGTAAATAGTGCTAGTGTTGGTTACTCAGCAAGTCTGACTCTCTGAGACCCCATGGACTGTAGCCCACCAGGCTCCTCTGTCCATGGGATTCTTTAGGCCAGAATACTGGAGCAGGTAGCCTTTCCCTTCTCCAGGGGATCTTCCCGACCCAGAGATCAAACCCAGGTGTCCCGCATTGCAGGAAGTTTCTTTACCGTGTGAACCACCAGGGAAGCCAATATATAGGGTGAACTTTAATTCTGCTGGTATGAATTCATTGGTAAAAATGAAGTTACACATTATTTCTTAACCTAATAAATAATCATTTATCTGTAGCTAATTGTTCAAATGTATCCATAGTTAAGAAGTATTCTGTTTAGGGACTTCCCTGGTGGTCCAGTGGTTAAGACTTCAGCTTCCAATGCAGAGGTGGGGGGGCAAGATCAATTCCTGGTCAGGGAACTAAGATCCCACATCCTGTGGGGCCAAAATGCCAAAACCCAAAAACAGAAACAGTATTATAACAAATTCAATAAAGACTTCTAAGAAAAAGGAAATGTGTTGGTTCGATTTCTCCAATGACAGTACTGATTTTAAATTTAAAAATCAAACAGTTAAATAATTAATAGCCTCATACTAATTTTTAAAAAAATGTCAATTGCACGTTCAAACAAAAAGAAGAAGCTTAGTGGTGGGTTGGTTGGTGTTTGACTGAAGTAATTGTTTGACTAAAGGTCGTTGTTTGATTGAAGTCGTTGTTTGATTAACTGTTATTAGCCAATTTAGTAATCTCTAAGGACTAGTGGAAAGGAACACGCTTGCCAGTGCAGGAGACGTAAGAGATGTGGGTTCGATCCCTGGGTCAGGAAGATCCCCTGGTGGAGGGCATGGCAACCCACTCCAGTATTCTTGCCTGGAGAATCCCATGGACAGAGGAGCCTGGTGGGCTACAGTCCATGGGGTCGCAGAGAGTCCGACACGACTGAGCACCTAATACTGTTTGGTGTTCTCTGGCTGTTGAGAAACAATTTCACAGAATTACCAGTGTTGGACAAGGCCAACCTAAAACCACAATGGTCAAGGAAAAAAAAAAAAGAAAAAAACCAAGACCATTGCATTGTCAAGTCAGAACGTGAACAAAAACACACACATTCACCAAACCACCAAATGTCCAAATATGCCCCTTTTCCTGGTTAATATGAATGACTGCTCTTTCTTTACTGATTACAGCTTCCCTCTCACTTCCTGCCTTTCTAGAAGACTTCATGAAAATGCTCAGTGATACAGTTACCTCTGCCTTCTTATAGCATCCAGTTCAAAGCCAAGCCCCACATTCTCGAGTCCTTCCGTCAAATCACCTAAACGCAAGCCCGTATTGTGTAGTAACTCCTCAGGGAGACGCCCTAGACTTCCCAAGATGAGTGGTCTCCCTGGCTGCAGTGAATCAGTAAAGCCACCCACAGTTATCTGCAGTTATTTCTTTGTCTGGTCTTTGACTGGAAGATGTTTATATTATCATGATTCTCTAATGCTCTGCAGTGCTCTCTTAGAGGACTTTCAGTTCAGTTCAGTGGCTCAGTCGTGTCCGACTCTTTGCGACCCCATGGACTGCAGCACGCCAGGCCTCCCTGAGCTTGCTCAAACTCATGTCCATTGGGTCAGTGATGTCATCCAACCATCTCATCGTCTGTCATCCCCTTCTTCTTTTGCCTTCAATCATTCCCAGCATCAAGGTCTTTGGGGAAAATAAAATAAAAAGGTCCTTTTTCAATCACTGCATGCCAGGGTGATTTTTAAGGCAATGCCCTCTGACCACTGAGAATCTGAAAAACAAAGGTCGTTGGCCACTGGCTTGTCACCGTGACTTGTGTGGCAGAGACAGTTTGGGCGTTTCTGACTGATCTATATTTATATTTCAGGTAGTTGTAGGAAAGTAAAAGATTTATGGGCTCTTTATTATTTATTATTTACATTATTTTGCTTTTTTATTATTTCCCTTATTTCGGCCAATAAGTCATTGTAGAAATTAGATATCTAAGAAACAAGTTTTTCTTTTCTTTTTAAAAAAATGTGTTCATATTAATTGGAAGATAATTACAGTATTTTGATGGCCTCTGCCATACATCAGCATGAATTGGTCATAGGCAGACACATGTCTCCTCCCCCCCGAATCTCCATTCCCACCCCACCCCTCCACATTGTCACAGAGCACCAGCTTTGGGTTCCGTACGTCACGCATCAAACTCCCACTGGCTATCTATTTCACATTTGGTAATGCATATTTTTGCTCAGTCTCTTGGTTATGTCCTGTGACCCCATGGACTGCAGCTCGCTAGGCTCCTCTGTCCATCACCAACTCCCGGAGCTTGCTCAAAGCCTTGTCCATCGAATCGGTGATGCCATCCAACCATCTCGTCCTCTGTTGTCCCCTTCTCCTCCCACCTTCAGTCTTTCCCAGCATCGGGGTCTTTTCTAATGGTATATATGTTTCAATGCTTTTCTCTCAAATCATCCCACCCTCGCCTTCTCCCACTGTGTGCAAAAGTCATTTCTTTATGTTGGTGTCTCCTTTGCTGCCCCACATGTAGGATCGTCAGTACCATCTTCTAGATTCCATATATATGGGTCAATATGCAGTATTTGTCTTTCTCTTTCTGACTTACTTCCCTAGGTATAATAGGCTCTAGATTCATCCACCTCATTAGAACTAACTCAAATGTGTCCCTTGTTATAGCTGAGTAAAATTCCATTGGCTACATGTTCCATAACTTCCTTATCCTTTCATCTGCTGATGGACTTCTAGTTTGCTTCCGTATTCTAGCTGTTGTAAATAGCATTGCAGTGAACATTTGGGTACATGTGTCTTTTCAATTATGGAAGAAACAAGTTTTAATTGGAGTGTTATTTTGAGTGTTATAAAAATAAATGTCAAAGAGAATTAAAAAGTCATAATTACTTGCTGACATTCTGCTAGGTGCTCAGTTTGCAAATAAATAAATCACCTTTGTGCTGTTTATGAAAGTGGAGACACACTAAGAAAACAGCAGAAAAAACATTCGAAGTTTATCTGTTAAGGACAATAAATCAGAAGTTGGTTGACATGAAAACATCGCGATAAAAATGCAAATAAGGAAATCTGAGGAAATAGGAGAAGGCTTTGAAATGATAATTGTGCAATGCTCTGAACTAATAATTTATGCTCAGCATGTTAGAGCAACTGCTTATGTTAAAAAATACTCTGCTAGGGACTTGCTGGCAGTCCAGTGGTTTAGACTCTGTACTTTTATCTCAGGGATCGTAGGTTTGATCTGTCTTCATGGAATTCAGATTCCCACGTGCCTTGATGCCCCCCAAAAAGATGAATACCCTGCTTATTCTATGTAGTTGAAAAAATAATAAAGCTGCAACTGATGAGAGTTTATTGCTTTTAAATTTTATTGAACTATAGTCGATTTGTAATGTATCAGTTTCTGCTGTACAGTAGAGTGATTCAGTTATATATATATATACATTCTTTTCCATGGTGGTTTATCATAGTATATTAAATATATCTGGATAAGGAAATGGCAACCCACTCTGAAGTATTCCTGCCTAGAGAATCCCGTGGACAGAGGAGCCTGGTGGGTCTACAGTCCATAGGGTCACAAAGAGTCGGACATGACAGAGCATCTAACACTTCGCTTTGATTGAATGCATCTGTATATTGAATATACACTGTATAGCTCCCTGTGCTATATAGTAGGACCTTGTTGCTTATCCATTCTATATGTTAGAGTTTGCATGTGCTAACCGCAAACTCCCAGCCCTTTCCTTCCCCACCGCGTTCCCTTTGGGTAACCACAAGTCCCTTCTCTATAGTCGATGATGTTTTAGAACTGAAAGCAAGCAGCCTAAGCACACGGTCTTGTTGCCTGGAGAGTGTAAACCCAGGTGTGGAGAAATCTGCTAGAGGAGATACCTGATTCTGATGTATTGGTTGTTCCATTTTGCTACTTGCAGAAATTTAAGTGAAAGGTATCTTTCACCAATTCAATGGACCTTTTCTTTTTCCTTACATCATCCGATATATCAACACTTAGGACGTATTATTGTCTTTGACTCTGTGAACAGACCGTCTAGAGCAGAGCTTCTCAGCCTTGGCCTTGCTGACATTTTGGTTGGGCTCATCCTTTGCTGGGGAGGGCATTGTCCCACATGCTGTGCAATGTCTCCTAGCATCCCTGGTCTCTACCCTCAGGATGATGGTATCACACCTCCCACACCTCACCCCAGAGTGACAACCAGCACTGTCTTCAGTCCTGGCCAGATGTCCCATGGGGCAGGGAGAGGAACCCTCCAAAAGCTGGTAGAACATCTGCACCCCAAACAACTCAGTGCAGTAATGCTCTCCAGCATCACTTTCGGGGTCCCTGAAGGCTTGCAGAAGGAGGGGCAATTCTCCCTGCCAGGGTGTCGGATGGGTCTTCACAGCTTTGCCTTAGATTTGTTCTTGTAAAGGGGTCTTCCCTGGTCTCATTCTTCTCAACGCTTCTTTCCACCTTGGAGGTTGGTGTGGACAAACCTGCTTGTCAGATGGTGCTGGACAGGGAGGCCTGGTGTGCTGGGGTCCATGGGGCCGCAGGGAGTCAGACATGACTTGGGGTTGGGACAACAGCCAGAGAAAAGTTGAGAAAGGGTGGCACCTACACAACATGGCAGAATCGGGACTCGGGGAGCTGAGCGCCGCCATCAAGACAATATGGTCTGCTCAAAGTAGTACTATGGGATGGGCGAACAGCAAGATCCCAGCGTTCAGCACAGGGAAATACATTCAGCATCCAGTGATAAGCCATCACGGAAAAGAATATGAAAACATGTCTGTGTGTAACTGAATCACTTTGCCGTACAGCAGAAATTAATACAATGGTGTAAATGAACATTAAGAAGATTTAAAAGAGAGAGAGAGAATAGAACGGCCCATAGCAGGCCTGCTGAGGTGGAAATTCAGTCCTGGCCACGAAAGAGATCTCGGAGTGTTCCCCAGCTCCTTTGTCAGTCTCTGCATCTGTACACATGATGGTATCAGCACCTCCCTCTTGGGATGGCGGGGAAGATCAAGGGATTGAATATTTGTGTAAGGCTCACAGCCTGGCACTTTAGAAGTTGCTCTGTGTGACTACTTGTGAAGTTCTGCAAAATCCTCATGTAATTCACAGAAACGGGACAGAATGTGAGTGGGGCATGCCAAGTCTGCTGTCGTCTTTAAAAACTAAGAACGTGTTTAGGGAGCGTTCGTTTGAGAGGGAAGTTGGTGGGAGAAGGCTGTGAGGATTTAGCTGTGCCTGAAAGCTGACTGATGCAGGCGGTCACGTGGACAGATCCAAAAAGTCGCGGTCCACCTTCTCTGTTCAGGTCAGGTCAATCCTGCAGGGCTGTGGAGTCAACTTTAAAGTGAGACAGCGCCAGTCTAAGAAATGTTGGGATGAGGGGGGTGGTGGCGGTGGATGTTTCTGGAAGGATACCGGGCAACACGTCCTCTGGAGAAGAGCTGAATGTACTGGGGAGCTTTGTGTGAAGAACGTCTAGCGGGACCATGATCTCAAGACGCTGTCTGTGATCTCAAGGAGGCTGGCGTTTGGCTGTGAGAAGTGAAGCGTTCCTTCCGCCTGGTGGTGCTAGTGGTAAAGAACTCACCTGCCAAATGCAGGAGACACAAGAGATGCAGGTTTGATCCCTGGGTCGGGAAGATCCCCTGGAGGAGGGCATGGCAACCCACTCCAGTATTCTTGCCTGGGGAAATCCCATGGACAAAAGAGCCCGGTGGGCTACAGTCCACGGGGTCACAAGGAGTCAGACACGACTGAGCGACTTTCACTCGTGCCCTCAGTGGCATTTAACAACAGTTCCGTACATTCACACTGTTATGCAGTTCTCACCATGATTCATCTCCCGAGTTTTCACCTTCCTAAACTGAAGCTCTCTCCCCTTTAAACACTAACTACCTTTTCCCCCTCCCTACCCCCTCACCCCTTCGTCCCCGGCATCTACCGGTATACTTTCAGACTATGAATTTGACTAATCTCGGTACCTCATCTAAGTGCAATCAAACAGTATTTGTCTGCACCTACTGGATACTGCTTCAACTGATGTTGAAGCTGAAACCCCAATCCTTTGGCTACCTGATGGGAAGAGCTGACTCATTGGAAAAGACCCTGATGCTGGGAAAGATTGAAGGTGGCAGGAGAAGGGGACAACAGAGGATGAGATGGGTGGATGGCATCACTGACTTGATGGACGTGAGTCTGAGTGAACTCCAGGAGTTGGTGATGGACAGGGAGGCCTGGTGTGCTGCGGTTCATGGGGTCAAAAAGAGTCAGACACGACTGAGCGACTGAACTGAATGAATGACTGTATACTGCAATGCATTTTTAAGGTTAACAATATCTCCTACGAAGAGACTGTATCTCTTTTTTCCTCCTTGGTATACAGTGGGTTCTCGTTAGTTCAATATTTTATACATAGTAGTGAATATATGTCAGTCCCAACCCCCCGGGTTATCCCCCCTCCCTGACCTTTCTTTTGGTCTATTCACTTGTTCTCACTACGGCTGTGTCTCTACTTCTGCTTTGCAAAATAGATTAATCTGTACGGGTTTTCTAGATTCCGTATAGAAGTGTGACTACACAAAACGGTTGTTTCTCTCTCTGGCTGAATTCATTCTGTATGACAGTCTCTATAGATGCCAGTTTTTTATTTAAATTTATTTTCAATTGGAGGATAATTTCTTTATAATATTGTGTTGGTTTCTGCCATACATCGTCATGAATCAGCCATAGGTGTACCTATGTCTTCTCCATCTTGAACCTCCCTCCCACCTGCCTCCCCATCCCACATCTCTACATTGTTACAGAGCCCTGGTTTGAGTTCCCTGAGTCATACGGCAAATTCCCACTGGCTGTCTAATTTTACACTTGGTAATGTATACATTGGAGCTCTCCTGGTGGTTCAGACGGTAAAGCGTCTGCCTACAACGCGGGAGACCTGTGTTCAATCCCTGGGTCGGGAAGATCCCCTGGAGAAGGAAATGGCAACCCACTCCAGTACTCTTGCCTGGAAAACCCTACTGACGGAGGAGCCTGGTAGACTACAGTCCGTGGGTTGCTAAGAGTCAGACCCGACTGAGCGACTTCACTTTCACTTTCAATGTATATGTTTCGATACTACTCTCAAATTCATGCCATACTCTCCTTTTCACCGTGTGCCCATGGTCTGTTCTCTGTGTCTGCATCTCCATTGCTTCCCTACAGATAGGTTCAACAGGACCATCTTTCTAGATTCCACACACATGTGTGCATTACTATATGATATGTGCCTTTCCCTTTCTGACTTACTTCATAGATTCCTGTTTTGATTGGGATGTTGGACTGAAACCTTTATGATATCTCCCAATACTACAATTCAGTTGATCTGTAAATGCTAAATTAACAAGTAGAATTTTTAGGATAGGGTCAAAATCTCAAAGAGTAATGAAGTGTTCATAATGAAACAGCATAGTCCATGGTGAGTGAAAGTGAAAGTCGCTCAATTGTGTCTGACTCTTTGCAATCCCATGGACTATACAGTCCATGGAGTTCTCCAGGCCAAAATACTGGGGCGGGTAGCCGTTCCCTTCTCCAGGGGATCTTCTCAACCCAGGAATCGAACCCACGTCTCCCACATTGCAGGCAGATTCTTTACCAGCTGAGCCACCAGGGAAGCCCAAGAATACTGGAGTGGGCAGCCTATCCCTTCTCCAGCAGACCTTGCCAACCTAGGAATCGAACCAGGATCTCTTGCATTTCAGGCAGATTCCTTACCAAATGAGCTATCAGGGAAGTCCACATAGTCCATACGATAGCCCTGACCCTTCTTGTTCATAGGCCCACTTTTAAAAAATCTTTTTATTTTGTATCAGGCTATAGCTGATGAACAATGTTGTGGTAGTTTCAGGCAGACAGCAAAGGGACTCAGTCATGCGTATACATGGATCCATTCTCCCCCAAACTCCCCTCCCATCCAGGCTGCCACATGACATTGAGCAGAGTTCCCTGTGCTGGACAGCAGGTCCTTGCTGGTTCTCCATGTAAAACACAGCAGTGTGCGCATGTCCATCCCAGACTCCATAACTATCCCTTCCCCCATCCTTCCCCCTGGTGACCATAAGGTTATTCCAGAGTATTAAGCAGAGTTCCGTGTGCTGGACAGCAGGTCCTTGCTGGTTCTCCATGTTAAATACAGCAGTATGTCCATGTCCATCCCAGACTCCCTGACTATACCTTCCCCCATCCTTCCCCCCACCCAGCAACCATAAGCTCATGTCTAAATCTTTGCATCTATTTCTGTTTCGTACATAAGTTCGTTTGTATCATGTCTTTTCAGATTCCACTCCTTCTCCGTCTGACTTACTTTGCTCAGTATGACACTCCAGGTCTGTTCGAGTTGCTGTCAATCATAGATCCACTCTTAAGTCTACTTTTCCAACTTAGTGATGACTCTGTGTCTGTAACAGGAGCTTTGGAGTCCTCACTCTGGATGTAGAGAATACAGACACTCTCCACTGGGTACTTGCCGTGTGACTCAATCACATTCTTACAGTCATAATCACTGCTCCTCAGCCCTCTTTCCAACAGATTCACTGGCTCATTGTGTTACTTCTGTAGCGACTGAAACTGCGTAATGTATCACCAAAGATGCAGCACCTTAGAGAGCTCTCATTTATGGAGGATTCCTTCTGGCAGGCCCTATTCCAATTGCCGTATGGTGTCCGAATAAACCCTGGAGAAGGGAAAGGCAACCAACTCCTGTATCCTTGCCTGGAGAATCCCATGGACAGAGGAGCCTGGCGGGCTACAGTCTACGGAGTCTCAAAAGAGTCAGACACGACTTAGTAAGCCACTAAACCACCGCCCCCGACCACCACATGGAATATAAATTAAAGAGACAGGGTGTGTCTGTGAGAGAGAGGGAGAGATGCTGTATCTCTGCTGTTTATAGGTTTCTGAAACATAAAATTCCATGATTTTGCACACTCAAATGTCAATATTCAGGAGTTGCCAGCTCCTCCTCACTTTGTCCTGTGTAATCATTATATCAAAGAGAAGAATTCACTTTGGAATTTCAATTACCTGGAACTGAATTCAGAGTTTCTTGCCTCTCATCCTCGGAGGCGGCAATCTGACTTCCATTTGCCTGCTGTTGAGTGACCGACCTGATTCAAAGCACCTAGGTCAGTGTCCCGGGTCTTCCCGGGTGGCTCAGTGGTAAACAATTGGCCTGCCGGTACAGGGCACATGGGTTCGATACCTGGAGTCTGGAAGATTCCCCTGGAGAAGGGAATGGCAACCCGCTCCAGTATTTTTGCCTAGAGATTTCTATGGACAGAGGAGCCTGGTGGGCTACGGTCCACAGGGTCACAAAGAGTCCGGCACAACTGAGCCGCTGACACTTAACACTTTTTTCACTTTCTTATGTGGTCGTTCTGGGCTGGGGTCAGGAAATCTGCATTTATCACAAGTTCCCTGAAGATGCCGGGATTTGAATAGCAGGGCTTTGTAGTGAAGAGGAGGGCCCAGAAGGGTGTGCCAAGGTGAATAAGGAGAACAGATTTCAGGGTTTATAAATGTAGTCACCTTGGTGCATGAGTCGGTCTCAACAAGGAGGCCATTAGATTCCAAACTTATTTCCCTGTGGTCCCTGCTTTGAACTTTCCAGCCCCCCGGTGACCACATATCTCTGGCACTTCTGCTGCTGCTACTGCTAAGTCGCTTCAGTCGTGTCCCACTCTGCGACCCTAGAGATGGCAGCCCACCAGGCTCCCCCGTCCCTGGGATTCTCCAGGCAAGAACACTGGAGTGGGTTGCCGTTTCCTTCTCCAAAGCATGAAAGTGAAAAGTGAAAGTGAAGTCGCTCAGTTGTGTCCGACTCTTAGCGACCCCATGGACTGCAGCCCACCAGGCTCCTCCGTCCATGGGATTCTCCAGGCAAGAGTACTGGAGTGGGGTGCCAGTGCCTTCTCCCTGTGGCACTGAGCAGACGTCAATTCAGGGGTTGTAATCTAGTAGCAAAAGTGCCGTCTCACCCAAGTGAAGGCCTTCTTCCCACTCCAGCTTAGCGTGGACCAGGCTCAGCCCCTGCCAGGGAGCCGTGGGTCAGGGTCCCCTTCTTACTGTTCTGCCGTCTTTACCCCTGTCGCCCTCCCATGGCAATCTGTCACTTGCCTTCTCTGACCACGTCCTGTCCTGCGACTGTTTTCTCAAGCATTCAGGACCCCCCTTTTGAGGTTTGTGTCAGTCTCTCAGTCTCTTGCCTGGCTCTTTGCAACCCCTTGGACTGTAGCCCACCGGGCTCGTCTGTCCATGGGATTCTCCACACAAGAATCCTGGAGTGGGTTGCCATGCTCTCGTCCAGGGGCATCTTCCCGACTGAGCGATCGAATCTGCATCTTTTGAAGTCTCCTACGTTTTCAAGCAGGTTTATTTTTTTAATTTTTTTTTACCACTAGCATCTCCTGCTTGGCTTTACGCTTGCCTGCCTAGAGTGTGTGTGTGTGTGTGTGTGTGCACGCCTAAGTGTATGTGGGCATGAATTTGTGAGGGTGTGTGTGAAGGAGCGTGTGTGTGCGTGTGAGAGAGTGTGTGTGCCTCTGCACCTGTGTGTGTGTGTGTGTGTTTATTCTACTGCCGTGCCTGCAAACCTTCACTCACTGCCAGGGCTTGCTGCGTTTCCCTCCTTGGAGCGTCTCTGTAGCATCCTTGTCAGGACTCTCTTTGGAGCTGCCCTGTCTCCTGCATTCTCATCCCCTCTATAAATCTTGCGGGCCTCAGTCTCCTCTGCTCAGCTGTGTGACTCAATATTCCTCCATTCGCTCTCTGTCTTTAGATCAGTGGTTCTTAATCAGGGCAGTGCCCTTCGGACACTTGACAACATCTGCAGAGATGCCTGGATTGTTTTAATTGGGGAAGACGCTCCTGGCATCTAGTGGGTGGAGGTCAGGGATGCCCGTAAACCTCCCACAATAGCACAGGGCAGCCCGCACCCCATAGACATGCAGCCCCAGATGTCAACACTGCCGTGGCTCAAAAACGTCGATCTAGCCTCTTGCAGAAATTGTGCATCCGTTAGTGACTTCATACTGCAAAATGGTTGTTGTCATGGATGTATTATTTTAATCATGCATGTACTGTCTGTCTAAAAAGTTGCAGGCTCCCCTGGTAGCTTAGTGGTAAGGAATCCGCCTGCCAATTCAGGAGACACGGGTTTGATCCCTGGTCTGGGAAGATTCCCACATGCAGGTTGGGCTACTAAGCCCAGCTTTATGAGCCTGTGCTCTGGAGCCTGGGAAGCAAAACTCCCGAGCCCGAGTGCCCTAGGGCCTTTGCTCCAGAGCAAGAGAAGCCGCCGGAGTGAGAAGCCCGCACAGTGCAACGAGACAGCAGCTGTCACTCTCTGCAACTAGAGAAGAGCCTGTGCGGCAGCAAAGACCCGGCCCAGCCAAAAATGAATTAATAAATACAATTATTTATATTTTTTAAAAAATTTTTAATTGAAAGATAATTGCTTTATGGAATTTTGTGGGTTTCTGTCATACATCAACAAGAATCAGCCATAGGTATACCTGTGTCCCTTCCCTTCCAAACCTCCCTCCAAACTCCTCGCCCCATCCCACCCTTCAGCCTGTCCCAGAGCCCGAATCTGAATTCCCTGAGTCATACAGCAAGTTGCCATTGGCTGTCCATTTGACATATGGTAATGTAAGTTTCCATGTTACTCTGTCCATACATCTCCCCCTCCCACCTCTCCTTCCCCACATCCATAGGTCTGTTCTCTAAGTCTGCCCTGAAAACGAATTCACCAGTGGCATCTCTTTAGATTCCATATATATGTATCAGTACACGATATTTGCATTTCTCTTGCTGACTTACTTCACTCTGTGTAATAGACTCTAGGTTCGTCCACTTCACGGGAATGGATGCAAATGCATTCCTTTTTCATGACTGAGTAATATTCCACTGTATATATGTACCATAGCTTCTTTATCCATTTGTCTGCCAAAGGACATCTAGGTTGCGTCCATGTTCTGGCTATTGTAAATAGTGCTGCAATGAACACTAGGGTACACCTGTCTTTTTCACTGTTGTTTTCTTCAGTATATATGCCTAGGAGTGGGATTGCTGGGTCATACGGTGGTTTTATCCCTAGCTTTTTAAGGAATCTCCATACCATCTTCCATAGTGTCTATATCAGTTTATACTCCCACCATATATTCCAAATATATATATATCAGTTTATATTTATTCTTGAATAAATAAAATTATTTGTAAAATATTTGTAAGAGAGAGATCATATAAAATATGTGCCAAGTGTCCTTTCTTGAATCGGAAGCCTGAGACCTATATTGTTAATTAGTCCTGTTTATATTTCCAATAACAGACACAGAGTTCCTTGAGCCTACAGATAATCTGATAGCTTATCTTTAAATACATTTAAATGAACCAACTAGGACTTTAAAAGTCCTATCTCCTGCTCCTCATTTTTTTTTCGTTCTTTTCTCACAAGTTATAAGGTGAGGCTTTTTGTGTATGTTGATATAGAAAATGCATAGTTAAATCTGTTAAATTGAACACACCATTGAAATACAGCCATGCCATCCAAGGGAAAAAAAATGTGTTTGCAAAAAATGTATCTTTAATTCCAAATAACATTTTTGCACATCGTTTCCCCCTATTTTTGCAAATCTTTCCCCCCCATTTTTGCAAAGACATCTGGGTACTATCTCAAATCATTTGTCATTAGAGACTTTGACCTCTGGCTTCCTGTTTTTATTATTGAACTGCCAAGGCATTTTTTTTTTTTTAATCTGCATTACTCCACAGAGGCAAACTGAGCCATCCATTTCATTCTCGAGCCTGTCACTGTCCTGTAGGTTCAGGGCTCCAAGCCTTATGAGTGATGGGCAGAGTGGAGCTCTGAGAGCTTCCTTGCTGTGGTGGCTGGAAGGGAAATTCCCTTTCTGGTGTGTCCTCTTTGGAACATCTGTTTCATGTTTCTCCGGCATTTGGCGCGATCATGTAATAAGATGGCAGGAGGCGGGAAAAATATGCTGCAATAAAAACGCCCTAAAAAAAAAAAACCACACTTGTTTCTATTTATCGCTTCGCAGAGCGTGGCTGAAGGCAGGAAGTGAAGTTACAACCGGCGCTGACACGGAAGGTCAGAGTGGATGACAACTGTGGCTTAGTCACCGCTGTTTGATTGTGGTGGTGTTCAAGAGGCGTTAAAAACGACAAGGGGGAGCATCCAGGCCAGAGGGTGTGTTCTTCCTACAGATGTGTTACTTTATTTGTGCTTTAGGGTCACAGGAGCGAAGCTGAGGCCCCGGTCTATTGGCTCTTGTGACAGTTGTCCAATCAATCCGGATGTGTCCACACAAGCTCATCTCAAGGAGCAGGGACTCACTCTGATAAAAAAAAAAAGGCCCACCTCTAACAGGCATACATTATTATTATTTTTCCAGCTGTACTGAGATATAGTTGAACATAGAATATTGACTATAGAATAATATTGAACAATGAATATAGAACATTGAGTAAATTTAAGGTGTACAAGCTTACATGGACTTGACACATGTGTATATTGCCGGGTGATTGTTGCTGTGGGTTTAGCTGACTGCCTCCATCACGTCACATACTTACCATTTCTTTTTGGTGGTTTCTTTTTTAAGATTTACTCTCTTGGCAACTTGCAGGTATATAGCAGAGTACTGTAAAGGTGATGGTGCAGGACAGGGAAGCCTGGCGTGCTGCAGTCCATGGAGTCACAAAGATTTGGACAAGACTGAGCGACTGGACAACAACTGTTAAGTATAAGAGCTTCCCTCATGGCTCAAGCGGAGCAGGCAATGGCACCCCACTCCAGTACTCTTGCCTGGAAAATCCCATGGACGGCGGAGCCTGGTAGGCTGTAGTCCATGGGGTCGCTAAGAGTTGGACACGACTGAGCGACTTCAGTTTCACTTTTCACTTGCATGTATTGGAGAAGGAAATGGCAACCCACTCCAGTGTTCTTGCCTGGAGAATCCCAGGGACAGAGGAGCCTGGTGGGCTGCTGTCTATGGGATTGCACAGAATCGGACACAACTGAAGCGAATTAGCAGCACCAGCAGCAGCATGGCTCAAGGGGTGAAGAATCTGCCTGCAGTGTAGGAGACACAGGAGATGTCAGTTCAATACCTGGGTCAGAAAGATCCCCTGGAGGAGGGCATGGCAACCCAGCCTTGCCAGGAAAAATCCCATGAACAAAGAAGCCTAGTGGGCTACAGACCACAAAAGAGTCAGATAGGATTTAGCCACTAAATAGCAAATCAACAACATAGAGAATTGTCGCCATTCCAGTTCTCTCATTTGCACAGTTATAGTTTGTTGATTTTTTTTCTCTGTTACACAGAGTCTTTAATGAGCCTTTTTCTGTATGTTTTTTTGCATGAGTTTCTCTGCGATGTGTTCCCAGGAATGAAAGTTCTGAGCTCAGGGTGTGCACGCCTTCACGGTCACTAGACGTGGCCAGCTTTCCTCCAAACCAGTTCTAGGATGCTGTCTTCCTGCCAGCGCTGTATAAAAAGCCCATTTACTCATAATTGCCAAAAATTCATGGGGACCGAGTTAGCTCTTCCGGTGGCGGATGGATAAATAAACCGTGGTTCATTCACACAGTGCGGTAATTGTTCAGCAATGTAAGCATATGAGCTGGGAAGCCGGAAAGACAGCGAGAAAGCTGACATGCGTACTTCTAGGTAAAAAAACAGCCTATCCGAAAAGCCTGTATGATTCCAACTTCAGTGATATTCTGGAGAAGGCAAGACCATAGAGATAGTAAAAAGGTCAGCCGGCGGTGGCGTGCACGCGCGCGCGCACACACACACTCACACAGAGCCAGGGGAATGGGGAGAGGTATGAATGAGGAGAGCACAGAGGATTTTCAAGGCAGTGAAACTATTGTATTTGATGCTGGAATCGTGGCTACATCACAGTGTATGTCTGTCAAAACGCAAAGTGTGTGCCACAAAGCGTGAACTCTAATGCAGATTACAGAATTCGCTTCACAACAACGTATTAATATGGATTTGTGAATTGCAACAAAAGTACCTTAGTAACACAAAATGTTAACTGTGGAGGCATAGTTGGGACCTCTCTGTGCTTTCTGAAATGTCTCTGTTCACGTAAAGCTGCTCTCAAAAAATCTATTAGGAAATTCCATTTCCCCCATCCTTGCCAGCGCTTTGTACGCCAAGCGTACACTTTGGCATTTTCTATGGGCATGTAATGGAATGTTATTGCTTTAATTTTTTTTTAGCTCATGGCTGGAGGATACCTTTTCATATCATTTGCCATTTTTTTGGATTTGTTTTTAAATATTGATTTGCACCAATTCTTTATATTCTCTTTTTTAAGTTTTCTTTTTGTATTTCGGATTGTAATACAACTGAAATTGTTTTTCGTGCCTGTGGTAATGGGAGAACTAAATAGAGATCTATTTACTTACTACATATCTAATGTCTTTATAGAAATGAATAGTCATTTATAAAGCTCCTGCTATACTTATTAAAAAAAAAACTAAGATCGTGACATCCGACCCCATCACTTCATGGCAAATAGGAGGGAAAAAGGTTTCCTCTTCCTGGGCTCTGGACTCATTTCGGATGGTGACTGCAGCCATGAAATCAGAAGGCGATTGCTTCTCGGCAGGAAAGCTATGACCAACCTAGACAGCCTGTTGAAAAGCAGAGACATTCCTCTGCCAACAAAGATCCGTATAGTCAAGGCTGTGGTCTTTGCAGTAGTCGAGTAGGGTTGTGAGAGCTGGACCATAAAGAAGGCAGAGCACCAAAGAATTGATGCCTTCAAACTGTGGTGCTGGAGAAGGCTCCGGAGAGTCCCTTGGACAGCAAGGAGATCAAACCAGTCAATCTTAAGGGAAATCAAACTCTGCATACTCATTGGAAGGACTGATGGTGAAGCTGAAGCTCCGGAGTTTGGTCGTCTGATGTGAACTTTCAGAGCTTTGGCCACCCGATGCAAAGAACTGACTCGTTGGAAAAGACCCTGATGCTGGGAAAGACTGAGGGCAGGAGGAGAAGCGGGTGACAGAGGATGAGATGGCTGGATCACCGATACAATGGACATGAACTTGGGCGGACTTCGGGAGGTGGTGAAGGACAGGGAGGCCCTGCGTGCTACTGTCCATGGGGTGTCAAAGAGTCAGACACAACCGAGCGACTGAACAACAAGAAAATACTTAGGTCACCCCTTCAGGATCTGTTTATCCCTGAACCACCTCCTCATTGTTTTAATTCTTAGAGATTTATAAGACTTCTTGATATGCAATAAGGCATGTCCTTGCTCCCTCCTTTCCATTGGTCTCGAAATGGCTCCACCCAGGTCTTTATTCTTCCGAAGGCATTCTAGTATAAGTTAGTCAAATTTCATTAAAACTCTGTTGGCTGTTTGGGAAATCCACCAGATGTATAGATTAATTTGGGGGAGAATGTCATCTTTACTGTATCAAATTATCTTCCCATGACATCGTGTACAGATTTTTTTAGGTGTCCATCTTAAAAAATATTCTTGTAACTGTATATGTTATTTTCTCAATTGTGTGTGCGTTAGTCACTCAGTCGTGTCCGACTCTTAGAGACCCCATAGACTATAGCCCACCAGGCTCCTCTGTCCATGGAATTCTCCAGGCATGGATACTGGAGTGGGTTGCCATTTCCTTCTCCAAGGGATCTTCCCAAGCCAGGGATCGAACCCAGGTCTCCTGCATTGCAGGCAGATGCTTTACCATCTATTGGGGAAGCCCTTTTTCTCAATTAGCACACAGTAAAATTGACTTTTTAATATACACAGTGCTGGTAATTCTAACATATACATTGATTTCTGTAACCACCACCCAAGGCAACATATCAAACAGTTTCATCATGCCTGAAACACCTTCATACTGTCCCTCTGAAGTGACAACCTCCCTACTCCTCGCCACAGTAACCCCTGGTCTGCCTTCCAACACGATGGTTTTCTCTTGGAGAATGTCCTATAAATGAAGTTGTACAGCACGTAATCTTTCACGACAACCTTCTTTGACTCATAATGCCTGTGGGATTCATCCAAGTTCTGTGTCTCCATAGTTCATTTCACTTTACTGCTGAGTAGTATTCCATTGTATCAATGTGCCCTATTTTGCTTCTTTACTCATCAGTCGGACATTCCTGCTACTTCCAGGTGTTGGTAATTATGCGTAAAGCTACCGCATGCATATACATCCATTTTTATCTTCTGAGTGCTAAATCCTTAGAGGTGCAATTACTATGTCTTCTTATATGTCCATATCGTTTTCTCCTTACCGATTTTATACTTCCTTTATTTAGGACTTATCTTGGTGGGGAGCTTCTTACATGGTGCTCACAGTAAAGAACCCACCTGCCAATACAGAAGATGTAAGACATGCAGGTTCGATCCCTATGTTGGGAAGAGCCCCTGCAGGAAAGCATAGCAACTCACTCCAATATTCTTGCCTAGAAAATTCCATGGACAGAGGAGCCTGGTGGGCTCTGGTCCATAGGGTTGCAAAGAGTCAGACACAAACACACGCACAGCATATTTTTACTGCTAGCGTGAATGAGATTATTAACATTTTTTTCCAGCTAATTTTTGTTGGCATGTGGGAACCTTTCCACGTCTGTATTTTGATAGTGTCCAAAAACTTTGCCAGACTGTTTTCTTCGTTCCAAGAGTTGGATTGTAGATTCCCTTAGTATTTCCATGATTAGACAGGCATATGTCTTCAATTTATGAAAATGTTGTCTTCTGCTAAAATATGTTTCTGTATTTATGCAAGCATATTTCTCTCTATTATATCTATCTAAAAATAGATATTTATACATTATATATGTGTACACACAAATACACACATATATATCTTGGAAAGTAAAGATATATCTTTATATAATTTTTTTCCCTTTAAAGTCTTTATTGAATATGTTCCAATATTGCTTCTGTTTAGTGTTTTGGTTTTTTGACTGGGAATCAGGTGGGATGTTAGCTTCCTGAGCAAGGCAGGGATCAAACCATCACCCTCTGCCCTGGAAGGCAAAGTCTCAACCACTGGACTACCAGAGAAATCCCTATATACCATTTTTTAAAAAACCCTTAGTTCACGCTAAGGTTTCCGGAACAATGCACAGAAAAGGCGATAGTGGCTATCCTTACCTTCCTCCTTCTTGAATTGGTCACGGTGAGCAATTGTCCACAGCGTCCACCTATGCGCTGCCCACTTGCTTACTTTCTTTCTCTTCTGTCTGCTCAGATCGAAGCCCCCTGGGCTGGGCACAGGGAGGTCGTGCCCACCTTCTCCGCTCTCTGTTCTCATCTCTCTAGCCCTTCGGAGGACCAGCTTCCAGGGCAAGGTGTCCCCCAAGCCCCACCAGAGTTCTGTCATCTTGGTGCTGCTTTTCACAGCCTGGGAACTAAAGGTTGCTGTGACATCCTGTCTCCCAGAGAGGCGAAGGCACAGATGGCTTTGGTGTCCGATATCTGCTTTCTTCCCCGGTCCCAGATGTTCACCTAAACCTCAGCCTGGGGGGCTTCTCTGGTTGTCCAGTGGTTGAGAATCTGCTTGTCAATTCAGGGGACACAGGGTCCATCCTCAGTCTGGGAAGATTCCACATACTGTGGAGCAACTAAAGCTGTGCCCTGCAACTAGAGGGCAGCCCCCAGTTGCTGCAGCTGGAGAAAGCCCATGTGTAGCAATGAAAACCCAGCACAATACTCTTCCCCGCCCAAAATCAATCTAGGAGGCCCCCACTGGCTTCTGGTGTGTACATTCTGAAATTCTGCCTAATGTTTCTCTATGTTGTATAGTCACTAAGTGGTGATCGACACTTTGCGACCCCATGGACTGTAGCCCCGCCAGGCTCCTCTGTCCATGGGATTCTCCAGGCAAGAATGCTGGAGTGAGTGGCCATGCCCTCCTCCAGGGGATCTTCCCTACCCAGGGATTGAACTCGTGTGTCCTGCATCGGCGGGCAGATACATTACCACTGAGCCACCTGGGAAGCACCATGGAAGCACCATGTTTCTCTATTTTTTGTTTGTTCAGTTGTTCAGTCATGTCTGATTCTTTGTGACTTCATGGACTGTAGCACACCAAGTCTCCCTGTCCATCATCAACTCCCAGAGTTTACTCAAACTCATGTCCATTGAGTAGTGATGCCATACAACCATCTCATCCTCTGTTGCCCCCTTTTCTTCCTGCTTGCAATCTTTTCCAGCTTCAGGGTCTTTTCCAGTGAGTCAGCTCTTCGCATCAGGTGGCTAAAGGATTGGAGCTTTAGCTTCAGCATCAGTGCTTCCAATGAACACCCAGGACTGATCTCCTTCAGGATGGACTGGTTGGATGTCCTTGCAGTCCAAGGGACTCTCAAGAGTCTTCTCCAACACCACATTTCCAAAGCATCAATTCTTCAGCACTCAGGCTATGGTCCAACTCTCACATCTGTACATGGCTACTGGATAAACCATAACTTTGACTAGATGGAGCTTTGTGGACAAAGTAATGTCTCTGCTTTTTAACATGCTGTCTAAGTTTGTCATAACTTTTCTTCCAAGGAGCAAATGTCTTCTAATTTCATGGCTACAGTCACCATGTGCAGTGGTTTTGGAGAAATTGTTTTCTTTTTCCATTGTTTCCCCATCTATTTTGTAATGTTCAAAGTAATGCTCAAAATTCTCTAAGCCAGGCTTCAACAATACGTGAACCTTGAACTTCCAGATGTTCAAGCTGGTTTTAGAAAAGGCAGAGGAACCAGAGATCAAATTGCCAACATCAGCTGGATCATAGAACAAGCAAGAGAGTTCCAGGAAAACATCTATTTCTGCTTTATTGACTATGCGAAAGCCTTTTACTGTGTGGATTACAACCAACTGTGGAAAATTCTGAAATAGATAGGAATACAAGACCACCTGACCTGCATCTTGAGAAACCTATATGCAGGTCAGGAAGCAACAATTAGAACTGGACATGGAACAACAGACTGGTTCCAAATAGGAAAAGGAGTACGTCAAGAGTGTATATCTTCACCCTGCTTATTTAACTTATATGCAGAGTACATCGTGAGAAACGCTGGGCTGGATGAAGCACAAGCTGGAATCAAGATTTCTGGGAGAAATATCAGTAACCTCAGATATGCAGATGAAACCACCCTTATGGCAGAAAGTGAAGAAGAACTAAAGAGCCTATTGATGAAAGTGAAAGTGGAGAGTGAAAAAGTTGGCTTTTTAGAAAACTAAGAAACTTAGAAAACTAAGATCATGACATCCGGTCCCATCACTTCCTGGCAAATAGATGGGGAAACAGTGGAAACAGTGGCTGACTTTATTTTGGGGGTCTCCAAAATCACTGCAGATGGTGATTTCAGCCATGAAATTAAAAGATGCTTACTCCTTGGAAGGAAAGTTATGACCAACCTAGATAGCATATTCAAAAGCAGAGCTAATACTTTGCCAACAAAGGTTCGTCTAGTCAAGGCTATGGTTTTTCCAGTGGTCATGTATGGATGTGAGTTGGAATATAAAGAAAGCTGAGTGCCAAAGAATTGATGCTTTCGAACTGTGGTGTTGGAGAAGACTCTTGAGAGTCCCTTGGACTGCAAGGAGATCCAACCAGATCATTCTAAAGGAAATCAGTCCTGGGTGTTCATTGGAAGGACTGATACTGAAGCTGAAACTCCAATACTTTGGCCAACTGATGCGAAGAACTGACTCACTGGAAAAGACCCTGATGCTGGGAAAGACTGAAGGCGGGAGGAGAGCGGGACGACAGAGGATGAGATGGTTGGATGGCATCACTGACTCGATGGACACGAGTTTGAGCAAGCTCAGGGAGTTGGTGATGGACAGGGAGGCCTGGCGTGCTGCAGTCCATGGGGTCACAAAGAGTCGGACACGACCGAGTGACTGAACTGAACTATGCTTATGCTAAGTCACTTCAGTCGTGTCTGACTCTGTGCGACCCCATAGATGGCAGCCCACCAGGCTCCCCCATCCCTGGGATTCTCTAGGCAAGAACACTGGAGTGGGTTGTCATTTTCTTCTTCAATGCATGAAAGTGAAAAGTGAAAGTGAAGTCACTCAGTTGTGTCCGACTCTTCGTGACCCCATGGACTGCAGCCTACCAGGCTCCTCCATCCATGGGATTCTCCAGGGGTGCCATTGCCTTCTGTTCCTCATCCATTTGCCATGAAGTGATAGGACCGGAGGCCATGATCTTAGTTCTTTTTGAATGTTGTGTTTTAAACCAACATTTAGTATTTTTTTGGATGTTAAGTTTCTCTGTTTGTTCCTTTAAAAAACAGTGTCTTATTGCACTGCTGGTCTGTTCTTTTCTTTCATTCTGTTTATGAGCTTACTGTCTCTTTAGGATGGCATGGTTATTTTGCATCCTCTGGCTGCTGGCTATCTCCCACTGGAAGCCTTTGTCTACCCTCTTAGCTCCTTTCCTGATGTTTTGCGTTTTGTTTTAGCTCATCTGCAATACAGTTTCGAAAAGTGTTTAATGGCAGTAGGATGTGCCCTCTCTGGGTGCTGAAACATGTGCTTCAGAGCAATATTATCTTTGCTTCTGTGAGTCCCCCTTTGAGTTCTTGTGTGAATTTCTTGGTTTCAGGTTCCATACCAAGAAATGAACAAAGCCGAAGTCTGAACACTGAGCACAGCAAAAGCTCAGGTTTCCCATGTCTTCAGATGACTGTGTCTCCTTCTTGACACAGGCTGAGGGCATGGCGGACCTGCCTGGTTCCTCACCAGTGGGTATTTTTTTTTTCCGTTTCCCTTTTGGGGTGGGCAGACTTCGGGAGTGCTGGCTTTCCTTTAAGGGGCCAGTGCAAGCTTCGTCCTCTTTGTATATAGCATCACGGCCCCACCTCCTGTTATCTGGGGACCATCAGCATTCAGGCCACAGAGCCCACAAAACCAGTGAACCTGGCCGAGCCATCCTGTTGCTGTCTCTTCTGCCTCCTGGATGCTTCATTGCTTCTTCATGCCTAACACACTTGCATATTCCCACCACCAAGCTCCTGCTCTGCCCCCCAAGCTCTTTTCTTTTTAGAGCTTATTTTTATTTGCCTATTTATTCTTGTTATTTTATTTTTGGCCACACTGGGTCTTCATTGCTGGTGAATTCCAGGCTGGCTTTTCCTTAAACTAAGTGATTAATCAAGTCTCCATCATAGAGCCATTTGTCAAAACTATACTATATGTATTAATTATCTATCATCTATCTGTTCATCATCTCCCTATCTGTTTATCTATCTGTGTATCTGTCATGTATCTCTCTCATCTATCCACCCACCTATTGGTCATTTTATCTCCTTTCTAGAGCTTTACTCAGTTATGTAATTCAGATTCAGATCAGATTCAGATCAGTCGCTCAGTCCTGTCCGACTCTTTACGACCCCATGAATCGCAGCACGCCAGGCCTCCCTGTCCATCACCAACTCCCAGAGTTCACTCAGACTCACGTCCATCGAGTCAGTGATGCCATCCAGCCATCTCATTCTCTGTCGTCCCCTTCTCCTCTTGCCCCTAAGCCCTCCCTGCATCAGAGTCTTTTCCAATGAGTCAACTCTTCGCATGAGGTGGACAAAGTACTGGAGTTTCAGCTTTAGCATCATTCATTCCAAAGAAATCCCAGGGCTGATCTCTTTCAGAATGGACTGGTTGGATCTCCTTGCAGTCCAAGGGACTCTCAAGAGTCTTCTCCAACACCACAGTTCGAAAGCATCAATTCTTTGGCGCTCAGCCTTCTTCACAGTCCAACTCTCACATCCATACATGACCACTGGAAAAACCATAGCCTTGACTAGACGAACCTTTGTTGGCAAAGTAATGTCTCTGCGTTTGAATATGCTATCTAGGTTGGTCATAACTTTCTTTCCAAGGAGTAAGCGTCTTTTAACTTCATGGCTGCAGTCACCATCTGCAGTGATTTTGGAGCCCAGAAAAATAAAGTCTGACACTGTTTCCACTGTTTACCCATCTATTTCCCATGAAGTGGTGGGACTGGATGCCGTGATCTTAGTTTTCTGAATGTTGAGCTTTAAGCCAACTTTTTCACTCTCCACTTTCACTTGCATCAAGAGGCTTTTGAGTTCCTCTTCACTTTCAGCCATAAGGGTGGTGTCATCTGCCTATCTGAAGTTATTGATATTTCTCCCGGCAATCTTGATTCCAGCTTGTGTTTCTCCCAGCCCAGCGTTTCTCATGATGTATTCTGCATAGAAGTTAAATAAACAGGGTGACAATATACAGCCTTGACAAACTCCTTTTCCTATTTGGAACCAGTCTGTTGTTCCACGTCCAGTTCTAACTCTTGCTTCCTGACCTGCATACACATTTCTCAAGAGGCAGATCAAGTGGTCTGGTATTCCCATCTCTTTCAGAATTTTCCACAGTTTATTGTGATCCACATAGTCAAAGGCTTTGGCATAGTCAATAAAGCAGAAATAGATGCTTTTCTGGAACTCAGTTATGTAATTAACAGATGAGTATTTTTCGATTTGGGTCTGCTGCTGCTGGTGCTAAGTCGCTTCAGTTGTGTCCAACTCTGTGCAACCCCATAGACGGCAGCCCACCAGGCTCCCCTGTCCCTGGGATTCTCCAGGCAAGAACACTGGAGTGGGTTGCCATTTCCTTCTCCAGTGCGTGAAAGTGAAAAGTGAAAGTGAAGTCGCTCAGTCGTGTCTGACTCTTGGCGACCCCATGGACTGCAGCCCACCAGGCTCCTCCATCCATGGGATTCTCCAGGCAAGAGTACTGGAGTGGGTTGCCATTGTCGTTTGGGTCAGAGGATACAAAATATCTCCAGAATTTGAGAGATTTCAATGCTTTAAACGCAGCCGATGCCAGTGCTTTAAATGCCTGATGTCTGTGTCCACATAGTGACTTACCTTTACAAATGTGTGTGTGTGTTTCCGTGTATCTTTACATGTGTATGCTTCCCAACGTTCAGACCATGTTTCTACAGCTTATCTGTACTGCGTGCAAACGGACTTATAGTAGGTTTTTTTTTCATCAGTCCTAACAGGATCTGAGGACTACGAGTTTCCTAAAGGATCTGAATCAGAGTTAGGAATGGGCTTGCCTCACCCTCCACTTTTTAAAAAGCCTGCCCAGCCTGGGAGAACCGGGTCACCGCGCAAGCCCTGTATAGCAAGGGGACTTCTGTGAGCCACGTGGGGGTGGTGGACAGGGAGGCCCTCCGCCCTGGGTCTGGTACAGGGTGCAGATTCCGAAATGCCCCTTCTGATTACTACCTTATCATCCATCATTCCCGCTCCTCCCTCCTGTGTGCAGTTTTCACGATGAATTCTAGTGCCCTGCCCAGCACGTACTACTAGGGATGAACAAAAGGCCGTCTGGAATCTGTCCCCCTTTCTGTAGAGAGCAGACAGGAAGAACAAGCTTCTCAGAGAGTCTTCCCTCCCCAGCTAGGTTTTCACAGCTCGCTTCCCTAATGCCTGCATTACTGGTACCCACTGGCAGCACGCCAGGCTTCCCTGTCCATCACCGGCTCCCGGAGCCTACTCAGACTCACGTCCATCGAGTCGGTGATGCCATCCGACCCACCCCATTATTCACCTAAACCTTCTCAGCCCTAGAGAGGAGGTACGGGACACAGACAGTGAAGGCCACAGGAAGGAACTCTGCCTACCCAGCTTTTAGTGTGGTTTGCTCTACTTGACATCCTTTAAAGGGGAGGATAGGAGTAAAACTCGTTCCCACGGTTGAGAAGGGCTATTTATGAAGGTAGGAGGGGGTCTGGGAGGTGTGGTCTTGGAGCACAGCATGAAAGAGAGTGAGAAGGTGGGATTTGCAGTCTCTGATCAACACGTGGTACAGGTGAGAGACCTGTACCATCCAAACAGACCAAGCCCATCCTCCTGTCGTAACCTTTCCAGTGTCAGGCCGTGTCAGGGTGGTTCACACGTGTTTTAAATCCTTGTGGAAAAGGTGACATCCCTGTGACTTCCCTGGTCGTCCAGTGGTTAGGACTCCACCCTCCCAGTGCAGAGGGGTCCAGGTTTGATCCCTGGTCAGGGAAGTAGATCCCATATGCTGCACCTGAGACCCAGTGCAGGGAGATCCAACCAGTCCCTCCTAAAGGAAATCAGTGCTGAATGTTCTTTGGAAGGACTGATGCTGAAGCTGAAGCTCCAATACTTTGGCCACCTGATGTGAAGAGCCGACTCATTCGGAAAGACGCTGATGCTGGGAAAGATTGAAGGCGGGAGGAGAAGGGGACGACAGAGGATGAGATGCTTGGATGGCATCACCGACTCAATGGACATGAGTGTGACCAAGCTCTGGAAGTTGGTGATGGACAGGGAAGCCTGGCGAGCTGCAGTCCATGGGGTCGCAGAGAGTTGGGCATGACTGAGCAACTGAACTGAACTGAGGACCCAGCGAAGCCAAATAAGTACATAATTTGTTTTTTAAAAAATGACATCCCCATGCCCATATGATGGAGTTGAGGAAGAGAGATGCTATGTACCTAGCCCAGGATCACACAGTCAGTACGTTGTAGAACAGAGATTTTAAGCTGCTTTTCACTGTTACGTTGCATCGTTGCTCAAATCAAGCAACACAAAGCTTCTCAGAAGACAATATCTCGTGTTCGTTGGGTGTACTTTTTTTAAATAGGGAGAGATACTAGGGAACAATGAGGGCAGAGTAGAAGTTTAAGGATCAGAGCCAAAAAGGAAGAATCTGTATGGAAAACAAAGTCTGTCAGCTCTGGTGAGTTCCCGAGCCTGTGTTATTAGGCGATATCTTTACAAGTAGGACAGGTACTTGAACACGTAAAAATGAAAGCTTGCAGAGTTTAACCAGGACAAGGCTTTTCTACTGACCTACTGGGAGTTTGCTTGGGATGGGGGTAGGGGGATGGTTACGTTCCTTCTACTCTGGTTCTCAGAATCTGGGTTTCATGGAGACATCATTTCCCCAAGTATCATTTGGCTAGACTTGAGTAGGTGGTGTCTGCATACTAAAACCTAAAAATAGACATCAGTAGAATTCGAGGTTTAACAAATTTCTACATTCTCTTTCTGTTCCCTCTGGGGGGACCGTCTCAGGGAACGGCTTTGGTGGGAGCTGTGATTGTTACAGGAGACTTGCAGGAGCTGAGGTTAAGATGAAGGAGGCAACAAGAAGGTCACAGAGGTGATAAGGCTAGCCTTGTGAATTTCAGCAGGAGTTGTAAAGAGTTCCTAGAATGCCCATGTTACCAACAGTGACTTTGGTTGCTGTGCCCTCATGAAGGGGAGATGATCACTATCAGAAAAACCCTGAATTCTTTTTCATTACTTTTCAGATGTGAATGGACAGAAGCATGAAGGGAAGAAGTGAAGTGACGTCGCTCAGTCGTGTCTGACTCTTTGTGACCCCATTTGGACTGTAGCCTACCAGGCTCCTCCGTCCATGGAAGTTTCCAGGCAAGAATACTGGAGTGGGTTGCCATTTTCTTCTCCAGGGGATCTTCCCAATCCAGGGATAGAACCTGGGTCTCCCGCATTGCAGGCAGGTGCTTTACTGTCTGAGCCACCAGGGAAGCCCCGATAAGCATTAAGGGAAGAAACATATAAAAGAGAATAGCACACAGTCTCTCACAATTTCCTACCGTAGTTAAGTACAGTGTGGACTCTCAGACCCAGAAGAGTCTGATCTTTGTGGAAGGCTGTTCCTCACCACGACGCCCTTGGTTTAGGGTCACCCGAGAACGTGACACTCGAGTTTGATGAGTCAGGAGAAGCTTGTTCTCAACCCTGAGAAGATTTTCCGAGAGGAAAAAGTGGTGCTTGAGTGTGTGTGTGTGTGTGTACGTGTGCATGTGTGTGTGTAAAAAGAGACAATTTGTCCTTCTGATTTTCTATTTTCTTAGCAAACACTAGATATGAACAAGAACAGATATGACAGAGAGGGTGAAATCCAGATAATAATCTGAATTTAAATGGACGGTGTCGCAGGAATGGTTTAATAAGCCTAGGAGCCCTTGAACCCATCAGCTAGGAAAAATAAATGAATGTAACCATCTTTCAAATTATGCGTTCTTAACTTTAATTAACTGCTTTCTAAAAACCTATTCTGTATTACGGCCACGTCAGATGAGCTCTGTTACAATGTACGTGAGCTCACAGAGCATCAGTCACACCATGGACCAGTTGAGCATGTGGATGTATGGGAGGGAATTGCAAATTATGTTCCTTAAACAGCAGATGGAGATGTTCAAAGCTAGTTTAAAGCGTGACCTCAGTCAGCCTTCAAATACGGGAGCCTAGAAAAGAGCTCTTGATGTTTTTCTCACTGTTATTTTTTAGGGTATTCTGCCACTGTTCATTTCCTATTAGATCAGTCTTTATCTATAGCTGAGAACATTTTCACATAAATTGTATCTCCTCCAAGGGTGATAAAGAACCTTGAATGAAATGAAGTTCGTGTGCGTTAGAGCCTCCAAAAAGTGGAACCAATTTTCCTTTGCTACAAAGGAAAAAAAAAAAAAAAGTCTCTGGTAATACGTTCAGGACTTTAAAAACTGTAATAAGTCTCTCAGGTCAAGAAAGGTAGTAAACCTGGTGAAAATGAGATTAAAGGAGATTAAAGGTGCCAGGAACAGGCGTACTTCAAGACCCAAACGGTGGATTATGAAGTAGGTACAGCGGCTGAGCTCACATGGCGTTTGGGGATCTAAAAATACGCACATCAGTGGTGAATACCTAAAAGTTAGCCCAATGTTACAACATAGCGGGCAATTGGACATGTAAGTTAGTATCAGCTGGATAAGGTTCAGTTTAAATATGTGGGAAAAATACAATGCAATGCCATAAAACTCCAAGAATAACAAAAGTGAGAATTCCTCACCTATGTAAGAAACTGTGTACTGAAACTGTGTACTACAATTTGGGTCGTAACAAAAGATGAAGAAAATAAATGCAAATCTGTAAAAACTTATACAGAAATGTGAGTATGAGGAGAGTAAACATTTTTCTTTTTTTCTGAAAAGTGGTTTAAAAGAAATCTCTCTGAAGGTCATGTATGCATGTCTGCTAAGTCACAAAGTTCTGACTCCTCGCAACCCCATGGACTGTAGCCCGCCAGGCTCCTCTGTCCATGGAATTCTCCAGGCAAGAATACTGGAGTGGGTTGCCATGCCCTCCTCCAGGGGATCTTCTTGACCCTGGGATCAAACCCATGTCTCTTACACCTCCTGCATTGGCAGGCGAGTTCTTGACCACTAGCACCACCTGGGAAGGCCACCTCTAAAGGTCACCTACACATAAATGCTACCATACGATTCTGAAGCTCAGTGAGTCTGTGTCCAAGAAGTTTCCAGCCAGGAAAAATCACTTTGCAGCAGAGACAGGGTGCGCTTGGAAGGGGAGGTTTTGTATTTTACAGAAACGGTAGTCGGGTGGTTCAACCTAGAGCCTGTTATAGAGGGTGAAGGAAGACAGAAAGAGAAAAATATATATATTAGCGCATATATGTGAAATCTGGAAAACTGGTACCGATGAGCCTCCCTGCAGGGAAGGAATGGAGATGCGGATGTAGGTAACAGACTTGTGAATACGGCAGGGGAAGGAGAAGGTGGGATGAGTTGAGAGAGTAGAACTGATATATATACACTGCTGCTGCTGCTGCTGCTAAGTCGCGTCAGTCGTGTCTGACTCTGTGTGACCCCATAGACGGCAGCCCACCAGGCTCCCCCGTCCCTGGGATTCTCCAGGCAAGAACACTGGAGTGGGTTGCCTTTTGCAATGCATGAAAGTGAAAAGTGAAAGTGAAGTCTCTCAGTCGTGTCCGATTCTTAGCGACCCCCTGGACTGCAGCCTTCCAGGCTCCTCCGTCCATGGAATTTTCCAGGCAAGAGTACTGGAGTGGGGTGCCATTGCCTTCTCCAATGTATACACTGTCCTGTGTGAAATAGATGGCGAGTGGGAAACTGCTGTATGCCACAGGGGGCTCAGCTTGGTGCTCTGTGATGACCTAGAGGGGTGGGTTGGGGTGGGAGGGAAGCTCAAGAGGTATATATATATATATATATCTTATATATATATATAAAATTATGGCTGCTTCATGTTGTTGTATGGCAGAAAGCAACACAACATTGTAAAGCAATTTTCCTCCAATTAAAAAATAAATTAGCATCAGGTGGAGCATCCGCCTGCAATGCCGGACACGTGGCTTCAATCCCTGGGTCGGGAAGATCATCCCCCGAAGAAGGAAATGGCAACCCACTCCACTATTCTTGCCTGGGAAATCCATGGACGGAGGAGCCCAGCAGGCTACAGTCCATGAGGTTGCAAAGAGTCAGGCATGACTGAGCAACTAACTGTCACTCACTTCCAAGGGGAGGACTTCCCAGGTGGCTCAGATGGTAAAGAGTCCACCTGCCAATTCAGGAAACGTGGGTTCGATCCCTGGGTCAGGAAGATCCACTGAAGAAGTGAATGGCAACCCACTCCAGGATTCTGAGAACCCCATGGACAGAGGAGCCTGGCAGGCAATATAGTCCATGGGGTTGCAAAGAGCTGGACACGACTAACACTTCCAAGAGGAATCCCAAGACCTGTAGGATGGTCACCTGTGAGGTCCAAAGGACTGGGATCCCACACATATACAACCACCTACCTCTGAACACCAGAATTCCATTCTTAAAAACTCAAAGATCTGTGTAAAGCTAACACATGGGGAGCCTAAAATACAACAGAGGTGTAGCCTCGGTAAAAGAATTTTCTCTGAAGACTGGGTACTGACAATTGACATGCCTTCCACTGAGAAAATGTCAACCAGCAAGACGCCTGCCACGTGTCCCTGCCTTCATGGTGATGGCTATGAAATCGGGTTACTGTATGTGCGACTGGTCCCCTTGCTAGAGGAGAAGGGAAATCGGTTCTGGTTTGTAAGTAAGAATGCAGTTTCCCGACCCAGGGGGGAGTACTGCTTTAACAGGGAAGAACAGAAAAGAAAAAGAAGACGAGGATGAGTCCCTGGGTTGTCAGGACTCATGCAGAGATGTTCATGAGCAGAAGGCCATGGCATAGAAGAGAATCTCAGCGAGAAACTCCCAGTGGGGGTATGGAGGGGCATCCGTTCAGTTCAGTTCAGTTGCTCAAGTCCTGTCTGATGCTTTGAGACCCCATGGACTGCAGCACGCCGGGCTTCCCTGTCCATCACCAACTCCTGGAGCTTGCGTAGAGATACCGAAAGCTCCCTCCCACGCAGGGACATAAAGTAGAGCAGCTTCCCTGATAGCTCAGTTGGTAAAGAATCCATCTGCAACGCAGGAGACCCCAGTTGGATTCCTGGGTCGGGAAGATCCCCCGGAGAAGGGATAGGCTACGCACTCCAGTATTCTTGGGCTTCCCTGGTGGCGCAGCTGGTAAAGAATCCACCTGCCGTGTGGGAGACCTGTGTTCGATCTCTGGGTTGGGAAGACCCCCTGGAGAAGGGAAAGGCTGCCCACTCCAGAATTCTAGCCTGGAGAATTCCATGGACTGCATAGTCCATGGGGTCACAAAGAGTCAGACACGACTGAGCGACTTTCACTTTCACTTTCAGAGCAGTGGGCTTCCCAGGCAGCACTAGTGGTAAAGAACCCACCTGCCAACGCAGGAGATGTGAGAGATGTGAGTTTGATCCCTGGGTTGGGAAGATTCCCTGGAGGAGGTCATGGCAACCCACTCAGCATCCTTGCCTGGGAAATCCTATGGACAGTGGAGCCTGGCAGGTTACAGTCCATGGGGTTGCAAAGCGTCGAAAAGAAGTTATTTAGCATGCATGCATGCAGAGCTTCATTCCATAAAACATAAAGCCCACAGATAAGGCTAAGAGATGATGCTTGTTAAGTGAAGTACAGTTGCCTGTGCAAGGAAAAGATTAACTTGTTTTTTTCTGAAGACCGGAGATTCTGAACATCATTTCTTTTGTAGAGCAGGACTTGTAACCCTTTTATTTATTGGGTTACTTTTCTCGGAGGCGGGCAGGTTTCTCACCATAATACAATCTCTTTCCAGGGCATATTGTGGGTCTCACTTGTCCAGCACAGCAGCCGCAACACCTCAACCAGTTCTTGGTCCAAAAGCATTTTCTTAAATATGTGTTTAACATGGAGAGAGAAGACTTGACTGTTTTCTCGACCCCGTGGACTGTAGCCCACCAGGCTCCCCTGTCTATGGGATTTCCCCCGCCAGAACACTGGAGTGGGTAGCCATTCCCTTCTCCAGGGGATCTTCCCCACACAGGGATCAAACCTGGGTCTCCCGCAGTGCAGGCAGGTTGTTCTTTACCATCTGAGCCACCAGGTATCAATCTTAATTAATTATTATTTGTGAGCAGTCCTGTGGAGGATCTACTGAGCCTGCGGAGAATTCTGTGTATCTTGATATCCCTACCTTTCCGTCTCATGAATGAACTGTACCCTTTCTCTGCTGTGGGACCCCCACCAATCTGTTTTAGTGACCTGAAACTCGCTAAGGAGGGCTCTTAAGACTAGCAAGGAACAAGCCCTTGTGAACTGCCCACTGTTTGCCTCTCAGCATGCCCTCATCTGCATTCTTTACAGTGCTGATCATGGACAAGAAACGTGATGGGTTCCAGCCCAGCGTGTGTGTTGTGATACAGATGGTTTTGATTGTCAGAGAGATTTGCTGGTCTTAAAGCCAGAAGACTTGGATTTGAGTCCCAGCTTTCATCTGTCATCCTTAGGAGAACCAAACAAGAGTGAATCTTTAGGTGCACCAAACATGCTCCCCAAAGCTTTCCTGCAGAGTGTTTGTTTTTCTGAGCCTTCTCTTGAGGCTATTTTTTTTTTTTTTATGCTTTCCATTGTGAATTGGTAATTTAGGAGGAGTTGAGAACAAATACTTAATTTTTATATTTTAAAATAATAAGCATTCAGTTTTTTCTTTTTTTCTTTTAAATAGCTGTGTGCTCTGATTTGCTGAAGTGTAGCATGCTAAGAAATTTACATTCACAGGACGCTTTTCCTTGGGAGTGTTCATGGAAAACTGATCACCACCGTGAAAACTTTTTTTATGGAAAACTGATCTCTGAAGAATTGATGCTTTTGAATCGTGGTGTTGGAGAAGACTCTTGAGAGTCCTTTGGACTGCAAGGAGATCAACCCAGTCCATCCTAAAGGAAATCAGTCCTGAATATTCATTGGAAGGACTGATGCTGAAGCTCCAATCCTTTGGCTAGCTGTTGGGAAGAACTGACTCATTGGAAAAGACCCTGATGCTGGGAAAGATTGAAGGCAGGAGGAGAAGGGGATAACAGAGGATAAGATGGTTGGATGGCATCGCCGGCTCGATGGACATGAGTTGACTGCAGGAGTTGGTGATGGACAGGGAGGCCTGGCGTGCTGCAGTCCTCAGGGTCACAAAGAGTCAGATACGACTGAGCAACTGAACTGAACTGATCACATCTGTAGTCCCTTATACTGAGGAACCCAAATGCTTACCTTATGCAAAAATAATGGAAATATTAGGTGGCACATGATTTAAAATATATGACAGTGAGTCAGGAACTCTGCCTATCTGCATATTGATTGCAGCAGACACCCTCTCCAGGGCCATAAGGAATGGCAATGTAACAAAGCAAGGGATTTAGAGAACATACCAAGCCTGTTCAGCTTTGTCCCCACTTTTTTAGAATATTTTATTCACCAATATTTAATTAAATTCTTAGGATGTAGAATTGAGAAGCAGTAGAATCCTGGGTACGATCTACTCTTAGGATGTAGAATTGGTGGTTTTCCCTGACAGGTCAGTTGGTAAAGACTCCGCCTGCAATGCAGGAGACCCTGGTTCAATTCCTGGGTTGGGGAGATCCGCTGGAGAAGGGATAGGGTACTCACTCCAGTCTTCTTGGGCTTCCCTGATGGCTCAGCTGGTAAAGAATCTGCCTGCAAGGCAGGAGGCCTGGGTTCAGTCCCTGGGTTGGGAAGATCCCCTGGAGAAGGGAAAGGCTACCCACTCCAGTATTCTGACCTAGAGAATTCCATGGACTGTATAGTCCATGGGGTCACAAAGAGTCAGACATGACTGAGCAACTTTCACTTTCAGGTAATCTGATGGTAAGAAGCTGATCTGGGCAGCTGAAAACAGCAGTCTCCAAGCTTTGATTCAGCGCCCTGTTAGGAAATTTGATATAAAGATGGATCGGTGTTGTGAAGGGCATTTGTATATGTCTACCTTCCAATATCAGAGAAGGCAATGGCACCCCACTCCAGTACTCTTGCCTGGAAAATCCTATGGACAGAGGAGCAAGGTAGGCTGCAGTCCATGGGGTCGCTAAGAGTCGGACACAACTGAGCGACTTGAATGAATGCACTCGTGTATATCAAGAACTCTTTGTGAGATCAGCACATGAGTTTGCTCTTATTTATGAATCTTTAATTCTTGCACTGTTGCTGTCATTACACTGCAGGATCTTTCCCAGAGATTTATATCCTCCTTCAGCATTTATTGATCCAGAATTAGGCGGTGCAGATTTAGAGCTTGAAAAGTGTATGACAGAGTTAGAGAAGCTTGGAGTTATGATCGTCCCTTTCAAGGATACTGGTAGGGGAAACAGGTGGGAAAGGGTCAGTTCTGATGACCAGGCAAGGCGATGGAGATTAGGGAGGCGGAGATTAGGTGGGAGCAGCGATCCTTCTGGAAGTTTCTCCTCCTACTTAACTGTGCCCACGCATGACTTTGTGACTCAGGGGAGGCGTGGTGGGAATGTCACTGGTGACAGTACCGACAGCTCTTGCAGACCTTGGCTGTTGTTTCTGCCATTTCTCCAAAGCTGACAGGCCGGGATGCCTGTGCATGTGGACATCTTTGTTCGACCTGCATGAATTCCGCTCAGACTCCAGTAGCTCCCTGACTTATCACAGCCGTGGTGCCTGGCCAATACCAGGCAGGCCCAGGCAGGCTAGAAGAGGCAGTCCACGGGGTCTGGCTCCTCTGATGGGCTCGTGGAGCTGGCTGGCATCAGTGAGAGAAATGGGACTTCATGCCTGGGGATTTTTCAGGCAAGGAGGAAAGTTGGGCAGAAATGGGGGTTAGGAGGAAAGAAAAGAAAAGCTGTGCATAGCAACAGTTAGGGATAATAAATCACAGGCAGGTTGGGTGAAGGAACGATTTTTGTAGAGAGGCATGTTTGCCTCAGTGGAAATAGTGGTAGACTTTATTTTGGGGGGGCTCCAAAATCACCACAGATGGTGACTGCAGCCATGAAATTAAAAGACATTTGCTTTTTGGAAGAAAAGCTATGACCAAGCTAGACAGTATATTAAAAAGCAGAGATGTTGCTTTGCCAACAAAGGTCCATCTAGTCGAGGCTATGGTTTTATCAGTAGTCATGTATGGAGGTGAGAGTTGGACTATAAAGAAAGCTGAGTGACGAAGAACTGATGCTTTTGAACTGTAATGTTAGAGAAGACTCTTGAGAGTCCCTTGGACTGCAAGGAGATCCAACCAGTACATTCTAAAGGGAATCAGTCCTGAATATTCATTGAAAGGACTGATGCTGAAGCTGAAATGCCAATACTTTGGCAACCTGATGTGAATTGCTGACTCATTGGAAAAGATTCCTGATGCTGAGAAAGACTGAAGGCGGGAGGAGAAGCGGATGACAGAGGATGAGATGGTTGGGTGGCATCACCAACTCAATGGACATGAGTTTGGGTAAACTTCGTGAGTTGGTGATAGACAGGGAAGCCTGGCATGCTGCGGTCCATGGGGTTGCAAAGAGTCAGACACGACTGAGCAACTGAACTGCACGGAACTGAAGCTCCCAGCTTGGGGGTCCTGTTTCATGCTTTGATATCCTGCACCTGAGTTATCCCAGTCTTCCTGAATCTCCTCCCCCGAGCTGCCTGGCACCTAAATGCCATCACCTGCTTTCAAGGCCTGGTTTCTTCTCCTGGATCGTTGTCTTTAGATGTCCCAATCTTTCTGCTCAAAGGGACTCCTGGCTGACTGTGACTCTGAAGGAGGAAGGTCAGTGTTCTCCGGGCGTTATTTATACTCTGCTCGCATCCTAATGGCGACCCTGGGCCGGTGTTGGAGGAGGCGCTTCATCTGGCAGCCTGGATGACTGTGTTCCCCACAAAGGACACTGGAGGGACCCGAGGAACCCTTTCCCCATTGTTATGTGGTAGGCGATTTCAGTGTGTGTGTGTGTGTGTGTGTGTGTGATTTCTGTCCCTTTTCCCCAAGGAGTGTTTGACAATATCCGGAGATACAGCTGGGAGGTGGCAGGGAATACTACATCTAGGAGGTATAGGCCAGGGATGGTTCCCCACAGACCCTGACAGCAAAGGATTATCTAGCTGCAATTAAAAAAGAATAAAATAATGCCATTTGCAGCCACATGGATGGAGCTAGAGGGTGTCCCACCAGGTGAAGTAAGTCAGAGAAGGAGAAATATCTCATAACACCCCTTATATGTGGACTCTAAAAGGAAATGATACAAATGGATTTACAAAACAGGGAGACTCACAGACTTAGAGAATGAACTTATGGTTGCCTGGACACACTGCTGTATGTAACATGGAGAACCAACAAGGACCTGCTGTCCAGCACAGGGAACTCTGCTCAATACTCTGTAATAACCTTATGGTTCCCAGGGGGAAGGATGGGGGCGAGGGACAGTTAGGGAGTCTGGGATGGACATGGACACACTGCTGTATTTATCATGGAGAACCAGCAAGGACCTGCTGGACAGCACAGGGAACTCTGCTCAGTGTCATGTGGCAGCCTGGGTGGGATGGGAGTTTGGGGGAGAAGGATGCATGTATGGCTGGGTCCGTACAGGCTGTTCCCCTGAAACTGTCACAATGTTGTTAATTGGCTATCAATTCAGTTCAGTTCAGTTGCTCAGTTGTGTCCGACTCTTTGCGACCCCATGAATCGCAGCACGCCAGGCCTCCGTGCCCATCACCAACTCCCGGAGTTCACTCAGACTCACGTCCATCGAGTCAGTGATGCCATCCAGCCATCTTGGCTATACTCCAATATAAAATTAAAAGTAAAAGAAGAAAAAGAATTATCTAGCTTCAGAAGCCCAGACTGACAGGTTTGAGGGACCCTGTTGTAAACCACTTGGGATATAAGCCTCTTTTGAAAATGAAGGCATAGGAGAGATAGACAGAGAGACAGATAAAGGTGAATTGTCACATCCAGAAGTTACAAGCTTAATCGGCAGGATAAAGAGCAGTCTCACATGCACACTGAAGACAGGATAAATTGGTAAAAGTAGATGAGGGTGAACGTAGACAATTAAAAATTACCTAAGTAGCATGGAGGTCTGGAGATCTTAGGATGACACTCTTAGGACTTTGAATAAATGAAAGCTGTCAGTGTAACATTTTTCTGCACTAAACCAATCTCCATTAAAAAAAAAAGGCAAGCAGTGAAGGACAGCCCTGAACTTGGGGAAATCCTGTTGATCTGTAGGTACATTACCATATGTATTAATACTTTGTATCAGCAGACAGTGTCAGAGGATGGGAGACGCCTTATTTGTGATGCTAAGTCAGTTGTATCACAGCAACGGCAAAACCAGCAAACACCTACTTTTGCCAGATTTTAAAAAGGGACAAGAGTCGGGAAAAAGAACCTTTCCAATTATCATCCATGTGTTATTGAAGGAAGCTTACAGAGGACCAGGAGATAGGCAAACTCTTTCTCCCCACTGGTTCACTGTGTTGCCTAGCTCTGTTGCTTCCCAAGAGAGACACAACATGTGACTTTGTTTCCGTCACAGATGACTCCTGCTGAAGAAGCCTAAAGGTCCTTCTCTGCCTTCCCTAACTGAGATGGAGTGTAAGGGAGACTGTCCTTGAAAGGAAAACTTAAGCGTGAATGCTAGGATTCTGCAGCAAGGGAACAGCTTGACATTAGAAGTCAAATCGTGGAAAATTTTTGGGCCACCCACACCACTGTTTGCTTTTGTTGGCAAGGTCAGCTTAGAGCAAGCTAAGCACTTTAAAGCATTTTGTTTAGAGAGGAGGAATGAGAAATTCATAGACTTTGAGTTGGAGAGGACTTCAGAGGGGTTAACCTGGTTTATTTAGGAAGGATCCTGGGCAGGGCTGAGGATTCTCAGTTTGGTTCAGTTCAGTCGTTCAGTCACGTCCGACTCTTTGCAACTCCATGGACTGCAGCATGCCAGGCCTCCCGGAGTTGACTCAAACTCATGTCCATGGAGTCAGTGATGCCACCCAACCATCTCATCCTCTGTCGTCCCCTTCTCCTCCCACCTTCAATCTTTCCCAGTATCAGGGTCTTTTCAAATGAGTCTGAAGCAGGAAAGTACTTTTATTTCCTCCAGTAGCAGCCATCATGGGGATCTCTGCCCCTCTTTCCTATTCGACGTGAAATCTCTTGGGGATGTCTTTTATGACATCTTACTTTTTTAACCCTCATCAAGAGGCTTTTTATTTCCTCTTCACTTTCTGCTATCATCTGCATATCTGAGGTTGGGCCTCCCTGGTGGCTCAGTGGTAAGGAATCCGCCTGCCAATGCAGGAGACATGGGTTCCGTCCCTGGGTGGGGAAGATCCCCTGGAGGAGGAAATGGCAACCCACTTCTGTATCCTTGCCTGGAGAATCCCATGGACAGAAGAACCTGGTGGGCTACAGTCCATTGGGTCGCAGAGAGTCGGACATGACTTAGTGACTAAACATTGAGTTTTTATTCCTGAAAGACTCTTATTTGGTTGTTAAGCCTTGGCACTGTCCATCTTGAACTTAAATTTCTGACTGATATAAAAACTCTTGCCTCCTGCGAAACCCCAGAGCTGGCTGGACATGGGGTCCTGGGGGCCTGGAGGGTGTGGTGATGAGGATAGGACACGCACCCTGAGCGTGTCTCTTTCTTCCCTGGCATAGATGTCAAGATAAGGTGGGAAGAGGGGAGCTCGTCTCCCTGGCTGCCCGAGGCTGACTGTTTGCAAGCCTCTATTGTTTTTGACGCCAGTGGCCTGCAGATATTTCGGAACAACTTTTCACCGACTCTTTCCTTCCATTGCCTTATAACAGGGCCTCACATACTTCATATCTCAGTTTCCCTGATGTTGAAGAGTTTGTCTACCAGGAGGAGTAATAATAATGTGCTAAGTCGCAAAGGTCCGACTCTGCGACCCCATAGGCGGCAGCCCACCAGGCTCCTCCGTCCCTGGGATTCTCCAGGCAAGAACACTGGAGCAGGTTGCCATTGCCTTCCCCAATAATAATATGTACTATTCATACCTAAAATCAGCTCTGCCCAAAGTGTGTTCCACCTTACCGAAACAGAACAAATTGTAACTGCCCACATGGCTGCTCTGGTGGAGTATTTTTAGGAAAGTGCTTCCTTTCTGTATTTTGCTCTTCTGTCGCCACTGAAGATTTCCATGGAATATGAGCATATGAGAATCCCCTTGTTTGATGTTGACCCTGACTTGGCTTAAACTCAGTTGACATGGAACTCTCTTTAGCACGTAAAATGCTTTACACCCATATCGCATAAGCCCTCTAATACCTATTCATGTATATCAACAGAAATCATGTAACCAAACAACTTGTACTGTTACTAGTATTGACTGTTGCAAGTTATAAACAAAATTACGAATTTTGTTAAGTCATTACCTGTGTGATCGGGGTTCCCACAAAGTTTCCAGGGTTGGGCTTCTACGTCTCTGAGTTCTAGACCACTTGCGGGTTTAACCACCGATCTGAGCCATTCCGGGTGCATCATCTCATCTTACTAGTCTAAGGGGACCGTTTTTTTCTTTTTTACAAATATCTCCCCTTGCGTGTCATTTTCCTTTTTAGTTTCTCTCTATCATCCAGCCTCAAACACACCCAAGAACTAGGAAGCGTGTTGCCCCAGGGTAGGAGAAAACCTAACAAGAGGTTCAAAGCTTGATCTTGTGGAAGAGAATTTACTAACTTCTTTCAACTTCCTTTTCATCATGATTTCAGGGGCTCCGCTTGGCATACCTGTCTCCCGGAGGGCAGGGAAGACTGAGGCTCGCCTGCAAGCAGTGGCCAGGAGTTAGGACCGATAAAAGTAAAGCTCTTAGTCTCAGAGCCTACCTGTGTTTACTGAAAGGTCCTCACCATTCTGATCAACCAAGTCGGCTTCGATCAGTTTGCAGTTTTTGGTGTCCCAGACTGATTACATAACACGAGAACCAATCACATGTAGGCTGTTAGAAGGTTCAGATTTCTCCAGAGGAAATCAACATGTTATTAATCTTCTGGGCAACCCAGAAATGCTGAAGGAGACTGAAAATGGTAGATAGCAGGGATTTTGATAATGTAGCTTGCGTGCATGCAAGTGTGTTCCGTCGTGTCTAACTCTTTGCGACCCCATGAACTGCAGCCCGCCAGGCTCCTCTGTCCTTGGGATTTCCCAGGCAAGAATACCAGAGTGAGTTGCTATTCCCTTCTCCAGGGGATCTTCCCAATCCAAGGATGGAATCCAGGTCTCCTGTATTGCAGGCAGATTCTTTACCGTCTGAGCCCCCAGGGAAGCCCAGTTTGCTGAATCTTATACTTCCTTGTTCATAAACACATATATCCAACAGCACTTGTGTCTTTAATTATCATGCCTTCTGGTGTCTATTTCAATAACAACAGTAGAAGTGTCTGAAAATTACCTCTGAGGTGTCAGTTCCTGGTTACGCTGAGTAAATCACCTCTGGTATACGAGTTTAACTGAGGCACTTATGCATATTCACTGCACTGTGATGTATTCAACAGTTTTAAAAGTAGATTACCTCATGGGCAATACAACGCACCACCCTCAGAATAAATACTTCAGTATGTTCAGGTTTTGAGGCCATGGCTGCCATACAGAGTCACTGTGGTTGTGAAAGGCACTCAAGTAAATTAGATGAGGTTACTTATTATTGGGGAACTTCCCAGGTGGCTCAGAGGTTAAAGCATCTGCCTGCAATGCAGGAGGCCTGGGTTTGATCCCTGGGTCAGGAAGATCCCCTGGACAAGGAAATGGCAACCCACTCTAGTATTCTTGCCTGGAGAATCCCGTGGATGGAGGAGCCTGGTGGGCTACAGTCCACGGGGTCGCAAAGAGTCGGACACGACTGAGCGACTTCACTTTCACTTATTATTGGAGTGCTTCGAAGGTGGCGCTAGTGGTAAAGAATCTGCCTGCAACGCAGGACACTAAAGAGATGTGGGTTTGATCCCTGGGTTGGGAAGATCCTCTGGAGGAGGGCATGACAACCTACTCTAGTATTCTCTCCTGGAGAATTCCATGGACAGAGGAGCCTGGTGGGCTACAGTCCATGGGGTTGCAAAGAGTGAGACACAACTGAAGCAACTTAGTATGCATACACGAACTTATTATTGGAGCAAGGTGTCCTAGGCAAGTGTGTGCCAATAGGACTTTATCTGTGATCAGCTTTCTCTAACTTTGAAATGAATAATAAGAATAATAAAGGGAGAGAAAAAAGCTGTGAATATTGAAGCAGCTCTCAGCTGTGACCTTCTCAAGCATACTGCTGCTGCTGCTGCTAAGTCTCTTCAGTCATGTCCGACTCTGTGTGACCCCATAGACAGCAGCCCACCAGGCTCCCCAGTCCCTGAGATTCCCCAGGCAAGAACACTGGAGTGGGTTGCCATTTCCTTTCCCAATGCATGAAAGTGAAAAGAGAAGGTGAAGTTGCTCAGTTGTATCTGACTCGTAGCGATCCTATTGACTGCAACCCACCAGCCTCCTCTGTCCATGGGCTTTTCCAGGCAAGAGTACTGGAATGTGGTGCCATTGCCTTCTCCGCTCAAGCATACTACTACTGCTCATTCTTCTAAATATTACTGATGTCATGTTCCTCTCCTCTGCCCCCTTGAAGATCATTCAATCCATGGGATTGCAAAGAGTCAGGTATGACTAAGCAATTAACATTTTAAGGGGCTTCCCTTGTGCCTGGGACAGTAAAGAATCTGCCTGCAACGCAGGAGATGTGGGTACTATCCCTGGGTGGGGAAGATACCCTGGAGAAGGGAAGGGCAACCAGCTGCAGTATTCTTGTCTGGAGAATTCCACAGATAAAGATGTCTGGTGGGCTACAGTCCATGGGGTCACAAAAGAGTCGGACAATGACTGAGCAATTAACATTTCACTTTTTTTTTTTTAAATCTTAGTTGAGGAAACTGTTGAGTCTGTTTTCAGCAGATGAGAAGTCACTGGATCAAAATGGTTGGCTTCTCTCAGGCCTCAGGAGCTTGCTGTAAGAATTTTCAATTAGCAGAAACCAGCTATCTTGGGTTGGAAGATAGGAAAATGAAAACAGAAATAAGGTGGAGTGAGGCAGTTGTTCTGGAAAGATAATGTATTATCAATTTTTCGAAAAGGTGGTAGAGAGATAAACAAGTCTTGGATAGCTATATTCGAGTTTGGGATTTATTAGGAAAACTGATGGCTTAGGCAACTCTGGGGAAAGTATAGTCTGTGGTGTTGGTGATATGAGGAAGACAGGAGATTTATAGCCAAGGCTTATAACTCTTGGTTATGTAAGTGTTACCGACAGTCTCTGCTATTTGTGCAGGCATGTGGTAAGCAGATAGCCCAGCTTTGAAAAAATAATCCCGAGTACGTCCCAAAGCCGGCAACTGAAAGGAGGAGGTGACTTCTTTTATCTTAACAGAAATTGCCTCATGAGAGTGAGATATGTTTCAACACTTTTCCTGTGTCCTTTATCTCACCAAAAATTTTGACCACAAATTCTGTAAGAAATAAAACAAAAACCAAAACCCAAAAAAAACCCCCAACACTGTGGGGCACTTTACTCTCTGAACAAATCTATAGTATTGGGGATTTGTGTGTGTGTGTGTGTGTGTGTGTGTGTGTGTGTATGTGTGTGTGTGTGTTTTACCTTCTGGAAATAGACTGTCAGCTCCTTGGGTTGTTGTCTTCATCTCTTATTTTTTTTCAGATCACACATGTGCATTTTTATGACCAAAAAAAAAAAAATCTCAGAGATGATCTGGGAAATCAACAATGTAGAGATGGAAGAAATAAGAGGTAGAATGTCTTGCTGCTTGTCCAGGTCACTAAGACCGTCAGCTGAGCCTTATGAAGTTGCCCTTTTGCAAATCAAAGCAAGTCCAACTGGCAGTTTCACATAGCTCAGTTGGTAAGGAATCCGCCTGCAATGCAAGAGACACCAGTTCGATTCCTGGGTCGGGAAGATCCACTGGAGAAGGGATAGGCTACCTACTCCAGTATTCTTGGGCTTCCCTTGTGACTAAGCTGGTAAAGAATCTGCCTGCAATGCGGGAGACCTGGGTTCAATCCCCGGGTCGGGAAGATCCCCTGGAGAAGGGAAAAGGCTACCCATTCCAGTACTCTGGCCTGGAGAATTCCATGGACCAGTTCATGGGGTAGCAAAGAGTTGGACACGACTAAGTGACTTTCACTTCAGTTCACTTCACTTCATATCCATGTATATAAATGGATGGGGATAGAATTAGGAGGGGAATGTCATGTGGGGTGTATTAAACATCTTGTCATCCCAGATATTTGCATGAACACCATCATAAGTATCTGCTGATGGATTAACAGAAAACTCAGAAGTCTCCAAATTAAATACTGTTTCCATGACCTGTTCAGTTTCAGAAATGACTTGTTTGGGGAAAAAAAAATAAAATTAAGTAGGAAATGACCCTTTGAGGTTGACCTTTTTTGTAGCTGTGTCCTAAATCAGTACATTGAAACTTATTTTGGAAATTTAATGATTCTCTTGTTCTTCCACCGAGTATATTGTGACCTGTTAACTTTGTTGCTTCAATTTATCATGATTAGAAATGGAAATAGTTTAATTTAGAACTGTATTTAATTTAGATTTTATTTATTTAATTTTTAGAACCAGCATTACATAGATCTATAAATATCTCTGGAGCCCAAAGATGAATATGTTACATAATCACTGATTACTGGAGAGATGGAGAGATGGAGAAAGATGGTAACATTGTGTTCTTTTTACGAGAGGTGGAATTATGAACAAGTCTTATTCTATAAACCTCCAATTATGTTGGAGTGACTTGAACTTTGTTTCCATAGTGGGGACTGAGCTACTGCAGGTCCTTCTAAGGAGCTTTAAGACCGATTTTTCTCTCGTGGGGAATGTTCATGTAATGCTGATGAAGCCGGCTGACCGCTTAGTTTTGCTCTGATGTATTTGACTCAGGTTCAAAGACCAAAATCAAATGAAATGGCTTTTACTGAGCTTTTGCTAGAGAAGCTTTCCCTTTGTATATCAGTAATGAAAGGTCAAAGAGAATAGAGGATTAAAAAGTGCAGGTCAGGAATAAGTGAGTCAGTGTGAAAGTGAATTTGAATCAATAGCTTACGTTGCTCGATGGCTAATGTGACCTTCTTGATTAGAAAACATGTTCACGAGAAACGGGTGCCTACTCTCATAGCTTATTTTTTCAGATCTTCAGTCGTATTTGTAACTAGTGTGTTTTCATAGTTTAACTTCATTTTTTAAAGATAAATGGTTATTGTTTGCATTTTACTGATGACTTTTGCTGGAGATCCTTAGAACCTTGGCTGGATCCTTGATTTCCTGCTTGTTTTTATATATTTAAATGTATAGGTTTTAAAGCACTTACAAAGGTCCAGTTTTTTAAATTCATGATATATCAGTTATGTTACTAGTCTTGATAAATTACTTTTACGATTCAACTTTATCTCTATTATTGCCTTATTATCAAAGTGTTATTATTGTTGATGAGTGTTAGACATTCCATTGTGTCCAACTCTTTGCAACCCCATGTACTGTATCCACCAGGCTCCACTGTCCATGGGATGCTCCAGGCAAGAATATTGGGGTGGGTTGCCATTCCCTTCTCCAGGGGATCGTCCCAATACTGGGATTGAGCCCAGGTCTCCTATATTTCAGGTGGATTCTTTACCATCTGAGACATCAAGAAAGCCCCTTATTATAGATACCTCTTAAAAATTTTATTGGTTGTTCTATGGTTTAAAATATACTCCTTTTATTAGTTAAAAATCTAGCTACAAACACTATTGTAACACTTCAAGTAGCATAAAGACTTTATCACAATATCCCCACTCCCCCCCCCCACCATTTATGCTATTTTTTGGAATACATTTAACTTTTACATCTGCTATAGACACACATGATGTTGCTTCTATTTTTTTTCCTGAGAAAATTAGTGGTTATAGTACTCTTGCCTGGAAAATCCCATGGACAGAGGAGCCTGGTAGGCTGCAGTCCATGGGGTGGCTACAAGTCGGACACAACCGAGCAACTTCACTTTCACTTTTTAGTTTCATGCATTGGAGGAGGAAATGGCAACCCACTCTAGTATTCTTGCCTGAAGAATCCCAGGGACAGGGAAGCCTGATGGGCTGCTGTCTACGGGGTCACACCAAGTTGGACACAACTGAAGCGACTTAGCATAGCAGAGCAATATTTTAAAACATATCTTCTCTGTTTCTTTTTTCTGTCTTTTATTGGAGTATAGTTGAATTACAATGTGGTGTTAGTTTCAGGGGTATATCAAAGTCAATCAGTTAATCATATACGTATATCCCTTCTCTTTTAGATTCTTTGCTCTTACAGGTCATCACCGAGTATTGAGCAGAGTTCCCTGTGCTATACAGTAGGTCCTTATTAGTTATCTATTTTATATATAGTGGTGTGTATATGTCAATCCCAACCTCCCGATTTATCGTCCGTCATTCCCCCTTGTAACCATAAGCTTGTTTTCTACATCTGTGACTCTGTTTCCATTTTATAAATAAGTTCACGTGTACCATTTTTTAATTTAGATTCCACATGTAAGTGATAACCGTACGATATTTGCCTTTCTCTGACACACTTCCCTCAGTATGACCATCTCTAGATCCATCCATGTTGCTGTACAAAGCATTATTTTGTCCTTCTTTACGGCTGAGTAATATTGCATTGTTATATGTACCACATCTTTATTCACTTCTCCCTTGATGAACATTTAGGTTGCTTGCCTGTCTTGGCTGTTGTGTATAGAGCTGCAGTGAACACTGGGATGCACGTTATCTTTTCAAATTACAGTTTTCTTTGGATATGTGCCCAAGAATGGAATTGCTGGATCACACGGTAGTTATGTATCTAGTTTTTAAAGAAACCTCCATACAGTTCTCCGTAACGGTTGTGCCAATTTACATTCCCACCAACAGTGTTAGGAAAGGTCCCTTTCCTCTACATCCTCTCCAACAATTATTCTTTCTAGATTTTTTGATGATGGCCATTCTGACTGGTATGAGGTGATGGCTCATTGTGGTTTTGATTTGTGTTTCTCAAATTAGTGATGTTGAACATCTTTTCCTGTGCTTTCTGGCTATCTGTATGTCTTCTCTGAAGACACGTCTTTTTAGGTTTTCTACCCATTTTTTTGATTGGACTGTTTATTTTTTTGATACTCAACTGCACAAGCTGTCTCTGTATTTTAGAGATTAACCCCTTATTGGTTGCTTCATTTGCAGATATCTTCTCCCATACTGTGGGTTGTCTTTGTGTTTCTCTTACTGTGCAAAAGATTTTAAGTTTAATTAGGTCCCATTTGTCTATTTTTGTTTTTAGTTTTTATTACTGTAGGAGGTTGATCAAACAAGGTGTTGCTGAGATTTATATCAGAGAGTGTTCTGCCTATGTTTTCCTCTAAGAGTCTTATAGTATCTGGTCTTTTAGGGTATTTTTTATTTTTTTCCAATTCTGGAAATCCTCATTTCTTTGTTTAGAGTCAAGTTTCTGTTATCATACCCTTTTTATCTAAAGCACTTGTTTTAATGTTTCTTGTACCTCACATCTTCTGGTAATGAAGATTTCCTCTATTTGTCTGAAAGTTTTTGTTTCTGTCATTTTGGAAGCTGTTTTCTGTGGATGTAGAATTTGGACTGACAGTTTCTCTTTCTTTTACCATTTTGAAGATGTCACACCATCATGTTTCAGCTTTCATAGTTTTCTGATGAGAAGTCTGCTGTAATGCTTATCTTTCTTCATCTGTGTAATTATATAACACAAACCAACCCCCCACCCCAGCCTGCTACCGTTAAGATGATCTCTTCATCTTTAGCTTCTACAGTTTCATTACATTGAGTTTAGTCAGGTATCTGTGTTTATTTTTATTTTAATTAAAGTATAGTTGACTTACAATATGTTTTATTTTATTAGTTTTGAGTGTATATCATAGTGATTCTGTATTTTTACATGTTAACCCCATACCCCTAGCTTGTCCCTTCCCCTTCACTCTCTCCTTTGCTAACCACGAGTTTGTTTTCTGCATCAGTATGCCTGTTTCTCTTTTGCATATTCATTCGTTTGTATTATTTTTTAGATTCCACACGTAAGTGATATCATACAGTGTTTGTTTTTCTCTGACTTATGTCACTAAGGACAGCATTCTCTAGGTCCATCCACATTGCTCCAAAAGGCATTATTGCATTCATTTTTATGGTTGAATAATATTCCATCGTATGTATGTTCAGTTCAGTTCAGTTGCTCAGTTGTGTCCGACTCTTTGCAATCCCATGAACCACAGCACGCCAGGCCTCCCTGTCCATCACCAACTCCCAAAGTTTACTCAAACTCGTGTCCATTGAGTCGGTGATGCCATCCAACCATCTCTCATCCCCTTCTCCTTCTACCCTCAATCTTTCCCAGCATCAGGGTCTTTTCAAATGAGTCAGCTCTTCCCATCAGGTGGCCAAAGGATTGGAGTTTCAGCTTCAGCATCAGTCCTTCCAATGAACACCCAGGACTGGTCTCCTTTAGGATGGACTGGTCTCCTTTAGGATGGACTGGTGTCCTTTAGGATGGACTGGTTGGATCTCCCTGCATATCTCATTTACCCATTCTTCTGTTGACAGGTTCTTGAGTTGCTTCCATGGCTTGGCTATCATAGACAGTCCTGTTGTGAACATTGACATATCTTTTCAAATCCGTGTTTCCATTTTTTCCAAATATACTCAGGGGTGAGGTTGCTGAATTATATGGGATTTAATAGTTCAGTTTTTAGTTTTTTGAGGAGCCACCATACTGTATTCGATAGTGGCTATGCCAACTGACATTCCCACCGACAGTCTAAGAGGGTTCCCTTCTCTGCATACCTTCTCTAGCGTTTCTTATTTCCACACGTTTTAGTGATGGCCATTATGACCCGTGTGAGTTGGTACCTCCTCGTGGTTTTGATTTGCACTTCTCTGATAATTAGCGATGACGAGCCTCCTTTCCTGTGTTTGTCCCCCATCTGTATGTCTTCTTTGCAGAAATGTCTATTCAGATGTTGAGCCGTGTTTTCTTTGGCTAGTTTTTGTTGTTCAAAGTCCTCCGTTTCTTCACACATATTTTCCACACAGTCCACAAGTACTTTGAGCATATTATTCATAGTTATTCTCAGACATTCATATGAATATAAATACATATATTCATATAACTATTCACGGTGCGATGGTTTCTAACTTATCATTGTCTCTTCATTTGCTTATGTTGATTACTCTTTCTCTTGAGCACATGTGTGTGTATTTTTTCTTTGCTTTTCTGTGCGTTTCACTTTCCTTTTAACCGAACGCTAGACATATGGAATGTGTAGATAAGTATGGACTGAGATAAAAAATATTTATGCCTGGAATGGACACATGTCTTCTAACGCTAGGACACTGGCTTGTGGGTTGAGTCTGTCAGGAGAGCTGGATATTTTTTGTTTTTCCTGGATATTGCTGTTGGATATTGCTGGATATTGTGGTGGTGGTGTAACTTTAGTTTACCAGGAGCTTCAGGTTCCTGTCGCATCGTCTTTTGCTCGGGATCGACACTGTCTTCCTGGAGGATTTTTCTCAATGTTCCCATCCACCCTCAGCTTCAGACACTCCTTGTTTTCCTGCACCACAGAGAGGGCTTCTGGTTTTTTGTTTTCGCTTTGTACCTCCTACATTCTATTACATTCTACATATTCTTCAAGTGTCAAAAAATTTATAATTTATTTTTGTTTATTTTGGGCTGTGCTGGATCTTTGTAGCTGCGTGTGGGCTTTCTCTAGTTGCGGTGGGTGGTGACTACTCTCTAGTTGCAGGCTTCTGATTGCGGTGGCTTCTCTTGTTGCTGAGCGCCAGCTCTAGGGTGTGTGGGCTTCAGCAGTTGCGACTCGTGGGCTCAGGAGTTGTGGTGCACAGGCTTACTTGCTGCATGGCATGTGGGATCCACCTGGACCAGGAATCGAACCCGTGTCCCCTGCATTGCCAGGCAGATTCTTAACCATTCGACCATCAGGGAAGTCCCAGTCACATATTCTTTTTTTTTTTAATTTATTTATTTTAATTGGAGGCTGATTACTTTACAATATTGTAGTGGTTTTTGCCATACATTGACATGAATCAGCCATGGGTGTCCATGTGTTAACCATGCTGAACCTCCCTCCCACCTCCCACCTCGTCCCATCCCTCTGGGTCATCCAAGTGCACCAGCCCTGAGCACCCTGTCTCATGCATCAAACCTGGACTGGTGATCTGTTTCACATATGATAATATTGAAGACCTATTTTGCTAAATGTACTAGGGCATTCAGAAAATTACAAGGCACAGTCCCTGCCTCTCATGAGTTGACCAGTTGCCCCATCATAGTTGAAAGATGAGACATAGGTCCATAGAGCTATGGTGATATAGACAAGCTGTGATGTCAGCCCAGGATTTGTGAAGCGCATAACGATCATAGCAGCAAAGTTAAGTCTCTGATTGAGCTTGATCATGTAGTCTCTCTCTCTACCACTTTTAGCAAAAATGTTTGGATTTTTCAAAGTTTTCTACCTGGATAAGTTGTCAAAAGCATGTTTCAGGGCTGTGAGTTTTCACAGTCGTCCAGTAGACTTTAAGATCTGTTAACCTCATGTCCACAGCCTGATGTGTGGGTTATCCTCAGGAGTTTGAGGAAGTGTGCCAGGGAATCTGAAAAGCTGTAAGATAAACAGGTTACCTAACCATAGACCTTGGCCTATGGTTTACATGATAGCAAGTAATCTAAAGCGTCCTGACGATATTAAAACTTAAAATTTGCCGTATTAAAACTTGCCTATATGCATGACTTGGAGAAGCTGTCAAAGGCAAAATTTGCATTAATTTCTTGAGAGAAATCACATGTTTAAAAAATACAGTTACTTTGAAACAAAGTCCACACTGGTAGTGTTGCTGTGGCCTTCCCAAGGTATGTCCCTCTGCCTCTGGTGCTGTTGGGAACACCTGGAGGAAAGATTTAAGAAGATCTAGAAGCCACGGTGACTCAGACGGTAAAGCATCTGCCTGCAATCTGGGAGACCGGGGTTCGATTCCTGGGTCGGGAAGATCCCCTGGAGAAAGAATTGGCAATGCACTCCAGCACTCTTGCCTGGAAAATGTCTCAAAGAGTCGGACACGACTGAGCAACTTCACTTCAGTTAGTTAGGGCTTCCCTTGTGGCTCAGCTGGTAAAGAATCCACCTGCAATGTGAAAGACTGAGGTTCAATCCCTGTGTTGGAAAGATGCCCTGGAGGAGGGCATGGCAACCCACTCCAGTGTTCTTGCCTGGAGAATTCCATGGACTGTTTAGTCCATGGGGTCGCAAAGAGTCAGACACGACTGAGCGAGTTTCACTTTTACTTCCTTTCACTTCAGGTTAGTTAAGACTTTCCCTGATGGCTCAGATGGTAAAGCATCTGCCTACAATGCAGGAGACCCAAGTTCAAGTCCTGGGTCAGGAAGATCCCCTGGAGGAGGAAATGGCAACTCACTCCAGTATTCTTGCCTGGAAAATTCCGTGTGCCGAGGAGCCTGGCGGGCTACAGCCTATGGTGTCACAAAGAGTTGGACAGGACTGAGTGATTAACACTTGCACTTACACTAAGTTAGTTAAACCTTTCATTGATGTTCTGTGTTCTGTCTCTGACCAGGGGTGGGGGTGTGAAGAGGCACAGAGAAGAATATTTCTCTAGTGTGAATACTTGCGCCCTTTTAATTAAAAAGTAGGTAGGTAGGTAGATGGAGAAGGAAATGGCAACCCACTCCAGTGTTCTTGCCTGGAGAATCCCAGGGACAGGGGAGCCTGGTGGGCTGCCATCTATGGGGTCGCACAGAGTCGGACACGACAGAAGAGACTTAGCAGCAGCAGCAGCAGCAGGTAGGTAGAAGGGTGGAAGGTTTCTTTTGTCTCCGTACCTGGCCATCGCCTTCTCCACTAGTGTGAATACTTGTGCCCTTTTAATAAAAAAGTAGGTAGGTAGGTAGAGGGTGGAAGGTTTCTCTTGTCTGCGTATCTGGATCATGAGTCCTTTTCCTAAAACGTATACCCACTAGATATGCAGTGAAAGGTGAGAGGATTTGTGTTTGCATTTGATCTAGTAGTTTCAGGGTGGCACATTGATCTGAAAGGAACACTTTAATTTTATTGTTACTTAGCACTTATCATCCACAGTTCATTTTAACTTCCTCTGTTTTGTGGATCTCACAGGTGGGTTAGCTTCTGCGTTTGGAACACAGTGACTTTTCCCCCACTACTTCTAAACAGAAAAATAAGTGCAGTCACCTCCGCAGGTTTTGTCCAAAGCATCTTCTGCATGAAGGACACTTTCATTACAAGTGACAGCTGAGTCCTTAGGGACGTTCACTGCTATTCTTGTCCTGCTTTTAGCAGGAAGCATTTCTGGTGAGAACTGGATGACTGATCCCGTCAGGAGGTGCCTTCTAGCACGTATTTGCATTCATCCATGTAGATAGAGCAGCAGTATCATCTTCGGAATCACGGGTCATACTCACTGGGACTCCCTAGGCTGACTTGAAATTAAACAGGGGGAATATATAATAGGGAAAACAGACCACTTCTGAACTCCCACCATCTAGGCTATATTTTCAGAAGGATGAGTTCCATTTTAGTGTTCCATTTCAGAAAGTTGAGTCCCCCACTTTGATCCAGGGGAAAATCATAGCTTAACATTTGGAAGTACTATTTTTTAGAACGTAGAAGGTTTATCTAGTTAATACTCTTGCTTAGATAAAATGCTACTCAGTTATTAGTGGCTCACCAAAATATTTATTGCAAACCAAGTTTGTAATCTCAAGGTGCATCACCCTAGTGCTCAAGAAGTATTTTTAATTTTATGACTGTACCTGCAGCTATTCAGCTTTGTTTTGGTGAGTCATCCAAGCTATATTATTTCTCAGCTGACAAATATTCTTACTTGTATGGAAGGCACAGGCAACAGAAAATTGTACCATTATGCAATTGTAATTGTAATGTCTGTATTGTAAGAGAAATATAAGTTATATTTAGAGCAGATAGGAAATTTGTTCACTGCATTTTACCTAACAAGCTTTTATGTATATATTATCTTAGAACAGAGAGAGTCAGGACTGCTGTCTGTACAAATACCTGGATCCCTGAAAACTTCAGGAGCTCCAGGACTTAGATATTTTCATCTCCTCTTTGATGCTGAAAGACATTTGAAGGAGATGGACTTGATGTTTCTGTAACTTTGGATATAGTATCCCATATCATAGAGTACAAAAGAGGGACCTGGAAAGAATATAGAGAAATTGTGCTTTGGTGACAATTGAAAGAGTCACCTCTGCTCTTTGATTTCCCAGTTATTCACGTTGATCACCTTGGCGGTACTTGGATGGCATCACTGACTCAATGGACGTGAGTTTGAGCAAACTCCGGGAGATGGTGAACGACTGGGAAGCCTGGTGTGCTGCAGTTGGTGGGGTTGCAGAGTCGGGCACGACTGAGCGCCTGAACAACAACGAATCTTGGTGCTGGAGCTCCGCAGAGGGTGAAGTAAGTTATTCCTTGAGGTACATAATTTAACATAATGAAGAAAGTCACTAGTCCCAAACACAGTGTCATTTTTACCTATTTCAGAGAGGTTGTCCTACAACCTTCTTTCCATTAATAGGTTGACTATATTTTCTCCTTTCTAGAAATTGTCTTGTCTGATTTTCTCATATAACCTTACTCTTTTCACACAGTGTCTTACTTTTGTTGTGGTAGTTTCTGTTGCTTTGGAATACAGTTTATTGCCTCTCACTGAAATACCAAGTGTCCAACTCCAAGGAAGGCTTTTCGACTGTTTACTTCTAGAACTATATGATAACACATTTGTGTTGTTTTAAATCACTGTTTGTTGTAATTTCTAACAGCAGTCATAGGAAACCAATAACTAACATCTAAAATATATTTCCTTTATTCTGTCTATTATCTCTCTTCCTTGCTAGACTGTGGATGCTAGGAGGGCATGCAGCTTGAACTGTTTTATTTCTTACTATGGCCCCAGTGGGCTTCCCTGGTTACTCAATGGTAACCGATCTGCCTGCAATGCAGGAGACACAGGTTCAATCCCTGGGTCTGGAAGATCCTCTAGAGAAGGAAATGGCAACACACTCCAGTATTCTTGCCTGGAGAATCCCATGGACAGAGGAGCCTGGTGGGCTACAGTCCATGGGGTCGAAAAGAGTTGGACACGACTGAGCAACTAAACAACAGTAACAGCAATGGCCCCGATAGTTTGAACACGGCTTTGCACGAAGAAGGCCTTCCGTAAATACTTGTTCTGTCGGTGTTATGGTGACAGGCTGGCTCATGTGCCCATACAGAAGGTTTCAGGTGTCTTCACTTGCCTTAGGATCACAGTAAACTTGAAGAACTACTGCTTCCGCGGGCGAGTTATAGATCTTTAACTTCTTTGTAATAATCATCTGCTAATTATGTAGGCCAAGTTAATTTCTGTTGTTTCTCCTGTTTATATTTCAGATATGTATCAGTTCAGTTCAGTCGCTCAGTCATGTCCGGCTCTTTGCGACCCCATGGACTGCAGCACGCCAGGCCTCCCTGTCCATTTCCAAGTCCAACTCATACTCATGTCCGTTGAGTTGGTGATGCCATCCAACCATCTCATCCTCTGTCGTCCCCTTCTCCTCCTCCCTTCAATCTTTCCCAGTATCAGGGTCTTTTGAAATGAGTCGGTTCTTCACATCAGGTGGCCAAAGGATTGGAGTTTCAGCTTCAGCATCAGTCCTTGCAATGAATATTCAGGACTGATTTCCTTTGGGATTGACAGATATGTATGGGTATTAAAAAAAAAACCCTGATTCTCCTCCCCAAAGAGGGGAGCGTTTTTGAAATTTGTGAGTAGTGATACAGATTTTAAGGACAGAAGGAAAATTTGGAGTAATCTTATTTAAATATCTTTTTCAGTCACAGCTATGTCCATCTTGCTTAGAGAAGTTTTGCGGCGTGCACGTCTGTCGCTGGCTCATTTCTGTTTTCAGTCTTGCGGATGACTTCATGGAGAGGATCCCTCTTTCTTTGAAACCCTGGTGAATCTGAGCATTTACTTTGATGCAGCACAGTTCATAAACATATTAATTTCTTTTTCAGGAGCCCATTCTGGACAGTGTGAAAAACCAGCTGTCTCTGAAAGCTATCACGTGAGAACTAAGAAAGCACAGCCCCCCAGTTAAACAAAACAAAACTTGAGGCGGATCCTTTGAGGAGCAGTGTTCTTTGCCAGCCAAGGCACCCTTGTGTGTTTCTGGACTCTGTCTCTGCGTCATCGTTTATTTCACTGGCCCTCCCCTGGAGTTTGGCAGGCGTTAGCTAAGAATCTTTGCTTGCAATATCGCTTTAATTATTGGGACATATATCCCCCTTTGAACATTCATTGCTTTAGTATGTTGCCTTGCCTGAAATAACGCTATTCTTCTATTGCTTTTTTCTTCCAGAATATGGATCGTTTCATAGCCTTCAGACAATGTGGCAACTTTTTTTTTTTTTTTTTTTGGCTGTGCATCATGGCTTGTGGGATCCTAGTACCCCGAGCAAGGATTTGAACCACCACCCCTCTACCCGCCCCCACATTGGAAGAGCAGAGTCTTAACCACTGGACCACCAGGGAATTCCCCAGTGTTGCAATTTTTAGTATTACTCAATGGACTTAGTATACCGTAGTGTTTCCCAAGTTGGTTTCACTCTATTCATACTCTCCTTTTCATGTCGTTTTCTGCAGGGGTAATTGCTTTCTTGTGCTTTCATCCCAGAAAGTCCAGTCTAGCAGAAATTGGACTGCCTTGATGTAATCCTTGCTCTCAGCAGCAAAGACATCCACAGGATCACCCAGCTTGTTCCTGGTTTCCCAGATGTCCTCTGGGGCAGCCTTAACCCGAAGTCTTTGGTTTAAAGGCTTTGTTCTAAAAAAAAAAAAATAAAGCTTCGTTCTTATTAAGGGGAACCAGGGCTGCATGAAGAAAAGTTATGACCAACCTCAACAGCATATTGAAAAGCAGAGACATTACTTTGCCAACAAAGGTCCATCTAGTCAAAGCTGTGGTTTTACCAGTAGTCATGTATGGACGTGAGAGTTGGACTCTAAAGAAAGCTGAGTGCTGAAGAATGGATGCTTTTGAACTGTGGTGTTGGAGAAGACTCTTGAGAGTCCCTTGAAATGCAAGGAGATTCAACTAGTCTATCCTAAAGGAGACTAGTCCTGGGTGTTCATTGGAAGGACTCATGCTGAAGCTGAAACCCCAATCCTTTGGCCACCTGATGCAAAGAACTGACTCATTTGAAAAGACCCTGATGCTGGGAAAGATTGAGGGCAGGAGGAGAAGGGGCTGACAGAGGATGAGATGGTTGGATGGCACCACCGACTCAACGGACATGAGTTTGAGTAAACTCCAGGAGTTGGTGATGGACAGGGAGGTCTGGTGTGTTGCAGTCCATGAAGTTGCAGAGTCAGGCATGCCTGAGCGACTGAACTGAACTGAACTGAGGGCTTCCTGGAATGAGGGACACACAAACTCACACCTGAGCAGTCTTAGAGCAAATGTAGTTCCTGTGTTTAAAGAAAACAGAGCTGTTTCTGAAACATGAGATTGATTCCTGCACCTCTGGCAATTAGCTGCTACCCTCCATGCAGGGAGATGAAGCTTTAATTCACAGTGCAGGCTGCACTCAGAACATCTTACACACCCCCTGGCTTCATTGGCTTCGTTTCTGCTATCATGTCAGCTGTGGTGGGCATGCAGGGGATGGTTGATAAGTTGTGCAAGTGTAGATAGGCTGTGGGCTTCCCTGGTGGCTCAGCGGTCCAGAATCCACCTGCGATGCAGGAGACGTGCATTTGATCCCTGGGTCTGGAATATCCACTGGAGGGGAAACTGGCAACCCACTCCAGTATTCTTGCCTGGGAAATCCCATGGACAGAGGAGCATGGCGGACTACAGTCCATGCGGTCTCAAAGAGTCAGTCATGACAGAATGACAGAGCACGCACATTGTAGGCTGTGACCCCTAGAATAATTTTAGTATCTTCATATTTCATTACAGATAGATTCAGTACAGAATTGGGCTATGGGACAACTGAAAGTTATGACCAACCTAGACAGCATATTCAAAAGCAGAGACGTTACTTTGCCAACAAAGGTCCATCTAGTCAAGGCTATGGTTTTTCCAGTGGTCATGTATGGATGTGAGAGTTGGACTGTGAAGAAGGCTGAAGAGTTGATGCTTTTGAACTGTGGTGTTGGAGAAGACTCTTGAGAGTCCCTTGGACTGCAAGGAGATCCAACCAGTCCATTCTGAAGATCAGCCCTGGGATTTCTTTGGAAGGAATGATGCTAAAGCTGAAACTCCAGTACTTTGGCCCCCTCATGCGAAGAGTTGACTTATTGGAAAAGACCCTGTTGCTGGGAGGGATTGGGGGCAAGAGGAGAAGGGGACGACAGAGGATGAGATGGCTAGATGGCATCACTGACTCAATGGATGTGAGTCTGGGTGAACTCCGGGAGTTGGTGATGGACAGGGAGGCCTGGTCTGCTGAAATTCACGGGGTTGCAAAGAGTCAGACACGACTGAAAGGCTGATCTGTTCTGATCTGAACATACATTTCCACTTGAGATTTTCATTAGTTTAGATGCGATTTACGTGGATGAACTGAAAAGATTATCTGTAAACAATGAGGCGACTGAACTTAGCAGAGTGCCACGTTATCCTGGTTACATCACATTCCAAGTAGACAGTCTGTTGGCTTTTATTACAGTTCTTAAATCTGATGACAAAAGAACAAAACCATTAAAAAACCCCTCCAAACCATATCACACCCCACAGCTGTATAAATGACAGGCAAGCTAAATGAATGTTGCAGTGCTAATCTCTATCTGAATAAAGTGAAACAATATGCCGAAAGTATTTGGGGCTAGGATAAACTTGTGATTCCAAACACAGAGTCTCTGAATAATATGCAGTCTGTTTCTAAATGCCCCTCCCTGTGTGTTATGGGGTTCACTGTGCCCCCTCTCAAATTCGTACATTGAGGTCCTAAACCTCACGGCTCTCAGATTGTGACCCTTCATAGAGATTGGGTCTTTACGAGAGAATCAAGTTGAAGTGAAGTCATTTGATGGGTCCCAAAGGACTGATGTTGAAGCTGAAACTTCAATACTTTGGCCACCTGATGCGAAGAACTGACTCATTGGAAAAGACCCTGATGCTGGGAAGATGGAAGGCAGGTGGAGGAGGGGACAAAAAAGGATGAGATGGTTGGATAGCATCACCAACTCAATGGACATGGGTTTGGATAAACTCCAGGAGTTGGTGATGGACAGGGAGGCCTGGCGTGCTGCGGTTCACGAGGTCACAAAGAGTTGGACACGACTGAGCAACTGAACTGAACTGAACTGAATCCAATATTACTGGTATCCTGTTCAAAGGAAAAATTTGCACAAAAAGAGAGACATGTGTAGAGGGAAGACCACGTGAAGAGAGATGGAAGACGGTCCATCTGCAAGCCACAGAGAATAGCTTGGGACAGCCCTTCCCTCTCAGCCCCCAGGAGGGTCCCACTCCAGCCCCTGGAGCTGTGAGACAACAGATTCTTGTTGCTTGTGCTCCCAGACTATGGGGCTTCCCTATGGCAGCCTTGGTAAGTTGTTAATAATATTTCACAGTGCATTCTCCCCTCTCCAGGGACAGTCGACTAGAATGTGGGTTTTCCATCCCCCAGCCTGCACTGTGTCTTCATTTTTTAATTGCTGAGTAGTGGAAATTGCTGGCAGGTAGAAATTCTGATGTGTGTGTGTGTACGTAGTCATTCAGTCATGTCCATCTCTTTGTGACCCCACAGACTGTAGCCCACCAGGCATTCCTGTCCGTGGGATTTCTCCAGGCAAGAGTACTGGAGTGGGTGACCATTTCCTCCTCCAGGGGGTGTTCCCAATTCATGGCTCTCCTGCATTGCAAGCAGATTCTTCACCAATGAGCCACCTGGGAAGCCCTAGAAATTATGGATGCTAACAGTATTGGTGGGGCTTCCCAGATGATTCTAGCGGTCAAGAACCCGCCTGCCGACACAGGAGACAAAAGAGATGCAGGTTCCATTCTGAGTTGGAAAGATGCCCTGGAGAAGGAAATGCAACTCACTCCAGTCATCTTGCCTGAAGAATCCCATGCATAGAGGAGCCTGGCAGGCTATAGTCCACAGAGTTGCAGAGTCGGGTACGACTGAAGCAACTTAGCACAGCATAACAGTATGAGTGGTCTATTGCTACAGAACAAATTACCCTCAAGCTTAGACACTCAAAGCAGCATTGTAATCATGTATAATCTCACTTTTATTTATTTATCTTGTCACCATTTCCATAGGAAAGCAGGTGCATGTCAGCTGGGTCCTCTAGCTCAGAGTCTGTCACAGGCTATATATACAGTCAGGGTGTTGGCCTGCCAGGCTCACCTGGAAGAGGCCTTGCTTCCCGGGTCCTTAGTATGGCTGAGAGCAGGATTCAGTCCCTTCTCCCCCAGCTTCTGTGTTTCTTGTCGAAAATCAGCTGTCAGCCTGTCACTCCTTGGAGGACAGTCTTTCTTTTCCTCTTTTTATGATTTTCTTTGGCATGCTAAAGTGTTGCAATGGCTTAGGCAGGTGTGTATGTTTAGGAATTTTCCTTAGGATTTCTGGGAAGTCTTGAGTTTGTAGATAGACATCTATCATGCATTCTGGAAAAATGTTCCTTGTGTTACATCCCTTGGTTTCTTTCTGGGACTCTGAGAAAGCATTGTACATCAGCTCCACCCCGTGTGTTTCCAAATTTCTCTTTCATCTTTTGTACTGCATTCTGGTCTGCTGTTGTCATTCACTCTGATAGTCATATCCGTCCGACTCTTTGTGAAAGAAAAGAGGAACTAAAGCACAGCTGAAAGCAAAGAAGAACAAAAGAGCCTCTTGATGAAAGTGAAAGAGGAGAGTGAAAAACCTGGCTTAAAACTCAATGTTTAAAAAACGAAGATTATAGCATCTGATCCCATCACTTCATGGCAAATAGATGGGGAAACAATGGAAACAGTGACAGACTTTATTTTTTGGGGGGGCTTCAAAATCACTGCAGATGGTGACTGCAACCATGAAATTAAAAGACGCTTGCTCCTTGGAAGAAAAGTTATGACTCACCTAGATAGCATATTAAAAAGCAGAGACATTACTTTGCAAACAAAGGTCCATCTAGTCAAAGCTATGATTTTTCCAGTAGTCATGTATTGATGTGAGAGTTGGGCTGCAAAGAAAGCTGAGTGTGGAAGAATTGATATTTTTGAACTGTGGTGTTGGTGAAGACTCTTGAGAGTCCCTTAGGAAATGAGAAGATCCAACCAGTCCATCCTAAAAGAATGAGTCCTGAATATTCATTGGAAAGACTGATGCTGAAGCAGAAAGTCCTGGCATGCTGCAGTCCATGGAGTTGCAAAGAGTCGGACACGACTGAGCGACTGAACTGAACTGAACTGAACTGATTATTTGCAACCCCATGGACTCCTGCATGCCAGGCTTCCCCGTCCATCATCAAGTCTGGGAGCTTGCTCAAACTCATGTCCATTGAGTCGGTGATGCCATCCAACCATCTCATCCTCTGTCGTCCCCTTCTCCTCCCGCCTTCAATCTTTCCCAGCATCAGGATCTTTTCCAATGAGTCAGGTCTTCTCACCAGGTGGCCAGAGTATTGGAGCTTCAGCTTCAGCATCAGTCCCTCCAGTGAATATTTAGGGTTGATTCCCTTTGGGATAGGCTGGTTGGATCTTGCAATACAAGGGACCCTCTGCCCTATCTTTCTGTTACTGAATTTCTGTTACCTAATTGTTTAATCTACTACAATGCTGCTACACTCTCTTATGGAATTTAATGCTGCTACACTCTCTTATGGAATTTTCTTTTTTAAAAAATTAATTTTTATTGGAGTATAATTGATTTACAATGTTGTGTTAGCTTCTGCTATACAGCACAGTGAATTAGTTATGCATATACGTATATCCATTCCTTTTCAGATTCTTTTTCCATTTAGGTTATTACGGAGGACTGAATGGAGTTGCCTGTAATACCCAGTAGGTCCTTATTAGTTATTAATATACAATTGTGTGCATATGTCAGGATCAGTCTCCTGATTGATCCCTGTCCTTCCCCAACTTTTTCTATATCCTGTGACTCTATTTCTGTTTTGTAAATAGGTTCACTTGTATTGTGTTTTTTTTTTTTTTAAGATTCCTCAAGGAAACAATGTCATGTGATCTCTGTCTTTCTGTGTATTGCTTTACTTGATGTTTCTATTCTGTTCTTTTCTAGTCTACTAGGTCATGGCATCTGGTCCCATCACTTCATGGGAAATAGATGGGGACACAGTGGAAACGGTGTCAGACTTTATTTTTCTGGGCTCCAAAATCACTGCAGATGGTGACTGCAGCCATGAGATTAAAAGACACTTACTCCTTGGAAGGAAAGTTATGACCAACCAAGATAGGATATTCAAACGCAGAGACATTACTTTGCCAATAAAGGTCCGTCTAGTCAAGGCTATGGTTTTTCCTGTGGTCATGTATGGATGTGAGAGTTGGACTATGAAGAAGGCTAAGCGCCAAAGAATTGATGCTTTTGCACTGTGGTGTTGGAGAAGACTCTTGAGAGTCCCTTGGACTGCAAGGAGATCCAACCAGTCCATTCTGAAGGAGATCAGCCCTGGGATTTCTTTGAAAGGAATGATGCTAAAGCTGACACTCCAGTACTTTGGCCACCTCATGCGAAGAGTTGACTAATTGGAAAAGACTGATGCTGGGAGGGGTTGGGGGCAGGAGGAGAAGGGGACAACAGAGGATGAGATGGCTGGATGGCATCACTGACTCGATGGACATGAGTCTGAGTGAACTCCGGGAGTTGGTGATGGACAGGGAGGCCTGGCATGCTGTGATTCATGGGGTCGCAAAGAGTCGGACATGACTGAGCAACTGATCTGATCTGAACTGAAGTCATTTTTAGGGCTCCCCAGGTGGTGCAGTGGTAAAGAATCTGCCTGCCAATGCAAGAGATGGCAAGAGATATGGGCTTAGTCCTTGGATTGGAAGATCCTCTGAAGGAGGAAATGACAATCCTCTCCAGTACTCTTGCCTGGAAGAGTACTGCCCACAGAGGAGCCTGGTGGGCTATAGTCCACGGGGTCTCACGGAGTTGGACACGACTGAGCAACTGAGCATAGCTCACTTTTATAGCAGTCTCTTATATTTCATTCTTTCTCATATAATCGGCAAGTTATAGATTCGGGTTTTGATGATGTCAGTATCTGAAGGTTTTGAAAGTCAGGTTTTCTGTCTCTTTAATTTAGTTTCTCCTCACGGTGCTTAGTTACCTGGTGCGTTTGGTGATTTTTCTCTTACTTGTGAAACGTGCTTTTTGCCTTGGAAAATTATTGTGAGAATTCCCTGAGGTGAGTGTGTTCCACAGAGAGGAATTGTATTTGTTCTGCTCTATTCTTGGGACCAGGTCTTGTTCCACAAAATCTCATAACTTTTTGCGCAGTAAGTATGGAAAATGAGAGTGACATTTGGAAATTTTTATAGCGACTTCACATTGCTATAGATAGCATCAGTGTTCTGTGTTTGTCCTTTTGTTTCCGTATCGTGATTTTGCGCAGTTCATTTTTATTTCATTTTACAAAACTTCTCATGGGTTGGAAATGAAGCAAACAGCCCAGTACTTCACCATCAGGGTAGTTTTAGAGGTTCTGTTTTGAACAAAATTGATAACACTTTTTGGACTTCCCACTTAATGTGTATTGATAAGTTAGGTTGCAGATTCATGTGAGTGCTAGTTTTTGTTACAGCGTCTCCATATTTAATCCTTTGCTGCTTTTCTCAGCATTTAAGGATGTGTCCCTGTTGTGTTTTTCTGTGTAGTTTGATAAGAGTCCTTTTCACTTTCATTGATAAGAGTCCTTTTCACTTTCAACTTACATTGCAGGTATAGCATTTTAGAGATCCCAAATTTGAGAAGTGTCCTCTATTAGATTTCCCACCCTGGGTGAGCCCTGGGTTTTGTCTTCCGTCTGTTGTACTCTATGAGAAATTAAAAATGAAAACTAAAAAAATCCACCAGGTTGACCAGATGCCCTTAGGGGAAAAAATGGCTTTAATGTCCTGTTATCATTCCTTCCTTTCTTTCTTTTCTGTGAATTGATTTTCCTTTAGTTTATTGCATGCTAAGTAATTTCACTCATGTCCGACTCTTTGTGACCCTATTGACTGTAAGCCACAAGGCTCCTCTGTCCATGGAATTCTCCAGGCAAGGATACTGGAGTGGGTTGCCATTCCCTTCTCCAGGGGATCTTCCCGACTCAGGGATCAGAGTCACATCTCTTGAGTCGCTTGCATTGGCAGGAGGGTTCTTTACAACTAGTGCCACGTGGGATGCCCTCTGCTATCCTTTCATGATTCTTGGCTTTAGTTTGATCTTGGCCTGATCAATGCACATAATCTTGTCACCCCTTTAATGTTAAAATGTGTATGTATATGTGTATTCGAGTCCTTTTAACAAAATGAAGAAAGAGGCTCAGTAAGGATTAAGGTCTCAGGGTACAGAGTGTGAAATCAATACTAGATCAGCTGAGCATCTTCTAGCGTGGTTCTTCCTGCTCTTACCTAGAGCAGGACTTCCTGGTGTCCTGCAAAGGGGTCAGCCTGTGGGTACATATTGCTCCTTCTTGTTGCTCTGTTGTGTCCGACTCTTTGTGACCCCCATGGACTGTAGCCCTCCAGGCTCCTCTGTCCATGGGATTCTCCAGGCAAGGATGCTGGAGTGGGTTGCCATTCCCTTCTCCAGGGGATCTTCCCGACCCAGGGAGCGAACCTGCGTCTCCTGCACTGGCAGGCAGATAATCTTTACCATCTGAGCCAGCAGGGAAGCCCAAGAACACTGGAGAGGGTAGCCTATCCCTTCTCCAGGGGATCTTCCCAACCCAGGGATCGAACCAGGGTCTTCCACAATGCAGGCAGATTCTTTACCACTGAGCCACCGGTAAAGTTCAAAATTGTGTTTGTGTATAGAAAGATTTTCAAGTCAAATAAACTGAAAAGAAAGACATTTGTTAAGGTAGGGAAAAAAAAAATGCTGCAGGGTTTGGCCCACGGCGGGGGTGAGAAAGATGAGGCGGCTCCCTGCTGTCCCATTGCCTTCCAGGTGGCGGGCGTGGACAGAGCTGTGTGAGCTTCCCGTGAATCTCAGCCACCTGCCTTCTGCCTCTTCATCCACACCTGGTGATGGCAGAGGATGCCGTCGTCACTGCTCCCCCTCCCATGGGCACTTCGTAAGTCCTGCTTGCCATAGTCAGTATGCTGGAGGGCCCGAGGCGAGGACTGCAGTGCTGTCTCTTGAACCTGAGAAGCACCCATTGAGTGCCAGCTGGGTGCCGAGTGCCCTGGCCGACACGGGGCTCACAGAACTGAATATGGAACCCTGGCCTGCGACCGGCTCACTGATTTGTTCAGCCTTAAACTGGAACATTAAAAGCAAACAGAAGAGTTTCCTTAAGAGACTGAGCTGTCAAGTGCATTTTGCTGATCTTCTGGAAAAAAAGAAAGGAAACGTGGACTCTTCGGTGTCATTCTCTAAAGCCCTGCAGTTGACCTTAGCTGAAGGCAGTGCTCAGTTTCTCACCTGTGTATTCTTCGGGGCTTAACGACCTGATTGAAGCTCAGTTAACTTTAAACAGTGTGGAGGCAGGTGCTGGGTTTATAGACTGATTTCTCTACCATCTGAATGCAGTAAACTTGTCTGTTCCAATCAAGTGAATCATGCACAAGCTACTGCTCTATTTTTGCCTCTATTTGTAGATTAAAAAGAACCAAACCCTAAAAAACCATAAAATACAAAGACCCCAAACCAGAAAGCATCCCTACAAGCCCCCACAAAAGGCGACCAAGTGTCGAGTTGGAGTGACCTTGTTGTTGTTCAGTCACTCAGTCGTGTCCGACCCTTTGCGACTCCATGGACTGCAGCACGCCAGGCCTCCCTGTCCATCACCAACTCCCGGAGCTTGCTCAAACTCATGTCCATCGAGTCGCTGATGCCATCCAACCATCTCATCCTCTGTCGTCCCCTTCTCCTCCCGCCTTCAATCTTTCCCAGCATCAGGATCTTTTCCAATGAATCGGCTCTTTGCATCAGGTGGCCAAAGTATTGGAGCTTCAGCTTTAGTATCAGTCCTTCCAGTGAATATTCAGGGTTGATTTCCTTTAGGATGGACTAGTTTAATCTCTTTAGCAATTTTTTTTTTTTAATCTTTTGGCCATGCTACATGGCCTGTGGGTATCTTAGTTTGCTGACCAGGGATCGAACCCGTGACCTCTGCATTGGAAGCACACAGTCTCCATCAATGGACCACCGGGGAAGTCCGACCTTAGCAATCTTAAACGTGCCATGCTTCCCCCTCTTTCAGAGCAGGGGAGGCTGCTTTAAGGTTGCAATGTCCAGGCTGATAGCTGTGCTAATGTCTGTGTTTATTCACCCCTGCCCCTGCCCTGCCCTGTGATTTACTCAGGCTCTTCAGTGCAACATGTTGTCTTGAGGCTCTGTGCTGTACCATGTAGGGGTCGAGGATCTTGTCGAGCTGATTCAGCGTCGGATGAGGCAGGCTGGTACTTGAAAGGTAAACTCACCTGACCAAGCTCACAGGGTAAGTCAGTAAGTAGGTGTGGGTCACAGAGTCGAAGCGGAACAGTTGGACACGACTTAGTGGCTGAACAACAACAACAGAAGGAATCGACTACACACCCTTTAGGGCTCCCCTGGTGGCTCAGAGGGTAAATCACCTGCCTGCAATGTGGGAGACCCGGGTTCAGTCCTTGGGTTGTGAAGATCCCCTGGAGAAGGAAACGGTGACCCACTCCAGAATTCTCGCCTGGAGAACCCCATAGACGGAGGAGCCTGGTGGGCTACAGTCCACAGGGTCACAAAGAGCTGGACACGACTGAGCGATTTCACTTTCTTTCTTTCTTTGCACAGCCTTTAAGAGCTTCCCTGGTGGCTCAGTGGTAAAGAATCCGTCTGCCAATGCAAGAGATGTGAGTTCAATCCCTGGGTTGGCAGCATCACCACTGGGAGGCTGGTGGAGATGCAGAATCTTCAGGCTCTCTGAAGACCCCAGTCCTCCTGAGAATCTTCATTTTTACAAGGCGTTTGTTGGGTTGCACACTGGAGTTTGAGCAATACCGCCCTAGAGCACAGATGTATGCTTTAGTTATAATACATATTGGCTTCTCTGGTTGTGTGGTAGTTAAAAAAAAAAAAGCCACGTGCCAATGCAGAAGACCTGATTTCGGTCTCTGGGTCAGGAAGATTCCCCCGGAAGAGGACATGACAGCCCACTCCAGTATTATTGCCTGGAGAATCCCACGGACAGAAGAGACGGGCAGGCTACAGTCCATGGGGTTGCAGAGCTGGACACCACTGAAGTGACTGAACAACAGCAATAACTCACTGTGTTGTGAGCTTTTCCAAACAGATTAGCATCGTCCACCGGGTTTGAGTCTCAGACCATCTGGTTCATCGAGGTGCTCAGGATAACTCAAACAAAGTAGTGAAAGTGAAAGTCGTTCAGTCGTGTCCAACTCTTTGCAACCGTATAGCCTATACCGTCCATGGAATTCTCCAGGCCAGAATCCTGGAGTGGGTAGCCTTTCTCTTTCTCCAGGGGATCTTCCCAACCCCAGGGATCAAACCCAGATCTCCCACATTGTTGGCAGATTCTTTACCCGCTGAGCCACAAGGGAAGCTCTTGTGGATACCTAGGAAGTTAGTAATTTAGTAAGTGTATCTGAAGAGATAGAAGCACATGGTTCCCAGTGGAAAGGGTTTGGCGTTGGGTCCCGATTGTGAAGCCAGTCGTGTGTATGCATGCAGTGGACTCTCTCAAGGGCTGGGACTGTCCCGGGGAGGTCACAGTTAGCAGGAAGAGAAGATGGTTCTAAGTCTAAACAGTGTCAACCTTTAATAAGGAGCTGATGGGGTAAGAAAGTATGGAGATGCTGTTGAAGGAGGTGGAGAGGGATCACAGCTACTGGAGGCAAGCCGTCATGACAGTGAGGAGAAACGCTGGAGACGGAAGGGGTGTTCAGTGATCCAAAGAGCCTCAGTCAATGACATTCAGTGATGCTTACACAGTTCGGGGTTGGCCATGATGTAGAAGGTCTCCCACAGTTTCACAGGGCTTTCATTCAAGTTCACGCCGAGAAGAGTGCTGGGCACGGGAACGTGTGACATTTGGCAAGGCAAGGCATGAGTAATTAGGACCCCAGCTTGAAGGGCAGAGGGTTTTCTGAGGAAGAAGAAACCGTCATCCTGTTGGACTCTCCCCTCTGGAGCGTAAGCCCTTGGCAGCAGTAGCCACGTCTTCCAGGGGCGTTGTGATCGCCAAGCAGTCCATTATCTTAGGAACCCTGTATCCGTGTCATAGCTGTCATGGACTGAATAAAAGGTCCAGAGGGCAAAATGAATAAAAGCATAGGAGAGAAGTCCAGAAACAAGAGAGCGATTAAATGACTCATTCAAGATTAGGTAAGATGCAAATTCAGGGAGTATGGATCAGGTGTCCAACAGGAGCCAGGACTAGGGCAAAGCAAGTGAAATTTTTCACCCAAAGCACTGTTCTCAGTCTAGCCATGGCCTTGACCGAAATATGTTTTCCTTTGAGATGATTGGGTTGAATACCATTTGGGAGACTTGACATTCTGCAAGGTTTTCAGAAATAAGAGTCCCCTCAGAGAAGGCAATGGCAACCCACTCCAGTACTCTTGCCTGGAAAATCCCATGGATGGAGGAGCCTGGTGGGCTGCAGTCCTTGGGGTCCCTAAGAGTCAGACATGACTGAGCGACTTCACTTTCACTTTTCACTTTCATGCATTGGAGAAGGAAATGGCAACCCACTCCAGTGTTCTTGCCTGGAGAATCCCAGGGACGGGGGAGCCTGGTGTGCTGCTGTCTATGGGGTCGCACAGAGTTGGACACGACTGAAGCGACTTAGCAGTAGCGGCAGCCTGTTTAGTATTCTCCACCCCTTAGCTCCAAATCGAATATTTATTTCATGTTATCTCATTTCTTATCACAAGAAGATAAATTTTATGACTGAGAGTTTTTCTTTTTTTCCCCCAGAAAAGATTAGTTACATAAATAACCAGCAATTTTAATATATCTGCATCAGGGAACAAGGCCGTATTATCTCCAATTAAGTAATGACGAGCTTCTTTTGTTAAGCCATATAATGAGTAATTTAGAGCTTTCAGCCTATCTTTGGAGGATAAAATGTTCCATCATGTGCAAAGGAGGCTTGCTCCTGAGAGACAGATTTAGAAAAAAATGTTTGTTCAATTTCATGATAAAGGCTAAATTTATACCAGGGGGAAAAGTTGAGCGTTTGGAAAATCTGTGTAGCACTGCAATGGAATTCCTTCAGTTGCATTGAATGCCTCATTTTTCTCCAAGCCCCAATTTAGCTTCAATTACTTTGAAAACATAGCAGCAGGTTACAGAGGTTTTCAAGGGGTTTCAAAAACCAGTGGGAAAATATTGTACATTTTTTCTGGCAAATGTAGACATTGCCATGCTTGTTTTGATCATGAGGAGAGGAATAAGTATTGGAAAAGTGTTTTTTAGCAATTTCTAAGAACGTGTTTCCACCCACCCCTGCCCCCCACCAAATATCAACAGCAAAACCCTTAGTGAAGAAAGTACATCATAACAACTCTTTCGTTCTGCTTCAATAAATCTTGTCTTGAGGCCACCAAGGTCAAATGGCTTGAAAGCACTTCAAGAAACTAAGATGTCACGTCTCATTTGTTTAGATATTTAAAGATGCTCCTTTACGACCTAGTCATATTTTAAAATGCATCTTGTCGTGACGGTATCCTTGATCACTTTCATATGATCTCAGTATAGAAACGGAAGACTCCTCCATGAGTTTTGCAGTGAGTTTATCTATGTGACAGCAAAGAAGAGACTGTCCAGATGTGGAGGTCGGGGAGCAAGGTGGGGTCCCTGGAAGGGCTTTTGAAAGACAGACCAGATGGGGAAAGCATTGATTCATAGACAAAACTGATGGTAACGGGGAGAATTATTAGCCAGTGGGCTCAGCTTTCTGGGAGATCAGGCGGCAAGTAATAGAGAAAGGGAGGTGTGATGTCAAGTATAAAGGGGGTGGGGAAAGAGTAGCAAGGTAGAGACCGGGCTCTGTGAAGAACTGGAAGGGCCCTCGGCAACGCAGCAGTTTGAGCAGGTGTAGCTGAAGACTTACCTACTGTTCATGGTCACCGATGTTCAGCTTCAGCTGTTCTTCTTCTTTTTTAATTGGAAGATAATTGCTTTACACTATTGTGCTGGTTTCTGCTTTACATCAGCATGGACAAGCCACAGGTACACACAACGTCCCCTCCAGCTCTTCAGCTATTCTTAGCATATGCGTGGAAAATCAGAGAGAAACCTTGCAGTTGAATTTAGTTATGGTAACCCTGTGTGCCCTGCTCTGAATCGGATGAAAGAGTTACTTACCATGATGCTGAATAATTTAATGGGGCTTCCCAGGTGGCTCAGTGGTAAAGAATCCTTCTGCAGTGCAGGAGACGTGGGTTCAATCCCCGGGTGGGGAAGATACCCTAGAGAAGGCAATGGCATCCCACTCCAGGATTCTTGCCTGGAGAATCCCATGGACAGAAGAGCCTGGCGGGCTACAGTCCATGGGGTTGCAGAGAGTTGGACACAACTGAGTGAGTCAACAGCAACAACAGTTGATAGAGTAGTAGTGATTGTGTTGGCAAAAGAGAAGGAGAAGGCCATCGTTAATGCAAGAACCTGTTCTCAGCAGTAAAGAGGTAGCTGGAGAGAAGAACGGGAGAAAAGGTCTGCGAAGGAGTGGTACAGGGAGAGATGAAGGACTGGGGAAAAAAGCCTGCGGCATCAGGACAGGTGGCACACAGAAAGCTGGAAAGTTAACACCACTGTCCTCGTCTGCCAGACAGGACAGGTGTGGTCTCATGGGAACAATGTGGGTGTTAGCAAAGTAGACGGCGGGTCAGCCCTCGAAGCTGGCGGTTGCTGCTGTGTATCTCATAAATTGTTGTCACATCGATTTCCATTGTTTCACCGCTCAGTCATGTCTGACTCTTTGCGACCCCATGGACTGTAGCTGGATCGTTGGAAAAGACCCCGATGCTGGGAAAGATTGAAGGCAGGAGGAGAAGGGGATGATAAAGGATGAGATGGTTCAGTGTCATCACGGACTCAGTGGACGTGAATTTGAGCTAACTCCAGGAGACAGCAGAAGACAGAGGAGCCTGGCCTGCTGCAGTCCGTGGGCACTGCAGAGAGTCAGGCTTGACTTAACGACTGAACAAAAACAACAAATAGCCATACCTGACATGCATTTGTTGAACAAGTGAAAGTTGAAAGTACTAGTCACTCAGTCATGTCCGGCTCTTTGCAACCCCATGGATTGTAGCCTGCCAGGCTACTTGTCCCTTTGTACCTAAGGAAACGCTTGCACCACAGGCGTTAGTCAGAAATTTGGTTGGTATTTCCACTCCTCATGGCTGTGTTCCACGTGATTATGGCGTCAGTTTCCAGAGAGTAGCTTGCCAGTGTCAACGCAATTACTGGATGTAAACCCTTTCCCACGAAAGGCAGGGCCTTCCCAGGGCGGACTTGTCCTTCTTGGGTTTTGCATTTTCCATTTCATTCAGTGTATTCTTTAGCTGTAGAATTTCTGTTTGATTCTTTCTTATGTTTTCTTGCTTGCTAAGTCCTTTCTGTCCTGTCTGACTCTTTGTGACCCCATGGACTGTAGCCCACCAGGTGCCTCTGTCCATGGGATTTGCCAGGCAGGGATACTGGAGTGGGTTGCCATTCCCTTCTCAAGGCTTATGGTTTCTATCTGTGTGTTAGATTTCATGTTTTGTTCGTATGTTGTTTTCCTGATTTTACTGACTTCTCTTTTTGTGTTTCCTTGTAGCTCCTAAACTTTCTCAAGACAACTATTTTGAATTATTTATTGGGCAAATCTCCTGACAAATAGATGGGGAAACAGCAGAAACAGTGACAGACTTTATTTTTTGGGGCTCCAAAATCACTGCAGATGGTGACTGCAGCCATGAAATTAAGACACTTACTCCTGGGAAGGAAAGTTATGACCAACATAGATAGCATATTCAAAAGCAGAGACATCACTTTGCTAACAAAGATCCATATACTCAACAGTATTTTTTTTCCCCTAGTTATGTATGGATTTGAGAGTTGGACCATAAAGAAGGCTGAGCACCAAAGAACTGATGCTTTTGAAAGGTGGTGCTGGAGAAGACTCTTGAGAGTCTCTTGGACTGCAAGGAGATCCAACCAGTCCATCCTAAAGGAAATCAGTCCTGAATATTCATTGGAAGGACTGGAAACTCCAATCCTTTGGCCACCTGATGCAAACAGCTGACTCCTTGAAAATGACCCTGATTCTGGGAAAGATTGAAGGCTGGAGGAGAATGGGATGACAGAGAATGAGATGGTTGGATAGCATCACCGACTCAATGGACATGAGTTTGGGTAAACTCCGGGAGTTGGTGATGGACAGGGAGGCCTAGCGTGCTGCAGTCCATAGGGTCGCAAAGAGTCGGACACGACTGAGTGACTGAACTGAATTGATTGGGCAAACAAATCACAGATCTTCATTTCCCTGGAGTCAGGCATGGGAAAACTACCATATTCGTTGGTGGTCATGTTTCCTTGATGTTCTGTGTGCCCTGAAGTCTTGCATCGCTGTCTTCACTTTCGAAGAAGCAGTCTCCTCCTCCAGATCTGACCGATGGGCTTCGGAAGAGCAACACCTTTTGCCAGCCCTGCTGGGGATTCTGAGGCTTTCTCCGACCTTTTCTGTAATTGCAGCTGCTCCCACTTCTTGTTCCCTCATTCAAGGGAAGTGCTTAAGGGTGGGTGCCTTCTGTTGATGTTGCAGAGCCAGGTTGAGTGTTGGACAGCCTCCCTTCTCTTTCCCTAGAGTGTTGCTGGACACTCACATTTGTGTGCTGTCTTCCAGTCCCACACTCGGGCGGCTGGAGCTCGGGAGAGGGTGTGCGGGTGAGGTGTACGGACCACTGGGGGTGCCCAGGAGCCAGCTAGGGGATCCCTGGGGAAGGCACCACTAGCTCAAGCACTGGCTTCCGGATGGAGCCTGTGAAGCAGTTAGGAGGGTCTGTGCGCCTTTGTCATCCTCCAAGGGAAGTAAAGTCGCTCAGTCGTGTCCAACTCTGTGACCCCATGGACCATAGCCTGCCACGGTCCTCTGTCCATGGGATTTTCCAGGCAAGAGTACTGGAGTGGGTTGCCATTTCCTTCTCCAGAGTATTTTCCCGACCCAGGGATCGAACCTGGGTCTCCCACATTATAGGCAGACGTATCCTCCAAGAGCCCGTGGCTATGGTGCTATCCACCCCTCCGCTACCCTCAGGCATGCAACTCCTCTCAGTTTTCTGGATGGGGCAGGAAGTAGCCGGTTTGCGCTCCCTGGGGGAAGGGATGACATGGCAGAATGCAGCTGTTCCTCTTCCCCTCTATCTTGTGTCTAACCTTGGATTTTTTAAAAATGTTTTTTCTCCTCCAGGGAGATCTTGGAACCTGTCCACTGGACTCCTGGACTTCCACAAAGGTACTGTCCTCTGTGAGTTAAAATCCGTGTTTAAAATCCTGGTTAAAAATCCACGTTTCTTCTGGAGTAGGTGGGAGAAATCTCGTGCCATTTTCCTGCGTGGTTCTCTCCTGTTTTTCCCCCTCTGTATTTAGGAGTTTAGATTTCTTTTGATGAGTCACATTTGACTTTCTCTGGACCTCGGTCTTTTCTTTCCATGTCCTAACAAGGGATTGGCATTTTTTTTTTTTTCCTGTGAAAGCACAGATAGCACATATTTTCCACTTGTAAGCTGTATGATCTCTGTCACAATGACTCAACTGGGCCGTAGTAACAACACCAAGGCAACCACATCTGCAGGATGTAAACAAATGGCTGTGGCTGTGTTCCAATAAAACTTTATTTACAAAACCAGGTGGTGGGCCAGATTTGGCCCCTGGGCTGTGGTTTGTTGAGCCCCTGCTAGATCTTTGACATCTTCCCAGCCCAGCCCCACTCAGGGAGAAGGATGTGGATGAGAGAGGGTTACAGCTATTTGTTTGGGGCCACGATGATTTAAAACAGAGATGATGAGAACATGTCGAATGTAGACGCATCACACTTCACATCATGCCCTGTGGATTCACAGCCCCCTGACCCTGCGTGAGTTCATTAATCTGTCATTGTGCACATGCTCGTAACATTGTTCTCAGTGATAGTATTTTCTGATATGTTTTCTGCTGAAGGAATGAGGCAGAACCCAAAGGGGACAGGTTTGAAGCTGACTATGCAGTCTTCCCAGGAACTAAAAAAAAAAAAAAAACAGTATTGAACAGAAAATGGAATAAACAGAACATCTGGTATGTGAAAGGAGGGACCCTGTTGAATTCATGTGAAAACGTCTCAGCGTTGCTCCAGCTATCTCTTTTGAAAAATCACTGATCCAGCTGGCTGAGGGAAAGATCTCAGGGTTTGTCTTGCCTTGTGTTCTGTTAATTTCATAGTCCTGGGTCTCACCCTGGAATATACTTAATATTTGCCTCCTGACAGAGGCTTTCGTTTCTTATTCCTCTGTGTGGGCTGATTTGAAACGACTCCAGACCTTATGTGAAGATCAATCACCAATTTCCCTTTTTAGCTAAATAAACTGGAAATATATTCCAACTGTACAGGAGGTCTGCTTCCAATTTCTGGCTACTGTAGAAAGCCTCAATTATTCATTGATGCCTGTAGGATTTGCACTTGGATCTTTAGTATCTTTCCTTTCTGATGATATGGGGAATGTCTTAAAAGCAAGTGAATAGTTAATTTTCTGTGACTGTGGAAGAGCTGACAAGTGATGGAGGCTGCGATGTGTGGTTGACAGTCCTGCTTTGGAGCCTGGGGGCCGTGGGTTTCACTCTGTCCACACAGTGTAATGTTAGGTCAATGGCTTAATCCCTCTGAAGATGGTCATACGTCCAGAAAATGGGGATAATAATTCTCACCTTTTAGAACAGCTTCAAGAAATAACGTAAATAACGCTACTCACACGATGCTTTGCCTCGGGCAATTTCTCAGTAAATGGAAAAACAGTACTATAAGAAGACCATATGAGTGGAATGCAATATATATTGTCCAGTTGACTGAGTGATGAAAATTCTTGATTTGGTTCCACTGACATGCTGCAGTGAAGCCATTCAATTAAACATTCTATTGGAAGCAAGTTTTTAGCTCATGCTAATGAAATAGTGTGAACATAAAGATCATAAGTAACTGTTGTTCAGTCGCTCAGTTGTGTCCGATTCTCTGTGACTTCATGGACTGCAGCACGCCAGGATTCCCTGTCCTTCACCAACTCCTAGAGCTTACTCAAACTCATGTCCATTGAATCAGTGATGCCATCCAACCATCTCAGCTTCTGCTGTCCTCTTCTCCTTTTAGTAACTGTAAATCATATTATTTCTGACTCACATGGACCAGTCATCAGTAATCTTTTCCATGAGATTTTGCTTACTAATGGGCTTCGCTGGTGGCTCAGCTGGTAAAGAATCCGCCTGCACAGTGGGAGACCTGGCTTCAATCCCTGGGTTGGGAAGATTCCCTGGAGAAGGGAACCGCTACCCACTCCAGGATTCTGGCCTGGAGAGTCACAAAGAGTTGGACAGGACTGAGCGACTTTCACTTTTGCTTACTAATAACAGTAAGAAACTCTGTTACTTAGGTTCCCCCTTCTGTGTTCAGGTTCTACTGAATCCTGAGGACCAGAGCTCTTGCCCAAAGCGTGACAGAGGCAGGTTCTCCGTGGAATATTCATCTGTCATGAATAGACAGTGAGCTTCTGAGCACGTGAGAAGCAGGTCTTCCTTCTGCCATATGAAGGCAGCTGGCATTGCTGTCTAGGCAACAGCAGTTAGAGAGAAAGTTAGTCGCATTTCCCGACTTTGAGTTCTGACATCTCTGCAGCAGTACTATTTGATGCTTTTGGCCTCTGAATTGCCTCACAGCTCTAATATTCTGAGATTCCGAGGCATTTCCACTGCTGGAATCAGGAAAGTTGGAAAGTGAAAGTGAAAGTTGCTCAGTCCTGTCCAACTCTTTGCGACCCCATGGAATTCTCCGGTCCGTGGAAGTTGCTAGCCCATGGAATTCTCCAGGCCAGAATACTGGAGTGAGTAGCCTTTCCCTTCTCCAGGGGATCTTCCCAACCCAGGGATCGAACCCAGGTCTCCTGCATTGCAGGCAGATTCTTTACCAGCTGAGCCACAAAGGAAGTTGGAATTTCTCTCCACACACCCATTTCGACAACCCAAACCCCATTTGATTCTTTGTTCTCTGAGAAAAGGAAACTGACTTCCTTTTTTATTCCATCTTTTCTAACATCTTCTTTAGTACTAGAAATTTGCTGCTGCTGCTGCTGAGTCGCTTCAGTGGTGTCTGACTCGGTGTGACCCCGTGTACAGCAGCCCACCAGGCTCCTCCGTTCATGGGATTCTCCAGGCAAGAATGCTGGAGTGGGTTGCCATTTCCTTCTCTAATGCATGAAAGTGAAAAGTGAAAGTGAAGTCACTCAGTCGTGTCTGACTCTTTGCGACCCCATGGACTGCAGCCCACCAGCCTCCTCCATCCATGGGATTTTCCAGGCAAGAGTACTGCACTGGGGTGCCATTGCCTTCTCCACTGGGTGGAGAGGCTTAATAATGACAGCTTACAGCTTAATAATGACAAATTGTAAAGAGACCAGAGTATGCAACCAAGCAGTAACTAGAGAAGAAGATGTTGGAGTGGGTCTGTATGATCGGAATGTCACTGCTTTGCATGTATAGATGCCTTATCTAACTTACGGCAGATGAACCGTAGGGGCCATGCTGTCCTGTCCTTTTTTACCCACCAACACAACCCTGGAACAGCGAGCATGCTTCCTAGGAATGACTGAATGCCTTGGCCATTAGCCAGCTAATAACTCAACTCTGACCTCACGCTTGGAAGGACATTTGTTTGGCTTTGATCTCTCCAGCTGAAGCAAAAAAAAAAAAAGGTCTAATGCATATAACAACATGTCTCTCCACTGGTTCATAACTATTCCAGGCAAAAACAAAACAAAACAAAACCCCAGATAATCAACAGCAAAGCCAAGCTTTCTGGTACACACCCTGTGCTGTCAGTTCTTGGATGTACACTGCTAAATACTAAATAGAGAGTGGTTTAATAAATCACTTTGCAGTTGATTTTTAAAGAACATCTCTCACTGTATGTAGAAAGTCTACCATTGTCATAAGCTCTATTAGGGTCCACTTCTGCTCATGCACCTGTTCTCTGGGATGTTACATAATGGTAAAGAGAAACCTCTGAAAGGTAATGACCTCATCTTGCAGTGGAGAGTAATTGGTCATGGGACACTGTCATCGGCCAGCCCTTGAACTGCAGACATATAACCCCTGCACACAGGTTTGAAAACAGAAAGATGGGCCCGCCTGCTTTCTACAAAGGTCGTGCACAAGACGTCAGAGGGGACATCTCCCAGAATAGCTGACCTATTTTTCTCAGCTTCCCGCTGTGATTTCAGCTGATAGCTGCAATTACTCAGATTGTGTGAATTCCTCCCATAAATGTTCTGTGAGTAAAGTCACGCTGGAATTAATTTCCTAACCATTTGAGATAGGTTTCAAATAGCGTGGGCAGTGGTGGATTCATTAAGTATGGTAATAGCATTTAGAGCAACCACTTGCCCATTGCTTTTCTTTCCCCTTTTTTTTCAGCAGGAAGCAGAATTCTCCGTCTTCAATCTGACCTCCTCTCTGTACCATTGCTGGTCTGCCTGGTTGGGAGGAGGGTTTAGGGGAGAAAGGATTCGTGTGTATGTGTGGCTGAATCCCTTTTCCACTCATCTCAAATGACTGCAACATTGTTAATCGGCTCTACGGCAATAGGAAACTTTGGGGGGAAAAGAAAACCAACTTCTGGTCTGGCAGCTGCGGAATCCACGTGGCAGCAAGATTCTAACTCCTGCGGCTGCTTCTCATGCACTCCCGAAAGCTCTGGCCTGTGGACTTCACCCAAGAGCTTTGTCATCTCCATGGCAACCGGAACAGCCACAGGTCCCGGCGTTTCCTTTCGAAAAATGAGAATTGTGGGTATGTGCTTGGCATCATAGACACGTGTGTTCCTGAAAACATTCACCATGAAAGTGAAAGTCACTCAGTTGTGTCTGACTCTTTTTCGATCCCATGGACGGCAGCACGCCAGGCCTCGCTGTCCATCACCAACTCCCAGAGTTTACCCAAACTCATGTCCATGAGAATTCTCCAGGCCAGAATCCAGGAGTGGGTAGCTTTTCCCTTCTCCAGAGGAATCTTCCCAACCCAGGGTTCGAACCCAGGTCTCCCACATTGCAGGTGGATTCTTTACCAGCTGAGCCACAAGGGAAGCCCAAGAATACTGGAGTGGGTAGCCTATCCCTTCTCCAGCTGATCTTCCCGACCCAGGAATTGAACCACGTCTCCTGCATTGCAGGCGGATTCTTTACCAACTGAGCCATCAGGGAAGCCCCCGAAATCCCTGAAAATCCAATAAAATTTCAGCATACCAGGAGTCCTTGGATTGGGGAGGCGCTCAGTGAAGAATCATCTAAGGATTTGGCTACTTCTATTCTCCCAAGTATTTCTTTGTAGTGGAAGTTAAATTGAATGTGAGCAAGGTGCATCTCTGAAAATTTCATCCAGTTCTGTTCTTCCAACTCCTCCGTGTTTAAGGAAGCACCTTTTAATTGTGGAGTTAGTTCTCCCTGCCCTTGCCCTGTTTGTCGTGAGTGACCCATGGCTCCAGAAGCCTTCACGTCTATCAGAGTTTATGCTTCTCCCTGCCTCTCTGACTGTGGCTTGAACTTTCTATACATTCCTACCTTTGGATTAAAAATGCAGAGTCAGTTACTAAGATTTTCACACCCAAGTTTCAGATACTTAGGTGTCACTCTTTAATACTTAGTGTTGTTGCTGTTCAGTCGCTCAGTCGTGACCGACTCTTTGCGACTCCCATGGACGGCAGCACGCCAGGCCTCCCTGTCCATCACCAACTCCCGGAGTTTACCCAAACTCACGTCCATTGAGTCGGTGATGCCATCCAACCATCTCATCCTCTCTCAGCCCCTTCTCCTCCTGCCCTCAATCTCCCCCAGCATCAGGGTCTTTTCCACTGAGTCAGGTCTTCGAATCAGGTGGCCAAAGGATTGGAGTTTCAGCTTCAGCATCAGTCCTTCCAATGAATATTCAGGACTGATTTCCTTTCAGATGGACTGGTGTGATCTCCTTGCTGTCCATACTTAATATTTACAGGAAGCCCCCTGTAACTGTGTATACAGTTGCATTAAAGACCTACAATGGCAGGATACCTGCTTTGGAGAATGCTGATATTTTCCAAGTATATCCTATGTGTCAGACTCTGCTAAGGACCCTTATCTTCTAATACCCTCACCTGTGAGTGAGGCCAGGCTGGTTGATGCCTTTTGGTATGGCTCACGGTAATCCATGGCCAGTGTGACTTGTCATTGCCCCTTCTCTTTGGCTGGAGCCCACATCATATTGCTGCTGCTGCTGCTGCTGCTAAGTCACATCAGTCATGTCCGACTCTATGCGACCCCATAGACGGCAGCCCACCAGGCTCCCCCGTCCCTGGGATTCTCCAGGCAAGAACACTGGAGTGGGTTGCCATTTCCTTCTCCAATGCATGAAAGTGAAAACTGAAAGTGAAGTCGCTCAGTTGTGTCTGACCCTCAGCGACCCCATGGACTGCAGCCTACCAGGCTCCTCCGTCCATGGGATTTGCCAGGCACATCATATTAGTACTGAAATATTTTCAGTATCACATGTGGAAAGAGTTGTTATTATCCCTCTTCTCATAGAATCTAAAGAAATCCCCAAATGTATAGATAAAGACTCAGCTGAAACCTTATCTTTTCACAAATGGCTAAGCTATATACATTCACCTTTTAGATTCAGTTAGCAATGGTGATTAACTTAGACATTTTTTTAAAATTTTATTTTATTTTTAAACTTTACATAATTGTATTAGTTTTGCCAAATATCAAAATGAATCTACCACAGGTATACATGTGTTCCATTTTTGAGAGCCATATTGCCTAAAGAATTTATGTAACTTTAATCTCTTTCTCCAATCTTTAATGACAAAGGCGTTCTTGTATTTTTACGTGACTGCACCTCACAGACTATTTACTGGGAAATATATGTATATTTCTCTTGGCCCTTCTGTTGCATGTGGTTACGTTTAGAAACTATTTAACAAGACTTGAGAGGAGGCAAGTGAGCAAGACTTTGTGCTATTGATCAGATGTCCAGGGGAGGAACTGCTATAATAATGATGGACAGGTAATCCATATATTCAGACCCGTGGCATGTATTCCCTTCTCTAAAGAAATTGGGCAAAGATGCTTGCCGAAACCCCATTTGCTGAAAAAGCTGAAAGGCAAGCACATGAGTAACCCTAGAGAATATAAAGTAATCTTCTGGTTTATAGGAACAGTGCCTGCCATTGTCTCACTGAGAACACAGGGACTGTCATTCGCATGACAAATTTAGATTTTGGGCCGATCATTTACTTTTAAAAAGCACAGTAGGACTTGAGAGTTCTTGCTCACCACTTTCTCCATGCCTGACAAGTGGGTGAAAATACATAATAAATCCAGTTGCTTTGAGATGGAAAGAATGTGCAAATCACGGGTATTTTTAGAAAATCATTATCCTTTAAACTCCTCACGTGCTCTCCTCAAGTGAATGCACTTCACAGACAGAGTTAAGGCAATTTAAATACAGCAAGTTTTGAAGGAACTGTATTTGAGATGGAATGTGTTTTTAAAAAATCAAACTGAGTGGTTGCTTGTTCTGAGATTACAGAACTAGGAAACTGAGATTTACCTGCTAAACTTAAAAGTGCCTGGAAACCTGCAATATTAACTTTAAGTCCTCAGCGTGGTCTGATAATTTGTTAGTCTTTTTCCTATCTGCCATTTCTCATTGCTGAAGGCTGGGAAGCACAGCCTAGAGTTGACTCTGGAACTTCACCATTTAGGAAACGCAGCGGGGAGACTTAGAAATAAAACGTTCATTTATGGTTTTATTGCTTATTACCTTAAACCATTCCTTTGATGCAAAGGTTAACTTGATGATCAGTAATTCTAGTTAGTCTCTCCTGTAAACCAGCAAGAACAAAAGTAAACTGGTGACGGAGTTTAGCAAGAGAAACACCTATTCTTCACCCTTTTCCACCTTTACTAGAGAAACTGAGGAATCAGAGGATACGTTTTGGGGAAAAAGGCCATTGCCGGAATATGTTTCTGTAGACTCATTTGCGTGTTTATTTTATTTTGGAAAGGGGCCGTCAGCAATTACGTGCTGCCCTAAGTGACCCACAGGGAGTGTTTCTTTTGCAAAGCGTGGAGCAGACCTACAGGAAGTGTGTGCTCATCATCAGTGCGAGGCAAGTAAACTGCGATAAAGAATAGAAGTGGATCACAGAAGGCCAGGAATGCCCAGATGGGGAAAACGTTTCGGGGATGTTGGAGGCCCTCCCGTAGCAATCAGTAGGAAGTCCAGCCGATAACTGATGGTCATAAGGTGCCCAAGGAGACCTGGAAGCAGATGATGCACCTGGTGGTCTCTGTGGAGCCTGTGCGCCGGGAAAAGAGAGTCATGTAAGGGTCTGCAGACGCATGAAGCCCCACTCGGACTTTGAGCTCCATCAGTTCATGCCTCCGTAAGACCTGAATCATTTGTCATGTTCAAGTGTACACAGCCCATGACTTTGCAACCCTGAAATGGTTTTTATTAGTGGGTTTCTTTTTAAAATTCTATTTATTTTATTTTTTATTAAATTAATTTATTTTAATTGAAGGCTAATGACTTTACAATACTGCAGTGGTTTTTGCCATACTTGACATGAATCCTCCACGGGTGTACATGTGTTCCCCATCCTGAACCCACCTCCCACCTCCGTCCCCATCCCATCCCTCTGGGTCATCCCAGTGCACCAGCCCCAAGCACCCTGTCTCATGCATCGAACCTGGACTGGTGATCTGATTCACATATGAGAATATACATGTTTCAATGCTATTCTCTCAGATCATCCCACCCTCGCCTTCTCCCAAAGAGTCCAAAAGACTGTTCTGTACATCTTTGTCTCTTTTGCTGTCTCGCATACAGGGTTATCATTACCATTTTCTAAATTCCATATATATGCGTTAGTATACTGTATTGGTGTTTTTCTTTCTGACTTGCTTCACTCTGTATAATAGGCTCCAGTTTCTGTTTCGGTTTTTCAAATACATATTTTGTTTTGATTACTGATAATAGAAAATTCTCTACTTATTATGTCTTGAATTCATAAGACGTAATATCATAAAACTCCTAGAAGAAAACATGGGCAAAACGTTCTCTGATGTAAATCGTAGCATCCTTTTCTCAGGTCGGTCTCCCAAAGCAACAGAAATAAAAGCAAAAATATAATAAGAAGAAATAGAATCTAATTAAACTTACATGGGCTTCCGTCATAGCTCAGTTGGTAAAGGATCGGCCTGCAATGCAAGACACCTGCATTGTATGATTCCTGGGTCGGGAAAATCCCCTGGAGAAGGAAATGGCAACCCACCCTAGCATTCTTGCCTGGAGAATCCCACGGACAGAGGAGCCTGGCGGGCCACAGTCCATGTGGTCACAAGAGTCAGACACGACTTAAGTACTAAACCACCACCGACGCATGTTTTTGTACCACAAAGAAAAACATAAACAAAATGAAAAGACAACCAATGGACTCTCACTTAGAGCAGCGTGTAATAAAATCTGACTCTAGCTCTACGTGTCTGCTTCTTCTAGATTCCCCCTTTTAACGGAATCATGAAATGTTTGGAATCGTGTGACTGGCTTATTCCATTTAGCCTAATGTCTTTTCGATTCATCGGTGTTATTGCAAATGACAGGGTTTCTTGCTCTTAAGGCTGAACGTTTCATTGTATGTGTATATCACGTTTTGTTTTTCTGTTTCTTGGTCAGTGGACACTTAACGTTGTTTCCATGTCTTGGCTATTGTGTATAATGTTGCGATGAACGTGGGAGTGTAACTCTCTGTTTGAGATCCTGCTTGCAGTTCTTTGGGGTATATACCCAGACGTGGGATTGCTGCATCATATGGTAATTCTATTTTTAATTTTTTGACTAACTTCTACCCTGTATTTTCCCCTGTGGCTGTGCCAATTTAATGCTCACCAACGATGCACAGTTTCCCTCTCCTCTACATCCTTGCCAACACTTACTTTCTGTCTTTTTGAGGATGGCAATTCTAGCAGATGTGAGTTGATGTGTTGTTGTGGTTTTGATTTGCATTTCCCTAATGAGTGGTGACGTTGAGTATCTCTTCATGTGTCTTCCTGGCCGTTTATATGTCTTCTTGGTAAAATGTCTATTGAGGCTTTTGCTCATTTTAAAATCAGGTTGTTTGTTTTTTGCTGTTGAGTTGTAGCAATCTCTTTTCTGTTTTAGATATTAGCCCCTTATCAGATACATGGTTTACAAATATTTTCTCCCATTCATTAAGTGGCCTTTTTAACTTGTTGGGTTTTTTCTTTCTGTGGAGAAGCCTTTTAGTTTTATGTAGTTCTGTGTGGTTTTTTTGTGTTGCTTGTGAGTTTTTTTTTTTTTGGCTTCCTATCCAAGAAATCATTACCTGGACCACCGCTATGAAACTTATACACTGTGTTTCCTTCCAGGAGTTTAAGAGTGTCAGGCCTTAATCCATTTAAAGTTAATTTTTTTTGAATGGTGTAAAATTGGGGTCTGATTTCATTTGTTTACATGTGGATATCTGGCTTTCCCAGCAGTATTACTTGAAGAAATTCAGGTTTTCGAAGTGGCTATGTAGAGGTGGTTACAACACCACACGCTCAGCTCATCTCTGCACTGACTGTGTTCTGCTGTTGCGATCTGAGTGCTTTGTTGAGCAACCCAGGTCACATGTGTGCATGTACAAACATACAGAGACACATCACATACACACAACACAATACACATTCTCAAGGCCGTATATCATGTGTGTTTGTAGCTGCCGTGCTTCAAATCACTGCAGATGGTGGCTGCAGCGAAATTCAAAGATGCTTTCTCCTTGGAAGGAAAGCTATGACCAACCTAGACAACCAATTAAAAAGCAGAGACGTTAGTTTGCCAACAAAGGTCCGTATAGTCAAAGCTGTGGTTTTTCCAGTGGTCATGTATGGATGTGAGAGTTGGACTATAAAGAAAGCTGAGCGCCGAAGAATTGATGCTTTTGAACTGTGGTGTTGGAGAAGACTCTTGAGAGTCTTTTGAACTGCAAGGGGATCCAACCAGTCCATCCTAAAGGAAATCGGTCCTGAATATTCACTGGAAGGACTGATGCTGAAGCTGAAACTCCAATCCTTTGGCCACCTGATGCGAAAAGTGGACTCATTTGAAAATAAACCTGATGCTGGGAAAGATTGAAGGCAGGAGGAGAAAAGGATGACAGAGTAGGAGATGGTTGGATGGCATCACAGACTTGATGGACATGAGTGTGAGCAAACTCCAGGAGTTGGTGATGGACAGGGAGGCCTGATGTGCTGCAATCCATGGGGTTGCAAACAGTTGAACACAACTGAGCGATTGAACTGAACTGAGACTTTCTTTCTTCCTTTCAGAAGATCACATGTTCCCCACCCTTTTTTTTTTTTTTAAATACTATCATTCCTTAAGTTTGAGGATTCTTCTTCCTTCAGCTTTACTGTGTAAAGGAGTGAAGAAGTCAACCCTGTCTCATTTCTTCACTTTGCCACTCTGTCCAAAACACAGAGAGGCTTTTGTTCTGAGGATTTTTATGCTCAAAACTTCAGGGACTTAAAAGATGGACAAAAGCATCAGAGAATGTACAGAGTTTCCTGTCTCGCTCTCTTTTTCGGTTGTCCCATGTGGCTTATGGGATCTTGGTTCCCCTACCAGGGCTTGAACCTGTGCTCTTGGCAGCAAAAGCATGGAGTCCTAACCACTGGCCCGCCGGGGAATTCCTCCAGTCTCTTCTTAAATGCCATCCATGCTTGCTTTCTTTGTGTTTTCTTGTGATTCCTTTGTGGCAGGGCTTTATGGGAATATTCAGCTTTTTTACTTTGAATATCTAGAAGTTACAGCTTCTCAAGTGTACTTTTTTCTTCTGCTTCTCCTTCAGTTATAATTAAAGAATAAATGTGCAAAGATTAACAAAAGGTATGTCAGTGTTTTGATCGCCAATTAACATCTGTAGACCCCAGACTAGGCTGTTTCTCTGGGATGGTTATCAGGTCATGGATATTCTGCTTCTCTTTTTTGTCTGGACACTGGGTATATTTTAGGCCATGTGACAGCATTTGGCCAACAGAATTGACTGGATGAAGCATGACATGCTTCTGGGTCCCTTTAAGGCAGGCCGTGATTCCTGATGGTTCTGTCCTTCCACCTAGGTTATCAGGAGAATACCCTTTTGAGCCTTTGTAAACAAACCAGGGTCCTCAAGTGACATGGATGAGTAGGGCTGACTGTGTGTTGGTCAAGGAGCTTGAGTCAGCAGCAACTCATTTTATGAACTGGTTAGAAGTTCAGGGTTATCTGTTATATAGCCTGAAAGCCGTCTGATGTACGAAGCTGTGGAAACTCTGTCCTTGCAGAAGACCCTGTAACGTGCTCCCAGGTCCCCCTTCAGGACAGAGGTGCTCATTTCCATTCCCACTGGGATGTTAATAGCGGCACCCCTCTCTGGGAAATGGCAACCCACTCCAGTATTCTTGCCTGGAGAGTCCCACAGACAGAGGAGCCCATATAGACTATGGGGTCACATGCAGCCTGACTTCAGACACACGCCACAGACAGAGAAGTCTCCTTTCCACTCGACAAGTAAACAGTGATGAACCAGAACACACAGAGCCTGCGGGAAAGGATGCAGGCTTAAAAGCGATACTGCCCTGAAAACTCAGGAGAGTGGCTTTGTGCTATAATATTAAGCAAGGCAGGAAGGAGAAAGGAATGCTAGAAAACTCTTTGGGATTCAAAATATCATGCACGGCAACAAGGTAGAAAAAGAAGTCCTAAGGGGAAAAAGATGGGTGGAGATAAAAAAAAAAATTAAGGATGACATAAAGAAACAAGACAATTGAGATGGGAGAGGAAAGCAGGGAAATAAAGCGTGTGCTGGTAGAATTAAAATGGGCATTCGAGGCGGTTGAGACGGCTTTGAGGCGGAAAACAGAGGAGACATAATGGAAAAATTGCTTTCGTTTATTAAGAAGCGCTCCCAAGAAAATGTATTGACAATGTACACGCTAGAAAGAGGAAAAAGATTTGTCGACAAAGCATGAAAAATTCAGTGGAATTTCCACCTGGAAATTCCAGAATCTCTTCTTCCTTTTTTTAGATGACATAGCTCTTTCTTTCTTTGGAAGATATCTATATATGGCCTTCCCTGGTGGTGCATGGTAAAGAATCCGCCTGCCAATGCAGGAGACTCGGGTTCGATCCCTGGGTCAGGAAGATCCCCTGGAAATGGAGATGGCACCCCATTCTAGTCTTCTTGCCCAGAGAATCCCATGAACAGAGGAGCCTGTTGGACTGCAATGCATGGGGTACCAAGAATTGCACATAACTGAGCACTCATGCCGGAGAAGGCAATGGCACCCCACTCCAGTACTCTTGCCTGGAAAATCCCATGGACGGAGGAGCCTGGAAGGCTGCAGTCCATGGGGTCGCTGAGGGTCGGACATGACTGAGCGACTTCACTTTCAGTTTTCACTTTCATGCATTGGAGAAGGAAATGGCAACCCACTCCACTGTTCTTGCCTGGAGAATCCAAGGGATGGGGGAGCCTGGTGGGCTGCTGTCTATGGGGTCACACAGAGTCGGACATGACTGAAGCGACTTAGCAGCCAGCAGAGCACGCATGCACACAGCTCTTCATTTTTAGGTGGCATAGCTCATTTATTTGGAAGCTGTATGTTGCCCAGTGTAAAACTGAGTTTGGGGTTCAGGCTCATTGACTAGGATACCCAGCCTCTGAAGAGAGCTGAGCTCATGATGCAAGCCAGACCACTGTGATACTGTCCCCTGGACTTCTGTGTCCACAGTTCCCACTGAGAAGGTCACAAGTGGTCATCCTGGTTATAACGTGATCGTGAGACCCAGGTCAAAGTTGTTTGGACCAAGGATGGAGGTCTTTCCACCAGTGGAATGTTTTGGCCTTGGTTTAGTAGAGTATCTGCCCATAGTCTGCACTCTCCACTGGGTCCCAAAGGACTTCTCTGTGAGATTTCGTCGAAAAGATTGATTGTGACGCATTCAGGAAGAGTCAGCAGATCGAGAGACACGCAGGAAAAATCTGCACTGACTTGGAGCATCTTTTTCAAGTTTTTTAAAATGAAATTTTTGATACATATTCTTTATGAAATTGTGCCTGCTGATTTATAAGGTTTATGTCACCTGGTGTATTCCATGTCATCATCCTACATAAAAATATCCATAGCAAAGACCAAGTGCATGCAAAAACAGTGTGAATGTTTATGATCTCTGTTTTTCTACTATTTTGAAATTTTTCCGATTTCAATGAATGTGCGCTACTTTGAAAAATAAACAGGAGTTGGTTAAAGGTGATAAAACACCACCGAGGAAATACCAGATGATAAGTCCCTTGAGGAGCAGGCCTGAATCTCCGGCCACGTGACCTGTGAGAGGGGCCTGACATTGTCTTCTGTCTCGAGAGGAGGAAGCTAATACGGCGTCCTTGGCATTGAGCTGTGCGTTGGGGCTTTGCCAAGCGTGGGGCCTTCCTTGTCCTGTCTCTACTGATTAACGAGCCGAAGCTGCCGTCCCCTTCTAATCACTTTCTCACGTCAGCACTGTCTGCGGATGGTGTGTAAATTACCTATCTGTATGAGTTACGAAGCATCTTTTCCTAAACCATTATCTTTCTCTAAACGACTCTTAAGTTCAGTTATCATTCACGGAGATCCAACCGTTTGGGGAGATTCTGCAATATTTCCAGATGTAAAAAGAACCACAATGAACACCTTTTCAAGGTCTTCCCCTCTCTCTTTGCCCCATACTATCTTTTTGTGATCCAAATGGGATGTCAGAGTCTTTATACCTCGAGTCAAGGGACTTTTTAACAGACCAGTTTAGATGACACAGCAGAGCATCAATCACACCAGTGAATCTCAATGCTTATTTCACACCCTGGGCGCTATTCAAGTCCAGAGGGAGGGAATGCGACCAAACCCAGAGTGAAACTCGAACAGAATGTAAATGGAAGAAAGAGCTGTACGTGGGATGTGGGCCTGCTGTGATTCGGAAGACTCCACCTACGCAACCATACAAACTCAGGGCAGGCAAAAGTCCACTCCCGTGTGTATGCTCTTATTTTATAATAATTTACAGTTCACTGCCTGGAGATCTGCCCTTCCTTTCCTGGGGCTCAGACAAGAGAGGTACTATGCTAGTGCAGATCCGAATGAATGGGGAAGCCAACCTCTCACCCTGGGTCCTCCAGCCTCTTCCATTCTATACAATGAATGCCCAGTATCAGGCGTAATGAACCAGGAAGTTGAGCAAAAATCAGTTGTGTGGCTTGTGGGCTTTTCAAATGCTGTAAATTTTTAACATCAGACTTGGTGATCCTTGTGCAATTACTAACCGCTTGGGTCCGAAGGTTGTTTGGAAGCTGAAATTCTTTGTATTTTCAAGTTGATTTTAAAAAGTACACAATACGGATCTAAGGCATACATTTAAGAGCCTTGTATTGTGAGTACAAATACGCTTGTAAGTCACCAAAAAGAATGCGTAAGTGAAGTGTTTTTGACTGGTCCATAGTTGGTCAGTCATACAAAGAAAGGAAGAAAGTGAAGTCGCTCAGTCGTGTCCGATTCTTTATGACCCCATAGACTGTAGCCCGCCAGGTTCCTCCATCCATGGGATTTTCCAGGCAAGAATACTGGACTGGGGTGCCATTTCCATCTTCAAGGGATCTTCCCGGCCCAGGGATTGTAGCTGGGTCTCCCACACTGCAGGCAGACTCTTTACTGTCTGAGCCACTGGGGAAGCCCCTAGTCATACAAACCAGAACTCTTATCAGTTGGTTGCTAAGCAACTAGTACATTGCATTTATGACGTAAAAATATGGTTTGATTTTCAGACTACCCTTCAGTATTGCTTTTTTCTACGAGATATAGACATTCTCTAAGGAACTACACTTTCCTTCTTAACTTCTTTCCCTCACTTTATCCTTTTAATTTAATGGACTTGGCAGTTCATGGGGTCACAAAGAGTCAGACACAACTGCACGACTGAGCTGAACTGAACCACACTTAAGGTTTCAGATATCTTTGTTGACTCCTCCATTTTTTCCTGTGATTTATTAGTTCAACGTGTATCTATAAGAAAGCCTATAGCGTGCCGATGTATTTTGTTGAAATGGAGGAAACAGCAGTACAGGTGGGAATCTCTGCCACCATGGTAAAAGTCAAAACAGAAATTGTTTTGAGGGAATTGATATGGGCTGGAGTGTGAAGGGGCTTCTGAGCTGCCAGCAATATGCTGTCTCATCCATGTTACTTATATATGGGAATGCCTACTGAGTAAAAATTCGTTAAGCTGTATACACTTAAAAACCTTTTATTGCAGCTTGAGAGATAGAAAACGCATACACCCTGTGTGTGCAGCTTGAATGTTCACAAATGGAAGACGACCAGTAATGCGGAACTAAATGAATGGTGGAGCCTCTTAATACCCTCGAGTCACCAGCCTATTAATATGCTCGAATCACGTCTTTCGCTCTTTTCCGGTCAGTGAGTGCCATCCTGGTTTCAAAAAGCAGAGACTGACTGTCCTCCTTCCGGTACTTGGTGTGTCATACAGTATGTCCCCTTTTGTACGGACATCTTTTACTCGGCGTTGGGTTTGAGAGTCATGCACACTTTTACACGTGGCATGGTGCTCATTCTCATGGTCAGATGGTATTCCACGGTGTAAATGTAATACAGCTTACCCATCCGTTCATGGACTGATGGACGTCTGGATCGTTTCTACTCTTTGTCACAATGAATACAGCTGCTCTGAAGATACCGTGCATGTTTCTTGGTGAGCTTACCTCAGCATATCTGTAGGGTGTATTCCAAGAAATGGAATTGTTGGGTTCTAGGGTGAAACCAAGATCATGGGACCCGGTCCCATCACTTCATGGCAAATAGATGGGGAAACAATGGAAACAGTGACAGACTTTAGTTTTTTGGGCTCCCAAAGCACTGCATATGGTGACTGCAGCCATGAAATTAAAAGAAGAAAAGCTATGACCAACCTAGACAGCATATTAAAAAGTAGAGACATTACCAACATTACCATCTAGTCAAACCTATGGTTTTTCCAGTGGTCATGTATGGATGTGAGAGTTGGGCTATAAAGAAAGCTGAGCAAAGAAGAATTAATGCTTTTGAACTGTGCTGTTGGAGAAGACTCTTGAGAGTCCCTTGGACTGCAAGGAGATCAACCAGTCCATCCTAAAGGAGATCAGCCCTGGGTGTTCATTGGAAGGACTGATGTTGAAGCTGAAGCTCCAATCCTTTGACCACCTCATGTGAAGAGTTGACTCATTGGAAAAGACCCTGATGCTGGGAAAGATTGAGGGCAGGAGGAGAAGGGGATGGCAGAGGATGAGATGGTTGGATGGCATCACCAACGCAATGGACATGGGTTTGGGCAGACTCAGGGAGTTGGCGATGGACAGGGAGGCCTGGGGTGCTGTGGTTCATGGGGTCACAAAGAGTCAGACATGACTGAGCGACTGAACTGAACTGAACTGAATAGCTCAGTTGGTAAAGAATCTGCCTGCAATGCAGGAGACCTGGGTTCGATCCCTGGGTTGGGAAGACCTCCTGGAGAAAGGAAAGGCTACCCACTCCAGTATTCTGGCCTGAAGAATTCCATGGACAGTAGAGTCCATGGGGTGGCAAAGAGTTGGACACAACTGAGCAACTTTCACTTTCAGTGACTGAAATGTTGGTGGACAAGAAAGATGGTGTGGATGACAGAAATTTTTGCTGTGGATGGTTAGGGTACAAAGGTACTCTAAGTGGGAATTGCATCTTGAGGGTGATGAGAGCAGGTAGGAAGGAAAAATAAAGCAGCGAGTTTGGACTTCGGTGGGGGTTGACTAAAGCATTTGGGTGGACAGAGTCCACTAGAGAGTTAAAAATACGATTCTGCAGGCTGAGAGAGAGAGATGGACTAGAGACATGTCATTGGCAGTGGTAGACATTCTAGAGGCAACGGGAAGGACTCGTGTGAATGAGGCCCTGCTCATCTCAGAAAGGATGAGAGGAAAGAGAGTTGAGGATGGCACCTAACCTTTAAATGTCAGCCCGAGAGAGAGACTAGAGCTCAAATGTGTGTTGCCTTGACAACCAAGGGAGTAAACAGTTTGAGAAAGATGGAGGTGGCCAACAGTGTCAAAAATTATGAACAGTCGAGTAAAGTGATGTCGCTCAGTCGTGTCCGACTCTTTGCGACCCCATGGACTGTAGCCTATAGATTGTAACCAGGCTTCTCTATCCAGGGGATTTTCCAGGCAAGAATACTGGAGCGGCTTGCCATTTCCTTCTTCAACAGTCAAGTAAAACGAGGAACAAAAAGCAAGCCAGGTCTTGATAAAACCACTTCTAAGAGTGTGGTTGAGGTTAAAGCAGATGAAGACAGATCAAGAAGAACTGGGAGGTGAAGAAATGAACTTAATGGTGACTGCTCTTTCAAGAAGCTTGTCTCTGAAGAGGGGTGAAATGGGAATGGACATGAAGGAGTCTAGGACACTTTTCTGTCTTTGTGTTCTGAAGCATGTAACACTGTATCATACAGAGAGCAAGGACTCAAGGAGAGAGTGTTGGAGTAAAACATGCATTATTTCTGATCCCTTTGCTGGCTTATTTTAACAGTTTTTACTGAATAATGTCTGTGAGATTGCCTTTTATTTAAAGATGTATTTATTTAATTCTGTATTTTGGCTCTGCAGTGAGCAGTGGCTACTCTCTAGCTGTGGTGTGTGGGCTTCCCTGGTGGCTCAGATGGCAAAGAATCAGCCTGCCATGCAGGAGACCTGGGTTTGACCCCTGGAGAAGGCAATGGCAATTGGCCCGCTCCAGTATTTTTGCTTGGAGAATCCCATGGACGGAGGAACCTGGAGGGCTACAGCCCATGGGGTTTCAAAGAGTGAGAGACAGCTGGTCAACTAGCACTTTGACTTTGACTCTTGTTGTGAAGTATCTTGTTGTGAGGCTCTAGGAGTGGGGGCTTCCATCGTTGCAGTATGTGGGCTCAGTCACTACAGCTCTTAGGCCCCAGACCACAGTGTCAGTAGTTGAGGCACTCAGGCTTAGTTTTTCCACAGCATGTGGGATCTTCCTGGACCAGGGTTCGAATCCGTGTCACCTGCATTGGTAGATGGGTTCTTAACCACTGGACCACCAGGCAAGCCAGAGATCACGGTTTAAACATATTCTTGCCTCAATCACATAAGTTAGACTTCTGAATTTACATCCTCTAGATTCACATATGCATGTAGCTGGTTTTTCCCAGAAATATTGTTCAGTTCAGTTCAGTTCAGTTCAGTCGCTCAGTCGTGTCCTACTCTTTGCAACCCCGTGAATCGCAGCACGCCAGGCCTCCCTGTCCATCACCAACTCCTGGAGTTCACTCAGACTCACCTCCATTGAGTCAGTGATGCCATCCAGCCATCTCATCCTCTGTCATCCCCTTCTCCTCCTGCCCCCAATCCCTCCCAGCATCAGAGTCTTTTCCAATGAGTCAACTCTTCGAATGAGGTGGCCAAACTATTGGAGTTTCAGCTTTGGCATCATTCCTTCCAGAGAAATCTCAGGGCTGATCTCCTTCAGAATGGACTGGTTGGATCTCCTTGCAGTCCAAGGGACTCTCAAGAGTCTTCTCCAACACCACAGTTCAAAAGCATCAATTCTTCGGTGCTCAGCCTTCTTCACAGTCCAACTCTCACATCCATACATGACCACAGGAAAAACCATAGCCTTGACTAGACGGACCTTTGTTGGCAAAGTAATGTCTCTGCTTTTGAATGTGCTATCTAGGTTGTTAACAGCTTGTATTTAAATATTTGGTGGGATACCTAGTTCTCATCTGGAGAAGGGCATGGAAACCCACTCCAGTATTCTTTCCTGGAGAATCTCATGGACCGAGGAGCCTGGTGGGCTACAGTCCACGGGGTCGCACAGGGTCGGACGTGACTGAAGTGACTTAGCATGCAGTTCCCATCATCTAAAGGGGTACATTTTATACTATTATCATTGTATATTGGTGCTATTACAACTGAGAAATGGCTTCAATTAAGGGGAATTTTGAAACAGCAAATGTAGAGAGAATGAAACATTGATTTAAAAAATTGACTAGAGGAGGCAGAATGCATATCAAGATGAATGCCGCTCATTAGCTTAGGAAAGCAGTGTGATTGTTCTTTTGGTTCTAAAATGTAAGCCCCTTGCCTAGGTTGAAAGGGGGAGATCAAAACAATGGGAGGCAAGACGGCTCTGCATACGAGGGCTAACACGCATTTTCCGTTGTCTCTTTCTGATCCATGGGCTTCAGGAATCCAGGGCTAAGAAAAGAATGCATGGGTGGATTCAGAGAATGTAATTTCACAATGGCCGAGTTTGTTTTCTTTATTGCCGAATCTCTGGTGCATACACGCAGGACTGGTAAATAAGAAGCTTCTCACAAGTACTTGCCGGATGAATGAAGATCTTTTTCTAGAGTAAGGAAGGGCAGGCTCCGGAATATGGGAATTTTTAATAAGGACTTCTCTATAAGATGGCTGATGGACTTTTAATGTGGTACCTGACACTCAATTATTTTGTAATTTTTTTTCCTCTGCCACTATTCCCTTCTTTTACCCAAGTCTTTGGCAAAGTGAAGTGTGTTGATTGGGGTAGTGGTGCTTTAGGAAGGGAGGAGGAGGGCTTGGGGGTGGTGTTGGGGAAAAGGGTTTAGCGATGACAGCGGTCAGGGGAGGACCCCAGAAACTGCAAAAGCAGGTGGGTAAGAGCTCAGAGTAAGAGGTGACACGGCCCAGGTTCTCAGGCTCAAGCTCAGTTCAGTTCAGTTGCTCAGGTGTGTCTGACTCTTTGCAACCCCATGGACTGCAACATGCCAGGCCTCCCTGTCCATCACCAACTCCTAGAGTTCACCCAAACCCATGTCCATTGAGTCCGTGATGCCATCCAACCATCTCATCCTCTGTCAGCCCCTTCTCCCGCCTTCAATCTTTCCCAGCATCAGGGTCTTTTCCAATGAGTCAGCTCTTCGCATCAGATGGCCAGAGTATTGGAGCTTCAGCTTCAGCATCAGTCCTTCCAATGAACACCCAAGACTGATCTCCTTTAGGCTGGACTGGTTGGATCTCCTTGCAGTCCACAGGACTCTCAAGAGTTTTCTCCAACATCATCGTTCAAAAGCATCAATTCTTTAGCGGTCAGCTTTATGGTCCAACTCTCACATCCATGCATGACTACTGGAAAAACCACAGCTTTGATTAGATGGACCTTTGTCCACATAGTGATGAATTTATCTTTTTTTGTGACTGATCTCTGTTTTAACCACACTGTAGTCTGAGAACGTCTTCTGTGTGATTCCAGTCGTTTTCGAGTTGTTTCATGGCCCAGTGCAGGGTGGCCATATCCTGGTGAATGTTTGAAATGCTCTTGAAAGAAATATGTATTATCCAGTTGTCTCTGGCACTTGTCTTGGATAGATGTTAATTCAGTCAGTTTGGTTAATAATGCTGTTCAATATTTTACTGTAATAGAGAAAAATGTAGAATGTTCAGGCAGTCTTCAAAGGTAGTTCACATGACAAGTAAGAATAATTGGATAATATTCTAGTCACACAAAAACACCTGCCCTTACATTAATGCCAAACTCAACCCAAGTTTTTAGTATTGAGGTAAGAAATAAGGATATTTGATTCAGGTCATCTGAATTGACCACAAATAAATTGCACCCCACTCCAGTACTCTTGCCTGGAAAATCCCATGAACGGAGGAGCCTGGTAGGCTGCAGTCCTCGGGGTCGCTAAGAGTTGGACACGACTGAGCGACTTCACTTTCACTTTTCACTTTCATGCATTGGAGAAGGAAATGGCAACCCACTCCAGTGTTCTTGCCTGGAGAATCCCAGGGATGGTGGAGCCTGGTGGGCTGCCATCTATGGGGTCGCACAGAGTCAGACACGACAGAAGCGACTTAGCAGCAGCAGTAGCAGCAAATTGAACTTCTAGTTTACTTTTAAATTACAGTGAGACTATGATTTTATACTTTACAGATGAAAACAGCTATTCTAAGATCACCAAATACTGGTAAATAAATATCTTTTTTTTTTTTGGTCAAACAGATAAAAGGGTAATATTTGCATAAGAATATGTTCTGCAGTTGGCATACAGAGATAGTCTACTGCTCTGTTAACAGGCTGCTCCTTGACCATGTAGAATATGACACAGTTTTCAATACTCTGATGTAACATAACACGTTACTAGCTTTCAATTGTATGAAGTAGTCAAGAACATTAGATATGTGTTGTTAATGCTGACCTAAGACTGCTGATAAAACAATCCATACTTTTGCCTCCATCTTTTCAAATAACAGTTTTAGTTGAATTTTAAAATTTCACCAAACGCTTTGATAAACGCTGTTTCCTTCTCATTCATTTGCATAGTTACTGTCCTCTGCTGTAGCAATTGGAGAAGGCAATGGCACCACACTCTAGTACTCTTGCCTGGAAAAATCCCATGGACGGAGGAGCCTGGTAGGCTGCAGTCCACGGGGTCGCTAAGAGTCGGACGCGACTTAGCGACTTCACTTTCACTTTTCACTTTCATGCATTGGAGAAGGAAATGGCAACCCACTCCAGTGTTCTTGCCTGGAGAATCCCAGGGACGGGGGAGCCTGGTGGGCTGCCATCTATGGGGTTGCACAGAGTCGGACACGACTGAAGCGACTTAGCAGCAGCAACAGCAGCAGCTGTAGCATTAGAAATAGGCACAGAGCTTGGGTTCCTTCACTCTGTACTGTATAACTTTCAGTTCAGTTCAGTCACTTAGTTGTCGTGTCTGACTCTGTGACCCCACGAACTGCAGCACACCAGGCCTCCCTGTCCATCACCAACTCCCAGAGCTTACACAAACTCATGTCCATTAAGTCGGTGATGCCATCCAGCCATCGCATCCTCTGTCGTCCCCTTTTCCTGCCTTCAATCTTTCCCAGCATCAGGGTGTTTTCCAATGAGTCTGTTCTTTGCATCAGGTGGCCAAAGGATTGGAGTTTCAGCTTTAGCATCAGTCCTTTCAATGAACACTCAGGACTGATCTCCTTTAGGAAGGACTGGTTGAATCTCCTTGCAGTCCGAGGGACTCTCCAACACCACAGTTCAAAAGCATCAATTCTTTGGTGCTCAGCTTTCTTTATAGTCCAACTTACACGTCTGTACATGATTACTGGAAAAACCATAGCCTTGACTAGACAGATCTATGTTGGCAAAAAGGACCTCTGTTGACCTTTGTATAACTTTGCAGCATGTAATTTGGCATCAACCCTTTACACATACCAGTTTTCCGTCACGGTAGCTCAATGGACGTGCGTTTGAGCAACTCCAGGAGATAGTGAAGGACAGGGGACTAGTGTGCTGCAGCCCATGGGCAGCTAAGAGTTGGACACAACTTAGCGGGAGAACAACAACAAAGCAAGTCGGACTCTTTATGACCAGGGTGCTCTCCCTAAGGGGTCCTTTGCCTAGGCATGACTCAGACTAAGGTTTGGTCACACTGTAAAGAAGACATTTCTAGTTCCATCTGTCCATCCTGATGCATATATACCTACTGTCCCATCCTTACAGAAAGAGCCCAGTTGAAACTTGTGATGTATGATGCCCATTCTTTATCTTTGAGCTACACAAAGTTGTGCTGGAGTCACAAGAAACCCCACTGCCTGAAGAAAAACAATATATTTTTAGTCCCAAAGAACGAGCAGCTCCTTTGCACGCTTGCCTTTGCGGTCGGTTGGGATTGCATTTGGTATCTGACGGAAGGTGGTGGTCCCGGACATTGTCCAGCTCTCTGTTTATCTCATGCCAGTGGCATTCCTCAGAGTCAGAAGCTCGTTCACTCTGGAAGGCTTTCTAATTGACTGTGACACATTGAGCATGTTTATCAGAGCCCAGTGTGTTTAACACTTTGGAAATAAATAACCACCAGGTCCCTGACATTTAACCTTTATACATTATGAGGCCACTGAAGAGTTTGTTCCACCCAAGAGGAGTTCAGTCGTATTCAACTTTTTTCGACCCCATGGACTGTAGCCCACCAGGCTCCTCTGTCCATGGGATTCTCCAGGCAAGAATACTGGAGTGGGTTGCCATGCCCTCCTCCAGGGGATCTTCCTGAACTAGGGATCACCTTTCTCCCCAAACCATCTCCTTCATTGCAGTCAGATTCTTTGTGTCTGACTCCCAGGGAAGCCACTTTTACACCAAACTGAAACATTTAACACATTACATGGCAGTGCAGTGAACTGTCATTGCACCTGGTGGGTTGCCCCAGGATACTTCTGGATTTTTATAGAGGAGTCTTTTACAGGCTTATTGATTGGAGAGTTTTACTGCATTTGATGGGGAAGAGGAAAGTGAAAGCCGCTCAGTTGTGTCTGACTCTTGACGACCACATGGATTATACAGTCCATGGAATTCTCCAGGGCTGACTACTGAAGTGGGTAGGCTTTCCCTTCTCTAGGGGATCTTCCCAACCCAGGGATCGAACCCAGGTCTCTGGCATTTCAGGCAGATTATTTCCTAGCTGAGCCGCAAGCGAAGCCCAAGAATACTGGAGTGGACACCCTATCCCTTCTCAAGGGGATCTTCCCAACCAAGAATCAAACCGAGGTCTCCTTCATTGCAGGCAGATTCTATACCAGCTAAGCCCATGTAGGGAAGGGGGGAGCCTGACGAATAGCTTGAACAATGTAGCATGATCATCCAGATGTCATTTTGACATCCAAATAAGTAAAAAAAGAAAGAATTGTCTAAAGCTAGAGTTACACAGTTTTACATGTAAAGGAAAAATTTCCCCTACAATGTTAGTATATATTAGATTTTTCCAGATTATAATGCTTACTCCTTGGAAGGAAAGTTATGACCAACCTAGATAGCATATTAAAAAGCAGAGATATTGCTTTGCCAACAAAGGTCCGTCTAGTCAAGGCTATGGTTTTTCCTGTGGTCATGTATGGATGTGAGAGTTGGACTGTGAAGAAGGCTGAGCACCAAAGAATTGATGCTTTTGAACTGTGGTGTTGGAGAAGACTCTTGAGAGTCCCTTGGACTGCAAGGAAGTCCAACCAGTCCATCCTAAAGGAGATCAGTCCTGGGTGTTCATTGGAAGGACTGATGCTAAAGCTGAAACTCCAATACTTTGGCCACCTGATGCAAAGAGCTGATTCATTGGAAAAGACCCTGAGGCTGGGAAAGATTGAGGGGAGGAGGAGAAGGGGACGACAGAGGATGAGATGGCTGGATGGCAACACCGACTCCATGGACATGAGTTTTGAGTGAACTCCGGGAGTTGGTGATGGACAGGGAGGCCTGGCGTGCTGCGATTCATGGGGTCGAAAAGAGTTGGACACGACTGAGCGACTGAACTGAACTCACTGAATGCTTATGTAATTTGAAGATAGACTTGCACATTGTTTTCTTCATAAGTTTAAAAGAGAGTTTCACCATTGTGGGAAATCACATCGACGAGAGCGGTGTCACTCATGGTGTCTGAGTTGCTCTTTATATGCTGCTAAGTCGCTTGAGTCATGTCCGACTCTGTGCAACCCCATAGACAGCAGCCCACCAGGCTCCCCTGTCCCTGGGATTCTCCAGGCAAGAACACTGGAGTGGGTTGCCATTTCCTTCTCCAATGCGTGAAAGTGAAAAGTGAAAGTGAAGTTGCTCAGTCGTGTCCGACTCGTAGTGACCCCATGGACTGCAGCCCACCAGGGTCCTCCATCCATGGGATTTTCTAGGCAAGAGCACTGGAGTGGGGTGCCATTGCCTTCTCTTCTCTTTATATGATCTCATATAATTCCTATTACTTTATAGTCACTTGAAAGAGAGCTCTTTTTGACTTCTGAACTCCATTCCCTGTAGTGACCTGCAGCCGTGCAGGGAGAAAAGTGCCCCAGAAATGCCCTTGGAGTTAGGAAATAATAATGGATACACTACTGTTCAGTTACTCAGTCATATCCAACTCTTTGCAACCCCATGGGCTACAGCACGCCAGGCTTCCCTGTCCTTCAGCATCTCATGGAACCTGCTCAAACTCTTGTCCATCGAGTCGGTGATGCCATCCAACCATCATCTCACCCTCTGTCATTCCCTTCTCCTCTTGCCCTCAATCTTTCCCAGCATCAGGATCTTTTCCGACAAGTCAGCGCTCCTCATCAAGTGGCCAAAGTACTGGAGCTTCAGCATCAGTCCTTCCAATGAATATTCAGGGTTGATTTCCTTTAGGACTGACTGGTTTGATCTCCTTGTTGTCTAGGGGCTTTCTATGGATACACAGAGAGATTCAATAAAGACACTGGTTCATCTAACGTAGACACACTAGTGTCGTCTCCCCACAATTCAGAAAGGTGCTGACCTCTATTATGCAAATTATGAACCCGTTCCTGGACTCTGAGAAAACAGCAACAACCCAGACCCCTCACAGGTCAGAATCACCTGCTGAGGTGTCTCTGTGGAGCAGAGCAATCATCTGCAATCTTGTCTTTCAGGAATGTACAGCCAGAGCATACAGGACTCCTCAGAAATACCACTTAGTAAAATTACTCAAATCGAAGTAGTGTGCAATTTGGGCTTTTTCTTTATATTTTCTTCTATTTTGCAGAGCTGTCTTAAGATGAAAAGGTCCGTTTCTTTCAGTTTTATTCGATTCAGTGTAGTCAGTGTACCTTTAGTCCATGACACACAGACTTATGTGAAACTGTCCCTAAGCTTGTGATATAGCTTAGTGGGGGGGAATATGATCTTCCTAACAACCATAGGGGAAAAGTTGGCTTAAAGCTCAACATTCAGAAAACTAAGATCATGGCATCTGGTCCCATCATTTCATGGCAAATAGATGAAGAAACACTGGAAACAGTGACAGACTTTATTTTGGGGGCCTCCAAAATCACTGCAGATGGTGACTGTAGCCTTGAAATTAAAAGAGGCTTTCTCCTTGGAAGAAAAGTTATGACCGACCTAGATAGCATATTAAAGAGCAGAGATGTTGCTTTGCCAACAAAGGTCTGTCTAGTCAAGGCTATGGTTTTTCCAGCAATCATGTATGGGTATGAGAGTTGGACTATAAAGAAAGCTGAGTGCTGAAGAATTGATGCTTTTGAACTGTGGTGTTGGAGAAGACTCTTGAGAGTCCCTTGGACTGCAAGGAGATCCAACCAGTCCATCCTAAAGGAAATCAGTCTTGAACATTCATTGGAAGGACTGATGCTGAAGCTGAAGCTCCAATCCTTTGGCTACCTGATGCGAAAAGCCGACTCACTGGAAAAGACCCTGATGCTGGGAAAGATTGAAGGTGGGAGGAGAAGGGGATGACAGAGGATGAGATGGTTGGATGGCATCACCGACTCGATGGACATGCATTTGAGCAAGCTCTGGGAGTTGGTGATGGCCAGGGAGGCCTGGCGTGCTGCAGTACATGGGGTCACAAAGAGTCGGACACGACTGAGCAACTGAACTGAACTGAACAACCATAACGTAAGTCGAACTTCTCATGACAGAGAGAAGCCCCACGTGGGTTTAAAGGAAAGGAAGAGTGTCTTACACAGTTAAAAGCACCAGTGGACAGTGAAGTGCAGGTGAAAGGTTTGGGGTGAGTTTGAAATTTGGACAGCATTTTGGCAGCCTGGGATGAAACATTAATAATATAAGGGACATATGAGGGGCAAATGTGGCTTTCCTGGAGACTAGTGCAATAGAAGGGGAACCGTGTGACAGACTTTAAATGTGTTTGAGGTCCTAATGTGGAGGTCGTTGGGAGTTGGTATTTTGAAAATGCTGGTCTCCCTTCCAGTCTGTGATATTTGTGTACGACAACAGAGGATGAGATGGTTGGATGGCATCGCCGACTCGATGGACATGAGTTTGAGCAAGCTCTGGGAGTTGGTGAAGGACAGGGAGGCCTGCCGTGCTGTGGTCCATGGGGTGGCAAAGAGTCGGACCCGACTGAGCGACTGAAAAAACAACCAGCACCCCGTGCAGAGTCCACACGGCTGAACACATCAGTGGTTGGTGGTCTTCAGGTGGTGCTTCTGTGCATTCGTTCCCCTGTGGCCTTCAGCCTCCCAAGTTACCAGAAAGGATGCATCGTGGGTTACACATCCGGGATTGAGAAGCTTTCCTCTCCCAAGCCAGGGACAAAGGGCCTTTGTTAGAAGTGAGCAGCTCAAGTAATCATTCAACACCTAGAAAGGGGCGGCTGTTCTACCTTCCTTAAAGGAACCACGTCTCTCATTTAGGATGCACCGTGGAGAAATGGTTGATTTTTCAATAATAAGCTCATTGAAGGAGGGATAGCTACAATATTAACTCTCTAAATCCTGTCCTGTGTCACTGTGAATCTCTGTGACCAGGCTGGCCAGGTGAGGGCTGTGGCAGCCCATTCCAGATCGGTCTATGCTGGAGTTTTACCTCCTCTTTGCTCTGCAGATGTTAACTTACCCGATTTTCCTATTCTGTCTGTGAGGATGGACTAGTCACCATGGAGCTGAGAAGTGTGGCATGTTCTGTTACCCAAGAAAACCCCAGGTAGATACGCCCCTTGACAACCTAAGTGAGTATGAACCCTGCAAATTTGGAGCTCAGATGGACCTCAGATGTTCCGCTGAGCTACCACATTCAAGTGCCATTTTGCTCTGAGCTTGTCTGTCGTGGGTGTGCCCATCTCTGCTTTAGTCGCTGGTTTAAAAGGCAGCATTGCTCATAAAATGGACCTATGCTGGGCTTCCCTGGTGGCTCAGAAGGTAAAGACTCTGCCTGCAATGCGGGAGACCCCACGTTTGATCCCTGGGTTGGGAAGATTCCCTGGAGGAGGAATTGGCAACCCACTGCAGTAGTCTTGCCTGGAGAATCCCATGGACCGAGGAGCCTAGCGGGATAGAGTCCATGGGAGGTCGCAGAGTCAGACACGACTGAGTGACTAACAGACACACACATGTGCTGTTGCAGAGAAGTCATTACCCCTGCAGTTTCCTCCAGGACACACTGGTGGCTTCAGTCTCCTGCTCCGAACGTGATAGGCACATGCGCTGTTTACTTGGAGGTTGGCAGATATTTTCTCTGCAAATGCAGGGTAATGTCAAGTCTCTTCAGCGTAGTGCTTCAGAGACACATAGACAACACCCGGGGGCCTCCAGGTTCATGAACATGGGGGGCTCAACACACCTGGAATCAAGTCGCCTATGCCTGGGGAGATGCCTCATGGAAGGGGCAAACCAACAGCCATCACGCCCTAGAACTGTGTCTCCAGAGACAAGCAAGTTTCCCCAGCTCCTTTCTTTGCCTGTCCTGCCCTTGACTTCACCCACCCGCTGAATTTCCCTTTCACTCCACATGGTGTTCAACGGCAAAAAGACTGGAATCAGGAGGAAGCGGTTCAGAGCCTGGAGTGCCTACTTTAAAGTGGGGCAGTTCTCTGGAGGTCCAGTGGTTAAGAATCTTCTTTGCAATGCAGCAGAATAACAGGTTTGATCCCTGGTCGGAGAACTAAGATCCCACGTGCTGTGGGGCAGCTAAGCTCAGAAAAGATCCCAAATGATGCAGCGAAGGCCCACACAGCCAAATGAATAAATTTTTTTTTTTTTTTTTAAATGAAGGAGGCTGGTTGGGACAAAGAGAAGCTTCTGTGGATGTGTCCTGACTTAACAAGTGTCTTCAGTTCATGCTTCCCTTGGGGCTCAGCTGGTAAAGAATCCGCCTGCAATGCGGGAGACCGGGGTTCAATCCCTGGGTCAGGAAGATCCCCTGGAGGAGGGAAAGGCTACCCACTCCAGTGTTCTGGCCTGGAGAATTCCATGGACTGTGCAGTCCGTGGGGTCACAAAGAGTCAGACACAACTGAACAACTTCACTTTCACTTTCTGTTGATGCTGGGTTAGTAGAGCTGCTTGGTCTTCTTTGCACACTTACTGCTAGGGCATCTCAGGGTGACCCAGGGATCTGCCTGGTAACAGAGCCCCCAGGTGACCCCAGTACGTACCCCGGTTGACAAGAGCTGCTCTGTGAGTCTGGGCTGGATGCTGCCTTCTGGATCCACGTCCTCCAAGGACTCTGCCCGTGTGTGGCGAGCGACTTCCTTGCCTAGTTACAAATTTCATTTTCAATTCTCTTTCATTCAGATGATATCGTGGGGACATATGTTCTCCTGATAGTGAAGAATGATCCAAATAAAAGAAAAACCCCGCTGAGATATTTTATTGCATAAATCTGATTCATCTCTAAAGAAGAAAAATTTTACAAAAGATTTGACAAACTGCATTGCTGGAACTCTGCCTGGCTAAGCCATCAATTTTCTTATGGAGAAGAATCATGCTTTTCTTTTCCTCCTAGCTACCTCTTAGAGGAAAAAAAAAAAAAAAATGGAAGAAATGTTTAGAGAGCCTCTGGTGGCAACTGGTGACTCAGTGGTAGAGAACCCATCTGGTATTGCAGGCTATGCAGGTTCGATCCCTGGGTCGGGAAGATCTCCTGGAGGAGGAAATGGCAACCCGCTCCAGTATTCTTGCCTGGAGAATCCCCTGGACAGAGGAACCTGGCTGGTTACAGTCCATGGGGTCACAAAGAGTCGGACATGACTGAGCATCAAAACAACAACAGATCTGTGTTAAAATTATAAGCCCAGCCAAGTGTGTCTTGGTTGAAAGTTGTGAAAGATGACAAAAGCTATGCTGTCATTTAAGCTTCCATTTTCAGGCCTTGCTTTGCTATTGTTTGTAAGGCAGAGGTGATGGAATCAACCCTGTAAGCTGAGTAGAGACCAGGGCTCACCAGGGGTTGCCTGATCGGAAGGTATGGCCTGGGTAGTGTTCTTGCTATGTTGCTGGCCCCCCAGTAATACTTGACTGTCTTCCTTGTTTTACACAACCTAGCTAGTCTTTGCTCTCTGTAAATGAAGGGTGGTGTCTGACTTGTTAGTCCTTGCCTCAGATTTTAGCTACAGTCTGCAAAATGCAAGCCCATGAACGGGGGCTTCGTGTGGCCTTGCAGAAGGATTGGGCGCATTATCGGGTCAGATGGAACCACCCAGGCCGGGATGGCCTGCTGCTTAGCTTTATCACAGAGCCTACTGTACGCCCGAGGCATTGGCCTGTTTTTCCCTCTTCGCCTCTGAGCAGACCTGGAACATAGCCGTCTCCACTTGGCAGAAAATGAGCCTCACGCAAGCTGGCCTGGCTGGCTCTGAGTCAAATTAGGACTCGGACCCAATTTGCTCAGACCCACTCTGAGATTTCACCGCCTTTTGCTCCCAGAAGTGGGAAAACAGTGGTCTGACTTCCTGACATCAAGAGAGTTGTTTTTCTTTCTTGAGCTTTTGTTAAAAATGCAGTAGCATACACATACACTAAAAATTTGCCATGTTCATCATCATAAAGTGAACAGTTCCGTGGCATTTAGTACATTCATGGGACTGTGCAACCATCACCTCCCATTCCAGAGCGTTTTCCTCACTTAAAAATGAAATGCTGTCTCCGTTAAGCCTTCACTCCCCATTACCTCCCACCCCAGCCCAGATCAGCATTGATCTCCTTTTTGTCTCTAGATAAATCACTACCTCTTGTGGATAATGCTTCATATGAATGGGATCACACAGTTAGTCATGTGAATTTGTGACTGGCTTCTTTTACTTACCGTAATGCTTTCGAGGTTCACGTGTGCTACAGTGCATATCGGTACTTCGTTCCTCTTCATGACCAGCTAACTTGCTTTTGTGTGGATGGACGACGGTTTGTTTATCTGTTCATCTCTTGGTAAATTGTTCCCTTGTTTCCACTGTGAATAACACTGGAGCAAACATTCATGTACACGTATCTGATTTTTTTAAAAAATTTATTGGGGTATAATTGATTGACAGTGTTGTGTTTGTTTCAGAGATGTAGCAGTGAATCAGGCCCCATCCTGCAGCCTCGGAGCCAACAATGGCTGGCTCAGTGTCTGTCTCTCATTCTGGGATTTTGCATCACTGTGATACTCGTTTTGTGGAATCAGAGCCCCCTTTCTGCCACCCTCCTGGAAGGACATTTGTGTTGACGTTGGGAATCTTTAGTTGTAGCATCTTCTTCTTTAGTTGCTCAGTCGTATCTGACTGTTTGCGACCCCCTGGACTGTAAGCCCACCAGGCTCCTCTGTCCATGGGGACTTTCCAGGCAAGCATACTGGAGTGGGTTGCCATTTCCTTCTCCAAGCTGGAGCATGTGAACTCTTAATTGCCACTCACTAGGGATTGAACCCCGGCCCCTGCATTGGGAGCGTGGACTCTTAGCCTCTGGACCACAAGGGAAGTCCCGTCTCCACATTCTTAATCACATCCGCAGAGTTCCTTTTGCTGTGTCACGAAACATATTTGGACTTGGCTGGCGGTAGAGCATAAGGACCCACCTGCCAGTGCAGGAGATGCAGGTTCGATCCCTGGGTCAGGAAGCTCCCCTGGAAAAGGAAATGGCAACCCACTCCAGTGCTCTTGTCTGGAGAATTCCACGGACAGAGGAGCCTGGCATGGGGTTGCAAAGAGTCGGACACGACTGAGCGAGTGGGCACACACAGGAAACATATTTACGGGGTCTGGAGATCAGGGCATTTGGGATCCCTTTTTCTGCTAACTACTGTAACCTCTTCGAAGCCCTGGGTCAAGTACAGATCCCCACCTTGGAGGAACAACACAAGGCACGCCTCCTGGTGTGATTGTCTTGGCGGAATCTAGGTCTGCGTGCTGCGTGACCTAGTGTTCTCTGAGAGCTTTCTTCATCTCCTAAAGGAGCCACTGCTCTAGCTGCCCACCGTCTGTAACTCCAGAATGATGCTGTCTCTCCCACCGAGGTCCATGAAGCCGCTGCGGTCGTTTGTATGCACGGAGTTTGGCGAGAATGAATCACAGCCCGCTACTCTTCAGGCAGAATCACGTTAAACGTTGTCCGTATCAAGTATGAATTGAAAAGAGCTATTTTATGTCACACAGTATAGGAAAATGGATTCCGTGTCTCGGAGCGTGGAACGATGGCTCTTGATCACAGGTCTTGAGGCTCCTTGCTAAGTATTGCATCTCGTATTTTGTGGTACTCAATTTGATAAATGCATTTCCGGAGGGATTTGGTTTAAATATGAATTCATCAAGGCCAAAAATGGTCAGGGAAAGACTCCAGGGTATATACCCAGGAATTCCACATTTGCATTTACCTTGTAGCAGCCCTCCTTGCGAAAAGCTATTTAAAAAGTGAAATTGGAGATTGTTTTTCTTTTTTTTTAAATGGTGCATTGACACAAAGAACATAAGGAGTGGACGACAAGCAATGGGGGAAAGGGAGGCTTTTGTGTCTGTGGTTAGTTGAAATAAGTGGAGCGTTCAAAATAAAAAGGAAAAACAAGCAACAAAATAAAAAAAATTGATAAAGGAGGCGCCAGCTCTTTGCTTTGATTCTCTCAGAAAAGCTTCCCACGTCGACAGGTCATGGAAAGGTCGACAGGAAATGTCTCTCACGTGTGTGAAAATGCAAGTCCCCCAAGACAGTCCTTGGAAAGAATCTACTTACCAGACACCTGAGGAAAGCGGCCACCAGAATGTTAGTGAATCAGGAGAACAGAGAGCCAGACTTTGCCGATGCAGAAGAGGGGAGTGTGCATGAGGAAGCATGCCCAGTCCGTGTCAGACCTTTACAAATGAATCCCGAGGATGTCTGGCTTGCCAGTCCCTCCCTTTTTTCTACAGTTACTGGAAAACGGAGAGCATCCTTAGTCACGACCCGTAGACGGGGCTCTGTGTTCTGAGCGGGACTGCAGTCTGTTGTCTTGGCCATGACATCCTGTGAGCTGCTTCCTTGGGCCACCACCCCCTTGGAACCTAAACTGGGGTGATGAACAGCTCACATTTCCATTGCAATTGAGGGGGAAAAGCCCATCTTGCCGGGCCCTGGTTGACTTTTTGTATGACTGGTAAGTTCTTTGTCAATACCTGACTCTAGGAAGGCTCACTCAAACCTTTTGTTCATCTCAGGTCCAGTGTGGTGTCTCGCCTTTTCACACCCGTAAGTAAGTCTCTCTGTGGTTTTTGCTCCCCTGGAGGAGCCTGGAGGGCTGCAGTCCATGGGGTCGAGAAGAGTCAGACACTACTGAGCGACTTCACTTTCACTTTTCACTTTCATGCATTGGAGAAGGAAATGGCAACCCACTCCAGTGCTCTTGCCTGGAGAATCCCAGGGACAGGGGAGCCTGGTGGGCTGCCGTCTATGGGGTCGCACAGAGTCTGACACGACTGAAGCGACTTAGCAGCAGCAGCCGGGGCCCAGCTGGACCTGTGTGGTTTTCTGTCTGCTTTCTTTACCGCATCCATGCTGCACATCTCCTCACTCCTCTGAGACTTCCTGCTCCCTCCCACCTCCACCGTTTTCTTTTTTTCCCCACTCACAAGCTTGCAGTGTCTTTATCTCACTTTGCGGTTGGCCGAGTTCCCATCCACCCGCCCACCCCCAGTACTCAGCTGAGATGTCTCAGTGAGTTTAGGATAGGGCTGCTGCTGCTGCTGCTGCTAAGTTGCTTCAGTCATGTCGGACTCTGTGTGACCCCAGAGACGGGGGGCTCTCTGAAACCCTGTTGCCCAGACAGGCGTGCCATGGTGCCTCTCAGCATGCGTGGGTACCAGTCCTAACGGACCAGTCACGGGCGCCTCCTCAATGCAGGTGACAGAGCTCCTGTCCTCATGTAAATTCCAGCCTTGGTGGGGGAGACCGGCAAACAGCCCGATTCGTGGAGGAACGTACATCACGTGTTGCTGGAAGGCCACAAGGGTGGTGGGGAAGACGGGCTTGGGCAAGGGCACATTTCATCCCGTGACAAGGGCAGGCCGCACTGACAAGTGGCTTTCGAGCAAAGACTTGGAAAAAAATCAGTTTCCCATGGGGCCTCCTGGGTAATCCAGGGCCACTTGGAGAAAAAAAAAAAAAATCTGATCATGGGTGTCACCGGACGACATAGGACATCACGATTTGATTTCTCACCCTGTCCAAGGAGAGACCTTCATTCTTCGATACTGGTGCCAGTCCTAACTCACACCAGAGCCGGGCAGGAACCACCGGGTGCGTTTGTCCACTGGGTCCCTCCACGTGGACCCCTAGGTTTCCACAGGGTCTTCATTCTATCTGCCATCTCCCTGGATGCCAGGCATCTGTGCTGACTCTGGATGTGCTCGGAGACTCTTGCCCAGGACTTGCTCTTCACTGTTATTGTCCTTTTTTGAGTCCCTGAGGGGGACATCCTTATGGTTTCTGTTTCCCAAGAAAAACTAAACCATCGAACAGAACTGGATTGTATTTTTGTGCAGCGTTTGTACACGATCCCTCGGGACAGCGTCTCACGCTTACTTTCCCTGTTGTCAAACACAGAAGTTAAGACGTAACCCATGTTGTTGGAAAAAAAATCATGGACTGCATCGTAGAAACTTCTAGGCTGTCCGGACACAGACTTGTGAGCCAGGACCCTAGACTGTCTCCCCTGGGAAATTCAGTCTCCTGAAACGAGGCCCATCTATGGGGAGATGGGCTTCCCAGGTGGTCCTAGTGGTAAAGAACCCGCTTGCCAGTGCCGGAGATGCAAGAGACATGGGTTCGATCCCTGGGTCGGGAAGATCCCCTGGAGGAGGGCGTTGGCAACCCACTTCAGTATTCTTGCCTGGAGAATCTCATGGATAGAGGAGCCTGGTGGGCTACAGTCCATAGAGCTGCAAAGAGTTGGCCACAACTCGTATATGTATACAAGCAGATCCTCTTAATAATCTCACCTCCTGTGGCCGACTGTCCCTAAATGAATGGGTGAAATTAGTTTGCGCTCAAAACGTGCCTTGGAAAATTGTGTATTTTTAGATGAAGGCATTTTCCATGCATTTTCTTGCCTAGCTAAGCCAAGCCGTCTAAAAGCAGCTGAGTCCAGTGATGATACAGTCAAGGTTGCAATCACACGAAGAAAAATGAAAGGCTTTTTCATTTCGGTCAACTATTTGTTGAAAAGTTATTCAATTTTTTGCAGATCTCTGCCGAAGGAAAAATAGCACTTCAGCCCTAAAACCCCAATCATCTAATCACAGTATAAAGCTTTTAAAGAATGCTCTGCTCTTTGGAACAGACCGCTAGGATTAAAATGACCTTAAAGCATAAACTCATTTTAGCAAGCATGTGCCTTTTTATCATTCCACTGAGCCGTGGGTGGAGGTCAGTGGCAGCTGAGCCAGGCTCCCAGATTAACTTGACTTCTACTTTTCATGACAGTATTAAAGCAGAGGGGACCCTCTTTACATTCCTGATTGCTGTTTGAATTGATCATCATGGGCTGAATTCTTAACGCCGCACAATGTCTCTTTGGAGGACTTTCTCGCTCCTAGAAGTCTCCCAGTTGCTGCCAAGACCACCACCCACACCCAGTACTTTTTGGCTTCATGGGAGAAGGAACTCCATTTGCTGCAAAGTTGTTGTTTTTTTTTTTGTAACTGCAGGGAACTGAAGGATAAATGTGAGGGCTCGGAAGAGGACACCTCGTCACCTTTAGCTTCTATGATTCATCTTCAGTTTTAAATCAAACCAAAGCAGAGCTATGATCATGGGCATTTCTCAGTGTTTTGCAGAGAAACATTAGTAAACATACACGCAGCGTGTCCCGTTTTCATAAAAATGGAGTAATTGTCTTCCTGCATCCTCTCTTTGTTCTTACTGCCCATGGAATGAAGCTGGTCCTCAGATCACTGCCTCTTGTCAGCAGCATTTTTGCTTTCAGAAGTCAGAATTGGACAGTTATAGGTCTACATGATCCAAGGTCCCTCTCGGCCAAATTGGAGTCTAAAGACAGACGACCTTGAACTTACAGTCCTGAACCCTAGTGTTCTCCAGTCCCCCCTCCCCCTTAGGCATGCTGATACATATTTTTACAACAAAGCAACTGAACATCTAGAACAAAGCTTCATAAACCTATAAACTAAGTTTATACTTGTTTTTTCATCCGTAAAGCACTGATATTCAGGCCAGTGCCACACACAGCATTCTCTGGTACATTAGTTCTCATGGGCTTTTAATTTAACACAGGACACACCTTGCTATCTACATTGCCATGCTGAGCTTCAAGTGAGGAGCTGGTCAGCAGGATGTGGAGTCGAAGACAGGGTAAAGGCCAGAGCAATGATTCTTAGAGCAGAACCTTCTGTGCTGGAGTCACAGCTCTTCCATTTACTGCCACGGACTTCTTTCCATGCCTGGACTTCTTTGTCTTTAAAATGTACATAATGACGGTTCGTATAATCAAAGCTATACGGAGGCTTCCCTGGTGGCTCAGATGGTAAGGAATCCGCCTGCAGTGTGGGAGACCTGGGTTCCATCCTGGGTCAGGAAGATCCCCTGGAGAAGGGAACGGCAACCCATTCCAGTATTCATGCCTGGAGAATCCCATGGACAGGGGAGCCTGGTGGGCTATAGTGCATGGGGTCGCAAAGAGTCAGACATGACTGAGCAATTCGGCACAGCAAAGCACAGTCAAAGCTATGATTTTTCCAGTAGTCATGTATAGATTTAAGAGTTGGCCCATAAAGAAGGCTGAGCAAAGAAGAATTCATGCTCATCAACTGTGATACTGGAGACACTTGAGAGTCCCTTAGACTGTAAGGAGATCAAACCAGTCAATCCTAAAGGAAATCCTTGGAATATTCACTGGAAGGACTGATGCTGAAGCTGAAGCTTCAATATTTTGGCCACCTGATGTGAAGAGCCAACTCACTGGGAAAGGTCATCATGCTGGGAAAGATGGAGGGCAGGAGGAGAAGGGGACGACAGAGGATGAGATGGTTGGATGGCATCACTGACTCAATGAACATGAGTTTGAGTAAGCTCTGGGAGAAGGTGAAGGACAGGGAGGGCTGGTGTGCTGCAGTCCATGGGGTCACAAAGAGCTGGACGTGACTTAGCGAATGAACGACAGCAACAATGAAAATACCCACTTTATAGGTTTGTTCTGGGGAGCAATGATTAATAATGTCCATAAACTCTCTAGAACAGTCCATGGCATAAGGCAAGCATTGTTTTTGTGTTTATTGAATTAAGTCACTCTAAAGGCAGACTGCAACTCCTTCACTCCAAAAGTTTTGGTTGAGGCCACCCTGATAGCCTGTGTGTGTTATATACCCTACATACACCAACCTTTGTTATTATATCCTATAGAAAAGCAAAAATGGATTGTTGTTCTGATTTCTGAAATGAAATACAGCATTTACTCCTACTGGAAAGATAGACTCTTTTGATGGCATAGTAATAGTTTTTATTACACTGAATGCTATCGATTACTTATGTTCCAGAAAGCTCAGTGAAATGGGCACCCAGTAACATATCTGAGTATCAGGCAGACTCTGTAAGGTGGGTTATATTGACTCCATGTATTGATGGGGTGATGATAATGAGCCTTTGTGAACTCTTGTTAGAAGTGTAGAAATATACATGCCAACTGTCTGTAGCTTGTCACTTATTAATTGGGAATTTCTGATATGAAGGGATTCATTGAGGGTATTGTCTCCTGCATTTATAATCAGTTGTTTTTTAAAACTAGTAAATGTCACATGAAGAATCGCCAAACTTTGCAGATGATGTCTGTAAATTTACAGCCCTGCCGTCTGACTGTGGTTCCTACTCCAGTTAAAGATGCCTGTTAACACTTTCCCTTCAAACTGTCGTCTCTTACATGGCATTCTATTTCCTTCTGCCACTTCAGCTGGAAGAGTGCGCTGTAGAAAATCCCACTTTGGGGTGGCCCTGTTGAAGTTCTGTAAGGTGATGGGGGCTCTTAATTAACCATCAGTTTTTGTCCAGGCTGGCATGGGACTGGGCTGGGTGGAGGCGTGAGGGCTTTCTAAGTTTCTGAAGTGAATTGAAATGGCCTCTGACTCTTGCCAGCTTCTTTGCTTAGAGGTGGGGTCTCTTTCTCCACCCCTTCAAATCTGGGGCAGTTTCCTTCTGTCTAGTAGAATGGGACATGGTGAACCTACCAGTCAGGACCTCCAGAAGTTTTGCAGCTTCCACCCTTAGAATCCTGAGACCATCCTTTATGAGGCGTCCAGAGAGGAGAAGCCACATTGGGTGGGGCGGGGGGGCATGGGGGCAGCCATTCCCCGCATCCTAGCATGTGCTCCAAGGCCTCAGACAGTTGAGTAAGGCCCTCTTAGGATGTTCAGCTGATAACTACGGCCATATGAGAGAGCTTGGGCAAATCAGCTGAAGTGCCCAGTCATCCCCCACAGTCATGAGAAGTCATATGTCCTTGTTCCTTTAAAACACTGGGGATGTCTGTTATGCAGCCGTAGCTAACTGACACACTGGTGTTGGGAAATACCCACTGCAGAAGCACAGCTCCTCCATTCTTCTTTGAAAAGGCTCTGTCCTGCCAGAGGTCAGCTCTGCTAGCCAGGCCCCAGCAGCCCTACATTCCTAAGAGTCTGAGATGTCACTCACGGCTCCCTGAGACTGGAAGTTCCTGCTGCTGAGTTATTTTGGTCCAGATACGTATGCCGAAAGGCAGGGCATCTTGGAAAAAAAAAAAAAAAAAAGAACCTCAATAGCATTTCGTTCTTCCCATTTAAAAGAAGGTCATGAGTCATAAAGAGCAAGTTCTGTATTTCTTGTCCTTTGCAAAAATATTGTGATACCCTAAAATCACATTTTCAATGATCTGTTTGAATGATCAGGTATTAAATCCTTCCTGTTCCAGCCTTTGTATCTTCTGATTCACATATGGATTCCTGACCCAGGGACTTCTCCCTCTGTCTCATGATCTAGTATCTTGTTTAATCCCAGTTTCCTCCCTGCCTCCTTCAGCTACTGGAGAGGTTATGATAATGAGTATTCTTGGCTGGAAATGTTGCTGGTCTATGTAAATACGGGATTCTGACAGTCAGTAGAAAAGGCAAATTGATATTGGGAAGGTAACAAGTACAGCATGCCAGAGATCCTCGTGGTGACAAAGGGGTGGTTCCCCTTGCAAACTGCAGTTGCAGAGGTTAACTCTCCGCCTGGCTCCAAGTAGCCAACATCAACGTCTTGGAAATACTCTCTGGTCGAGAATTCTTACCATCTCATCTCTGTTCCCAGAGCCTGCCTCCCTGCCCTCCTTCTCCAGCTTTCCTTCGCTCATTAAAATGTTGATGTTTCCCTGGGTGCCGCGTTCAGCATTCTCCTTTTACTGCTGCAGTGAGTGAAAGTCACTCAGTCGTGTCCGACTCTTTGCAACCCCATGGACTATATGGTCCATGGGATTCTCCAGGCCAGAATACTGAATTGGGTAGCCTATCCCTTTCTCCAGCAGATCTTCCTGACCCAGGAATCAAACCAGGCCTCTTGCATTGCAGGCAGATTCTTTACCAGCTGAGTCACCAGGAAAGCTGTTCAGAGCAGCAAGGGAAACTGTTGCAGACCAGCAGCCAACTCTGACTCCGTGTTAGAACTGTTTCTTTGACTTGCTTTTCATTGCTTTTGTTGTTATAATCGTACATGATGACCTGCCTCAGACAATCTCCTGCCCATCTGCCTGACTTTGTTCAGAACCCTGTCCCCCTGTAGATGGCAGGAAGGAAGAAACACATCCCCTGCCTGAGGCTCGCCATTCTAGGAGATGTTTGCAAGATGAATGGCCGTTTCACTTTGCTTCCTCACCTCCCCGAACTCTGATCCATAGAGGAACCTGGCATGCAGGCCCCAATCAGATGGTTATTGTGAGGCGCTAGCCTGCCATCTTCTCGGTCTACCAGCTCCCCGATTAAAGTCTCTTTCTTGCCTGAACCTCTCTCATCTCTCAGATTCATTGGCCCGTTGGGCAGCGAGCAGAGCAAACTTGTACTCGGTCACATCACCACTGTCAGCTCTTCCTCTCAGAAGCTGTCGTACAAGTTGCCCTCCTTGAAACGCAAAGTCAAGACCAAAAGGTGCAGATCAGAACTCAGGAGAACTGTTGAGCGTCTGTCCATGCGGAAGGGAGAGGTTCACTTCATGAACTGAGAAGCAGCTTTGAATCAGATGACCCAGCACTGAAATCGCAAAGAAAACTCCCGAATCCAAACAGGACGTGCAAACGTTTCTCCTGGAAGAGAGAGGTAGAAACTGGTATTCGGAGGCCTTATGAAGGAGAGGAGGAGGAGGAAACATTTTCCAAACTGGGTTCACGCCTTGCCCAGGGCTTCTTGAATTGCCCTGCTTCTGGGAGATGTGTTTAAAGGACTGCTGCATCTTTATCAGATTCCATGTGATGATGGTGTTCAACTCTGTTTTCCATCGCTAGCTATGGTTTTTCCAGTAGTCATGTACGAATGTGACAGTTGGACCATAAAGAAAGCTGAAGAATTGATGCTTTTGCACTGTGGTGTTGGAGAACACTCTTGAGAGTCCCTTGGATTGCAAGGAGATCCAACCAGTCCATCCTAAAGGAAATCAACCCTGAATATTCATTAGAAGGACTGATGCTGAAGCTGAAACTCCAATACTCTGGCCACCTGATGAGAAGAACTGACTCATTGAAATAGACCCTGATGCTGGGAAAGATTGAGGGCAAGGAGAACGGAATGACAGAGGATGAGATGGTTGGATGGCATCACCGACTCAATGGACATGAGTTTGAGCAAGCTTCGGGAGTTGGTGATGGACAGGGAGGCCTGGCGTGCTGCAGTCCACGGGGTCACAAAGAGTCAGACACGACTGAGCGACTGAAGAACAACAACAGTCCTCTTCTGAGCCTGTGGTCATCTGTGTGCACCTGGATGTCCTATATCCCACTCATGATCGGTGGTCCCCAAAAGCGGATACACCTGGTCCCCATCGAGTCCCCTCCCACCTGCACCTCCTCCAGTATTTCCTAGCACAGTGAGCCGTGACACTCTCCACTTGCCTAGCTGAGGACATGTCGCGTTCAGGGTCTTCCTTGCTGAATTCACGTCTCTGCCTGGTCATCAAGTGCCCTCGGTGGAGTCTTTACAGTTGCTCATGTTTTCCTGCCTGGTGCTCTAAAGTGCTCTTGCCTAGATGTCCCTCATCATTTGGTTGCCCAAGGGGTCTCTGGACCGTCGGCATCCCACTATTCTGATCATCCCCCACCCTGAGCTATGGGTCTTAAAGCACAGATCCTGGCAACCCACTCCACCGAGTACGAACTGTTGATGAGGCTTCCTGCCTTGTCCCTCCCTTGCCCCTGCAGTTCCTGCCTTATTCTCGCCTCTGTGTGTCCCGTGCTGCAACCTACATTGCACTCACCCTGGTTTCCAGCTGGGAATATCCATCCCCCATTTTTTTTTTTTTTAAAGCCCAGAGGACTATATGCCTGGGGCTTCCCTGGTGGCTCAGCTGGTAAAGAATCCGCCTGCAATGCAGGAGACCCCGGTTCCATTCCTGGGTTGGGAAGATCTGCTAGAGGAGGGATAGGCTACCCACTCCAGTCTTCTTGGGCTTCCCTTCTGGCTCAGCTAGTAAAGAATCCGCCTGCAAAGTGGGAGACCTGGGTTCCATCCCTGGGTTGGGAAGATCCCCTGGAGAAGAGAAAGACTACCCACTCCAGTAGTCTGGCCTGGAGAATTCCACGGACTGTATATAGTCCATGGGGTCATGAAGAGTTGGACATGACTGAGCAAGTTTCATTTTCATTATATGCCCAGCTCAACTGTCATCTTGTCCGTCTTTAACTTTCTGATACCTTCTTCAGCGTCTGGCAAACACCCCTCCCCCCACATACACACACAAAAAAGCAGACTGGTTTTGCTGTTCTTCTCCAAGGAGCGTTTATCATATTTCATTGTAATTGGTTGCTTATGCATTTTTCTTTCCATTAGACTTTGAATACGCAGGACAGCAGGGTTGCTGTTTTATTCTCTTATCTGCAGCAGTTAGCGTGGTGGGGCCTTGTGATAGTCAATAATTGCATCAAATTGAATTGTAGATAATCTGCTTGAGGTTAATGGGGAGTTAACTAGATAAAATGTTATTCATCTAAGGAGACTTCATGCCCTTTATTTATAATGCACATTGAAATCTAACGCTTTCCTTTAAAAACCTTGAAAAAACCTTGAGATGAAAACAATCTGATAGTGTTTTTTCTCTACGATGGTACTTCTAACTCACCCAGCCTGTGTGGGTTTGGCCACGGTAAGTATCACTAATATAAATAAATGTTAAGTGGCTCCCGCTCGTAAGATCTCCCGCTTGTAGGACTGAGCTGTGGGAATCGTGTCACGCATTCTCAAGGAGTCGTCTCTTCAGACCGCCTTGCCCACCATCTCCCCTGAATCTTATTTGGCAAGTGTGCCAGAAACCGGTGCAAATGGCGTTTGACTTGCTGGATATGGTTTGTGTCTGTTTTAAAATTTTGATTCCTTGTGAACACCTGTTCACCATCTTTTCCCTCTAGGAGTCTTTTATCATTTCTTTTCCGAAAGTAAACTGCCTTTGCCTCCCTCCCCACCCACTCCACCCCCAAAGCAGTGTCAAGAGTGGTGGTGGGAACGTGTGTTTGCCACCTCAACTCTGTTAATAGACACAAGTAGATTCTGTGCGTTTATGGAAACGTTTATGTAGGCTCTCTACTGGTGTTATAACTTAAGTGGGTGGAAATGAAGTTTAACCCCCTTGCTTACAGCATTCATTGAATTCAATTCTTGGACACAGAGGCCCAGGCTCCAGAATGCTACTGGCCTTGATTAAGCAGGGATAATCCAAGTGAAAGCCCTGGGACACGTCTTCTTTTTCTAGGTGGTTAGAGAGTCCACAGCCTGTAACCTCTGGTGTAGTTCAGCTTCCTTTAGAAACTGGCTGCCAAGTTTCTCCTCAATTCATATTTAATAGAGTCATTGCTCGGATGTATAAAGAGCTTTCAATAACAAAGATAATGGGATTGATTTCTCCATGATAGATTTAATGTGCAGCTAAGTAAAGTTAAATATAATCCAAACAGGCAGCATGAATAGCAACATTATATTGAAAACGACAATCCTGCTTATGTATTTTGGCGGTGGTGATTTTATGTCTGCACTGGCAATGAGCAGCATAAACTCTGAATTGTGCTCTGTCCTCCACTCGAGCTATTACTTTTTAATCAATACAAGCCATCCAAATCATTACCACTACAGTGACTCACTAACATCCGAATAACTGAAACGGCAGTGTTATTTTTTTGTTTTCGTTTGTGAATTTTCTTGCATAGGAAACATGTGACTGAGTGTTTTCATAATGGTAGCCTTTTTGTGAAATCAACCACTGTAATGTGGAAAGAACACATTTAAAGAAACACGGTACCTGACTTGGAGTCCACTGAGATGGGAAACTTTAAGAGTCCCAAGTGGAGAAGGAAACGGCAACCCACTCCAGTACTCTTGCCTAGAGAATCCTGTGGACTGAGGAGCCTAGTGGGCTGCTGTCCATAGGGTCACAGAGTTGAACACAACTGAAGCCACTTAGCATGCACATGCTCGTACGAGTCCCCAGAGGGCAGGTTCCACTGTGTCCACCAGCCCGTGAGGTGGTGAAGAACACAGATCCACCCCCAGGGAGGTGTGGAGGGGAAGGCAGGTGAGCTTTGGGAAAGGGGGGGTCCTTACATGAGACGCATCGAGATAAAAGCCCTCTGTCCACTCTTCATTAAAGTGAACGAACGAAATCAAAACAGGGGCTTCTTCTCAGTTTGAGGTCCTTCCCGGAAGCACTGACTTTAGAATTTTTTATTCCGTTCTATTTATTAGAATAGAATTGCTTTACTATGTTGGAGAAGGAAATGGCAACCCACTCCACTACTCTTGCCTAGAGAATTCCGTGGACAGAGGAGCCTGGTGGGCTGCCATCTATGGGGTCACACACAGTCGGACACGACTGAAGGGACTGAGCATGCATGCGTGCATTGGAGAAGGCAATGGCACCCTACTCCAGTGTTCTTGCCTGGACAGTCCCAGGGACGGGGGAGCCTGGTGGGCTGCCGTCTATGGGGTTGCACAGAGTCAGACACGACTGAAGCGACTTGGCAGGAGCAGCAGCAGCAGGGTGTATATATGTCAGCACTGCTCTCTCAGTTCATCCCACCCTCTCCTTCCCCTTCTGTGTCCGAAAGTCGGTTTTCTAAGTCTGTGCCCCTATTCCCACCCTGCAATAGGTTCATCAGTACCATTTTTTCCAAATTCCATATATCTGTGATAATATGTGATATCTGTTTTTCTCTTTCTGACTTATTTCACTCTGGATGACAGGCTCTGGGTTCACCCACATCACTACAAATGGCTCACTTTTCATTCCTTTTTTATGGCTGCGTAATATTCCACTGTACACACGTACCGCATCTTCTTTGTCCATTCAAGTGTCGATGAACGTTTAAGGTTGCTTCCACGTCCATTTCCAATATTTCTACTATTAAATAGAGGCACGGACCTTTTAAAGGGGGGATTGTAAAATATATATATTTTTAATGAAGGGTTAAAGAAAATGACTCTGCAGTGGTGAAGAGGCAAGTGGGGAGTTTTCACTGCTTCAGTCCTTCCCTCCAATCTGGTCTCAAGGTGATCACAAGGTATATATGGCTCACAGATTTGATATTCCTGTATGCTTTAGTCTCCAAGAAACTCTAAATGGCAGGGGAGCTTGGCATTTTCATAGTCACCTAGACAGTGACATTTCCAGTTCATAGGATTTCTCATTTTCTCCTGACATAAGAGAACAGTACTTATTTGATTTCAAGAAGTGACGAGATGGGTTTGTCTTATTAGTGTGTTTTTCTGGGGGTAACTTATGGAAAGCTTTCCTGGTTGCCTAGATTCTCAGTTTCTCACCATTAAGTGTCTTGTCCTTTGATTATATACTTTGGAATTTTCTTTCATTTGTACTGACAATATCATACTTTACCCAAGCCTTGAGCATGAAAAATTGTGATGGTTAAGAAATCTAAATCTGTGTTTATATTTATTCATTTTTTATTAATTAATTTACTTAATAAAATAAATCTGAATTCTGGAAAACCACTGACTTCAAGGAATCAATCCCTGTATTATTGTTCAGTTGCTCAGTTGTGTCTGACTCTTTCTGACCCCATGGACTGAAGCACGCCAGGTCTCCCTGTCCGTCACCAACTCCCGGAGCTTGCTCAAACTCATGTCCGTCGAGTCGGTGATGCCATCCAACCATCTCATCCTCTGTCGTCCCCTTCTCCTCCCGCCTTCGATCTTTCCCAGCACCAGGGTCTTTTCCAATGAGCTGGCTCTTCTTATCAGGTGGCCAAAGCATTGGAGCTTCAGCATCAGTCCTTCCAGTGAATATTCAGATTTGATTTCCTTTGGGATTGACTGGTTTGATCTCCTTGCAGTCCGATGGATTGTCAAGAGTCTCCAACACTACAGTTCAAAAACATCAGTTCTTTGGCACTCAGGCTTCTTTGTGGTCCAACTCTCACATCCATACATGACTGCTGGAAAAATCATAGCTTTGACTATACAGACCTTTGTTGGCAAAGTGGTGTCTCTGTTTAATGTTACATAGGATTTACAGGTGACCCCTTGTTCATCTAGGACTTGTGGGTGTCCTTTCCACCCTCTACATCCCATGTTTGCCTGGGACAAGGCCAGACACAGTCCCTCCAGATTCTCATTCCTTGTCCCTCAAATGGTGAGCCACATTTTTGTCCTCAGTGATCAACTGGGACGGGATATTCATTGATATTGTCTGAATGTTGATGTCTCCTAATTCATGTATTGAAATAGAAATCCCTAAAGGTGATGTTAATGGAAGGTGGGGGTCTTCGAGAAGTGACTGTATGATGGAGCTGTCATGAATGAGGTTAGTGGCCTTATGAAAGAGACCCCAGAGAGCTTCCTCACCCTTTCAACCACCTGAGGATCCTGCAGGAAGTTGTCAGCTATGAACCAGGAAGAGGGCTCTCCCCTGACCACGCTGATGCCTTGATCTCAGACTTCCAACGTCCAGAACTGAGAGAAATTTCCATTGTTAATAAGCCACTAAGTCTATGGTATTAATATTTTTTCCCCAGCTTTGCTGAGAAGTAATTGGCATATAACATTGTCTCAGTTTAAGGTGATGGCTTTGATACACGTATATATTGGAAAATGATTAAGGTGCCATTTTTTTTACAGCGGCCAGAATAGACTAAGCAGATAAGTCACTTGATAAGCAGACTTTGGTTCAGCATCTCTGCTTCCTCCAGAACCCCGAACCTGGACCCACCCTCAGCCCGAACGACTTAGGCAGCCCCTCCTGAAGACAGGCTGGCCTCAGGGTGAACTGTTCTCTGATCTACTGTCTGATCAGGCCACCTTTTCACCCCACTTCTTTCCAGGCTTACTTAGTCATTGTTATAATAGAAACCCCCTTTCTGTCTAACTTTGGAGACGCCCCAGTCTTTACGGTCAGTGTTTTCCTTCTCGAGGTAGCCATTCTCCCTGAATGGCTCTTTCCTCTCCCTCCCTTATCATAATCCTTTCGAAGAAATCTACTTTCTGAGTCCGTTTTTGTTTATCTGACAGGATCCTTTAAAAAAAAAAAAAAAAAACGACAACACCCGAATCACCATTTGCAACTCCTCCTTGAATTCACGCCTCTCTGTCTCAGAGGAAAAGGGTTCCCAGCAGGAACGAGAGATGATGTGTCTTCAAGAGGCACTTGTGATACTCTCACCGGCAGAAAGTCCCCATGAAAATCCGTTCTGAAAGCCCAGAGAAATAGCTTTGAGGAGGGCTGAAGGAAAATAAGCAGATGAAAGGTGTGAGTGGAACAGAGTACCCCCTTGTTTCTGGGTGATTTAACGGTTTGAAAAACACCCGCTTAAAAGAGTAACGTGGGTCATGTAGCATCCGATTTCATTGCAGTCAAACCTCCCAGGAAGAAACCCCACAGGCACTGTGACTCAGAGCTCTCCAGTCTCCTACAGGATTATACAGAACTCTCTCTACAGGACTCCGTGAATGCCCCGTGAAAGCTAGGGTGCAAGGGGGAAATGTTCTCGTCTGTACTAAATGCTGTGAACTTTGCCTTTCTGGGTAGATTGGTGGACTTGATTTACTGACCTCATTCTTTTCTTAAGCCGGAAGAGTTTTTCCTGACTATCCAAGTCAGGAGAGTCATTACCCCTGTCAGTGGTAATTAGCTCCAGATTAAGCCCTTTGGCACAGAATATTTCCCCTTTGTTACCTGGATTTTGCTGTGCAAATGGATTGTAAGGGAATGGATGCAGGTGATGATGCAATATGTCAGAAATCCTCGAGGATCTTGGAAATGGACCTATTTTTTCATTGAAGTATAGTTGATACACAGTATTATAAATTACAGGTGTACAATATTAGTGATTCGCAATTTTTAAAGGTGTACAATATTAGTGAATCACAAGTTTTACAGGTTATACTTCATTTATCGTTATTGTAAAATACTGGCTATACTCCGTCTGCTGTGCAATATATCCTTGTAGCTTAGTTGCTACATAATAGTCTGGACCTCTTAACTCATTGCCGCTCTGTTACCCGTCCCCCTTGCCTCTCCCTGCATTCTGCTTCTTTTCTTTGTCATGTGCACTAGTTTGTTGCGCTTTATAGAAGCCAAATACTAGTGATAGTGTGCAGCATTTATTTTTCCCTGTCTGACTTACTTTACTTTGCACAATATCCTCCAAGTCTATTCATGTTGCTGCACATGCCATCATTCCATTATTTTTGATGGCTGAAGAGAAGGCGATGGCAACCCACTCCAGTGTTCTTGCCTGGAGAATCCCAGGGACGGGGGAGCCTGGTGGGCTGCCGTCTATGGGGTCGCACAGAGTCGGACACGACTGAAGCGACTTAGCAGCACCAGCAGTATTCCATTGTATATACATACCATATCTGCTTCATCCATTCATCTGTTGTAGACACTTAGCTTGCGTCCGTGTCTTGGCTATTGTACATAACGCTGCTGTGACTATCGGAGTGCGTGTATCTTTTTGAATTAATGTTTTTGATTTTGTCTGGGTATATACCTGGGTGTGGAATTGCTGAGTCATATGGCAGCTGCATTTTTAGTTTTTTGAGGAACCTCCGTACTCTTTTCCACAGGGGCTGTACCAATTCACATTCCCACCAACAGTACAGCAGGGTTCAAAAGGGACCTATATTTAAGGAAAGACAATGTGCAAAGTGAAATGCGTACATATGTGCGTGTATTATACAGTGTGTATACACACATGCTGGAGAGGAAATGGCAACCCGCTCCAGTCTTCTTGCCTGGAGAATCCCATGGACAGAGGAGCCTGTTGGGCTACAGTCCACAGCATCGCAAAGAGTCAAACAGGACCGAGTGAATGAGCATACGCATATGCTCCCTCATACAATTCCATGACATACTCCCAGCCCCGTTGTCCTGGCCATTCACCATCCTGACTGCAAAGCCTCCATCAAAAATCCTTTTTGAGTTGTAAAAGCTGTGAAACTAACCTAATCTTAGTTACGTTACAGGAATTTAAAAAAAAATTTATTTATTTTAATCGGAAGCTAATGACTTTACAATATTGTAGTGGTTTTGCCATACATTGACATGAATCAGCCATGGGTGTACATGTGTCTCCCATCCTGACCCTCCCTCCCACCTCCCTCCCCATCCCATCCCTCCGGGTCATGCCAGTGCACCAGCCCTGAGCACCTTGTCTCGTGCATCAAACCTGGACTGGCGATCTATTTCACATATGGTAACGTACATGTTCAATGCTATTCTCTCAGATCACCCCACCCTCGCCTTCTCCCACAGAGTCCAAAAGTCTGTTCTTTACATCTGTGTCTCTTTTGCTATCTCGCATATAGGGTCATTGTTACCATCTTTCTAAATTCCATATATATATGTGTTAATATACTGTATTGGTGTTTTCCTTTCTGACTTACTTCACGCTGTATAATGCGCTCCAGTTTCATCCACCTCATTATAACTGACTCAAATGCATTCTTTTTAATAGCTGAGTAATACTCCATTGTGTATATGTACCACAGCTTTCTTAGCCATTCATCTGCCAATGGACATCTAGGTTGCTTCCATGTCCTAGCTATTGTAAACAGTGCTGTGATGAACACTGGAGTACACGTGTCTCTTTCAACTCTGGTTTTCTTGGTGTGTATGCCCAGCAGTGGGATAGGTTGCAGGATTTTTATCTGGTGATGGACAGGACTCCCTAACTGACCTCCCTCCCTCCCTGCCTGCCCTGTGCTCTTGTCCTTTTTCCATCTCTCCTTCCCCCTCTCCCTCACCTCCCTCCAGAATACCCACCCCTCCAGCTCCTGCAGACCGTATCTCACTTCCCTGGGGGATACATATACCTATTGTTGATAACGACCCATCGGTACCTAAACTCTGATCTCTTCTGAGCTGCAGACTCATTTATTCCCATGTATTGACTTTACCTCTCTGCTCAGACGGTTCGTAGGCATTTCAGACCTCACACATCCAAAGCGAACCCTTGATTTCTCCTCGAGTCCTGTTGCCTGCCTCATTCCTGCCCAGCTCACTCCCTGACTCATCCATGCTTCCTGTTGCCCGGCCCCCCAGACTTGGAATCATCCTGGACCCTCTCTCTGTCTCATTACTGACATCCAATCTTCCAGCAAGTTCCCTGGGCTTTTCTGCCAAAATGTGTCCCAAACATCCCACTTGTCCCCCTTCCTAGAATTTCTACTCCTCCCATCCTCCTCTGAATCACTGCTCATGTCTAACTAGTCCTCTTAACGTCATACTTGTCTCTGTGAAATGGCCAGACTACTTTTTTTTTTTTTTTTTTTGTACAAAATGTTCTTATTTTAGAATGGTTTTCACGTTTAGAAAAAAATGGCAAATAGCGTGGACAGTTCCCATATATGCTTTGTCCAACTTGCCCCGATGTTAACACCTTCCACAACAGTACACTTGCCAAAACAAAGCCAGGAACGTGGTCACATTAGGATTAGGGATGTTAGAGAGTATGTATTTGGATGTCCCAGGATTTTCCACGAATGACCTTTCTCTGTCCTAGGATCCTCTCCGGGATCCCACACTGCATGTAGTCATCACGTCTCCTACTCTCCTCTGAGCTACGACCATTTCGTGTTCTTTCCTTGTCTTTCATGGCCGTTTTAAGTAGGACTGGTCAGGTAGTTTCTGTGGAAAGACCCTCCGTTTGGTTTGTCTGTTGCTTTCTCAAGATCAGGTTGGGTTTTGGAGTTTTAGGCAAGACTTCATATGACGAGAGGTGAAGGGCACTCCACATCTTAGCCAGGATATGTGTTGACTGTCCTCTGTGATGTTTTGACCTTGACTGCATGGCAGAGATGCTGTCTTTGCATTTCTTCCTGCCCACTTCCCTTCTTCCTCTTTCTATGTGGAGCCATTCTTTGCAAGCAGAAGTTAGTCCAAGTCCACTCTTTCCTCGACATGCTCTAACAGCATGCGTGCTGTTCCTACATGCGAAGCTTTCCATGGGGGCTCCAGCTTCCTACTCTGCTCGAGTGATTCTTCCACCATCTCTTCCTGCCTCTCACCTGCCCTAGCGTCATGCAGCTGGGTCTCAGGGTCCCCATCTGGCTCTTCCTACTGACGCCGTATCTCCAGGATCCGCTGTCTTACCTCCAAGATCCCCTGATTTCTCCTCGCTTGTCCACACTGTCTCCTCCATCTGTATCAAACTGCTCCCCAACACGGCACTCGGTGTCTCCCCTTCCTTGAGCCCTAGTGCTTTCTCCAGCAGCGTCCATGCCTTGTCATAACAGCATCCCAGATTCTGTTGCCTGCATGTTTTCCAGGCTTTGCTGCTTGCTGGGCCCCCTAGGAGGTGCTCAGATATTTACTGTCAGAGGAATGGATAAGTGAAGCAGAGTGGCACACCAAGTGATCTCTGTAGTTAGGTCTCTAAGTATGTTGGGGACGTGTAGCATTTTCTGCTCTGGTGGTGTTCCTAAAATATGTGTTCCAATTGCAAAACTAGGAAACCACCATGGAGCTCCCAGTTAACCAAACTTTTAGTTCTTGGTGCCAAAGTTTAGAATGATAGTAAGCTCCATGTGGTACCTACCTGGCTTTAAATAGCATCATGTCGAATCAGTTAGTTGAAAAGTTGAGAATGTCCTAGGATGGTAAATAATGCAGTTCTTTACTTAGATATGTCTGTGCGCAGACAAGTCAAAGAGTGAATGTGTTCTGAGGTTCAGGCATTTGGGGCACATTTATGAGTGGCATTTGGGTCCCTCAGGTAAACCCTCTGCATCCCAAGGGGCAGTGTGCTTGTTCAGGGGTTAAGCAGTCATGAGTCTCTTTCAGGATTCATTCATTCTCTTTCATTCATTCATTACCCGGTATGACCATGGGGGATTCTCTGAACAAAAGAGAATGGGTGAGGGCACCTTTAAGCTGAAGCTCCAGTACTTTGGCCGCCTGATGCCAAGAGCCAACTCACTGGGAAAGATCCTGATGCTGCGAAGGATTGAGGGCAGGAGGAGAAGGGGGCAACAGAGGATGAGATGGTTGGATGGCATCACTGACTCAATGGACATAAGTTTGAGCAAACTCTGGGAGATGGTGAAGGACAGAGGAGACTGGCATGCTGCATACCATGCGTTCGCAAAGAGAATACAACTTAGCAACTGGACAACTTTTAAGTAATATATTTTCATATGCTCATCCAAAATCCCTGGGCCTTTCCTCTCCAGTTCTGTGGGTCTCCGGTCAGTAAGGTTCATGGCCTCCTCTCATCAAGATGAATCTGGCCAATCTGGAGGTTCTTGCTTTATTTTTGCTATGAAGAACCAGTTTGTATTCCTTCTTTCTTTTTATTTAGGAACAAATACTTGGAAAAGGACGATGGTACAGCAAACATGTTCTATAGCATATGGGATTGATGAACTGAAGGAATATTCTTGAAGACAGGAAGCAAGAGAAAGGCAGACGCTACCTATAAAATGCTTCTTGACTGACTTTTCCCCATTTTTTGTGCTGAGTTAGTTCATGCGATTTCAGACCACCCCCCACATGAGTTTAGTACAGCCACTGCAACATTTCACATGAAGAATAACAGAAGATAACAGTGAATATTTTTATTTATCATGCCAGTAGATGTAAATAGAAAAGCTTGTTATTAGAAATGTCACTGCTGCTAATGATATGTTTGGAAAACATAAGTAATAACTATAGATTCTCATTATTTCCGAACCAGTGTTGTTAATAATTCTACAGATAAAGCAGTAGGAAATGCATTCTCAGATTACTAGACAATTCTTTTTTTTTTTTTAAACAAACATGAGATTACTTGGGTAGAGCTTGAGGTCGCAGTTCTTCAGAAAAAAAAGGGAAAGTTTTAATAATATATGAACGCTGTTAATTATGAAGTGTTGTGCTGTCCCTTCGGCAATCCAGCTGATGTCGGATTTATTTTTTCAGCAACCCGAGTCCCCTACTAGTAAAGAACAATAACTGCTCTAGTTTTCCCCCAAACCCTTCTGCCACTGAGCTGAGTTATTCTTGCCGACAGGCCTCCAAATGGTCCAGAATCTCATTTATGAAATGGTATCTTAAGGGTGCCCTCTTAGCAAAAAGATTCAATGCAGTCTTTACATTTCGTCTTTTTGCTTCAGAGCGTTCTAAAGGAAACTCAGCGTCGTGGGTACGGTTCTGTAGCCATCATTCGGCTCCTCCCTCCCTCCCAGAGCCAGTCAGCACAATTTAAATCATCTTTCTTAGGTTTTTCCAGCATGTGGATTGTTGGCAATTTTTTAAAAATTCATACAAATTTTGTCAAAGACTTCTCAAAATTCTTTTTTTCCCCCATTCAACATAGTGTTTCCAGGTATACCCGTGTTTACACAAGCAGCTCTGGTTTCTTTATTTTAATTGTCATGGTGTGGTATTTAGTCACCAAGGCGTGTCTGACTCTTTTGTGACTCCATGGACTGTAGCCCATCAGGCTCCTCTGTCCATGGGGTTTCCCAGGCAAGGATATTGGAGTGAGTTGCCATTTCCTCCTCCAGGGGATCTTTCCAAACTAGGGGTCAAACCCAAATCTTCTCTTTGCATGGACAGGTGGATTCTTTACCATGAAGCCATCTGGGAAGCCCCTAATTGTCACGATCGACTTCATTTTACGAAAGCGGCATGATGTGTTCATTTCCCTATGGCTAGACCTTAGAATGTTTTGTTTCTGGCGTTTGTTGTTTGCCATAAGTTCGTCTAGTCAAGGCTATGGTTTTTCCTGTGGTCATGTATGGATGTGAGAGTTGGACTGTGAAGAAGGCTGAGCACCAAAGAATTGATGCTTTTGAAATGTGGTGTTGGAGAAGACTCTTGAGAGTCCCTTGGACAGCAAGGAGCTCCAACCAGTCCATCCTAAAGATCAGTCCTGGGTGTTCATTGGAAGGACTGATGCTAAAGCTGAAACTCCAGTACTTTGGCCACCTCATGTGAAGAGTTGACTCATTGGAAAAGACTCTGATGCTGGGAGGGATTGGGGGCAGAAGAAGGGGACGACAGAGGATGAGATGGCTGGATGGCATCACTGACTCCATGGATATGAGTCTCAGTGAACTCCAGGAGTTGGTGATGGACAGGGAGGCCTGGCGTGCTGCGATTCATGGGATCGCAAAGAGTCGGACACGACTGAGCGACTGATCTGATCTGATAACAAACAATGATGCAGTTAAGCATCTATGTCCCTCTGTCTTTGTGGGCGCTGGGAAAGTTGTTCTGGGGCATATGACTAGAAGCGTAACTGCTGGGTTGTGTCTCCAAAGGCCAGCCCTGTTAGTTCAGCACTTGCTTTTAGGGAAGTAGATACCCCTTTTAGGGAAGTAGATACCCCTTCTCTGTCAGCATGGAGCCCAGAGGGAAACAAGATGCTCAGTATTGGGTTTGTAAATAACTTGAGGTTCCTGAAATAAAGGACCTGGCAAATCAGCAATGCTTCCTCATTGATAAAATTAATTAATTTTATTTTTTAATCAAAGTACAGTTAATTTACAGTATTGGGTTTCTTGTTGTTCAGTAGCTCAGTCGTGTCCGACTCTTTGCGACCCCCTGGACTGCAGCATACCAGGCCTCCCTGTCCATCACCAAGTCCCAGAACTTGCTCAAGCTCATGTTCATTCAGTCGGTAATGCCATCCAACCATCTCATCCTCTCTCGTCCCCTTCTCTTCCTGCCTTCAGTTCTCCCCAGCATCAGGGTCTTTTCCAATGAGTCAGTTCTTCACAGCAGGTGGCCAAAGTATTGGAGTTTCAGCTTCAGCATCAGTCCTTCCAATGAATGTTCAAGACTGATCTGCTTTCAGATTGACTGGTTGCATCTCCTTGAGGTCCAAGGGATTCTCAAGAGTCTTCTCCAACACCCAGTTCAAAAGCATCAATTCTTCGGCGCTCAGCCTTATTCACGGTCCAGTTATCACATCCATACATGACTACTGGAAAAAACCATGGCTTTACCTATGTGGACCTTTGTTGGCAAAGTAATATCTTTGGTTTTTAATACACTGCCTAGGTTTGTCATACCTTTTCTTCCAAGAACTGTTTTTTTTTTTTTTTTTGTGGCTGCAGTCACCATCTGCAGTGATATTGGAGCCCAAGAGAATAAAGTCTGTCACTGTTTCCATTGTTTCCCCATCTATTTGCCTTAAAGTGATGGGACTGAATGTTTTGGCATTCAGCAGCGTGTGTGTGTGTGTGTGTATGAGTATGTATAAATACATATATATATTTATTACCCCAGTGCTATCCAGTCGGTCCTTGCTGTTTATGTCTTTTATATGTCGTAGTGCGTATATGTTATTCCCAAACTTAATTTATTCCTCCCACACTCCCTTTCCCTTTTGGTAACCATAAATTTGTTTTCTGTGTCTGTGAGGCTGTTTCTGTTTTGTTTATTTTAGAGTCCACAGGTAGGTGATAACCATGTGACATTTGTCTTTCCCTATGTGACTTGTTTTACTTAGTATGATAATCTCTGGGTCCATCCATGTTGGTGCACATGGCATTATTTATCACTGATGCCCAGAGGGATGGTACAGGGAGGGAGGAGGGAGGAGGGTTATGGATGGGGAACACATGTACACTTGTGGCGGATTCATGTTGATATATGGTGAAATCAATACAGTATTGTAAAGTTAAAAAATTAAATACAATTTAAAAAAAATGTGTAAGAGACCTGACGCTGGGAAGTCCACCCACCCACCTGGGCACCTTTCCTGGGCTGTGCTGGTCTTTTTTACTCTTCCAAAGCCGCTCTGTGGTCTTCTCATCCCCTGTCCGCCCCAGAGGCTATTGCCACGGACCACCGTCAACTGGAGGCATGACCTTGGGGTTCTGGTTGGGTCCCAGCTAAAGTGACCCAAGAGTGACTCCCTGATAGGAGATGGAGGGAGGCAGAGAGGAGAGAGGAAGGTCAGGGTATGTGTCCCCCAAACCCGTCCGTGCCCAGGAGCTCTCCTCCAGATGGCTGTGTTCCTCTACCCAGGCTGCAGCTCCCTGGGTGACTGCGTTTTTTCACAGAACTTCTCTTGGGTTGGAGACTGTGCCCTTTGTACACATGCCGCCCAGATCCTCAATCAGTCCAGCCCTCCCCCTGTCACGGTCTCTGGGAGGAACACTCATCCTCCGTGGAGCATCCTGTGGATGTGGCTCCATCTCTCCACCCGGCTCTCTCCCTCCTCAGCCTCCGTGATGTAGCCCTGCCACCTCCACAGTCCAACCACCTGTTCACTTTCTTCTTCAGTCTTATCACGGCCTTTTGGCAGTCTTGCCCATTAAACTTGCCTGCCTGTTGGAGGTGACGACTTATGGTGACCGATGTCAGATTCGTGACCTCTGAAGAATTTAGCTTCGGGACCAGGGCCCAGGCTTGACCACGAGAGCTTTTGTGTGGCAGAGTTTTTATTGCATTGAAAAAAGACAGGGAATGCTTTTGACATAGACATCAGAAGGGAGACAGAGAGTGCTCCCCCACCCCTTGCCAAACTTGTGCTTGTATACTTTTTCAATTGGTTCCTAACAATAGAAAAGTCTTACCAGACCCACTCCCACATAAGATAACAGGGTTAGTCAGAAGGTTCTTGTTGAGAAGGAGAAACAGGTCCTCAAGCAAGGTACATTGTTGTTATATAATCATTAGTTCAGAGATTAAGGAAAAACATACCTTTGAGCAAGTCGAATTGTTTTGTTGTGTAATCATTAGCTCTGGGCTTACAGAAAAAAAAAAATGTCTTATGTGACTATGACAAAGGGATATAGACAAAAAAAAGCATTTGTCCCTTTCTCCTCCTGGAGCGCCCCGGACTTCTTATCAACCTAAGAATGAACTCTCTCAATGGTCACTCTCCCCCGCGGAGGGCACAACCTTCTTCATGAGCTTTCTGGTTGGCTTCTCTGTGGAGCTCAGAAGAGCAAGGGAGTGCTCAATAAATGCAGAGGTGCTCAGTAAATGCTGAGTGAATGAAACGAGGACTTAGCCTCAGGAATCACACGGTCATATTGAGGTTTGAGAACAAATTACCATCTCTCCACTGTGGAAAATGGGAGTTCGGAGGCATGGTTAGAAGGAGGAGAGGTCAGTTAGAAAAATGGTGTGGGGTGGAAGGAAGAGATGATAAGAACAGAGGTATTTGTGATGTGCAGTGGGAGGCAGACTCTTAAGGATGACCATTAGCCTCAGATAATCCCTTCTGCATTGAGTGTGGGGTGAATCTGTTACATGACTTTCTTAGTATGTTGCCTTATGGGCAAACACAGATTATTGGGGGTTGAGCAGGCCTGATGTAGTCACACAAGTGCTTTAAGAGCAGAAAGCACTCTTGGTGGTTTGAAGAATGGAGGGGCCATGAGAGGAAGCATCGGAGGGGCCCTGTGGGAGCAGAGAGTGTTCGCTGAGTGACAGACATGAAGGAAATGGGGAGCTCAGCCCTACAACCAAAGGAACTGAATTTAGGCAGCAACCTGAATGAAAAAGTTGGCTTAAAGCTCAACATTCAGAAAACGAAGATCATGGCATCCGGTCCCATCACTTCATGGCAAATAGATGGAGAAACAGTGGAAACAGTAGCAGACTTTATTCTTTTGGGCTCCAAAATCACTGCAGATGGTGACTGCGGCCATGAAATTAAAAGATGCTTACTCCTTGGGAGAAAAGTTATCACTAACCTAGACAGCATATTAAAAAACAGAGACGTTACTTTGCCAACAAAGGTCCATCTAGTCAAGGCTATGGTTTTTCCAGTAGTCATGTATGGATGTGAGAGTTGGACCATAAAGAAAGCTGGGCACTGAAGAATTGATGGTTTTGAACTGTGGTGTTAGAGAAGACTCTTTAGAGTCCCTTGGACTGCAAGGAGATCCAACCAGTCCATCCCAAAGGAGATCGGTCCTGGGTGTTCATTGGAAGGACTGATGTTGAAACTGAAACTCCAACACTTTGACCACCTGTTGTGAAGAGCTGACTCATTTGAAAAGACCCTGATGCTGGGAAAGATTGAAGGTGGGAGGGCAAGGGGATGACAGAGGATAAGATGGTTGGATGGCATCACCGATTCGATGGACATGAGTCTGAGCAAGCTCCGGGAGTTGGTGATGGACAGGGAGGCCTGGCGTGATGCAGTCCATGGGATCGCAAAGAGTTGGACCCGACTGAGTGACCGAACTGAACTGAACTGATTGGTCCTGGAAATGGATTCCTTGTGCAATCTCCAGATGACATCCTGAAATGTTACACAATTTGTTACGCAGCAATAGCGGACAAACACAGATATGCGGCTAATGGAATCGGGCGCATGGAGACACAGTGGCACGGGGCAGAGAAGACAAGTATGTTCGTATTGTGTCCCCCCTGAGGTAGTCCACAGACGCTCTGCTGCCCCTGATGAGGTGGGCTCGGAAACCCACGTTGCTCCTTCCCCTGTAGGGTGGTCCACACCTCGTCACCATGGAGCTGATGGTGGGCGTGACCCAGCTCCCAAGTGGCTCCCGGCATCACCAGGGCACCTGAATTTCTCCCGACAGTTCAGGGACATACACTTCATTCATTAAACCCACTGAGTCTTGGAGGCTGAGGTCACCCTACTGAGGCAGAGCAAGACTTGGTTTGGGTGTGTCTGCCCTGGAGGTCTACCTCCTCCAGGAGGCTGCCTCCTCTAGTGTGATCTTGGGCAAAGGCATCACATGGTCTCAGAGCAGTTGTTCATAAACTGGGCCTGCTCATGGCTGCTGTCTATCTTTGCTCAGAGAATAGGCTGAGTGATGGGCATAAAACCCATTGTTCTGAGCCAAGTACATGGCAGGCCCTCAGTAAAGTGGGCGATTATAGAATCCACAGAAGTTCAGCAGTTGATGTAGATAATACATACATTTAGTTTGCCAGAATAAAGCACCACAGACTGGGTCCTTAAAAAGAGATTTTTTTTTTCTCATGGTTTTGAAGCTGTGTTCTGATCTCTTCTTCTAATGACACCAGTCTTATTTAATTGGGGTCCACTCTGCTGACCTCGGAGAAGGCAATGGCACCCCACTCCAATACTTTTACCTGGAAAATCCCATGGATGGAGGAGCCTGGTGGGCTGCAGTCCATGGGGTCGCAAAAATCAGACACGACTGAGAGACTTCACTTTCACTTTTCACTTTCATGTATTGGAGAAGGAGATGGCAACCCACTCCAGTATTCTTGCCTGGAGAATCCCAGGGACGGCGGAGCCTGGTGGGCTGCCGTCTATGGGGTCGCACAGAGTCGGACACGACTGAAGCGACTTAGCAGCAACAGCAGCAGCAGCTGCTGACCTAATTTTTTTCTTTTTGGTAGATGAAATTTTTTTGTTGTTTGTTTGTTTTAAATATACATTCTATTTATTTTAATTGGAGGTTAATTACTTTACAATATTGTTTTGGTTTTGCCTTAATTATCTCTTTAAAGCCCTATCTTCAAATATATTTTGAAGTCCTAGGGATTAGTGCTTTAATATGAATTTTGGAGGGACAGAATACAGCTCATAACAATATATGTAAATGATTTCTCTAAAAAAAAGAATTAGACATGATCAATGACATAATGAGTATAAAATGCCTCCAAAAATTTTAGGGGTTAGGACTTTAATGTATGAATTTTAGAGGGACGGAATTCTGCTCATAACAATACATGTAAATGCTTTCTATTAAAAAAATTAGGCATGATCAATGAGATAATGATTATAGTAATTATAAAAGGCCTCCAAAATTTTTAAGAAACTAAATCAATACTGATCGATAATATTTAAATAGATCTAAACTGTACATTTTCCCCCCCTTAATATTTTCTTCACTCTTCCCTTTGTAGCCTTGACACACATCCACAGACCACAAGACACAAAAATCAGTTTGCTAATTTGAAAGCCAGGCCAATCATTTCTACAATATCTACTCTTAATTTTTGGTATCTTGGCTCTTAAGTGGACGCAGAGGGGCCCCATTTTTGTTGAAGTGACCCCTTCATCAGTCATAAGAGATTTAAAAGCTTGGACATATCACAAAATCGTGGGGGTATAGATAGATTCACAGTGATGGTGGAGGAGCAGTGTAGCACTCCATTCTGCAATCCTGTAACTCCTTGGCGTGATTCTTGGCAATCTAGAAGTTGCTCTGACATAAAATCTATGCTGTAAAAGGATGCCTTCTCCTCTTGAAAACCTGATCGATTTTTCTGGCTTTTAGGTTCCCTCTCATTGCATATTGTGGGGCAGTCGCAGATGAAAAGAGGTCCATATACGTGTGTGTGCTCAGTCATCGCGGTCGTGTCTGACTCTTTGCGACCGCCTGGACTGTCGCCCGCCAGGCTCCTCTGTCCATGGGATGCTCCAGGCAAGAATAGTGGAGTGGGTTGCCATTTGCTCCTCCAGGGCATCTTCCTGACCCAGGGATGGAGCCGTGGCTCCTGCACCGGCAGGTGGCTTCTTCACCACTGAGCCATCAGGGAAGCCCACAATAAAAAAGAAAAAAAAAGAAAAAAGAAAAACACTACAACCCTGAAGGGAAGAAGGCCACCCACGACTTGTCATGAAAGGGCTGTACTTTGTCACGGGACCCTTGTCTGTTCAGTGGACACCCTTGGACTGCCTCTGTGGAGAAATTGAGGGGAAATCCCAATGGTGACGATCTTGGCCTGCGCTCACGTTGGTCTTGCTGCTGCAACCCACAAGGCACAGAAGGCAGGAGCGTCAGGTCCTGACTGAAGGTGTGGACTCGATCTTAGGTCTTCCCCAGTTGTCCTGGTCCCTCTCCGTGGCTCTATAGCCCCTGGAAAGTCTCGGGGACCCTCTCCATCAGCTGTTCCTGGGCTGCCCATTACTGAGCCAGAAGTCGGAGACGGAGGAACCCACGGACACAGCCCAGAGAGGTCAGACTCTCAGAGCATAGCCAGGGTAGCAAAGAGCAGAAAGTGTCACCGGGCACATGCAGACAAAACCCACATGATGCGGGTCCAGCTGGTCCTGCTTCCACTGTGTCCCTGTGCACTGAGACTCAGCTCATCATGAGGAGGGTCTCTGGTTTCTCCACTGCTTTGGAGCTGGGAGGAGGCCCCATGCTGTTCTCTGCCTGGGCTGACTGTACCAACTCTCACCCTTTCCAGCGTAGCTCACCGCGAGCTCACAGTGGAGCGTGGGCACCTCAGATTTACCGTGCCTCGGGCAGGAAGCATTTAGTTTTCCGCTGCTTGTTTGCTATCATCTGGCTCTTGTATCTCATCACTCATGACCTTGCACAATTTCTTGGTCACTGCTCCTTCCTGTTCTGATACCTCCTACAATTTGATAACATAATCCCAGGCATTCCCATCCTCCCTCACTGTCAGCCCCCAAAGTTGGCATTTCTTCTCTGTGTGTCCTTCAGGCCTCCTTATTGTTGAGCGGTGTTGATCTCATCGGACCACTTTAAAAATACAACTGTGTTCAGGACCTCTGACTCCCCCATCTTGGGCTCCTTAATCGAAAGTGTCAGAATTCTTTTGAAAAGCTCCCATTGTGGGGGAGATGGTGGTGGGGGAGTTATGGGAGGAGGAAGTTTGTTAGGCACTGAACACAATTTAGTATCTTTTTGTTTTCCCATACTCTTTCACTCAGGTAGTCAAACACCTTTCTGCTCCACATGTTGCCAGAGCAGTGGGTTCTCAGGGCCATATATCATTGGCTGTTTTTCCTAAGTACCTCTGGGTTTTATTCCTGAAATTATTCCCTTCTGGGTTAACATTTTACCAGACAGCTCACTTAGCCCTATTAGATTGCTCTGTTTTTTATGTTCCTTCATATTTTTTTCAACTTTTTAAAACTCGAAAAACTAAACTCATGGCATCCGGTCCCATCACTTCATGGCAAATAGATGGGGAAACAATGGAAACAGTGACAGACTTTATTTTCTTGGGCTCCAAAATCACTGCAGATGGGTGACTGTAGCCATGAAATTAAAAGACGCTTGCTCCTTGGAAGAAAAGTTATGACCAATCTAGAAAGCATATTAAAAAGCAGAGACATTACTTTGCCAACAAAGATCCTTCTAGTCAGAGCTATGGTTTTTCCAGTGGTCATGTATGGATGTGAGAGTTGGACCATAAAGAAAGCTGAGCACTGAAGAATTGTTCCTTTTAACTGTGGTGTTGGAGAAGACTCTTGACAGTCCCTTGGATGGCAAGGAGATCCAACCAGTCCATCCTAAAGGAAATCAGTCCTGAATATTCACTGCAAGGACTGATGGTAAAGCTGAAGCTCTAATACAATGGCCACCTGATGTGCAGAGCTGACTCACTGGAGAAGACCATGATGCTGGGGAAGATGGAAGGCAGGAGGAGAAGGGGACGATAGAGGATGAGATGGTTGGATGGCATCACTGACTCAGTGGACATGAGTTTGAGTAAAGTCCGGGAGTTGGACAGGGAGGCCTGGCATGCTGCAGTCCATGAGGTCACAAAGAATTGGACACGACTGAGTGACTGAACTGAACTCATAGTTTTTTACTAACTAAATAAATTAACATCAGCAAATTTTACCATCCCCCTACTTACCCTGCCCTAAGATATGTAAGATTACAATACAGTATTTTCAAGGATCAAGTTAGTAAGCTATGGCCAAGGGTTGGCCACCTGTTTTTGTAAATAACATTTTATCAGAGAAAGGATTAGGGGATTCTAACTTGCAGTTCTTTTTATTGTCTCCCTGGTGGCCCGGCAGTAAAGAATCCACCTGCGAATGCAGGAGACGTGGGTTCAATCTCTGTTTTAGAAAGATCCTTTGGAGAAGGAAATGGTAACTCACTGCAGTATTCTTGCCTGGAAAACCCCATGGCCAGAGGAGTGTGACAGGCTACAGTCCATGGAGTTGCAAAGAGTCAAACATGACTGAGCAACTAAACAACAGCAAGAAAAAACTTATAATATGGGAGCTTTTGTGTTCATTTTCATTTTTAAATGTTGCATTACTATATTAATTATCTTGATGTCTGAGTGCTTTGGAGTTGCCTTAGATTTTCTACTGGAGACCAGTTACTTACCTCACCTAGGCATAGCCTTGCAATAAATGTTGCCAGTCAAAAACCAGAGCAAATAATGGTCAGTTATGTTAAAAAGGAAAACAGGCATTGAGCAGCCTTTGAAGCGTTTTGTGAGGTTTGCTGCTGCTAAGTCACTTCAGTCGTATCCGACTCTGTGCGACCCCATAGACGGCAGCCCACTAAGCTCCTCTGTCCCTGGGATTCTCCAGGCAAGAATACTGGAGTGGGTTGCCATTTCCTTCTCCAGTGCATGAAAGTGAAAAGTGAAAGTGAAGTCGCTCAGTCGTGCCTGACTCTTAGCAACCCCATGGACTGCAGCCCACCAGGCTCCTCCATCCATGGGATTTTCCAGGCAAGAGTACTGGAGTGGGTGCCATTGCCTTCTCCGTGAGGTTTACTTTGATTGATTATTCATAGAGCTAAACTTGGCGTGTTGGGGTGTGGGACAACTCAGAGGAATATGAGGTTTATTTTGGGGGGTGAAATGCTTTCAGATTATTGTGGTGATGGCTACACAAGTCTGTGAATGTGCTAAAAACCAGTGAGGTCCACACTTTTCATAAGTGACCTTTATGGATATGTGAGTTGCATATTGAAAAAGCTGTCTCAAATAGCAAAACAGGAGAAAAAAAAAAGAAAACAAAGCAATTAATGTAAATACAGTCATGTTAACATTCTTGCCAAGGCTGCTCAATGCACTTTGGATAAATTCCGAGTGAGTGAGTGATAGTCACTCGGTTGTGTCTGACTCTTTGTGACCCCATGGGCTGCAGCCTGCCAGACTCCTCTGTCCATGGGATTCTCCAGGCAAGAATCCTGCAGTGGGATTGCTAAAGCCTGAGAGGGTTGGTTGCTCTAGGTTGCTCTGGGACTAGCGGAAAAAGTGGAGGTGTGGCTGGAAGCATGTCCCCAGGCTCTTTCCGAGGGCTGTCCTACAAGTAACTGGTGATGGAACCTACCCAGGGCACATTTGACCTGCTGGGCACCTTGAAGGTACCTTTGGTGTCTTGATGGTACCTTCATCTGTTTGCAGATGGAGAGACCACTGGTTCAGGAGGTCCAGAGTCATGTCAAGCTCAATGGCATTACATAGTGTTGAATTTCTGCTTGTTCACATCCAGCAAGAGAGTAAGGCTGGGGAAGAGAACCTCAGGGGACCACACATCTGTTGAAGTCACACTGAGGGACAGGACCATTTTTGTCCCTTCCTTTTGTCATCCCAATTTCATCTCAGGTTAAATCTATAGCTGTCCTCTTATACTCATCAAGAATGTCTGTCTGAACTGAGCTGATGTGAATGGGTGATTAGCAACATTTACAGTATATTTTAAAATTCAAAAGATAGCTTTTTTTGTGTGTGGTGAAAAGTGCGGAAATGTTTTAAAAATTATTTTTAGCGTGGATGATAATCATACGAGGATTCTAGACATACGCAGGATTTCAAGGGGAGCTTCAGAAAATGTTTGGACATTAACATTTTCTAAAGAAATCCTAAGAGGAAAAAAAAATCAGCGATGATTTATTTTGATTGCATATTCACTTTCTTGATTTTAAGATAATATAGAATTGCTCCTTTTTACTTTAAAGTTGGTATTCTTTTTGAGCAGTTTATTTGCCTAGAATTTTTGAGTGACTTGGGTAATATGCTGAGTTCGAATAAATATCCCCCTTGATGGTGATGATGATAATGGTGATGATGATAATGATAATGACGATGACACAGGTATTTACTGAGTGTTTTTCTCGTGTGTAGATCAGGGTTTCTCAACTTTGGAGTCACTTCTCAAGTCTGGGCCTGGGTCAGCCTTTGTTGGAGGAGCTGTCCTGTTCATGCAGAGTATTGGGTGGTATCTGTGGTCTCTACCTACCAGCTGCCTGAGAGGGGCTCCCTCGGTCGGTGACAACTGAATACACCTGTAGGTGATGCCAAGATTCTTAATGATGCATTTGCCCTAGTCTCAAGCCATTAGTGTGGTCTCCGGCCCAAGTGCTTTTGCACCATCATCTCATGAACTTTCATGACCCATGTGAAATAAGAGTCAGGGTTATCCTCATTTTTAAAAGTAGGCAACAGTGTTAGAGGCTGAAGAGCTTGCTCGAGAGGGTGGCTCAGCCAACACCTGTGGGATCTTCGTTGGCTGGATGTTACTTCCCAGTATGGAAAAATACCAAGTGCAGAGATTAGAAAACCTCTACAGTGGAAAAAGGATTGGAAGTTTTGCAAAATATATTCTTCTTCAGTTCAGTTCAGTTGCTCAGTCCTGTCCGACTCGTGTCCGACTCTTTGCGACCCCATGAATCGCAGCATGCCAGGCCTCCCTGTCCATCACCAACTCCCGGAGTTCACTCAGACTCACGTCCATCGAGTCAGTGATGCCATCCAGCCGTCTCATCCTCTATCGTCCCCTTCTCCTCCTGCCCCCAATCCCTCCCAGCATCAGGGTCTTTTCCAATGAGTCAACTCTTTGCATGAGGTGGCCAAAGTACTGGAGTTTCAGCTTTGGTATCATTCCTTTCAAGGAAATCCCAGGGCTGATCTCCTTCAGAATGGATTGGTTGGATCTCCTTGTAGTCCAAGGGACTCTCAAGAGTCTTCTCCAACACCACAGTTCAAAAGCATCAATTCTTCATACAGTGTATTAAAAAGCAGGGACATCACTTTGCTTGACAAAGGTCCATAGAGTCAAAGCTATGGTTTCTCCAATAGTCATGTATGCATGTGAGAGTTGGACCACAAAGAAGGCTGAGCACTGAAGAATTGGTGCTTTTAAACTGTGGTGTTGGAGAAGAGTCTTGAGAGTCCCTTGGACTGCAAGGAGATCAAACCAGTCAATCCTAAAGGAGACCAGTCATGGATATTCATTAGAAGGACTGATGCTGAAGCTCAAACTCCAATCCTTTGGCCACCTGATACAAACAGCCAACTCATTGGAAAAGACCCTGATGCTGGGAAAGATTGAGGGCAGGAGGAGAAGAGGACAACAGAGGATGAGATGGTTGGATGGCATCACCGACTCAGTGGACATGAGTTTGAGCAAGCTCCAGGCATTGGTGATGGACAGGGAAGCCTGGCGTGCTACAGTCCACGGGGTTGCAAAGAGTCAGACATGACTGAGCAACTGAACAACTAGAAATATATCCTTACTATAAAACACAGCAATACTGGTCCTTGGTATCTACCCGAGAGAAACAAAATCTTACATTCCATAAAGGTCTCAAGCTGAATGTTCAGAGCAGCTTTATTTGTGATAATCAAAGCCTAGAAATAATCCAGATATCCTTAAATAGGAAAATGGATTAAAAAAAATAAAAAAGAAGGCTACTTGGATACAATTGTTTACTGCTCACCCATAAAATGATGCCTGCAGCAATTTGCATGCATTTTAAAGACATAACCCTGCATAAGGTGGAAAGCTAGCTTCAAAGGGTTGCATGCTGTATGATTCCACTTATCTGAGATTCTCCAAAAAAGAAACTAGGGATGGTCAGTGGTTGCCAGGACTTAGAGGTGGGGGTCACTGTGAAGGGTTAGTGGGACAGAGTTATCTGTCTTTGGTAGTGATTTAAACACACAGTGAAACAGACGTTTAATTCCCCACCCCCCCTCCGCCAGTGGCTTATTCTTACTGTTCTCAGGCTATGCACATACATTTAATTTTTTTTTTCACTTTAGAGCTGCCTCTATTTTGGGAAGCATAGATTTATGATGTTCCGTTGCTTTTTTCACTTTAGAGCTGCCTCTATTTTGGGAAGCATAGATTTATGATGTTCCGTTGCAGGGGTCCGCAAAGAACACAAATGGGCCACATTTGGCCCACCATCTGTTTCTTTTTTAATAAAATTTTATTAGGATATAACCACACTCATTTATTTATGTATCATCTATGGCTCCTTTTATGCCATAACAGCACAGGAAAATATTTATTATTTAGCCCTTGAGAGGAAAAAGTTTGCTAATCCCTTGTCTATAATATTATCTAAACTGGCAGAGTCAGGCACGACTTAGCGACTGAACAATAGCAGTAAAGTGAAGAATAGGTCTTCATATGGTTTCAATGTAGTAAAAAAGAAAAAAAAACTCACTGTACACTTAAAGAGATATTTTGAAATAACACTGTGTTTTTGCCAAATCTATATCTTGTATGGTCTGCTCTTGCAAATCATTGGAGTGTCCCTTCTCTCCTTTTCTTCGTATATAACATTTTTCTTTAAATGGGCTGTACTTTTTTTAGTGAAAGTGTTAGTTGCTCAGTCATGTCCGACTCTCTGCCACCCCATGGACTGTAGCCCTCCAGGCTCCTCTGCCCACAGGATTCTCCAGGCAAGAATCCTGGAGCGGGTTGCCATGCCCTTCTGCGATACACCCATATTTTATTTGCAGCAGCATAATTTGAAACTATTACTACAAAGAGGTGAGCAAAAGCATAGCTCAATGTAATCTAAATATTACCTCAGAACATATTTCAGCTCTTCTAGCTATCCACAAATTGGCAAGAGAACCTTATGTACAAAAAAGGAGCTACTTTTTATTATTCTCTTGTCATGTGGCTAGCCTTTGGAACAACTTTTCATTATTTGGTGACTGGATCAAAAGCTTGGTAGTTGGAGGAAGAAAAATACAATACACTAGTGATGTGTGTGATTTATAAACCAGGTCATCTTCTCTTTAGTATATTAAAATTAGAGTTCACTCGTATTTGTGCATTTGAAATCTCGTTCTTAATACGCTTCTGAAAGGCCTGTGAGACCAGCATAATTTACTCACATTGGTATCTTTTTCATTTGTCTCCATGGTGTCTAGCATTATTAGAAGTGTTTATGACTCATTAGCTTCCTTGCGAGTACCCTTTCATTCTCTCTAACCTTTTTTAGTCAGTGTAGTTCAGAAAATTAGCAGAGGGCAGCCCTGCTTCGTTCTGATGGCCTTGAGGTGCAGATAGAGTGTCTTCCAGGGCCAATTATGAATCCCTTTCAAGCAAGTATGAAACACGGAAATGGAAGCATTTTCCGCTCACGCGATCGCACGTGGAGTTGGAGCCCTGGGTTCCTTGTGGTCCTTTCCCAGGTCCTTCCCTTTCCCCTTTGCTTGAAAAGAAAAGACAAAAGTTACCAATTCACTTAGATGTAAAGCAGGTCAAATACACAAAGGGTAGACTTTAAGGATTAGAGATATTGCTACTTTACAGCCACAGGCCTTAGAGACTAGGAAGATGTCATGAACGAATGAACATCCACCTCATACTGGTCTTGGCCGCAAGCTCTTTCTATGTACTGGGTTGGCCAGAGAGTTTTGAACAAAGTTTGTTTTCCATAGCATCTTATGGGAAAGCCCAAACAAACCTTTTTTTTTTTTTTTTTTTCGGCCAACCAATATGATCTCAGTGAATACAGCTCTTTGAGTTCAGGAACTACATCTTAGAGGAGGGATGCTTGTCTCCCAAGAGGGGAGTGACTTGGGCAGGTCTGACTGCCCTTTTGTCTTTGCACTATTTCCCCCTCGACCTGGGTTTAGGGACGAGAGCTCCTGTGGTGGGAAACTTGCTGGCAAGCGGCCCTTCATTATGAAGCAAGGAACGAGTAAGGCGTGTAAGTTCCAGAACCTTTGTTTGCTCTTCTGCAATGGCCTTTCCCACGGCAGATGGTTTTTACCAACAAATGCTCTTAAGAATGGACCTCCAGTGACCTTCCGAGTGAGGACCAAGGTTGTTATTATTACGCAACAAAGGTTTACTGATGCTGTGTGAGTCCTGTATTGTCTTTGGCACTCAGACAGGTTCAGAAAAGCATGGTGTTTGTCGTACAGTAAGGCGTGCGTGTGTGCTCAGTCCCATCTGACTCTTTGAGACCCCGTGGACTGTAGCTGCCAGGCTCCTCTGTCCATGGGATTCTCCCAGGCAAGAATACTGGAGTGGGTTGTCATTTCCTTCTCCAGGAGATCTTTCCCGACACAGGGATCAAACCACGTCTCTTGCATCTCCTGCACTGGCATGTGGTTTCTTTACTGATGGTACCACCCAGGAAGCCCCTAGAAAGGCATGAAAAAAGCTCAGTCGTGTCTGACTCTTTGCGACCTCATGGACTGTAGCCAGCCCGGCTCCTCTGTCCATGGAGTCGAAAGGCATAGTCCTGGTCTAATTTGGGAGGCAAAATTATCCCCTAGGGGGTTCTCTAAGTTGTACACTGAAAAACGGACATCTATTCTGCTCCATACCCTGTGCTGGAATCTGGGAATACCCTTGGTGACCTTATCTCCATGTGGCTTATATTCTACCTGAAGGAGAGTCAGCACGAATTAGACACATAGATGAGAAATCGCAGATAGATAAATACGCTGAAGGGAGCAGACACTGTGACCGAGTCCCTGGTGGGAAGGGGGTATTTTAGGATGGGACGTCTCAGGAAAGGAGCTTTTTCTGAATAAGCAGCATTTAAGATGGAATCTGGAGGTTGGTTGGTGGAAGCGAGCTGCCAGCCCCATGCTCTGATGCCCTGTTTTTTGTGTAGGGTCGTTGCCAAAGGACTGTCACCTGTTCATCACCCAGAAGCACTCCTACCCAGGGTTGTCCGCACTAACTTCACACCATCGGAGCTGGAGGCGCCCTATAAAGGTAGCAGAAGACTTTCTATCTGCACTAACATTTCACTTCTCTTCGACATTTAATTGCTGTAAGGTGAGCCTGTTAGGCACCGCTGCAGATGGGTTAGCTTCTGCCGTGCCTGCAGCCGAGTATCTTTTACAGAAATTTGTTCTCTTTTCTCTAACCATACCACAGTGAAATGAATCACTGAACTTTGCGAAGCCTGTGCCTCTTGTTGGCAGCTATGAAATCGAAGCCTCCCGTGAATGGAGAAACACTCAGTGGAAAATTTTAAAATGTGCCGTTTGCCTCTGCTCAGCAGGAAAACGCCACGGTGACTTGGACAGTCTGCTTCTTGTTTGTGCAGATGCATTGAATAATTGTGCATTCCACTGGCCCTTTGCACATGCTGCTGCTGCTGCTGCTGCTGCTAAGTCACTTTAGTCATGTCCAAGTCTGTGCGACCCCATAGACGGCAGCCCACCAGGCTCCCCCGCCCCTGGGATTCTCCAGGCAAGAACACTGGAGTGGGTTGCCATTTCCCTCTCCAATGCTTGAAAGTGAAAAATGAAAGTGAAGTCGCTGTCATGTTGGACTCAGCGACCCCATGGACTGCATCCCACCAGGCTCCTCCACCCATGGGATTTTCCAGGCAAGAGTACTGGAGTGGGGTGCCATTGCCTTCTCTGCCCTTTGCACATACCGCTCCCCAATTCTTGCCTGCTCCTGCCTTTTCTCTGGTGCGTTAGCATGCGTCTGTCTGTCTACAATCCACTTGGGTTATAAACAAGCCCACTGGGCTCTTGGAGATATTTAGCCTAAGGAAGAGCTGGGATTGTTTTTCCATTCCCCAGTGCCCCAGCCTCAACCCCAGCCCCATCCCTAAAACTTCCAGTCATTTCATGTCCTAAGTATCTTCATGACCATATGGAGAGTGAGCGTGGCATGCCTTCTCAGTCTAGTTATACTGATTCTGGAAATGCAATTCAGATGTGAAAAAGAATGAATTTATTAATAGTAACTGAAATCGAATATACCCCGGGAGGAGGGCATGGCAACCCACTCCAGTATTCTTGCCTGGAGAATCTCATGGACAGAGGAGCCTGGAGGGCTAAAGTCCACGAGGTCACAAAGAGTTGGACATGACCAAAGTGACTTGCACAGCACAACACCCAGATACGTGTTAAGGAGAAGATGGTAAATGTCATTCAGAGGACGTGTAAGGAGTCCTAGGATTTAGCATATCAGAGAAGCCTACCTGGAGGAAGTGGCATCAGAGATGGGAGAAAGTGAAAGAGTAAAATTATTAGTTGCTCAGTCGTGGCCAACTCTTTGCGGCCTCAAGGACTGTAGCCTGCCAGGCTCCTCTGTCCATGGGAGTCTCCAGGCAAGAATACTGGAGTGGGTTGCCATGCCCTCTTCCAGGGGATCCTGCTGACCCAGGGATGACACCCAGGTCTCCTACATTGCAGGCAGATTCTTTTCTATCTGAGCCATCAAGGATGGGTGCGGGGGAATGGGTAAACTCTTACCATGTAGAAATTGTGTCCTCCACACCCAGCGAGAAGCACAGACCCCTCTGCACACGGACCCAGAGTGGAAATTCTGGAGTAGAAATAACAACAAATGTTTAAGGGCACATTAGGGGGTGGGGGGTGGGGAAGCCAGGGTGCAAGGTAGGGAGAGCACAAGTTTACAAGCTTCTCTGCAGAGAGAATGTTCATTTGCACATCGACAGTTGTGCACTTTAACAGCCTGTAACCACGGCCGGAAACTCAGCTGCCAGTGGCTGAATCCTCAACTAGCGCTGTGACGTGACTATGTCCAAGGATTTTAAAAGGTCAGCATTGTTGACATAGGCACGGAGAATGGCACACAGACGATGAATTAAACAACGTTGGTGGCCTTGGAAGCGGAAAGCACTTAAAAATGTTCAATACTCATTGCTGTGAAACCCACTTGTTTGGGGTTTTTCATGCCATCCCCATCTGGCCTGGAATTTACCTTTTCCCTGCTGATGAAGATGTGTGTAGTGAGCAAATGGATGGTGTTAGCACAGCTCAGCCTTCTCAAGCATCTTAAAGCAGGGTTCAGCTCAGTTCGGTTGCTCAGTTGTGTCTGAGTCTTGGTGACCCCGTAGACTGCAGCACGCAAGGCTTCCCTGTCCATCACCAACCCCCAGAGCTTGCTCAGTCATGCCCACTGAGTCGGTGATGCCATCTGACCATCTCATCCTCTGTTGTCCCCTTCTCCTCCGGCCTTCAATCTTTCCCAGCATCGGGGTCTTTCCACATGAGTCCGTTCTTCGAATCAGGTGGCCAAAGAATTGGAGTTTCAGCTTCAGCATCAGTCCTTCCAATGAACACCTGGGACTGATCTGCTTTAGGATGGACTGGTTGGATCTCCCTGCAGTCCAAGGGACTCTCAAGAGTCTTCTCCAACACCACAGTTCAAAAGCATCAATTCTTTGGTGCTCAGCTTTCTTTATGGTCCAGCTCTCACATCCATACATGATGACTGGAAAAACCATAGCTTTGATTAGACGGACCTTTGTTGGCAAAGTAACGCAAAGCAGGGTGTCGCATGTAATATGTGCAGACAATCTGTAGGTATCGGTAGGTGCTAAGAAGTTGTGTCTCTTTGTGAGTGTTAGTGTTGCTTGGCAATGGTATCTCATTGTTTTGCTGTTTTTTTAAGTATAAACATATGCCATTTTGTTTATTTTTGGCTCCGCTGGGGCTTCATTGCTGCTCGCGGGCTTTCTCCAATTGTGGCGAGTGGCGGCTGCTCTCTGGTTGTGGAACACGGTCTCTAGGGCTCGTGGGCTTCAGTAGTTGTGAGACGCACACTCAATAGTTGTAGGTCCCGGGCACTAGAGCACAGCTCAGTCATTGCGGTTCACAGGCTCAGTTGCTCTGACCTATACGGGATCTTCCCAGACCAGGGATTGAACCCATGTCTCCTGCATCGGCGGGTAGATTCTGAACCACTGAGCCACTAGGGAAGCCTCATTTGCTGTTATTTTTGTTGACAGTGACTAAATAACCAGGACAGAAGAGTAAATAGATGGAGATCTAAACTGCCTGGGCTGTGTGGTGTCCAGATGAGCTCAGGGAAGGACGATGGCTTAGCCTTCAGTCAGGAAGCTCACAGGTGAAGCAGGCTCCAGAGAGAAGCCTTGCAAGTCACTCCTGTCTCCAGATTCCTCCCAGAGACCAGGCTACGGCAGCCTGCTGCTTTGAGGCTGCTGCTGTTTCACCCTGAGTGGAGAAGATCCCCTGGAGAAGGGCATGGCAACCCACTCCAGTATTCTTGTCTGGAGAATCCCATGTGCAGAGGAGCCTGGTGGGTCACAACGAGTCACACACAACTAAAGCAACTGAGCACACACACACGTGGGCATGGAACACCAGCCTAGATGCTCACATGCTCAAAAGGTGCCCTCTTCCTGCGGGCAGAACCCCACCCCCCTCCCTTTGGCTGGAGATTCCAAAGAAAAGGGCTTTTTGATGTCACCTCTGTGATGTTCTGGACTCTTTGATGCTTGTGTAAATTAGCCCAAGGCTCTGATACCAGCAGTCATGGGAAGGATTGGGGTTTCTTAAGGCGAATGAGGGAAGAGGGAAGTTCTGCATACCCTCCTCTGAGGGCTCTGGGCCCTACTGCCTTAGGTTTGCGTGGTTAATTTTCTTGTTCACTTGTGTCTGACTCTCTGTGACCCCATGGACTGCAGCACACCAGGCTTCACTATTCTCCGGAGTTTGCCCAAACTCATGTACACGGAGTCGATGATGCCATCCAACCATCTCATCCTCTGTCACACCCTTCTCCTCCTGCCTTCAATCTTTCCCAGCATCAGGGTCTTTTCCAAGGAGTCAGTCCTTCGCATCAGGTGGCCAAAGGATCAGAGCTTCAGCTTCAGCATCAGTCATTCCAGTGAATATTCCAGGTTGATTTCCTTTAGGACGGACTAGTTTGATCTTTACCTGGTAGAATAAAGACCTGCAATCTCCGCTTAGAGTAAGTCGATAAGAAGTGCGGTGAGAGCATCAAGTCAGTGTTTGCCTTCAAGTTTTTCCTCGGGGGCTTCCCTGGTGACTGGGTGGGAAAGAATTCACGTGCTAATGCGGGAGACACGGGTTCTATCCCTGGTCCAGGAAGATCCCACAGGCTTTGGAGCAACTAAGCCCATGTACCACATGTACTGAGTCTGTGCAGTAGAGACTTGGGGCCACAATGACTGAGGCTGTGTGCCCTACAACCACTGCTTCACAACAGGAGACGCTACTGCAGTAAGAAACCCTTGCACCACTAGAGTAGCCCTCGCTTTGCATAACTAGAGAAAAGCCCATGCGACAATGAAGACTCAGCACAGCCAAAAATAAATGAAATTGCAAAAGAAAAAAGCTTTTACGGTATTTTTATCCTATCAGCCAGCCCCTCATCTCCCTTCTCTGCTGATAGCATCATCGTTTCAACTCGTCTTTGCCCCCTTTAGATGGAAACCTCATATTAAAATATTTGGAAGCAGCTTCCTCCAATGGCTTAGGGCTCAGAGTGCTTATATGAACACTGACACAAATCTGTGCTCCTGCGAGTCATTTGAGAAAGTCATGGCAAATTTAGTGGAGAAAACATTAAAAAAAAATTTTTTTTTTTGAGAATCTGTTGTTTTCCTTGAGACATTCGGATGTGTGTGGGGTAATGCCTTTATTTCCCCCTGCCTGACGCTTCTGAAACATTAAATGACATCTGCACGTTTGAGTCTGAGGGAGAAAAGAAATCTTTGCTTGGAACTGAGTGTGGGTCTCTTCCTTCTTGATGCCACGTGTCTTTTTCAGGTTCCAGTTATGTAAGGCTTGTTCTGTATCGCATCACCCTCCCGAGTGTCTTGCTTTAGCTGACAGTCTGCATTTTGAAGTGTTCTCCAAAGGTTAATTGGCGGAGACCCGAGGGGGCGGGACGGCTTTCCCCCAGAACTCTTTTCAGTTGCAGTGTTAACAGCCTGGCAATGTATTTGAGTTGGGGTGTGATGACTCTCCCCGCTGTGAGGTTCTTTATTCCTACAAGAGGCGCTCCCGACCCTTCCTGCTGATGAGGGAGGCGGATGCCGTAATCAGTGCAAACCTTTCTGCATTCACATCAGACCGCCGCCACCCTCTCCTCTGAGCCTTGTGGGACTTCTGATTGGAAGATGTGAGGAAAACTTCTCACAGGGCGCTTGTGTTTTAAATCTGCTTTCCCATAATCATGAGTTTGTAGCATTCCACCGAGACGAGATGGCTTTTTCTTAAGTGCTGGTATAATTTCTGATTTGTTCAAGAGCCACGTAAGATTCGAAAAGGCTGAGGCTGCTTTGTAAGCTGGAAGTCTTCTTGGATTTGCGTCACCCTCTGTAGGAAATGGCAACCCACGCCAGGATTCTTGCCTGGAGAATCCCATGGACAGAGGAGCCTAGCAGGCTACGGTTTATAGGGTCGCAAAGAGTTGGACACGACTTAGCGCGGCACTTTAGGAAAGTATAAGGGAAAATTCATAAACAGTCCACCTCCGTAGGCTGGGGTGGAATGGCATGGGAGGCTGAGCAGGCTACTTCCACCTCAGAAAATGCTCAGGGGTCTGCAGAGAAACACAGCAGGGTCTACATGCACCCCAAAAAACACGGCGCCTCAGTGAACCACACGCATATTGTAAAATATACAGTCTCATAGGAATGCCTTTGTGCTTAGACTCTAAATGCCCAGGAATAGCCAGAGAAGCCAGCTGACTGTCCAAGATGTGTTCTTTGGGGGTTAATCACATGCCAAACTCAGATCCAGGTACAGCCAACTCAGATGTCCACAGGTAGAAGAGGTCTCAGCCCTTAAGAGATTCACATTTTATCATGAATGACGTGGATAACAAGCACATTCTAACAACACCTGTGGAATGTGCCAGTGGGGTCAACCCTGGGTGTCCTCGGAGTAAGCAGGAGGGAAATTAAATCAGTAATTGATGGTTGTGATGACAAGGAGGAATAGGCTCTGAGCAAGGCTTCCCTGGTGGTTTAGATGGTAAAGAATCCACCTGCAATGTGGGAGACCTGGGTTCGATCCCTGGGTTGGGAAGATCCCTTGGAGAAGGAAATGGTAACCCACTCCAGTATCTTTGCTTGGAGAATCCCATGGACAGAGGAGTCGGGCAGGCTACAGTCCATGGGGTTGTAAAGAGTCAGACATGATTAAGCAACTGATGCTTATTTGATACTCAAGGCAAAAGCAAAGAAATATTTAGTGTGAAACCTGAAAAGGGGACAGGTAGGGACAGGTAGAGGGGTATTGTATAAGAATACCATGTCTCTGCATCTCATGACATCATCTTTTAACCTCAACCTGTATGACAAGTTATTTTTCTAGAAACCATGACTTCAGACAATAAAGAATCCTCCTGCAATGCAGGAGACATGGATTCAACCCCTGGGTTGGGAAGATCCCCTGGAGGGGAGGGCATGTCAACCCACTCTAGTATTCTTGGCTGGAGAATTCCCATGAACAGAGGAGCCTGGCGGCTACAGTCCAGGGAGTTGCAGAGAGCTGGACGCAGCTGAGTGACTAAGCACACACACGCACAGTACCCACGACTGCTGTCAATCAATTATAAAAGCTTCTTCCTTAGCAAAACATCTTCTGGCTCTTGTACGTGAAGTCCTTTTTCTCCAAAATGTATGGTTTTCCAAAATATATGCCCGTAGAAGTCATCACTCTTTTCTGTTCCTTGATTGTCACAGAAAGAAGACAGAGGTATGCATACTTGGTATTCGTCTGTAGGTGTGGTTTGTGAGTTTCCTGCCACAGTGTTCCTGGATCCACGTTCACTTTGACATGATAAGAGCTTAGGTGCGATTCTCCTCCCTACCCCAGTGAAGAGGCTGGGGGACAAAGCTGCTGACTGCCCACTGCCTAAGGCTCTGTCTTAAAGCCAACTATGGGCTTAGAGAGGCTAAGGAACACAGAGCCTCAGGACCAACGCTTGGACTAAGCCATCCAGTCACTCAGGAACAAGGTCTGATCTAGTTGAATTTCTCTATCAGAGAGCAGAAGCCTGACATGCCATTATTATATCTCATCTGGACAGAGTTGGAGGTGTATATTAGTTATTATACGCCAGAGAAACTTCACCAGCAGTTAAGGGTCTCTGCATTTGTGTGCACAAGTAGAGAGAGAGAGACAGACAGAGAGATACAGAGAGAGAGAGTCACTATAAGGAATTGGCTGGCATGATTATGGAGGCTGGCAAGTCCCAAGTCTGCAGATAATCCAGCAGACTGGAATGTCAGAAAAGAGCTGATGTTGGCTTTAAGTCTGGAGGTCACCTTCTGGCAGAATTCCTCTTTGCTCAGGGGGAGGCCAGTCTTTCTGTTCTATTCATGCCTTCAACTGATGGAATGAGGTCCACCTACCTTCTGAAGGGCAGTGTGCTCTATTCCAAGTCCAGCAATGAAAATGTTAATCTCAGCCAACATACAGAGAATCTGGACTCAATGTCTGGTCCTCCATGGTCAAGTCAAGTTGACACATAAAGTTAACCATCATAGTCATAGCTTACTGTGAACAACGTCGGGTTTGTGATCTCTGAAGAAAGAAGATCGAGCTTCGGGACCAGGGACAAGCCTTGATCACCCAAGAGCTTTTGTGTCGCAGAGTTTTATTCAAGTATAAACTGGGACAGAGAAAGCTTCTGACATAGACATTGGAAGGGGGACAAAGAATGCCCCTCTCTCCAGTGTTAGCAAGGCCTTACATACCTTTACCAGACCAACTCCCACAACATACATCTTAAATGAACAAGATTAGAACTAACAATGGAAAGATCTTACACTCCCACAATATACATCTTTAAAATAACAAGATTAGTCAGAAGGTTCTTGTTTAATAGGAGAAACACGTCCTCGACCAAGATTCATTGCTGCTGTTTAATCACGAGCACAGAGTTTGAGAGGAGTTGTTTTGTTGTGTAATCATCAGCTCTGGGCTTGAAGAAAATAACGTCTTATGTGACTAAGACAAAGCAATGTAGTGAAAAGCATTTGTCCTTTGCTCCTCCTTGAGAGCTCCAGACCCCTTCCTTCCTGAGGGCCCTGGACTCCTTATCAGCCTACCTAAGAATTAGCATGTTTGGTATGAGGATTGATGGTTCAAGCAGCCAGAAATTGGTAGATCAAGATGACAGAACAGTAGAAAGTAGACAGGAGGTTTAAGTAATGACATTCCAAAGTGTGGTATATTATATATATACACAAAGTTACACTCCAAATACGAAGAATGACCACAGGCAATACATGACAAGTCAATAATAATAATAATAATAATAATAATAAAGATAGTAAAACCCCATCTATTTGGGAACTGAAAAATGCAGTCCTCAATAACTCCTGGGTCACAGGAGAAATAACAATGGTAATTAAAAAAATGCTTAGAACCATTACAACATTAATGATACCATAAATCAATTGTATGCTACCAGTATCTTGGAAAAAAAAAAGAAAAGCAAACCCACACACAAAAATCAATACCTTTCACTGTGCAGCCACCTCACTCCCTAATAAATCAAGACTGTATCTATTTATAAAACTCTGCAACCAAAGCTTGGTTGGAAGCATTTTTAATGAATGGCAGCTATTTGACATTATTGATTCTAATCAAGATTCTCATCTCGCCAACAAACTTATAAATCACTGCTCATCCAAGCTTAGCACAAAGGGGATGTTTGTGCGAATACTTTTAGAGTAAGTCAAGAGTGGAAGTGTGAGATTACTTGGACGATATCAGAAGGAGCTAGAGCGGCAGAGAAAAGTGTTCATGGCAGTCCAGAGCCAAAGAGAGTCCTCGAGGATAAGGTTCATTGTGTTGGAGATGCGGGGAGAGCCCCAGGTGAGCACTGCTGCGATGGGGAGACCATTCCAACCACTGCTACAGGAGGAGCCAAGGCAAGCATGGCAGCCACTTTCACAAGGGTGTGTGTGTGTGTGTGTGTGAGTGTGAGTGTGTGCATGTGTGTGTTGCCTGTGACCGCATTCAGCAAGCAAACTGTCTCCATAAGGAGTTTTAGGTTTTTGTGGGTCAGAGGACCTCAGCCCTAATGCTGGCAATGCGAAAGCAGTTATAGTCTGTTCACCAGCAACTGGTTCTATCTGTGTCCCCAGGAAACTTTGTTTACAGAAAGGATGGTGGGCCAGATTTGACCAAAGAGTGGAGGTTGTCCGGCCTCTGAGACACAGGGCCAGAATGGAAAAACCTGAATTGAGAGACGGTTGTTTTATCTTGGTTCAGTCAGTCAGTCAGTTCAGTCGCTCAGTCGTGTCTGACTCTTTGTGACCCCATGGGCTGCAGCATGCCAGGCCTCCCTGTCCGTCACCAACTCCTGGAGTTCACTCAAATTCATGTCCATTGAGTTGATTACGCCATCCAACCATCATCCTCTGTCGTCCCCTTCTCCTCCTGCCTCCAATCTTTCCCAGCATCAGGGTCTTTTCCAATGAGTCAGCTCTTTGCATCAGGTGGCCAAAGTATTGGAGTTTCAGCTTTAGCATCAGTCCTTCCAAAGAACACCCAGGACTGATCTCCTTTAGGTTGGACTGGTTGGATCTCCTTGCAGTCCAAGGGACTCTCAAGAGTCTTCTCCAGCACCACAGTTCAAAAGCATCAATTCTTTGGCACTCAGCTTTCTTTATCTTGGTTAGTGTGTCTGGAGTATGTGCAAGTTTTGTATTCATTTACTTGAATAAAATCTTATCAGCTATCCAGGTTACTCTTGCATTTATCTGAGATAGTATGTTCCACTTTCATCAACGTGGGTTTCTCTTCTGTTCAGCAATGGTTATGACACAGTAGAATTTGAAAAAAAAAAAAAAAAAAACTTGCGTGTGTAGTTATTGTGCTTCTAGAGTTTGAAAAATATGGGCTGTACTTTACTAATTGTTCTTGTGCTCGGTTGCTCAGTCATGTCTGACTCTTTGCGACCCTGTGGAGTGCAGCCTGCCAGGCTCCTCCATCCATGGAATTCTCCAGGCAAGAATACTGGAGTAGGTTGCCGTTTCCTTCTCCAACCAGTTGTTCTTAACTGGAAGTTTATGGAAAATTATTATGCACCAAATCACCATAATAAATGATTGGCCAATAGACAGATGTAAAAAAATATATATATTTATTTGGTTGTACCAGGTCTTATGGAAAAGGCAATGGCAACCCACTCCAGTACTCTTGCCTGGAAAATCCCATGGATGGAAGAGCCTGGTGGGTTGCAGTCCATGGGGTCGCTAAGAGTCAGACACAACTGAGCAACTTCACTTTCATGCATTGGAGAAGGAAATGGCAACCCACTCCAGTGTTCTTGCCTGGAGAATCCCAGGGCCGGGGGAGCCTGGTGGGCTGCCATCTATGGGGTCGCACAGAGTCAGACATGACTGTAGGGACTTAGCGGTAGCAGCAGTTCTTAGTTGCAGGAGGCAGGATCTTTGATCTTTGTTGTGATATGCATGTTCTTTTTAGTTGTACCATGAGAACTCTGACTTGTAGCATGTGGGATCTATTTCCCCAACCAGGGATCAAACCTGGCCCTCCTGCATTTGGGAGCTCGGAGTCTTACCACTGAGGGGAACGTCCCAGTAAACAGACATTTAGCTGGAAAACAAATAAGTTTTCCCTTAGACATTTGAATATATACAAACTTAATTTCAAAGTAGAGTATTTAGGATTCTTTTTAATTTTTTTTTTGAAAAACATACTTTGCGTGTGAATTACACATATAAATGAAAAACTGTTTGGTCATGAAAAAGTATTATTCCTATTAAGTTTGTTTCAAGTATGATTGTAAGCCACAGAAGTAATTTCTAACAGTAAAGAAGAGAGAGTGAGCCACGAAGGCCATCCTTGATTTTCACCCTGGCTCTTTCTTTGTTTATGTTAAAAGTGAAAGTGAAATTGCTCAGTCATGTATGACTCTTTGCGACCCCATGGACTGTGGCCTACCAGGCTCCTCCGTCCATGGGATTCTCCAGGCAAGAGTAGTGGAGTGGGCTGCCATTTCCTTCTCCATCGTTTATGTTGACATCCTGCTATTTTCGTATTCTAAGCAGTTTTCTTTCCCTGAATCAGTGGCTAAATAATTGCAGTGTAATAACAGGAATATATCCCTGTGATAAACACCTAGTTTTTACAGATTGTATTGTCCTTGTGTGTGCAATGGAAAATTCATTTATTTAAATGTCATAAGAGACTGCTTTGATTAATGCTATCAGTGACTTAGAATGAGATGCTGTTTCCTGAGATAAAAGAAAGAGTTGTGATGCTAAACAGAGTTCAGTAGAAACTGAACAGGGGGAAAAACACTTAGGTTCTCTTTTATTATTTAGAGATTTATGTATGTGGTAACTGTCAGAGTCAAGGGAAAAATAATTTTGTGTCTGAGGTGAAGGAAAATTAACAACTCGTGAATATACCCCACGTCATTAAACCGTATTTAAAGATATATTGTCTTATCAATATAGCCCATGTCATTAAAACAATGAAAGGTTCTGTTTTATCATTTGATAAAAGTAGAATTTTATCAAATTCTACTGTATCATAAGCACTGCTGAACAGAAGAGAAACCCAAGTAATGAAGAATGTAATTTATAGGTGATAAAACAGATGAAGAATGCAATTTAGATGTAATTATAGAAACATTCATTTCAATATCTTAGTTTTTACAGTTCAGTTCAGTTCAGTCGCTCAGTCGTATCCGACTCTTTGTGACCCCATGAATCACAGCACGCCAGGCATCCCTGTCCATCACCAACTCTCAGAGTTCATTCAGACTCACGTGCATCGAGTCAGTGATGCCATCCGGCCATCTCATCCTCTGTCGTGCCCTTCTTCTCCTGCCCCCAATCCCTCCCAGCATCAGGGTCTTTTCCAATGAATCAACTCTTAGCATGAGGTGGCCAAAGGATTGGAGTTTCAGTCTCAGCATCAGTCCTTCCAATGAACACCCAGGACTGGTCTCCTTTAGGGTGGACTGGTTGGATCTCCCTGCAGTCCAAGGCACCTACAATTAATCTTTTTTTTTGGCTATGCTGGGTCTTTGTAGCTGTGCGTGGGCTTTCGTGGTGAGTAGGGCTACTCTCTAGTTGGGGTTCTTGTCTTGCTGTGGGGGCTTTGCCTGTTGTGACTCCCCAGTCTCTCAAGTAGGTGTGGCTCGTGGACTTCGCTGCCCCTTGGTATGTGGAATCCTCCCAGACCAGGGATCAAACCCGTGTCCCCCTGCACGGCCAGGTGGTTTCTTAACCAGTGGACCACTGGGGAAGTCCAATAATTTTTTTTTTAAGTAGAAAGTTTCTTATGAAACACCAAGATCAACCGTAGACAGCTGTGTAAGCAGAAGGGAGGGCTGGAAGAGAGGGGTCGCACCTCGTATAAAACCCCCAGAGCTCCCTGCGGTGACTGAAGGATGCTGGAAAGGGAATCGCGTCTCACTTGGGAGGTTGCTTCAATTAAGCTAGAACCTTGTGGTCCAGTGGTTAGGACTCTAGCTATCACCAATGACACTCTGGGTTCCCTGGTGGGGAAAGTAAGGTCCCTAACTTCAGGGGGGCAGAGGATGCGAAAATCTTTGGGACTTCCCTGGTGGCTCAGACACTTCAGAATCTGCCTTCGGTGCAGGAGACCCAGGTTCAATCCCTGGGTCGGGAAGATCCCTTGGAGAAAGAAGTGGCCACCCACTCCAGTATTCTTGCCTGGAGAACCCCCAAGGCCAGAGGAGCCTGGTGGGCTACAGTCCATGGGGTCACAAAGAATCAGACACGACTGAGCGATTAACACTTCACTTCAGGCTGGTGAAGGAGCAGTGGCAGGATTGGAGGGAAGAGGGAATTTGTCCTCTTACTTCTGCCTGAGTGTGTGTGTGTTTGTGTGTGGTCTTTCTCTGCCCCCCCTTTGCTGCAAGGAAACTATTTCAATAGCCAGGTGTGTGTGTGAGGTGTGTGCTGTGTGTGTGTGTGTGTGTGTGTCTGTGGTCTTGCTCTGCTCGCCTTTGCTGCAGGAAGCTGTTTCAGTAGCCAGGCCACTGATATGCTTGGGGTGGGTGATCACAGCAGGGCAGCCCAGTGTCCGCACCGTGGTGATGAACTGACGAAAAGTGTCTCCTTGGGTCTCACCTCCCTCTCCCTCTGGCATCTTCTCCCAAGCCCACACCCCGTCTAAACACCCAGCAGAGGGGAACCCCGTCCACCTTAGGAGACAAGACATAGACCAGGGTCTCAGAGGAGACACTGGGCAAAGAGGATTGCCTGATCCTGTCGAGGGAAGGGAAGTGTCCACAGTGCTTCTCCGCTGTTTGGGCTTTCTCCCCAGGGACCCGGCCCCTGGCTGGCGGCTGGGACTTCTAGCTGAGGGCTCCTCAGTCTTGGCAGTAGTGAGATTTGGGGGTCCGACTTTTCGTTTGTTGTGGGGTTGGGGAACCATCCACTGCATTGTTGAGCAGCATGGCTGCAGTCTACCCACGGGGTGCCCCCAGCATCTCCATCCTCCCGGTAGTAACAACCAGAAATAGCTGCAGAGGTTGCCATGTGTCTCCCGGGAGGCAACGCTAGACATGAGACGCTAGAGTCACAACGCTCCAGGTGAAAGCCCCATCCTGGAATCACACACACTCCTGGACTGGAACAACTAGAGACCCAAACAGCCCAACCTCTAAGGAGGAAGCAAGTGGAAAAACGCATACCCACTGAAGCAGAATTGCACAGATGGCCCAAAAATGTAAATGTTATTAAACATACTCAGTAAGATAATGGAAGAAGGCAGCAATATAAAACAGGTAATGGTAAGTCATGCAGATGAACCAAGTAGAAATGTGTAGTGTGGAAAACATGGTCCTGTGTGCTTAATCACTCAGACCCTTTTGTGACTCCACAAACTGAAGCCCACCAGGCTCTTCTGTCCATGGGATTCTCCAGGCAAGAATACTGGAGTGGGTGGCCATCTCCTTCTCCAGGGGATCCAAGGATCGAACCCAGGTCTCCTGCATTGCAGGCAGATTCTTTACCAACTGAGAAAAAGGCTCAGTTAAAATAAAGAATGAAGGCGATGGACTCAGTAGCGGAATGAATACAGCTGAAGAAAGCCTGCTGCATGGCTAAGCGGCAAGATAAGTTCTAAGACTTGCAAAAGTCCGACGTTCTCCGTCCCATGAAACATCAGACAAGTCTAAACAGGAGAGAATTAGAAACACCAAGGACGTGGTGAATAGAAGTAGAACTAGCAACACGTAGAGGAGACCCAGAAAGTGAAAGGAAAACCAGAGGAAGCATTGTCAGAAAAGAAGTCAGGAGAAGCCTCCATAATTAAAAAAAAAAAGAAAACGATTAAAAAAAAAAAAGAAGAAAACGAGACATGTTTGATGGAAATGGCTCCCACAGGAGGGCACATTAAGAGGGGACAAACTTCAAAGTGCAAAATGAAGGGAAATCATGAAGCTCCAAGGAGAAAGCAGGAGGTTTCCCAAGAACAAGAGTCAAACTGACAACACGTTTCTCAACACCAGCTCTACCCTCTGAGAGGTCAGTGTCGTGACTGAATGTCTGTGTCCTCCCCAGCTTCGTAACTTAAAGCCCTAGTCCTCTGTGTGATGATGTATGGAAGGTGATGGGGTCGTGAGAAGGGCGTCCTCATGATGGGATTGGTGCCTTTATAGGCAGGGAAGTCAGAGAGCCTGCTCTCTCAGTCTCTCCCTATACCCACGGAGGAAAGGGCAGGGGAGGACTCAGCTGGAAGGTTCTACCTGCAAGCCAGGAGGATTGATCGGTTGGCACCTTCACCTGGAACTTCTACCTTCCAGAACCACAGGGAAAGACATCTCTCTGTCGTTTAAGCCACCTCGGCCCTGGCATTGTGCTAGCCAACAATTTCATTCCAGTTTTTCCTGACAATCTTACAGAAAACCTGAATGACCTTCTTTGGCCATCCCAACATTTTCTTATGGCCCTGGGAGCGGACTAATGCAGTCAGACTAATATTTTTAGAATAACTTCAAACATTAGAAACCTTCCATCTAAGCGAAATGTCACTTAAATGTGAGAGTGTGACAAGAATATTTTCAGGTGTGCTAATTTTCAGAAGATTTCTCTAGACAAAAATCCACTTTGAAAATAGTCTGAAAAATTGGTCAACTCCAGGAAGAGGCTGTAAGAAATATACATGAAGGGAGGTGATATCTCCTAGGTTGATTTGTTGTTGTCTAATATAAGACCAGGGTAAGAAAAAAATAAGACAACAGAGATCTTAACCCACAGGTAAAATTCTAGACAGAATCAAATGGTGAGTGACGGTGGAGAGATTGAAGGCATAAGGGAACTTGCTTAAATACATATTCTATTGAAGAAAGACCGGCATACTCCTAAGTTTAAGAAACCAGTACTGAATAGGCTCCTTAGAAGAATAGCTATGACCAACCTAGACTCTGTATAAAAAAGCAGAGACATCACTTTGCCGACGAAGATGTTTATACTAAAAGGTAGGGTTTTTTCCAGTAGTCATGTATGGACGTGAGAGTTGGACCATAAAGAAGGCTGAGTACCAAAGAATTGATGCTTTTGAACAATGCTGTTGCAGAAGACTCTTGAGAGTCCCTTGAATGGCAAGGAGATCAAACTAGTCAATCTTAAAGGAAATCAACCTTGAATATTCATTGGAAGGACGAATGCTGAAACTGCAATACTCTGGCACCTGATGTGACTCATTAGAGAACAAAGACCCTGATGCTGGGAAAGATTGAGGGCAGGAGGAGAAGGGGGATCAGAGGATGAGATGGTTGGATGGCATCACTGATTCAATGGACATGAGTTTGAGCAAGCTCGGGGAGATGGTGAAGGACAGGGAGGCCTGGTGTGCTGCAGTCCATGGGGTTGCAAAGAGTCAGACACAACTGAGCTACTGAACCACAGGGAGCAACTGAATATCTTAATGAAGACTGACCATGAACAGAAGAAAAATAAAATGTGTTACATTTTACATCAGCCAAGGGAGGAAAAAAAAATCATCTATAGATAGGAAGCACAGAAAGAGTATAGAAACAAACATACATTATAGCAAGTAGAGATGTGTCATAGATGGTAGAACAAATGAATATATAAAAATTGGGAAATCCTATACTTACCAATTAAACGTTGGAGGCTACAAAATAACATTCAATCACTTGTTGCCAAGTAGAGTCATGCTTGTAAGCTAGAGAAAATGTGAAAGTAAGTGGACGTCCATTATGAAGCAGTGAACAATGGGCTAAGAAACTTAAAATAGGGCAATACAGATTTTAAGACATACCGTGAAGGAAAAAGAGGTGTAGTAGATTGTATAAGGAACACTGCTATAAGAATTCCAAATCACTATGACTCTGTATTATGGAGAAATACATCTACCGACAGCTGTAGTTTGTGATGCTTTTAAGAAATTGTTTGATAAAGCTTCCCCCCCAATACGATTATAAAGATCTGAAGGATATGACTAATAAGCTTGAGATATTATAGTTAGTTAAAACCCTATGACAGCAAACAGTATGCATTATTTTTTGCAAACTCACAGGGCATATATCTAAATAGTCCCGTCCTTAAACTTCCCATTGATTTTATTCTCCTTTTGCTATGGAACAGGGCTTCATATACTACAACATTTGCAGATGAAACGATTATCTACATACAAAAAACAATAGAATAAATAAACAGCTGTAATTAGAGTTCAGCAAGGTTGTTGGAAAGGAGATAAACTTAAAATAAGCTAAAGCAGTTGTGTATACCAGCAGATTGAATGTATAATCAAGCATAAGATACCATTCACAATGGCAGTAAAAGCAATCCAGTATCTTCTTTATGCACAGCAGCTATAAAGAAAAAATGTAAAATTCTCCTAAAGGACCTAGAAGGTAATTTGAATATGTGAAGAGACATTACTTTCTTGAGATGATGCATTTTAGTATTAAAGAGATGTCCGTTCTCCTAATTATTCTATAAATTCAATATTTCAGTTGGATTTCTCCAGAAACATGAAGAACACAACCTAAAATTTTTATCGAAGAATTTGATTTTCGGGGGGTCATTTCCATGAAAAAGGCAAAAGTATGACAAAAAATACTAAAGAGGGAAGACTTGCCCTAATAGACGCGATTGTGTTGTTCAACTGCTCAGTTGTATCCAACTCTTTGCAACCCCATGGACTGTAGTCCGCCAGGCTCCTCCATCCATGGAATTTTCCAGGCAGTAATACCGAGTGCTGCACTCAATATGCCAGCAAATTTGGAAAACTCAGCAGTGGCCACAGGACTGGAAAAGGTCAGTTTTCACTCCAATCCCAAAGAAAGGCAATGCCAAAGAATGCTCACACTGCCGCACAATTGCACTCATCTCACAAGCTAGTAAAGTAATGCTCAAAATTCTCCAAGCCAGGCTTCAGCAATATGTGAACTGTGAAATTCCAGATGTTCAAGCTGGTTTTAGAAAAGGCAGAGGAACCAGAGATCAAATTGCCAACATCCACTGGATCATGGAAAAAGCAAGAGAGTTCCAGGAAAACATCTATTTCTGCTTTATTGACTATGCAAAAACCTTTGACTGTGTGGATCACAATAAACTGTGGAAAATTCTTCAAGAGATGGGAATACCAGACCACCTGACCTGCCTCTTGAGAATTCTGTGTGCAGGTCAGGAAGCAACAGTTAGAACTGGACATGGAACAACAGACTGGTTCCAAATAGGAAAAGGAGTACATCAAGGCTGTATATTGTCACCCTGTTTATTTAACTTCTATGCAGAGTACATCTTGAGAACCACTGGGCTGGAAGAAGCACAAGCTGGAATCAAGATTGCCGGGAAAAATATCAATAACTCAGATATTCAGATGACACCATCCTTATGGCAGAAAGTGAAGAGGAACTCAAAAGCCTCTTGATGAAAGTGAAAGTGGAGAGTGAAAAAGTTGGCCTAAAGCTCAACATTCAGAAAACGAAGATCATGGCATCCGGTCCCATCACTTCATGGGAAATAGATGGGGAAACAGTGGAAACAGTGTCAGATTTCATTTTTGGGGGCTCCAAAATCACTGCAGATGGTGACTGCAGCCATGAAATTAAAAGACACTTACTCCTTGGAAGGAAAGTTATGACCAACCTAGACAGCATATTCAAAAGCAGGCACATTACTTTGCCAACACAGGTCCGTCTAGTCAAGGCTATGGTTTTTCCTGTGGTCATGTATGGATGTGAGAGTTGGACTGTGAAGAAGGCTGAGCGCCGAAGAATGGATGCTTTTGAACTGTGGTGTTGGATAAGACTCGTGAGAGTCCCTTGGACTGCAAGGAGATCCAACCAGTCCATTCTGAAGGAGATCAGCCCTGGGATTTCTTTGGAAGGACTGATGCTAAAGCTGAAACTCCAGTACTTTGGCCATCTCATGCGAAGAGTTGACTCATTGGAAAAGACTCTGATGCTGGGAGGGATTGGGGGCAAGAGGAGAAGGGGACAACAGAGGATGAGATGGCTGGATGGCAGCACTGACTCCATGGATGTGAGTCTGGGTGAACTCCGGGAGTTGGTGATGGACAGGGAGGCCTGGCGTGCTGCGATTCATGGGCTCACTAAGAGTTGGACAGGACTGAGCGACTGAACTGAACTGAATACCGAGTGAGTTGCCATTTCCTGCTCCAGTTACAGACATTAAAGCATACACAAAATCTTTTATAATCAAAACAGCACAGTTTGATATAAAGGACAAAAACATAAGACAACTGGGGTGTCTTAGAAAGACCCATGTGGAAACAGTACAAAAAATATGTGTAATTTAACCACTCTCAGTGGCAACCTACTCCAGTACTCTTGCCTGGAAAATCCCATGGACGAAGGAGCCTGGTGGGCTGCAGTCCATGGGGTCGCTAGGAGTCGGACACAACTGAGTGACCTCACTTTCACTTTTCACTTTCATGCATTGGAGAAGGAAATGGCAACCCACTCCAGTGTTCTTGCCTGGAGAATCCCAGGGACGGGGGAGCCTGGTGGGCTGCCATCTATGGGGTCACACAGAGTCAGACACGACTGAAGCGACTTAGCAGCAGTAGCGAAAGACCCAAATTTGTGCTCTGAGTATTAACTCCAGTAAATGTTTACAGCAGGTGTGCTGCGAGTCACATATGATAGGGTTCATCCTGGTGTTGTGTGTTTGGTCAGCAACCATAGACGTCCCTGAAGAGTGGGGAGAGAGACTGTGTATAGGAATGCAGAGGGTACACGCATGGGCCCCTTGTCCTGCGGTTGGAAGCCATGTACTCTGTGTATATACTGCCTTATGCATAGATCCAGACAGCAATGCTGAGTGAGAACAAGAAGCAGAATGTAACCTATCACACAAAACAGCTGTGCCCAGCATATGGCAACTCATGCAAAAAAAAAAAAATAATCATATAGACATGGCTTCATGGAAAATAGATGGGGAAACAATGGAAACAGTGACAGAATTTATTTTGCGGGGCTCCAAAATCACTGCAGTTGGTGACTGCAGCCTTAAAATTAAAAGATGCTTGCTCCTTGAAAGAAAAGCTGTGACCAACGTAGACAGCATATTAAAAAGCAGAGACATTACTCTGCCAACAAAGGTCTGTCTAGTCAAAGCTATGGTTTTTTCCAATAGTTGTGTATAGATGTGAGAGTTGAACTCTAAAGAAAGCTGAGCACCGAAGAATTGATGCTTTTGAAGTGTGGTCTTGGAGAAGACTCTTGAGAGTCCCTTGGACTGCAAGGAGATCCAACCAGTCCCTCCTAAAGAAATCAGCTCTGAATATTATTTGGAAGGACTGATGCTGAAGCTGAAACTCCAATACTTTGACCACCTGATGCAAAGAACTGACTCACTGGAAAAGACCCTGATGCTGGGAAAGATTGAAGGCAGGAGGAGAAGAAGATGAGATGCTTGGATGGCATCACCGACTCAATGGACATAAGTTTGGGTAAACTCCAGGCATTGGTGACGAACAGAGAAGCCTGGTGTTCTGCAGTCCACGGGGTCGCAAAAAGTCAGGCACGACTGAGTCACTGAAGTGAACTGATACGCACACATCTGGAGCTGAGAAGAGCAATGCACATTTTAACATGCACACGTATGACAAATGTGTGTTAGGAAGACTTGTTTCTGTGGGGATGAGAGGAGGACTGTGGACCAAGGAGAAGTCACGTACATTAGGGGTAAACGTGCTTGTTCATTTATACCTAACCCACGCCACCTTGAGGAAGTTCCCATGTGCAGGCAAATAATGATCATGTACCATGGTGTGCGATTTCCAGAATGAAAGAAGACAAAATTCGGTGATGACTTTGGTCGTCCAGCATCCAGTTCATTTAAAAATCTTGTGACAAGAACTGGATTCAGATTGCAAGGTGGGGAAACACCTCTCAGGTGGTGGGATTCGACAAGGCTGGAGGCCCTGGCAGACTCGACCTGCCCTGGGTGTGTCCTTGGGGGTGGGTTTCCATGGCGGGGCATCCTTAGCATCACATGATGCTGTTCATTCGATCAGTCATGTCTGACTCTTTGCGACCACGTGGACTGAAGCACGCCAGGCTTCCCTGTCCTTCACCAACTCCCTTCACTACAAGAACATAACGTGTCATACCTAGATTGTGGGCAATCTTACAGGGACATTGACTCAAGTTCTTCACGATACAAATGACACAGGAGAAAAAATGCTGGGGAAGTAACAGAAGTTTTAGCTGACATACCAGTCATAGGAGTCATGACTCACATTAGCTACTGACACTTTCTCTTTCTGCAGGAAGTGAAAAAAAAAAAATGAACATGGCTGGTATGAAATGATACTTAGGAATATTTGTTAATTTTGTCTGTGGTATTGTGGTTGAGTTTTTAAAAGCCCAAATTAGAGATAGCTGGTGAAGAAAGTTTTTGGTAAAGGATGATATTTTGACTCAGGATGGCCAAGCATTCTGGTTTGCCTGGGACTGAGTGCCTGAGGTACGGGACTTGCAGTGCCAAGATTAGGATGTTGTTGTTGCTGCTCAGTCACTGAGTCATGTCTGACTCTTTGTGACCCCATGGACTGCAGCATGCCAGGCCTCCCTGTCCATCACCAACTCCCAGAGCTTGTTCAAACCCCTGCCCATCAAGCCGGTGATGCCATCCAACCATCTCATCCTCTGTCATCCCCTTCTCCTGCCCTCACTCTTTCCCAGTATCAGGGTCTGTTCCAATGAGTCAGCTCTTCACATCAGGTGGTCAAAGTACTACAGCCTCAGCTTCAGTATCACATCATTTTAGCTTCACATAATTAGAGAGAAAGGGCTGGGAAGAGTTTTATCTCCTTAAAGAATTGCAATTCCAGAGGCACAGAAAAGATAGCCCTCTTCATTTCTTTTCACTCTCTGTGTCCCTCCTCGGCAGACAGAATGACTTGCAAAGATCTGTTTGGACTGGTAAACACATCCTGCCTGTTGACTGAGAGCATCACTTGCCTCTTTCCTGGAAAAATGCATTTACAGTTGGAACAGCAGGCTCAGCTGTGCAAAGGAAGCACCTCCTGGCTTAGCTGAGATGGGAGAGAGCCAGAGCAGAGAGCTGCAGAAATGGGGAGGTGGCCCGAAAAAGCCTTTCTTTCCACGCTGTACAAACAGAGGTGGGAGAGATGAAAAAAGGCCAAGATTTGGAGCAAGTCCAGGCTCTCTCCGGCTTCTCGGAACTCCTTTCCAATCCTAGGGGAAAACCAAGGATTAATAACACAAGAGCTTGCCAGTGTCCTAAGGTTAAGCTCATATTTTCAAAGGACAGTAATTACAGGATCACACACACATGAGCATTAAACTTGGACACGAGAGTTAATTTTCCCTTCCAGTTGTGTAGAAAGGTCGAGTCTGACCATAGAAATCAAAGGCGCTGAAATGTGAGCACATTTTATAAAGAATCTTCTTGGGGATGCCTTGAAGGGAGTACTCAGCTGAGAGAATCAAGACGGACTCTCTTTGGAAATAGAATTATCTCCCAGCACGGGACTCAAGTGACAGAACATGATAAAGCCAGCACTGGGGGTACTTGCTCAGCCTCCATGTGGTTGCCGGGTGTCCTGAGCCCCTGCTGAGACTTCCTGACTGCCCAGCATCCCAGAGTGTGGTCTCAGAATACCTTGCATGGTCTCTGAGTCTCCCGTCCCCCAAGACCAACTGGGACCCTGTTCTCCAGTCTTCCGGGGGGTCCTTGGAGCCACAGAGCAGAAGGGGCTTCAAGTTTCATCTGCAAGAACACTGGATTCCGAATATCATTTCATGGAACAGATATATCCTGCTGTTAAAACATTAGCAGTCAGAGACTTCCCTGGTGGTTCAGTAGCTAGGACCTCACCTTCCACTGGTGGGGAGAGGGGGGTTTGTGTGTTCCACCCCTCATTGGGGAGCTGGGATGCTACATGCCTTGAGGCCAAAAACACCAAAATGGAAAAACAGAAACAAGGTTGTAACAAATTCTATAAAGACTAAAAAAAATGGATGAAAGTCAAAGTCGCTCAGTCGTGTCCAACTCTGTGACCGCATGGATTATACAGTCCATGAGCATTCTCCAAGCCAGAATACTGGATTCCCTTCTCCAGGGGAACGTTCCAACCCAGGGATCAAACCCAGGTCTCCTGCATTGCAGGTGGATTCTTTACCAGCTGAGCCACCAGGGAAGCCCAAGAATACTGGAGTGGGTCAGATCAGATCAGATCAGTCTCTCAGTCATGTCCAACTCTTTGCGACCCCATGAATCACAGCACGCCAGGCCTCCCTGTCCATCACCAACTCCCGGAGTTCACTCAGACTCATGTCCATCGAGTCAGCGACACCATCCAGCCATCTCATCCTCTGTCGTCCCCTTCTCCTCTTGCCCCCAATCCCTCCCAGCATCAGTCTTTTCCAATGAGTCAACTCTTCCCATGAGGTGGCCAAAGTACTGGAGTTTCAGCTTTGGGATCATTCCTTCCAAAGAAATCCCAGGGCTGATCTCCTTCAGAATGGACTGGTTGGATCTCCTTGCAGTCCATGGGACTCTCAAGAGTCTTCTCCAACACCACAGTTCAAAAGCATCAAATCTTTGGCGCTCAGCCTTCTTCACAGTCCAACTCTCACATCCATATATGACCACAGGAAAAACCATAGCCTTGCCTAGACGGACCTTTGTTAGCAAAGTAATGTCTCTGCTTTTGCATATGCTATCTAGGTTGGTCATAACTTTTCTTCCAAGGAGTAAGCGTCTTTTAATTTCATGACTATGACAATGATAAGACAGGCTAAATGTCTGCTTCCTGTCTATTATCACCACTCACTGGCAATTCTGTGCAAGGTTACTGATAAAGTATTGCACAACTCAGGGTGTGGGTTCCACCTACTTCATGCCCTAACCCTTACAATCCTGCTGCAAAGTTAAATGCTCTCCACATGCATAAGAGGATTTTTCCTTGTTATTAAGCACTTAAGCACTTGGAGAAAGGGTTTAACCCAATTTAATGCCAAAAAAGGAGATCTTGTAGGCGTTTTCTGATCACTCCACATTCTTGCTACCCACTCATATTTCATTTGAGGCCAGCTCGTTCCAGTTCTTCGAGCTGAGAAATCTCCAGTCATTCTTTGTTGCCATTCAGCCGCTCAGTCGTGTCCGACTCTTTGCGACCCCATGGACTGCAGCACGCCAGGCTTCCCTGTCCTTCACCATCTCCTGGAGCTTGCTCAGACTCACGTCCATCAAGTCGGTGATGCCATCCAGCCATCTCATCCTCTGTCACCCCCTTCTCCTCCTGCTTTCAATCTTTCCCAGCATCAGAGTATTTTCCAATGAGTTAGCTCTTGGCATCAGGTGGCCAAAGTATTGGAGCTTCAGCTTCAGTCCTTCCAATGAATATTCAGGGTTAATTTCATTTAGGATGGACTGACTCAATCTCTTTGCTTATTCTTTGCCTGCAAAAATTATTCTCTCCTCAACAGTATGATATGACTACTTACCTAACTATTAACATTAATTAAAGCTAAATCTTTGCCTTTAAACATGGATTTACATGTTTCTTTTACCTCATAGGAGCTAGTCATCCATCTTTATTTTAACTCTTGGCTATTTTGTTTGTGTCCTTCAAAATGAAATAAAATATTTCTGGTTGATGAAGGGACAATACCCCTTAAATTTATATGTAACTTGAATAATGATTTTCATCAATATGGCTTGGTGCAGTTCATGGGGTCGCACAGACTCGGATACAACTGGGAGACTAAACTGAACTGAACTGAGGGAAAAGTTAGCCAGTGAAAGAGGTATCTGATTAACTCAAAGATGTTTTAATTTGTAACAGGAAGTAGACTACTGTCTAATTTTAGGCACTTTGTTTTGTGGAGTTGGGGACTGGGGAGTTTTGATTCATGCCATACGACTCAGCAATCCCACTGCTGGGCATACACACGAAGGTAACCAGAATTGAAAGAGATATGTGTACCCCAATGTTCATCACAGCGCTGTTTACAATAGCCAGGACATGGAGGCAACCTAGATATCCATCGGCAGATGAATGGATAAGAAGGCTGTGGTACATATACACAGTGGAGTATTACTCAGCCATTAAAAAGAATGCATTTGAATCAGATCTAATGAGGTGGATCAAACTGGAGCCTATTACACAGAGTGAAGTAAGTCAGAAAGAAAAACACCAATACAGTATACTAATGCATATATATGGAATTTAGAAAGATGGTAACAATGACCCTATATGCGAGACAGCAAAAGAGACACAGATGTACAGAACAGTCTTTTGGACTCTGTGGGAGAAGGCCAGGGTGGGATGATCTGAGAGAATAGCATTGAAACATGTATATTATCATATGTGAAACAGATCGCCAGTCCGGGTTCGATGCATGAGACAGGGTGCTCGGGGCTGGTGCACTGGGATGACCTAGAGGGGTGGGATGGGGAGGGAGGTGGGAGGGGGGTTCAGGATGGGAACACATGTACACCTGTGGCAGATTCATGTCAGTGTATGGCAAAAGCCAGCACAATATTGTAATTAGCCTCCAATTAAAATAAATAAATCAATTTTTAAAACCTTATGTATAAGCAGCAGTGTCCGTATCGTTCCTCTCGCTCAGTCGTGTCTGACTCTTTTCGCGCCTGCGGACTACAGCACTCCAGGCTCCTGTGTCCTCTGTGCTCCTGTGTTGTCTACTGCCTCCTGGAGTTTGCTCAGATGCATGCCCATTGAGCCTGTGTTGCTGTCTAACCGTCTCACCCTCTGCTGCCCCCTTTTCTCCTTTTGCCTTCAGTCTTTCCCAGCATCAGGGTGGGATGTCCATAGTGAAAGCGAAAGGGAAAGTCGCTCAGTCGTGTCTGACTCTTCGCGACCCCATGGACTATACAGTCCATGGAATTCTCCAGGCCAGAAGACTGGAGTGCGTAGCTGTTGTCTTCTCCAGGGGATCTTCCCAACCCAGCGATCGAACCCAGGTCTTCCACACTGCAGCTGGATTCTTTACCAGCTGAGCCATAAGGGATGTCCGTAGCCAAAGATATTTTTGGAGGTCAGATTTTTACATTGAACATTCCGGCTTGTTGAAATTCAGTGAGTTTTCAGTCAGCATATTCTGTGTTAAACTTTTACATCAAGAACCTTCAAAATCATTTGAGTATATTGCCCGTCATTTCTACCCTTAATTTTATCTACACGTGAGCCAAATAAAACACAGTGGAGAAATCCTCACGGACTCTCTGTTTGTTCCATTTCCAATGAGAACAGTTATCCTGCACGCTCACACTTAAGAACTGCTCTGACATTATCAGCTGCTCAGCTGGGAGAGCTCCCCCTGAAAGGGCAACTTGCTCCGACAACAGGAAGACTTAGAAAGGGAAACAGACATACACCCTCCGTCCTCAGTGGGGGAGTAATTCATATGAGAACAATGCTCCATGTGCTAAGTGCTGTCCTGTGTTGGAGGGCACCTTGTAAGCAAAGGTACGTCTCATTAGCTTTCAGTCAAGTTGTAAGAGGTAGAATTTGGAGGCTTCTAAATTGTACTGTAACTCGTGCTGAATTAGTGCAGAATCCAAGAATGGCGGTTAGCAGTGAGAGCGGGCGGTCCCTCCAAGGTGCAAGTCTAAAGTGATGCCTGTAGAAGGGAAGGAGAAACACTGGCCTGGATTTCCCCCCGTCCCACCCTGAGCTGTTGAATGGGGCTTCAGTTCCACAGCTACCTTTCCTCCTGGTGATGTTTACATTGTTTGGGAGGGAGGAAGTGATTTAGGAGGGAGGAAGTGGTTTAAAACACTGCCTTCGCCTGTAACCCAGGCCTACATGTTGCTATTTGGACAGGATCGCTCACAATGGGCTGTGAACAGAGAACTTTTAACCATTTCCATTTTCAAGGTTCGAAGGAAACCTCTGAAAAACGTAGAGAGCATACTAAAAAGCAGAGACATCACTTTGCCAACAAAGGTCCATCTAGTCAAAGCTATGGTTTTCCCAGTAGACACGTATGGATGTGAGAGTTGGACCATAAAGAACACTGAAGAATTGATGCTTTTGAACTGTGGTGTTGGAGAAGACTCTTGAGAGTCCCTTGGACTGCAAGGAGATCCAACCAGTCCATCCTAAAGGAAATCAGTCCTGAATATTCATTGAAAGGACTGATGCTAAAGCTGAAGCTCCAGTACTTTGGCCACCTGATGCGCAGAGCTGACTCATTGGAAAAGACCCTGATGCTGGGAAAGATTGAAGGCAGGAGGAGAAGGGGACGACAGAGGATGAAATGGTTGGATGGCATCACTGACTCAATGGACATGAATTTGAACAAACTCTGGGCAGTAGTAAAGGACAGGGAAGCCTGGCGTGCTGCAGTCCATGGCATTGCAAAGAGTTGAACCATAACAACAAATTTTCAGAGTCGTGGTACTCAGTCTGTTCTTATGCCTTTCACAATGAACACATAAGGAAGATGCGGGCATTCCTGCAGAGTGTTCACGATTTCCTGGAAGATTTGCTTGAGCGTTCTTATTTAGGATTTTGACTGTTTTGACCAAGAATATCTGTCATGTGTAGTGAAATCCAATTGTAAGTGGTGGGTGACTTTCTCACTGAGAGCAGCTCTTGAGATCTGTGGATGTCTTGTGTAACTAGAGACTCACTTCATGAAGTGTTGATGACTCTGTAAGGGGTAGTCAGGTGACAGAAAAAGGCCTTTTTTTTGAGCAGGTTATTGCCCTGGGGCGTGGGCCAGGTGGGAGTGGTGGATGTCTGTGCCTGAGTGTGCCAATCCCGGCCATTTAACATGGTGTGGGTGGGGTCTACCCAGCAGCAGGTGGTATTTCTCAGAGGTGGGCATTGCTCAGGAACCCTCTGGTGGTGCTGAATGTCTGGGGAAGGCAAGCTGGCATTGACAGAGGATTGAGAAGAGGCATGGGCTTCCCAGGTGGCACAGCAGTAAAGAATCTGCCTGCCACGCAGGAGGTACAAGCTTCATCCCTGGGTCAGGAAGATCCCCTGGAGAAGGGAAGGACAACCCAGTCCAGTCTTCTTGCCTGGAGGATCCCATGGACAGAGGAGCCTGGTGGGTTATGGTCTGTAGGGTTGCAAAGAGTCAGACTCAACTGAGGACTGAGCACACACGCTTGAGGTCTTTAGAAGAGCTTGTTAATCCAGTGGAAATCTACCCAGCTAAGGGTTCAAGGACAGCACAGGTGTGTTTTCACAGCCACTTGTCATGCTGTTTCCAAGTAAATCTCCTCACCGGAGCATGTCTGTGACTGTGCTGCTTGGCACACTTACTACCCAGCAGCTGGCTCTCATAGAAAATGCCTCCTCGCCAGCCTCGAGGAGAGGTTACAACAGTAACCCTCTGGAGAGCGTTCCCGCCTTCTCCCTGGGATGAGCGAAGCTTAAGAGACCAGCTGAGAGGCAGAATCCACACCAGAAGCAAAACAAAAACAATTCTGATGCTGTCTCTTAGCTCCCTTCCTTCCTCCGATGTCGACTTTTTTTATGTCCTGGTTTTCCACCTTTATTCTTATTAGCCATGTCTTTTTGAACACACACACGGGTACAGGCTTAAAAGAAATAGAAGAGCAAAGCAAAGCATGCCAAAGTAATCGAGGGCCACCCTCTGCAGAAATTCTTCATAGCCTTCAGCGCCCTTTCTGAAATTTTAAATGTACAGACAAGCAGAAAAGTACATATGTGTATGCCGTTCATGCATGTAAGATGTTTTATATACCTGAACAGCCTCAGTTTGTGACTATTTGGGTTGTGATCAGGGTGATCATGTTCCCTTCGCCATAACCTGAGAAGGAGCACACTGGGGTCTGCTCCGCTTTCCTCCTCGCCGTCTCAGAAAACTAGCCAGCTGTGTCTTCCGCCGTGCATGTTCATATTTGCCAATCTGGACTTGTGAAATTTAAATTTCTCTTTTTAAGGGACATTTCCTGAAACAGAATGAACTATCATTTATGACTGTAAGTCATTGCTGTTTCTTTTATGCGACCTGCCTGTTTGTATCTTTTGCTCATTTCTTTTTGAGTTGAGTTTTTTTAATTTGATTTGAAATCTTTATATATTAAGGGAATTAGTCTCCTTTCTTTTGTGTGAGTTACACATATTTTCTGTTTCCTCTTTAAGCAGGATAGTGACTTTTGAGATACACAAATACAGACACTTTTGACATCTTACAGACAGGCCAGGTATACGTCTTTAAAGAATTTTCATATGAATGGATTTTGAATTTCATCCCATGCCTTTCCAGATCCCCACTAAACATAACCTTTTGTAAAAGATGGACTTCCCTGGTGGCTCAGACGGTAAAGTGTCTGTCTACAATGCGGGAGACCTGGGTTCCCTCCCTGGATCGGGAAGATACATTGGAGAAGGAAATGGCAATCCACTCCAGTACTATTGCCTGGAAAATCCCATGGACAAAGGAGCCTGGTAGCCTACACAATCCATGGGGTGGCAAAGAGTCGGACACGACTGAGTGACTTCACTTTCCTTTGTAAAAGATGGTTAATAATTCAGTAACTCTCCTTCAGCGACTTCTTTCTTGAAGATAATGCTTAATAAAATAGCTTCTGATTTCTATTAATATTTTGCTTGTGTTAATAAATATGATTGTTTTTTTCTTTATTTTACACGTGGCAAATTGGTTAGAATTTTGTATAAATATTAACTCAGTGTTGCAAAATGAAGAAAATATTTATCTATATTGTGTCCCAATTTAGTTAGTTTGACTATAATATTTAAGGGGCTTCCCTGGTGGCTCAGCTGGTAAAGAATCTGCCCTCAAGGTGGGAGACCAGGTTTTGAACCCTGGGTTGGGAAGATCTCCTGGAGGAGGGCATGGCAACCCACTCCAGTATTCTTGAGCCTGGAGAATCCCATGGACACAGGAGCCTGATGGGCTACAGTTCATAGGGTAGGCAAAGAGTCAGACACTACTGAATGACTATCACTACAACTGTAATACTGAAACAGCAGTTTCATGGAATAAACACACCAGTTCAGTTCATTTCAGTAGCTCAGTCCTGTCCGACTCTTTGTGACCCCATGAATTACAGCACGCCAGGCCTCCCTGTCCATCACCAACTCCCGGATTTCACTCAAACACACAACTCCCCTTTAAATTTATTCCCCCATTGACTGGATTTCTTCTCTCCATTTCCCTGGATGAAATATCTGGCAAGACCAAAAGCTTTTCTGTTTATTCTTGGGTAGTACTGCTTAGCAATGTTAATACTAATTATTAATGTGTGGATTATGCTGGTGGGTAGTAGTAATGATTAATTTGGTAAGTTAAAATTGGGTTGCCCCCAAAAGTTTCAGTTTATTCGTAAGATGTTTTATTAATAGGGAAACCTGAATTTGCTTTTTGGCCAAACCAATACTTAGTTTTAATTAACTAAATAGTATGAATGTTCATCTTAAAGTCACTATTGTACTCAGATCTCTGTGTATGTAAATTTCAATATTCCTGCGGCTTATTTACACCAGATCAAGAGAAAGGAGCCTTCTGTGTTCCTGTCCTCTCTCACACAATTACAACCCTTCTAACTTGTACTCTCCCATTAATGTCAAGGGATCCATAGCTATTCCGTCATCCTGCTACAGCAACAAGAAAACATCTTTTCTACTTTTTAGTTCTTCGCCTCACCACAAGTCACTTCATATGCTTCATCATCATTATTTGTAATTTTATAGTATGCTTCCTCTACGTTAGGAGTGATAACACTCATTGTACTTCTCAGTGGTCTTATTATCAGTCATTTAATTTTAATTGTAAATTTCCCAATTTAAGTGCTCATTGCTGTTTCTTCTCCCCCTGTTATCACATCCATAGTTTTTTTTTGCAGTACAGGGCTTTGCTTGTTTTTCTTCAGAGAAGATACATGGTTGGATCGAGTGCTTGGATAATCATAGGATTTATTTATTTATTTTCCTTCTCTTTCATCCTCACAGTAAAAAGATAGATGACCCAAGTGGAGAAAGATTTTAAAGTTAGGATGATTCCTTAAAAATAAACCAAAACCATAAGTGTCAAAACTGACCCTTACAGATGAGATAAACTTGTCTTAGCAGTACAAAGCTGCTACTCTCAGTAGGAGCACTTAGCAACACAAACAACCCCTGCTTACAAGACCGCGCGTTTCCAGACAGTAAGAATGGTTTCAGCCTCATGGTATGTTTTATATTTCATTAAGTCTTAAATGTTAGCGATTCATAGTAGAGATGACATAGCTAAATCTTAAACAGGTTCCTGGGTCAAATATAAGCCTATAACTTTACGACACAATCTTTTCTTTCGATTGCAGTAATTAAACATTGAGTGGGTTGCCAACTTTTAAAAAGAAGAGTATTCACTTAAAAAAAAAAATCCACATTTTCCCGCTCTCCTTGAAAAACTAGAAAAGCCGGTAACGCTGGTCATGCATGTGTACTCTGTACCATCTTGCTGAGGCTGACAAAACTACCCAGGGTGATAACCTTTGAATTTCTGCCCAGATGTTTCTCTACACTTTGCACTGCCCATGAGCACTGGAACCCACAATGCCTGATAAAGATGGGTGCATCTCATCCAGAAGAGAGGACCAAACCTGAGTGGAGTCCAAGCATCACTCCTTCATGACGCCTGCTTTGAAAGACCCTGCTGCTACTGCTGCTAAGTCCCTTCAGTCGTGTCCGACTCTGTGCAACCCCGTAGACGGCAGCCCACTAGCCCACCAGGCTCCCCCGTGCCTGGGATTCTCCAGGCAAGAACACTGGAGTGGGTTGCCATTTCCTTCTCCAGTGCATGAAAGTGAAAAGTGAAAGTGAAGTCGCTCAGTCGCGTCCTACCCTCAGCGGCCCCATGGACTGCAGCCCACCAGGCTCCTCTGTCCATGGGATTTTCCAGGCAAGAGTACTGGAGTGGGGTGCCATTGCCTTCTCCTTGAAAGACCCTACCGCCCCTCTATTTTCCTTTTTCTTGCTCTTTTTTGTATTGCAAACATATAGCTATTTTCACAGGTCTCCAAATGCATGACGATTTGATTTTTAAATTTATTTTATTACGGATACTGCAGGTAATGAACATTTCTTTCCCCCAGTTGTTCAGACAAAAAGCACGGAGTGGGTCCACGTTGATTGGCTTCATGGACGTTGGAGCCGACTTGAGAGAGCCTGCCTGGGATACCTGCAGGATGCTGGTGAGCAGATAGAAGGGTTGGGCCCCCTGGAAGGGCTTGTGTTTGACAAATGACAAGGCCTCCAGCGGAGCTGGTCTGGAGTGACAGGTATCCTCAATGCCTAGCAGGTATCCTGACTGAGCCACACTGCAGTGCCATGTTCCTCTAATCTTATCTGTGGCCTTTCTTTCAGTTTTTATTTCTCTAATACCCCTCTATGCTGTTGCTTAGTTGCTGAGTCATGTCCGACTCTTTTGCAACCCCTGTGGACTGTAGCCCACCAGGCTTCTCTGTCCGTGGGATTCTGCAGGCAGGAATCCTGGAGTGGGTTGCCCTTTCCTTCTCCAGGGGAGGGTCTCAAACAACGTTTCCTACATTGGCAGACAGATTCTTTACCACTGAGTCACCTGCAAAGCCACTAATAGCCCTGAAGGGCTACTTTCCATTGCTTGCTAGGACCTCTCTGGAGGAAAAGTCTTCTTTTATGGTGGGAAAAAAAAAAAGAATGTCCTGTCCTAAAGCCATTCATCTTAACATGTTCTTTAATTTCTGTTCCCACCATGAAACTTTTAAAATGTGTGTGTGTGTGTGTGTGTGTGTGTGTGTGTGTGAAAGTCACTCAGTTGTGTCTGACTCTTTGTGACCCCATGGACTATACAGTCCATGGAACTCTCCAGGCCAGAATACTAGAGTGGGTAGACTTTTCCTTCTCCAGGGGATCTTCCCAACCCGGGGATCAAACCCAAGTCTCCCGCATTGCAGGTGGATTCTTTACCAGCTGAGCCACCAGGGAAGCCCAAGAACACTGGAGTGGATAGTCTATCCCTTCTCCAGCGGATCTTCCTGACCCAGGGATTGAACCGGGGTCTCCTGCGTTGCAGGCAGATTCTTTACCAGCTGAGCTATTTATTGGGTCTTAGTTGTGCCCTGTGTGATCTGGTTCCCTGACTGAGGATGGAACCCAAGCCCCCTGCATTGGGAGCAGAGTCTTAGCCACTGGACCACCAGGGAAGTCCCCCCAGTATAAAGTTTTTGATGTTGAAATCAGGTCTGGGTGGTCCATGATGGTTGTTCATGTTAAGTGGGTCTCTCTTGTCTTTCCCAGTGTGGGTTACTCTGATGATGGGATTTAAACAGAACCTTTTCCACAGTATTTTGAAGAGACATTTCACCCTTTATTTGCATCTGAAGAAACAGGAGCTCTCGTCCCTCAGAGTTGTGTGATCTTGGCGGGGGAGGGGCAGGCGGGTGATGCATGGCATTGCTAATATTTCCATTCCTCAGTTTCCCTCATGTGCAGACAATGGTAGTTGCAACTCATATTGCTGTTGGGGGGCTACATGAGCGCTAACATGTGGAAAAGGCTTAGAACAGTAGCTGGTACATAGCAAGCTGATGTGTTTGTGGCTACCATAGTAATAATAGTTTAATAATAATAAAATAGTAATTCAGTTCAGTCGCTCAGTCGTGTCTGACTCTTTGCAACCCCATGGACTGCAGCATGCCAGGCCTCCCTGTCCATCACCAACTCCTGGAATTTACTCAAGCTCATGTCCATGGAGTTGGTGATGCCATCCAACCATCCTATCCTCTGTCGTCCCCTTCTCCTCCCGCCTTCAATCATTCCCAGCATCAGGATCTTTCCCAATAAGTCAGTTCTTCACATCAGCTGGCCAAAGTATTGGAGTTTCAGCTTCAGCATCAGTCCTTCCGGTGAATATTCAGGACTGATTTCCTCTAGGATGCACTGATTGGATCTCCTTGCTGTCCAAGCAATTCTCAAGAGTCTTCTCTAGCACCACAATTCAAAAGCATTAATTCTTTGGTGCTCAGCTTTCTTTATAGTCCAATTCTCACATCCATACATGACTACTGCAAAAACCACAGCCTCGACTAGACGGACCTTTTTGGCAATTAAATATCAATAAAAATTTTAAGCTGTTCCAAGTGGAAGCCACTTCCAGGGTCATTATACTTCTGGAATATTTTTCCTAGAGAAGGGGTGTTTCTGATGTGTTATGCTGCCTGATGAAGTGCTAGTCACTCAGTTGTGTCCAACTTTTTACAACCCCATGGACTGTAGCCCACCAGGTTCCTCTGTCCATGGGATTTCACAGGCAAAAATACTGGAGTTGATTGTTGTTCCCTTCTGCAGGGGATCTTCCTGATGCGGGGAGTGAAGCCGAGTCTCCACCGCAGGCTGATTCTTTACCATCTGAGCCACCAGGGAAATCCAATAATATTAAAAGAGTAATTAAGTATCAATAAAACTTGTAACATGTTCCAAATAGGAGCTACTTCCAAATGCATTATACTCCTGGGATATTTTTCCTATGGAAGGTGTATTTCTGAGATATTGCCTCAGAACATTGGCCCAATGTTGATGGCCTTTTCTGAAATGGAACCTCACAGTGCCAAGAATATGTGTCTTTTCTTTGTCATCTAGAAAGATTTGTTATATAAATATGCTAAACAAATGGTAACATTGATGTAATGATTTTCCACTTGTCAGGGTAGTCTTTGAGGAAAGAGGTACAAATTTCCTGAAATGCCTGCAGGACACTATGTAATATTTTTATTACATTGAAGGTCATATTGAAGACATTTTTGATGAGTGTATTTGCTGAGAAATCAAGTCCATTATGCCATACATCGAAAGGTCAGCTGGCTGCCCCTTTTTACTTAAGAGATGCTCTTCAAAATCTTTTTCTGTAGAAAGTGATGGGCTTTTTAAAATCAACATTATAGTTTTTAAAATACTAATAGAAGTAACCTAGATGTTCATTAATAGGATCGTGTTTAAAAAGTTTTGGTGACAGCTATACAACTGTGCAAAATGCAGTCGTTTTAAATGAGAAGGCATATTAACATGTTTAGTATGTTTAACATGTTTAATATTTAATATTTAATATTAATGTTTAATTTTTTAGAGGGCTCAGAGAAAGCATATGTATGATAATTTCATCTTTGGAAAATTACTGTATTTATAACCATATCTCTAGCTACATGTATAAAAATGATGGAATGTTATAACAAAATTTGCTATGTCAATCTATAAAGGTCAAAAAAAGGAAAATGACTCCTATTTTGTAGAGTTCAACATAGTTTAGTTTTTCTTATAATGATCATTTACTGTTTGATAAAAATAAAGCAATTAATAATCGCATTTTAAAGTATAGGCAATTTTGTAGATCCATGTGCTAGTTACTGCAAGAGAATTCTAAATTCAACTTCTGTTCTTTTCAGGATATGATATGATCTTCTTAAAACTATATGGCCTATTTTCTGGGTGGAAAGATATGAACACTATCAATCTAGTTTATTCCATGTTGACTATTATTTTCCAGTTTCCATCTAATATTCTAAGTTCTACTTTAACAATAGTCATGTAGTAAAACCCAAACCGTAAAAAAAGAGGAAGGAAATATAGCTTAAGAAGAAATAGAAATGGCCAGTAGACACATGAAAAGGTGCTCAAATCTCCAGTTTTTAGAGAAACGAAAATCATAACTGCAGTGAGGTACCACCTCAGGCCAGTCCGAATGGCCACCAGTTTAAAACAATCTACAAATAGCAAATGCTGAAGAGGGTGTGGCAAAAAGGGCACCCTCCAAGACTGTTGTTGTGAGTGGAGATTGATTCAGCCACTGTGGAAAAGGATAACGGAGGTGCCTCAGAAAACCAAAAGCAGAATTACCATATGATCACCCAATCCCACTCCTAGTCATATAGCCAGACAAAAAAACTACAATTCAGAAAGATATATACACCCTTATGTTCATAGCAGCATTATTCACAAAAGCCAAAACATGAAAACAAGCTAATGTCCATCAACAGATGAATGGTTAAAACTGAATGTCCATCAACAGATGAATGGTTAAAACTGAATGTCCATCAACAGATGAATGGTTAAAACTGAATGTCCATCAACAGATGAATGGTTAAAGAAGGGGCGGTACCTGTATACAATGGACTGCTACTCTACCACACAAAAGAACAGAATAATATCATTTGCAGCAACATAGATGCAACTAGATTATCCGAAGTAAGTCAGACACAAAGACAAATGCCATATGACATCACTTATATGTGGAATCTAACATATAACACAAATGAACCTATCTTTGGTGACGGACAGGGAGGCCTGGTGTGCTGCAGTCTACGGGGTCGCAAAGACTTGGACAGGACAGAGTGACTGAACTGGACTGAGCTGATGAAACAGAAACAAAATCAGAAATATGGAGAACAGACTGGTGGTTGCTAAGGGGGACGGGAACGGGAGGGGTGGATTGGGAGTCTAGGCTTAGCAGACGCAAGCTGGTATATAGAGAATGGGTAAATGACTAGATTCTACTGTATGCTACTGCTGCTAAGTCGCTTTAGTCGTGTCCGACTCTGTGCGACCCCATAGACGGCAGCCCACCAGGCTCCCCCGTCCCTGGGATTCTCCAGGCAAGAACACTGGAGTGGGTTGCCATTTCCTTCTCCAGTGCATGAAAGTGAAAAGAGAAAGTGAAGTCGCTCAGTCGTGTCCGACCCTCAGTGGTCCCATGGACTGCAGCCCACCAGGCTCCTCTGTCCATGGGATTTTCCAGGCAAGAGTACTGGAGTGGGGTGCCATTGCCTTCTCCGAGATTCTACTGTATAGCAAAGGGAAATATACTCAATATCCTGTGATAAGCATAATGGAAAAAATATGAAAAATAATGAATGTATATATGTGAATGTATATATAATATTCATAAGAATGAATATATATATATAAGAATGAATATATATATTCTCCGAGTCACTTTGCTGTAGAGCAGAAATCAATACAACACTGTAACTCAACTTTACTTCAATAAAGATAAATTTAAAAAATATAAAAAAATAAAATATTAAGTCCCAAAAGACTCAGAGTGAAAGTTGAAAAAATACAAGTAAAATTAAATCTTATTTGTTACTGTAGGTGGTTGACATTGGAGGAGGGGTCAATGAGGAGGGGTCATTAATCTCTTCTGTAAAAATCTCTAGTTGGTTCCATAACCCCAGAATTAATGGTCATCTTTCAAATTGCGGACTTTGTTATTATCTCAGTTTCCGGATCTTTCTGTCTCTGCGCGTCTGAAATTCCCCAGATTTGAAGGTCATGTCATTGTATTATTTCAGCAACTTCCCATCATCTCTGCTGTGTTTCCACAAGTCCTGGGTCATCCATGCCCACTCCTGGATAGCTTTAGCTCCTAGTTTGCTGTCCTTTTCTTTAACATAATTTTAGTCTTAATTCTTGGTCATTAAAGAAATACACACATACATACAGATGTACCTGCAGCTTTTCCCATTATTTTTCTTCCTTAAACTTCTCTTTAATAACCGTGTCATCTCACTGGAGCTGCTCGCTTCTTCCTTGCTTAATACCAACAATTAGACACTTTTCATAATCACAGTTTCGTGAATCCAGCTTCTTATCACCACCTTCCATCTTGCCAGCATATGCCTTCTAGTCGTATATTCCAGCTGATATTTCTCCGGCTTCACTGTGAATTCCAACCTGTTAGTCCGACCACCTTTGACTGTCCTTCACCTCCCTGAGATTTCTCCACCCTCCATAACCGTCTTTAAATATCAGTCATTGTGTGTTTTAGTCACTCCGTCGTGTCCAACTCTTTGCGACCCCTTGGACTGTAGCCCGCCAGGCTCCTCTGTCCATGGGATTATCCAGGCAAGAATCCTGGAGTGGGTTCTCCAAGAATCCTGGAGTGGGTTACCTGTGCATGAATCCGCCACTCCTTTATACTCGCTTGGCCAAATGACGGTGTTGATGAATGAAAACCTCTGTCTCCTGCATGTCAACGAGCAGGTGAACACAGATGGAGAAAAATTGCCGTCTGTTCCCCTTCTGTATCCAAGACCTCAAATAGTTGCCCTGGATGCTGTCAAAACATCGGAGTAGGATTCCTTTCACTTAAGACTCACGGATTTACTTTCTGCGTCATTATTTCCCACCTTCTGTCTCTTGCCTTCTAAGCTCTTGACGACTGTTTCTCTCATCTTCATGTGTCGCTGAGCCGCTTCCTCCTGATTCACTTAAGGAAGTTAAAGCGATCAGAAAGTGAAACCCACAGACTCCCACTAGCCCATCTACCCACATTATCAGCCTCTGCACTGCTGCCCCCATCACCAGATTCTTCCCTCTCATTAAGTTGAGTGATCCATAATGCCGTCTCACACCAACTCCTTCATTCAGTCATTTCCTAGATCATACGCTCCACTGACTCAAGGATATTGATCATGCATTTGTCTGCACTGCCCCATCTTATAAATTATCCTTTCTCTCTTCCAACTGGATCAAACCCCTAAGAAATCTTCCTGTTTTTTTTTTTTCCTCTCCCAACTAAAGGGAAAATCCTTCTCTTGCCTTGCTCAACTGCTGGCAACCCATTTCAGCTTTCAATTTTTTTTCTTTCTAATATAGACAGACACTGTTACATACAAATACAGTTTGTATATTAACATTGTCTCCTGCAACCTGCTAAACGCATGTCTGATTTTACTGCCTGCTTTTTGATAGCTGATTTAGGATTTTCCAAACATTTTATTATTCCGTGTCTCTGAGTAGAGAAAATTTTAATTCTTTCTTTAAAACTCTGTGTGCGCTTAATTTCTGTTCATTTGTACAGTGTATTGGCCAGGACTTCAAGCACAATGTTGAATAGAAGTGGTAAGAGAAAGCGTCCTTCTTCCCTATGTTGAGGAGAAATAATTCAGTCTTTTGCTGATTCAGTAACTCAGTAGACACACTTTGTAAATTTAGGAAGTTCCCTATTAGTCCTAGCTTTCTGAGACTTTGTATCATAAATCAGTGTTGAACTTTGTCAAATGCTTTTTCTGCCTCTACTGACATGATTTTATGGCTCTACCTTTTTGGTAGCTTGATGTGATTTTTGTATGTTAAAGTAATATTGTACAATTGGTATTGTTTGTGTCAAAACTCTTTTATAAAACTCACCAGTGAAGCCATTTGACTCTGGAATTTTGGGTCAGGTGGGTTTTTTTGTGTGTGTGTATGTGTTGTTGTTTTTTATTTTTTTTTTACGAATAATTCAATTTCTTAATAACATGGCTACTTTGGTTTTCTGTTTCTACTTAAACAATATTTGATAATTTGCATCTTTCAAAAATAGTATCCATTTCATTGCAGTGGTTGAATTTATGGCTACAAAATGTTCATGTTTTTTTAAAGTATCTCGTAAACATCTATAGGCTTTAAATATTTACTTCCTCTCTTTACTTTGTGATGCTATTAATTAGCATTTTTTTCTCTCCCCTGTTTCTCGCTGTCTCTCATGATTTTTCTGGTTAGAAATTTATCAGTAAGGTTTTCATTTTCAAAGAGCAATCTTCTGGTTTTATTAATTTTCTGTTATTAATTATTAATTTCTGATGTTATATATTTCTTGCTTCTCCCACCCTGTTAATTTGTACTTATTTTTGCTTCTTTTTTAAGTTTCCTGTGGTGAGAGCTTAGATCAGACAGTAGAAAACTTGAGTCCGTAGGCCAAATATGGCCCAGTGCTTATTTCTATAATTAAAGCTTTATTGGAATCCAGTCATGGTCATTCCTTTAAAATATTGTGTATAGTTGGTTTTGTGCTACAATAGAATTGAGTAAACTCAGCATAGACAATGTGGCTCACAAAGACTAAACCCTTCCCTTTCTGGCATTTTTAGGAAAAGGTTTGGCAACCACTGGCTAAAATCATTAATTAGTGACCTTTTTTTTTGTTTGTTTGTTTTTATATATATGTATTTAAGACCATAAAGTCCCTCTAAACACTATTGGATGGACTTCCTGTAAGTATGTCGATATTGTGTGTTTTCAGTGAGTTCTTTAATTTCCAGACATTTGCTATGTTTATGTTGATTTCTGAGTTAATTCCATTTTGGACACAAAAGGTACTCTGCAATATTTAGATATTTCTAAAGCTGAAACTCCAGTCCTTTGGCCACCTCATGTGAAGAGTGGACTCATTGGAAAAGACTCTGATGCTGGGAGGGATTGGGGGCAGGAGGAGAAGGGGACGACAGAGGATGAGATGGCTGGATGGCATCACTGACTCGATGGACGTGAGTCTGAGTGAACTCCGGGAGTTGGTGATGGACAGGGAGGCCTGGCATGCTGCGATTCATGGGGTCGCAAAGAGTCGGACACGACTGAGCAACTGATCTGAACTGAACTGAACCTTGATGGCACTGGTTCTGTGGCCGGTCGAATGATGTATGTTGATGGACATCTGCTTCCAGTAAGTACTTTGTACATGGTGTGTTTATGTACATCTCTGCCCTGTTCTGCTTCTTTCCACTTCTACGTTCTTGGCCTGGGTCTTGTGGGTCTCCCCTGGGCCTGTGTGAATTGACAATCAGCTGAGTATTTGGGAAAGATACAGGGTAGGGATGCTGTTCATTTTTTTCAGCTGCTCTTCCGGGTTTGGGCTGTAGACTGTGACCCATCTGGCTCCCTGCTCTCCAAGCTGTTCATGTTTAGAGAAGGTACTGATTTATAGCTGGGCTTCCCTGGGGGCTCACATGCAATGCAGGAGACCTGGGTTCAATCCCAGGATCAGGAAGAACCCCTAGAGAAGGCATGGCATCTCACTCCAGTATTCTTGCCTGGAGACTCCCCATGGCCAAAGGAGCCTTGTGGGCTGCAGCCCATGGGGTCACAAAGAGTCAGACACGACTTGAGTGACTTTCACTTTCACTCATTGAAGAAAATCACCAACTTGGCACATTTTTGCTACTCGATGCTCTGTTTCCAGGGTCTCCTGGTACTTCTGTGGTTAAACAGTCTGTCTCCTAGGGATCTGGGCAGACTGCGTTCCGAATTTGGATTTAAATCCCTCGCAGGCTATCATGCTCCCCCAGGATTCCCCATCGTATTTCCCTCTGCCCTCCTAACCTTTACCCAGCAAAGGCGTGGATACACTTACATAGTTTTCCAGTCTTAGGTGGTGCTCTAAGTCTACCACGTCTTCCTCTTACAACTGGCAGTGTTTGAGGGTAAACTCCCCTCCAGTTTTTGTCTCTTTTTAGAAGCTTTCAAGCATATTTTAAAAGTTTTACCAAGTGCGTGGGGTCGCTTCACTCCACTGACATTACCAACGGCCTATTCCTGCCTGAATGATTTTTAAGTCAACTTTCTATTGAATTGAAAGCACATGAACAAATGCACATATCATGATTATACAGCTCACAGAAATGTTCCTGGAATTATCATGTCTGTAAATAAATAACACACCACTCTTGTAAAGAAAAACTGGAAAATGGTCAGCCCTTCAGATGTCCCCACCCACCCTGGAACCTTTCCGAAGACGTGGGTAACCACTCTGCTGACTTCAAATGATGTTGTTTGCCTTTCCTTGAAGTTTTTATAAGTGGAACAATACAGTAAGGACCTTTTGGTCTCCGACTTCTTTTGCTCAAGGTTATGTTTGAGGAATACCTGCAGCTTTGTGTAGACGCACAAACTTTGTGTAGTTTGTGTGGTGTAGACCCACCTTGTATGTTTTCGTTGCTTTATAGAACTACCTTGCATGAAGGTGGCAATCTGCCTTTTCTCCATTCTGCTGTTGGCGGGCAGTAGTTGGGTTGACCATCTACGGATGAGTTGGGCTGTTACAAAGGTTAGAGCTGTGGTCATCCTAGGAGTGGCTCTGATGGGTCGTGAGACATGTACGTACTCAGCTTTGACAGACTTTTCCAAACAGGTTGTGTTTGTTATACTTCCTCCAGCGATGTACGAATGTTCCAAATGGTCTGCTTTACATTTTGTTGGCTCAGTCACGGTTTCGAGTAGCTGCTGCTCAGCGTTTTCTTAGCGTAGCGGTGCCCTCAAGTCCATCTTCCCAACGAAAGCCACATTTAACAGCATTGAAAGTACAGCCAACCATCTGGCTAGAGGGCTACTGACAGGGATCCCTGAGACCTGCTTCTCTTTAGGTTAGAGCAGAAGACTTATTTCCAAGAACCGCAGACATAAGCCCATGAATCTCAGACTCTTTCTAGATTACATGATGTTATGGATTCCCCTTATTGTCTTACGTTTTATTTCAATTTTTCGATTCAACCTTTCTATTTTAATCCTTGTAGAAAAGAAAAGCTTAAATTTTGTATGCTTCCAAAGAGCATGTGGGTAAGGATACTAATCTTAAAACCCAGAGGTTTTGATACTTGTTTCGCATAGTTTTCTCTATAAGGAATCTTTTCTTTTTACTCAGCTCTTTTCTTCATCACGATTGTCGCAGGACTCTGAAATCATCCGTGGCAACACGTAATTCTTCGTGTGGTGTACAGATGTGTAATGACATCTTCCTCTACTAGTAGGCAGAATTCTACGGTGGTCCCAATATCCCTGCCCTTTAGTGTGTACACACTTATGATCCCACCCATTGAGGGTGGGCAGGCCCATGAGTATGACAAAGATTATGAGAGACCCGTCCTGTGATTAGGTTACTGGTTCATCGACCTTCGTTGGAAGGACCAGTGCTGAAGCTGAAATTCCAATATTTTGGCCATGTGATGTGAAGAGCAGACTCATTGGGAAAGACCCGGATGCTGGGAAAGATTGAAGATGGGAGACACATATTATAAAACTCAGACATTTTCATTTCGCTTTTTACATGTTTATGTCTTTGGCTATCTGATGAACTCTTGGTTGATAGGAAATGATGACATACTTAGATGGCCCAGCAATCACAGTGATAATTATACCCACCAGAGGAGGGATGTTTAGGGTGTTCGAAGACTCTGATGCTGGGAAGATTGAAGGCAAAAGGAGAAGAGGGCGACAGAGGATGAGATGGTTGGATGGCATCACCGACTCAATGGACATGAATTTGAGCAAACTCTGGGGGACAGTGGAGGACAGGGAAGCGTGGCATGCTACTGTCCACGGGGTCACAGAGAGTCAGGTACAACTTAGGAACTGAACATCAACAGCACACCTTGATAAGCTGTTTCATCCCTCTTTTTCATTTTGAAAAATGACTCCTTGTGATAGACCATCACTTTTTCCAAATCACAGAGGAGGAAGCTGAGGTCCTCAAAACAGCCCTGGGTGATAAGAACATCTAGACTGGAAGCCAGGCATGTCTGATTCATTCACCTGGGTCCTCAGCCCCCATGCTTTTTATTTATTTATTTTTTTGGCTTCGGACATTTCTGGAGCAGATCTGTTGAGTCATCAGGCGACTTTTGGTCCTTTTCAGAAATGGTGTATTGAGTAACTTTCTGGGATAATTGAGCCCCTGGATGGGGCACTTAGGCACTTAGAGAGCAATCTCCAGCCCCTGTAGATAGCTTATTGATAGCTTAAGGCCTTCCTAAGCTGGTGGTTCAGTGGGAAGGAATCCACTGCAGTGCCAGAGATACGGGAGACTCGGGTTTGATCCCTGGATTGGGAAGATCCCCTGGAGAAGGCAGTGGCCACCCACTCCAGTATTCTTTCTTGGCGAATCCCATGGACAGAGAAGCCTGGAGGGCTGCAGTCCATGGGGTTGCATGGGGAAATGACTTAGTGACTAAAGAACAACAAGAGATATCTCATCCTTCCACTGGCATCTCTTCAACCAAAGAGAGTGGTTTTACTTTAAAGGATCTCATAGTTTAAAATAAAAATTTTTTTATTTTAATTTTTTTTGGCTGTGCTGGGTCTTTGTTGCTGCTGTGGGCTTTCTCTAGTTGCGGCGAGTAGGGGCTGCCTGTCATTGTGGCATGTGGGCTTCTCCTTGCAGCGACTCCTCTTGTGGGGAACAGACTCTAGGGCACTTGGATTCAGTATTTGCGGTTCACAGGCTTTGCTGGCTGCAGCACGTGAGCTTCAGTAGTCATGGCTCACAGGCTCTCTAGGTGCGTGGACTCAGCAGTTGTGCAGTACAGGCTTTGTTGCTCTGCAGGCACGTGGGATTGTCCAAAACCAGGGACAAAAGTCGTGTCCCCTGCACTGACACATGGATTCGTAAGTACTGGACCACTAGGCACATCCTGGATGTCAAACATTGACCACGTAATGAAAACTGAAGGGAAGTAGCATGTCCTTCGCTCCTCATAAGTCCAAGTTTACATTTTGGAAATAATACTAGATGAGCCAGAGCAGCAGCATCAACAAAGGAAATCCACGTCCATGTGTGATGCCTTTCGACTTTTCCATGACAGCTGTTTCCTGATGATGCATATTTCATCTGCTGCCTTCTTCACTAACTGGCTTCCCTTGTGGCTCAGCTGCTAAAGAATCCGCCTGCAATGAGGGAGACCTGGGTTCGACCCCTGGGTTGGGAAAATCCCCTGGAGAAGGAAAAAGGCTCAATTCAGTTCAGTTCACTCGCTCAGTCGTGTCTGACTCTTTGTGACCCCATGGACTGCAGCACACCAGGCCTCCCTCTCCATCACCAACTCCCAGAGTTTACTCAGACTCATGTCCATCGAGTCGGTGATGCCATCCAACCATCTCATCTTCTGTCGTCCCCTTCTTCTCCTGCCTTCAATCATTCCCAGCATCAGGGTCTTTTCAAATAAGTCAGTTCTTCACATCAAGTGGCCAAAGGATTGCAGTTTCAGCTTCAAACTGAATGAATGATCAGTCCTTCCAATTAATACTCAGGACTGATTTCCTTTAGGAGGGAAAGGAAAGGATCTCCTTGCAGTCCAAGGGACTCTCAAGAGTCTTTTCCAACACCACAGTTCAAAAGCATCAGTTCTTTGGCACTCAGCCTTCTTTATGGTCCAACTCTCACATCCATACATGACTACTGGGAAATCAATAGCTGAAACGCTACCCAATCCAGTATTCTGGCCTGGAGAATTTCACGGACTACAGTCCATGGGGTCGCAAAGGGTCAGACACAACTGAGCGACTTTCACTTCACTTCACTTCACCCATTAGTGTTGGTTTCTTGGTGCAAATCTTTGCAGTTAGCCTGTGGAAAAACCAAGGAAAACTGTAATGAGACAAATAAACTGCTTGAAGATACATTTCATATAAAATAAATACTGTTGCCTGTAAAACCAACTATTTTAATGGGGCTGTTTCTTGGAAGGAAAGGGAATTATTTTCTAAATAAGGAAGGGAAAATAGCTCTAGTTGTCAGCTCATTGCTTGATGGATTATTGCTTCTCTTGTCATCTGTTTGGGCAATGTCTGCACGTGGTCCTTGTGTAACAAGAGGAAAAACCACCAGCATTAAAAGGGAAGGCGGAAATCTGCTTCATTTAAATTTAGATGCTGTATCAAATTATCTTCCTGTGTTCATATTCACTCTTAGGACCAAAACCCTTAAGAACAATATCTGAAAGATAGCCATGATAGGCACTTATAGTTGGGATCATAGACTTAGATGTATTAGAGAAGACTTTTATATACTAATATGAGTAATGGTATTTAAAGCCTGTTTATCAGAAGATTCCCATGGGCAGAGGTGCCTAGCAGGCTACAGTCCTGGGGAGTGCAAGGAGTCAGACACGACAGAAGCGACTAAGCACACATAGACATCACTAGTTTGCAGGTCTTCCACTCAGTGGAGCTGCCTTCAGAGTCGCTGAGTGTCTTATCCCCTCCCGCATAAACATTTTGGATGACTGTGCCATTGCTTAAAGTCTTCCAAAATCTTTTTTTTTTTTTTTCACTTTAAAGACTGGAGGGCACGGCAACCCACTCCACTATTCTTGCCCGGAGAGTCCCCTGGACAGAGCGGTCTGCCAGGCTACAGTCCATGGGGTCACAAAGAGTCGGACATGACTGAACTGACCTAGCAGCAGCATAAGGCTCGAATGAACACGGGACAGGATCGACAGAGCACCAGCCGTCAGTCCTGAGAGGGATTTCCTGCCCTAGAGAGTGAGAAACTGAAGCTGGAGTTGCTTTCAGGGGCTCTTTGCAATAAATTATATTTAACCATTTAAGCAGGAGACGACTGATGGTTGGATGGCATCACCAACTCCATGGACATGAGTTTGAGTGAACTCCGGGAGTTGGTGATTGACAGGGAGGCCTGGCGTGCTGTGGTCCATGGGGTCACAAAGAGTCAGACACTACTGAGCAAATGAGTGGCTGAACTGAACCGTTTAAGCAAAAGCAGAGAGAGGAGGTTCAGCTTGTCATGACAGCCATATTTACTTCTTCCATGGAAGAAGGGACTTGGGAGGCAGATGGCTCCCTAAGGAGGACCGCAGGAAGTTGGTCTGGCTTCTAGAGGACCTCAGAGGCTGCAGGAGCCTCTGACCTGCACGATAAAGCTTCAGTAGCCAGAACTTTCTGGACGTGATGACAGAAAGTGTGTCGAGAAGCACTGCTTGAAAAAGGAATTCCTTGCAGAACGTTCCATTTGATATGTCAGCAAAGTCTTTAGAAAACTTTCTTATCCTCTGCTATCTTGTTTGGACCAAATTGTTACTGGGTTATTTTCAGAACTGCTCCATAATTCTCCATTTTCTGGTGCCCTAAAATGAGTGTTTGCTTTCCTTTTAAAATCTTCAATCTTTACCCAAGGTCCTAAGTCTTTTTTTTTTTTTTTTTTTAATCTGTGTACCTCAGAGTAAGTCATGGATATTTCACAAAGAGATGAAAAACACATTCCCCAGACAGTAGTGTCTCCACCCAGACACCCCTATTCTGTGCTTATGTCTCAAAAAAGGAAGGAAATGGTACACCAGTGTTATTAGGCGTGCTAGAGAAGACAGCGGAGAAGGAAATGGCAACCCACTCCAGTATTCTTGCCTGGAGAATCCCATGGACAGAGGAGCCTGATGGGCTACAGTCCATGGGGTTTCAGAGTTGGACACAACTGAAGTGACTTAGCATGCATGCCCTAGAACTCCTGAGACCTGTAAAGATCTTCCTGGGCCTTGCTTGTCTTACACATAAGAATATGATAGTGTCAGTTGCTAAGTCGTGTCCAATTCTTTGCAACCCTATGGACTGTAGCCCACCAGGCTCCTCTGTCCATGGGGTTCTCCAGGCAAGAATAGCGCAGTGGCTTGCCATTCTCCTCTCCAGGGGATCTTCCCAGTCTGGGGATCACACTCAGGTCTCCTGCAATGCAGGCAGGTTCTTTGCTGTCTGTGCTACAGGCCTTGTTTGCCTTACATGGAAGAATATGATGATGCTCCGATAAATGACTTTGAGTTTTCTTACATTTTCATATTAATTGGGGTCCTCCAGTGGAGAAGGCAATGGCACCCCACTCCAGTACTTTGGCCTGGAGAATCCCATGGTTGGAGGAGCCTGGTAGGCTGCAGTCCATGGGGTTGCTAAGAGTCGGACACGACTGAGCGACTTCACTTTCACTTTTCACTTTCCTGCACTGGAGAAGGAAATGGCAACCCACTCCAGTGTTATTGCCTGGAGAATCCCAGGGACGGGGGAGCCTGATGGGCTGCCGTCTATGGGGTCGCACAGAGTCGGACACAACTTAGCAGCCAGAGGAACAGAGGGCTTCCCTGGTGGCTCAGAGGTTAAAGTGTCTGCTTGCAATGCAGGAGACCTGGGTTTGATCCCTGGGTTGGGAAGATCCCCTGGAGAAGGAAATAGCAACCCACTCCAGTATTCTTGCCTGGAGAATCCCATGGACGGAGGAGCCTGGTGGGCTACAGTCCACGGGGTCACAAAGAGTTGGACATGACCGAGCAACTTCACTTCACCTCACTTGAGAGGAACAGAATCAACACGAAAAGTCTTCTTTGATTGATGGTTAAGGAGTTGGCTCATGTGATGGTGCAACCTGGCAGGTCAGACAAGATTTTGCAGGGTGTGTCAGAAAGCTGCGGGCTTGCAAAGGCCGAAGGTATTATTTCTCATCTGAACCCCAGACCCTGAGATCCAGGCGGAAGCAATGTGTCAGTTCAAGTCTGAATGTGGGAGAGAAGTTGATATTCCGATTTGAAGGTGTCAGGCAGTAAGAATTCTTACATGGTGGATGGTCAGCCCTTGAGTTCTACTCGTGTCTTCAGCTGTCTTATGGACGACAGTCTGCTGTCTTCAGTCTCCTGAATATGTTACCCTCATCCCAGAACGCCCTCACAGACACATCCAGAGTAATGTTGGACCAAAATATCTGGGCGCTCCATGACCCACTCAAGTGGACACGAAATTCACTATCACCGTGTTAAAACTCTTTGGAATGGCCTTTAAACTCAGTCCAGGTGGGTCTTCTAGCTGTGACCTATCTATAGACGTACCTGGTTGACCTCCGTAGGGATGAAATTGGATCAGCTTTTTTATCTGCGCAAGAATTTACTAGGAAAATACCTATAGCACGTTCAGCTCTGACCAGTGGTGGGCGTGGAAGTTCACACCGTGGACGGAGAATGCATAGGGCTTAAAAATTAAAGGTTCCAATCGGGTTTGAATGTCTTACAATTTATTGCTTGACTGCTGAACGCCTAAAATTAGAGCATTTGCAGACACTGGCAGGCTGATATAAATATATATTTTTTTCTGTGTATTTCATTTCCAGCCTGTGCCCAACTTGCCCTAACCATCTATCTCTGCATGCAGCTGCTCAATTTCTCTTTAGAAAAATAAGCAGAGCCTCCCTTTGTGGTTGTCACAAAGGGTGTTGTCACTCCCGGCTTCGCCGCTGCTCATGGAATCCCAGTTCCCTTTTGGCTGCTCGTGGTTGCTCTATGGCCGTCACACAAGTATTTAAATAACTGTGATGAATTCAAGTCAACGCGTCAGTTACAGAAAGGAAAAAGAGGACTCAGAAGAAAAGAATGAATCAGGAGAAGGGAGGGCCATAAAGAGAAGGATTAAATATATATATATATATATACCAGAGAGAAAACAGCCATCAGATTGAAGAAAATTGGGCAAGGAAACATCTGACATCTCAGGGAAACATAGCACAGGCAGGCAGATAAAAGTGGAAAAGTACCAAAGAAAAGAAAGACAAGCCATGAAACGAGTAAGCGTAGAATGGAGATTTCTTTTCCCAAGATGGTCTTGGGAGTCAAGAAAAACAACCCTCCTTTTCTCTCCGTGTACCCTGATAATCTTCTGTATAATATTTCCCCTGGCCTGACTCCCCTATCGACATTAAACACGATTAAGAGGCCTTTTGTCATTAATTCCAGAGGCAACTGAAGACTCTGGAACAAGTGACCTGATCCCCTAGTAGCTCTGAAGTTAATACTTCTACAGTTATTTCAAAATAAGGAGCAAAACATCCACCCACCCACCCCCCTGGGAAGAAATATCGATGTGGGATTTCACCCTTACCACCTGCATTAATGTGTTTGATGAAACTGATGAGCTCAAATCAAAAGTTTTGTGTGTTTTGGGTTTTTTTTTGCCCAAATCTCTCCTTCAATGATGGACTTCCCTGGTGGCTCAGACAGTAAAGCGTCTACCTACAATGCAGGAGACCCAGGTTTGATCCCTGGGTCGGGAAGATCCTCTGGAGAAGGGAATGGCAACCCACTCCAGTGTTCTTGCCTGGAGAATCCCATGGACAGAGGAGCCTGATAGGCTGCCGTCTATGGGGTCGCACAGAGTCGGACAGGACTGAAGCACCTTAGCAGCAGCAGCAAGCATCTATTAAGTGCCTGGGTGTGTAGTGTGTGGGAGGTTGTGAACTGAAACCTCAGTTTTTGCCCTCAGGTAACATGCACTTTGGAGGAGGATGGTACTTTCTGATGAAGGGCTTCCTGGGTGGTAGAGTGGTAAAGCATCTGTCTGCCAGGCAGAACATGCAGGTTCCATCCCTGAGTCAGGGAGATCCCCTGGAGGAGGAAGTGGCAACCCATTCCAGTCTTCTTGACTGGAAAATCCCACGGACAGAGGAGCCTGGTGGGCTACTACAGTCCATGGGATGGCAAAGAGCTGGACACGATTTAGTGACTGAGCTTGAGTGCACACATCCATGTTCAGTTCAGTTCAGTCGCTCAGTCGTGTCCAACTCTTTGCAACCCCATGGACCACACAGTGCACCAGGCCTCCCTGTCCATCACCAACTCCCAGAGTTTACCCAAAGTCATGGCCATCGAGTTGGTGATGCCATCCAACCAACTCATCCTCTGTCGTCCCCTTCTCCTCCTGCCTTCAGTCTTAACATCCATGTATTTATACATAAAATGAAAGGAGTGGGAGATTACACATTATGTGTATTAATGCTGGAAATAAGGGGTGCCCTTAATTAATTAAGGAATTAATCTGGTGCCCAGATGCCCCTAGCCAGTCCCATACAGGACAGCTTGATCACTGACCCTTGAACGCAGAGTGGTTTTCTGCCCAGCTCTTTGGAGGAGGTTGCTTGTTTTGCTGCCAAAAGAAAGGGGCTGAGGCCTTTCAGGGACCACGAATTCCTGACCCCCTGCTTTCCCAAGTGTAACGACAGAGAAACTTGAGGTGATCAGGTACCTTTGAGCCACTGTTTCCTGACTGATGTCACACACCATGGGGAACACCTGATTGGAATTCAAAGGATCTCTCAGGACTCATTAGATAGACCTTTTTGCATGGTCCTTTTTTATCCCCAAAGGGATTGTCTTTTTCAGTCTTGTGTTTTTATACTGCTCACGCTGCTCTGAAGTAAGAACATTTTCCAGACAATCAGAAAAACAACAACAACAACAACTCTATTTTACTTTAAAAAGCCATTTTTTAAAAGCACTGTCCTCTGCAAAGCATACTGAATCTTGTGTTTTTTTTGAAACTGTATTTTGGTCTATTCTCCCACAGCTTTTATCACGGCTGGATCTCTCTTGATTACTTTAATTACTCGGTGAATAAGTAAAGGTCATTTCATTTCAATCACATCTATTAATCATTCACATTTTCTCCTCATTAACTTTTTTTTTTTTTTTCCTGTTTACATGAAGCTGGGTTCTTAAGTGATTCTGTCAGAGCTATTAAGATGTTAATGTCAAGCCTGGCTGTAGTATAGTAAATTCCCAATGAAGGCAGTGGAGGTTTGTTTATTTCTACCAAATTGTGTTTGTTTTCATTTGGTGAATATTCGTGATGAGGGCCAGGGGCAGCCCTCGGTCTAATGGGGCACAGATTACCGGTTACCGGTGAGAAATTAATCTTTTTCCCCTTTGAAGGGGGTACTGCTGAGATGTGGTAATTCTGGTTGTACCAAGTGGGTTTTTTTCTTGGTGATTCTGTAGGTTGTCAGTAGCAGGTCATCTAAATAGCATTGATCCTATAAAGGATATTAAAGCTTTTTTTTGTATCCATTAGAATCTGCCAGCTCAACTTCACAACACCAAATGTGTCTCTTTACTATGTAGATATGCCAAAAAAAAAAAAAAAGTATCAGTTAAAAGGGGCTGAAATGACATTTTTGATTATATACATGCAGTCTAGTAACACGCAGTGGTAGACAGCTTCTGAAAGGGTCTCTAGATTCCCTGTCTCTTCCTATTGTAAAAGAAAAATGCCTCTGGATGTTTCTTTAAAGTGGCAAGAAAGATTGTATTCAAGACTATTGCAGTAAGGGAGAGAAACTGAGTTCAATTTTCCTGAAACAAAAAATTGATAGAGATTTTAAGTCCTGTGGAACACTAGTTGAAAACTGTTGGAGGATGTTGGGGGAGGTTGCTCGGGGTGGTAAGATTATCTATGTTTGCTGGTTGGTAAGAGTTAGACTCCTGCCCTTGTGCAGAGACTGGGAGCTGGGGGTCCTGTGTTCCCTGATCATTAAGTTTCCAAAGGAGGGCTCCAGGATGTCTGAAAAAGACTCTCCTGGGTGTTGAGACTGGCAGATCCTGGAAAGAAGGTGCTGATCTCAAGTGAAAGTCACTCAGTCCTGCCCAACTCTTGGCAACTGTATAGTCCATAGAATTTTCCAGGCCAGAATACAGGAGTGGGTAGCCTTTCCCTTCTCCAGGGGATCTTCCCAACTCGGGGACTGATCCCAGGCATTGCAGGCAGATTCTTTACCAGCTGAGCCAAAAGGAAAGCCAGCTGGCTGATCTCAAAGAGCCACAGAAAGAATTTGCAATTCCAATTTTCTGAAGCGAATTCCTTAAGTAAAGGTAGTCAAGAAGCAATCTGTCTAAAGTTTGGATGAGTTGCGGGGAACATTAACGGTCTTTTGGGATCCGTATCGTGTCTTTCTATAATCCATTCTTCTCAAGTGTCATCCAGGTCTAGTAACTTGCCGCTTACAAATAGAATAGAGCGAAAGGGATGGATGCCACTTCGAGACGAAAATGTCAAGGACTGTGACTTCTGTCTTGAGTGCACGGTCTTTCTTTTGATTGTGCTGGCTTGCTCTGAGGAACCCAGTTGCAGTGTTGGGAGCTGCCCTGTGCAGAAGTCCATGTAAATAAAGAAAAAATGGTGTATTTGGCTCAACGGCCGGTGAGGCGTAAGCGTGGCACACAAATAGCTGAGTGAGGTCACGAGCTCGTCTATGCTCAGCTGAGCCTTAACGTGATCACAGCGCCTGCAGAATCTGTGGCTCCACCTCGCCTAGAATCTGTGAGGTAATAAGTGCTTGCTGCTAACAAATGTTTGAAAGCCGAGCCCTTCATTTAGTCGTACTTGTCATCTAACAGTGGATGACTAATACATACAAACTGGCTTCCCTGGTGGCTCAGACGGTCAAGAGCCTGCCTGCAGTGCTGGAGACTCAGGTTCGATCCTCGGGTCGGAAAGATCCCCTGGGGAAGGAAATGGCAACCCACTGCAGTATTCTTGCCTGGAGAAGCCCCTGGACAGAGGAGCCTGGTGGGCTACAGTCTGTGGGGTCGAAAAGAGTTGGACACCACTGAGCTATTTCACTTCAACACATATACATGCCCAGTATCTATCACATCAGAAACACTGCGTCTAATAAGTGCCGTGTGTTTCTGTGTGTAGGTCTGTGTGTGAGGAGACCTGAAGCCAGCAATCTCCAGTGGAAACTAAAATTTTTCATGAGAGGGTGGAACGTGTAGGACTCCCAGAAGGATTGAATATGAGGAGAGAGACTAAACCAAGGAAGGCTGGTGAGCCGCTTGAGCAAGGCGGGGAATGGATAATAGTGACATTTATGGACATAGGGAAAAAGAGAGTAACTATTTCCATTTTGGGACTTTCAAGTGAATATGTTAGAGAGTTGAATAACCAGTCTGGCCATCAGGACATTTTCCAGGAATATACCAAGCAAAAGATGTATGTGCACACAGAAAAATTATGAAACAAAGCTCAGCAATATAGATAGACCCAATAAATGGAATAACATGAGTTGATTGATGGATGTTCTTGTTATTTAGTTGCTAAGTCATATGCAACTCTTTTGTGACCCTGTAGACTATAGCCCACCAGGTTCCTCTGTCCATGGGCTTCTCCAGGCAAGAGTACTGGAGTGGGTTGCCATTTCCTCCTCCAGGGGATCTTCCTGACCTAGGGATTGAACCCATGTCTCTTGCTTGGCAAATGAATTCTTTACCAGTGAGCCACCTGAAGTCCTGTTTGATGGATAGACTTTATGATAATAATATTGATTCTCTAGAAAGAGGTGAAAAAGTTTAGAGAACATTTAATAAAAATCCTAATAAATAAATTTATTTTGTTTTGTTGATGTTTGGCAAACATGGTTAGGTTTATGAATAATAGCAGTCTTTGCAAAATAACCAGAATAATAATGGAAATTCTGAAAAACAAGAACATAATAAAGGGTTCTTTTGTAACTGAAAAATCAAGATTTTTGCAAAGTGCTGTAATAAAATCCTGGATGTGTGGGTACAGAAACTGACCCCCAAATATATGCCCTTTAATATATTTGAATTCAGTAAACAATGTAGAGATATTTGGCTTTCTATCTAGGAAAAAGGAAAAAAAATTAATTAGATCTCTATCTCATAGCATAGATGGTAACAGATTAAAATCTAAAGATGAAAAACAGAGCTTTGAAGCTATTTGAAAGAAAATGGTTAATATCTTTATCATTTTAGAATAAAAGGTAGCATTTTAAATCCATATACAAAAACCAAAACTCATAAGTAAAAGATTGCTAAATATCTGTTTATCAAAATCTAAAGTATTTTCATGACATATCACCATGAATTTAAAACTTAAAGGTACACAGAAGAATAGATGACAATATCTGCTATCTCATATTAATAGCTATTCATCTGTTTTTCTATCTCTACGGTGTATCTGGGCTTCCCAGGTGGCTCAGTGATAAAGAATCTGCCTACCAATGCAGAAAATGGAAGAGATGAGAGTTCCATCCCTGGGTCAGAAAGATCCCCTGGAGGAGAAAATAACAACCCACTCAAGTATTCTTGCCTGGAGAAGCCCATGGACACAGGAGCCTGGCGGGCTACAGTCCATGGGGTCACAAAGAGTTGGACACAGTTAAGTGACATGCACACAAACACACACCATGTATCTGTATCAGACCACAAGATTGCTGTTTTGGATATAAAAATCCAGCAAGTCAATTGGAGGAAAAAAAAAAAGACAGCCAAAGGAAAAATGATTAAAACCTCGCATAAGTGAAGTCAAAAGCTCAGTCGTGTCCAACTCCTAGCGACCCCATGGACTGCAGCCCACCAGGGCGCTCGGTCCATGGGATTTTCCAGGCAAGAGTACTGGAGTGGGGTGCCATTGCCTTCTCTGAAATTAGCAATAACGACAGTGAAATGGAATAGCAGTAAAACTTGAAGAGATGCTCACGCTCAAGCTCAGTGGTATTGCGGAAAATGCAATTAAAAAGAAGAGAGAGAAACGTTTTTACTTCCATCAGAGTGGCAAAATCTCTGAAACTGAGAGCACTGTATCAGCAAGGCCAGTGTGTGCGGGCAGTTTGCAGGTATCCAGGGGCGTGGCAACAATGCCTGCCGTGAGTGCCAGCTATTCCACTCCCAGGATGCACCCTAGAGAAGCTGCCAGATGCCCAAAGACACAGTCAGGGAAGGGGGTGTCTGCCAAAGTGACGGCATTTCCAAGCAGACCCAAGCCACCGTCTTTGCCCTCATGGCGGCTCGATTATGCAACCACCGCTGGATTTAACCATCTTCTGCAGTTATGGTGAAAGTCACAGGCATATTCACTGACATTTTCCTGATGGACAGGGAGGCCTGGCGTGCTGCAGTCCATGGGGTCGAAAGAGTTGGACACGACTGAGTGACTGGACTGAACTGAACCGACAGCACAGGGAGCTCTGCTCAGTGTCATGTGGCAGCCTGGGTGGGAGGGGAGTTTGGGGGAGAATGGATACATGTATGTGTATTGTGATACTCATAACAAGAGGGTCAGCTTGGAGATTGGGTCAGAGCTCTCCGAGGACCCACGTCACACGGAAGTGAGGAGGTGGTCTAGAGATCTGCTCAAAGATTCTGACAATTTTCATCACCGTCAAGGGTATTTAGAAGAGGGTCAGAAGTTAGAAAAGTTTGTAATGGCTCAGAGTCTGTCATCTTACAGTACAGCACAGCTTCATGGCAAACAGATGGGGAAACAGTGGAAACAGTCACAGACTTTATTTTTGGGGGGCTCCAAAATCACTGCAGATGGTGATTGCAGCCATGAAATTAAAAGACTCTTGTTCCTTGGAAGAAAAGCTATGACCAACCGAGACAGCATATTAAAAAGCAGAGACGTTACTTTGCCAACAAAGGTCCGTCTAGTCAAAGCTATGGTTTTTCCGGTAATCATGTACGGATGTGAGAGTTGGACCATAAAGAAAGCTGAAGAAATGAAGAACTGTGGTGTTGGAGAAGACTCTTGAGAGTCCCTTGGACTGCAAGGAGATCCAACCAGTCCATCCTAAAGGAAGTCAGTCCTGAATATTTATTGGAAGGAGTGATCATTCATTCAGTTTGAAGCTGAAACTCCAATCCTTCGGCCACCTGATTCGAAGAACTGACTCAGTGGAAAAGACCCTGATGCTGGGAAAGATTGAAGGCGGGAGGAGAAGGGGATGACAAAGGATAAGATGGTTGGATGGAATCACCAACTCAATGGACAGGAGTTTGTGCAAACTCCGGGAGATAGTGATGGACAGGGAAGCCTGGCGTGCTGCAGTCCATGGGGTCGAAAGAGTTAGAGACAACTGAGTAACTGAACTGAACTGAACCGACAGCACGGGGAACTCTGCTCAGTGTCATGTGGCAGCCTGGGTGGGAGGGGAGTTTGGGGGAGAATGGATACGTGTATGTGTATGGCTGAGTCCTTTTGCTATCCACCAGAAGCTGATGCAACATTGTTAATCAAGTATACTCCAGTGTAAAATAAAAAGTTTTAAAAAGTAAAAGGGAACCTGAAAGGTAACAGGGTTTCCTCATTCACAGCGTGGTTTTTTCAGTGCTGCCAGTCTTTCTGTCCTGCAGCCTTTCCCTTTCCACATCTAGCCTGTTGTGCAAGCTCCTGCCATAAAGATACAATTCAGTGGTTGGTGGTGGACCAGATAATAACCTCCCGGTATTTGTCTACGTGGAGAGGAGGCATTTATGCAGAAAGGATAATGAGAATTTAATTGCCCGGCCTTCTCTTTTGCTCAACCACTGAACCTTCACTGAAGAACCCCATACTAGAATGGAGCTTTTGGGTACTTATGAAATGACGTTCTCAAGGGCCCTCTCTCCGGAGTTGTTGTCTAGCTTCAACCACACCCACACATGTTGTTGATTGCTGTTGTTGTTTAGTTGCTATGTTGTGTCCAAGTCTTTGTGACCTCGTGGACTGTAGCCCACCAGGCTCCTCTCTCCATGGGATTTCCCAGCCAAGAATACTGGAGTGGGTTGCCATTTCCTCCTCCAGGGAATCTTCTTGACCCAGGGATTGAACCCACATCTCCTGCACTGGCAGGCAGATTCTTTACCACTGAGCCAGCAGGGAAGTGTGTGCACATGTCATTGATATGAATGCAAGTGTGTCAATCAAGCATCAACCTTCTGACAATAAAGTGCGGCTGATTTTGGCTGAGATGATGGTGTGAACGCCTTACACCTACGTCGTGTTGATTGTGCACATGGACACGTGCCTCCTGCCTTTCCTGGAACAGGGCAGGTTCAACCCTGCAGTCCTGGCATAATTAATAGCGAGTTTCTCTTCTTACTAGTATAAGGCTCCAGGTCTGGACAATAGAATTATATAGTCATCCTTTCAGTTCAGTTGTTCAGATCAGTTCAGTCACTCAGTCGTGTCCGACTCTTTGCCACCCCATGAACCGCAGCACTCCAGGCTTCCCTGTCCATCACCAACTCCCAGAGTCCACCCAAACCCATATCCATTGAGTCGGTGATGTCATCCAACCGTCTCACCCTCTGTCGTCCTGTCTCCTCCCGCCTTCAATCTTTCCCAGCATCAGGGTGTTTTCAAATGAGTCAGCTCTTTGCATCAGGTAGCCAGAGTACTGGAGTTTCAGCTTCAGCATCAGTCCTTCCAAAGAACACCCAGGACTGACCTCCTTTAGGATGGACTGGTTAGATCTCCTTGCAGTCCAAGGGACTCTCAGGAGTCTTCTCCAGCACCACAGTTCAAAAGCATCCATTCTTCAGCACTCAGCTTTCCTCATAGTAACCCCATGATTAATGAAGCGCCGTTTGCTGGGGCAGGATGCCATGTCCTGTGTGTCTACTCTGGCCAATGTAAAGCACTCCTTCGGCCTCATGTGTATGTGTAAAGGGGCCCAGAGACCCTCCTTGATTCGCTTCCATCATCCACGTCCAGACCCCTTGGCCCACCCTCACTCTGCACATGGGTTTGGAGGTCCTGAATCACCTTTACCCATGCTGACGGCTCCGCTTGGCACTCTGGCTACGCTGCCCTCTCTGTTCTTCTAAAGACATAACCTTGGCTTCCTGTAGTCAGATCTGTTTCCACAAGGACTTTCCTTCAACTGAAGTCGTCTTTCGTCAGCACAGCGCTCGTGCTGTAAGATTAGCCCAGTACTGGATGCGGTCCATGTGCGTCGCGCATCCCCAGGAGCTGAGCCATGGCATTGCGCCGGAAACTTCCAGGACCTTGAAGGCTGATGTGCCTGTGTGTGCCATGGGCCCCAGAGTGCTGGGCAGCAAAACATTCCCTGGGAAGTGTCGTCCACAGATAACACATGCAAGTTTTAAAACTCCTTTTTTAAAGTTTTTTATTTTGCATTAAAGTATACCCGATTAGCAATCTTGTGATAGTTTCAGGCGGACACCAGAGGCACTCAGCCATACATGCACATATATCCATTCTCCCCCAAACCCTCCTCTCATCCAGGCTGCCACATGACATTGAGCAGAGTTCCCTGTGCTGTCCAGCAGGTCCTTGTTGCTTCTCCATGTTGAACATAGAAGTGTGTCCATGTCCATCCCAAACTCCCTAACTATCCCTTCCCCGATCCTTCCCCCTGGGACCCATAAGGTTATTACAGAGGATTGAGCAGAGTTCAAGGACAGCAGGTCCTTGTGGGTTCTCCATGTTAAATACAGCAGTGTGTACGCGTCCACCCCCAACTCCCTAACTGTCCCTTCTCCCCAGACAGATGCAGGTTGTTCTGTAATATCCCAGCTTCCTCACCCCTTGGGTGAGATAATTCCAGCACTGGCATTTCAGCCCAGCCTCCACAGTTGGCTGGAGGGATGAAGTCCCAGTTGCAATTCACGATAGCTCACCTACTAGCATCCGTTCCATGGGCTGCCTTCCCTTCCATAGCTTCCCTCTCCTCTCCCCAATGAGTCCCTCCAAACAGACCACTCGTGGTCTAACCTCAGACTCGGGGTCTGTTTCTTTGAGAACCCCGCTTAAAGAGGTCTAGCTCTGCAGTCTCTCCAGAAGCTCTGTTTCTTCACTAGCCCTTATCTAGACTGTGACTGCGTGGTTAGCTCTGTATCCCATGCCTGTCTACCTGCCTGCGTGGCAGGCGTCTGTGTGTTCATGTCTTGTTGACATGATGCTTCACAGAAGCAGGTGCACAGATGAATGAATTTAGTGAAATCTGAGTCTGTAACTCCCAGCAGGTGTCACAGACCAAGACCGAACAGGTCTTGAGAAAGTTAGTGGGAAAAGAGAAGATGATAAACCAGGGTCGGTCACATTCCTGGCAGTGGCTGAGAATAGGATGAAATAAAGTCTTTATAGCGGGGGCTTGAGGATGAAAGAACAGATAAAAACTGTTTCCAGATCCTTGCTTCAGAGTAGCATCATTCCATCCTCTTCTTGCTTGTTTTTCATCTAAAGATTCGCCGATGAATGTAAGGATAATGTGTTGAAAGTCAAAGTAAGCCCACAGTTAGAAATAGTACTACAGGCCTCACTCCTGTGGCCAGGTGAAAAATCTTGGTGTCAGTGATTGTAAGAGTGCTAGAAATCTTCTGGAAAGTTTTAGGAAAAATCCAGACTCCTGCGCTGCTATCCTTTCTTATTAAAGATACTTGGACTCTGCAAACAAGAGGATGGACCCAGGTCTGAAAAATTACCATAACAGACCTTTCATTTAGTTTGAGATATTTTAGCCAGCTTCCCTGAACCATGACTGTTTTCTTAGCTTTTATTATTGTTGTTTTTATTATTAAAAGTCCAATTTTCTGTATGCTTTCCTGTCAAATGGAGGAACCATAATTTACTTAGCAATAGCTTAACTTTCTGTGTTTCCATTGATTCTAATCTTTGCTATTATAAATCATATTCTTAGAAGAATCTCTGTGTACAAGATTTTTCTGTATTTTTGTCTTATTTCCTTAAAGAAAAATCCTCAAAAAAATTTTTTTTCCTCCCTGTTAGCGTTTCTTTAACTCTAGTTCCGGTCTTGCAAAGCTTTGATCTTCTAGAGAAGTCCCATGATGCTTGGATGATACTTATGTGAGTTTTTCTTCACCAAGCGTCTGTTCTCTTGATCCTGCTTTGGTCATCTTCCTCTGGAGTTTATCCACAGTTCTAAGTCCATGGCCTTGTTCCATCTTGCATTATGATAAATGGACCCAGCTTCCAGGTCTTATCTGCCTTTGGTAGTGATCTCACATCACGTACAAGGTTTCAGTTTTACATGGAGCCTTCAGCGTTATCTGCTCTGGTTTTCTGCGTCATTCCTGCTGTTTCGTTTCCATAATCGACAGCTCTCAGCTCTGCACATTGACCTGGGCTCAGATCCAGCAATTGTACCACTTTCTTCCCCGGAGGACCCAAATCTCAGGCTGTACACGGGCCTTCAGATGAAGGAAGGTGTCTTTGCAAATTTCAATTTCTAAACAGAATACCTACTTTTTAAAACACAAATTATGTCCCATTTAATTTTGTTGGAATGAATTGGGGAATAGGGCGATAAAGTAGGATATATGATATTTAAGGGTCCAATTTTTAAGCATATAATCATTGAAAAGGAATTTTATATAGTAGAAATTTAAATTATTTATATCATCTAGGAGGGCTTCCAGAGAAGGCAATGGCATCCCACTCCAGTACTCTTGCCTGGGAAATCCCATGGATGGAGGAGCCTCATAGGCTACAGTCCATGGGGTCACTAAGAGTTGGACACGACTGAGCGACTTCACTTTCACTTTTTCACTTTCATGCATTGGAGAAGGAAATGGCAACCCACTCCAGTGTTCTTGCCTGGAGAATCCCAGGGACGAGGGAGCCTGGTGGGCTTCCGTCTATGGGGTCGCACAGAGTCAGACACGACTGAAGCGACTTAGCAGCAGCAGCAACAGGAGGGCCTCACAGACGACGCTAGTGGTAAAGAATGTGTCTGCCAGTGCAGGAGAAGAATGGACACAGTTTCGATCCCTGGATCGGGAAGATCCCCTGGAGGAGGGCATGGCAACCCACTCCAGTATTCTTGCCTGGAGAATCCCGTAGACAGAGGAGCCTGGCTGGCTACAGTCCATAGATACGGTTGTAAAGAGTTGGACACACCCTACCTGACTTAGTATACACACAGCACATATTTTTTAGAATTTAAAGTTGACGCTAGTTCCACTATATTTTTTAAAACTCTATTTACTCTCCCAGTAGAAGGTGTAAAATAAACATGTAGCCATGGACTTTATTTTACAAAGTAATGTTCACCTTCATTGTTTAAAATATATATACTCCGAAAATGAATTATTTGCTTTTGAAGTGAATGCAGAGTGAGTGTGACAGGTCATTATGGAGTCATCTAATAAGCCAAGATAACTGTAAATCTCTTTCCCCAGGTATGAGGTAAACAAGGGCATTGTATTACAGTAGCTGGTTGTCATGGCTACCACATTTTTAGCACGCTCTTAAATGACTTAGTGTGAGTTACCCTCGGCAAATTTATCCAAGAGACCCTTTTCACACCTAATGAAGATCGTGACTCATTAGATTTGGTAGAACCGAGACTCTAAATTTGAGGCATGCCCCGCGCTTTGAAGTAAATACTTATTTCATAGCTGTGAAGACAAGACCGTGTTCGCCAGTTAAGCACAGAGGTGCTCGGCAAACCACAGTGCTAATCTTGTCCTTCCTTACCACCGACTCTGAGTCAGGGGGCACGCACGATGTCACCTGAAAAGTCCCGAGAGCTGGTGTTCCGTGACAGCCCTGAACTTGTGCAAACGACTGAGGGTTTGACCTCGGTGGCGCTTGTCACCGGGAGTGGGAAGAACGCGGCAGTCCCAGCCCACGTGCGGGAGTGTCCTTGTTCAGTCACTCAATTGCGTCCAACTCTCCGTGACCCCACGGACTGCTGCACGCCAGGCTTCCCTGTCCATCACCAATTCCCAGAGTCCACCCAAACCCATGTCCATTGAGTCGGTGATGCCATCCAACCATCTCACCCTCGGGATAGTGTTCAATCAATTACCTGAGATGGTCCAAGCTTTTATTATAATGTAGACTCTGTGTTAGATGGCTCTGCCCAGCTGTGGGCTGATGTCGGGATTCTGAGCACACGTCAGGCAGACGGGGCTAAGTTCGGGTCGGGGGTGTGTGTGGATATACCCCATTGTAAGCAGAAGAAGATGTGTAGTCTTTCTGGGGTCTTATCTCTGCCCACAGCAGCGGAAGCAGCCTGTGTTAACGTGCAGAGTCGCTTAACTCCTCCTGACTCTCAACTCTGTGTTTTGAGACTAGGATGAGGCTTCCTCTTTATGTATCCAAACAACCTGTTGTGGTATTTCTATTCCCAAATGAAAGCTCAGTCTTCCTCCAGAAAGGAGATCTGACTCTCCTGCTAGATTAACCACAGACTGCCTAGAGCTATTTATACATGTCTATGTACGTACAATGGCTCTATACTAGCTATGTATGAATCACGGAGAAGGCAATGGCACCCCACTCCAGTACTCTTGCCTGGAAAATCCCATGGACGGAGGAGCCTGGTGGGCTGCAGTCCATGGGGCCCCTGAGGGTAGGACACGACTGAGCGACTTCACTTTCACTTTTCACTTTCACGCCTTGGAGAAGGAAATGGCAACCCACTCCAGTGTTCTTTTCTGGAGAATCCCAGGGTTGGCACAGCCTAGTGGGCTGCCGTCTATGGGGTCGCACAGAGTCGGACACGACTGCGGGACTTCACTTTCACTTTCTTTCGCTTTCAAAGTGGAGATAAGGGTACATTCCTGGCAGGGTAGTTGTTGAAGAGTTAGGAATGAAGTTAGAGAGACGCATCGTCATGGTCATCAGCTCCTAATCCAGTAATAGAACATTTTGATCTGCACTTCACTGGACAAAGATGATCTAATATTAGACTGGGAAGATCCCCTGGAGGAGGAAATGACAACCCACTCCAGTGTTCTTGCCTGGAGAATCCTATGGACAGAGGAGCCTGGCAGGCTACAGTTGGAGGGTCGCAGAGTCAGACACGCAAGAGTTAAACAACTTAGCATGCACATACGTACTTCATCAAAACTGTGGCTTTTGTATTCATGTTACTACACGATTATCACGTTGTAGAATGCCTGAGACCCATGCATCTCATCAGTTCTTTACATTTCTTTTTTTTTTTTAAAGAAAGTTTAGCCCTCTTATCTAGCATGCTGCTGCTGCGAAGTCGCTTCAGTCGTGTCCGACTCTTAGCGACCCCATAGACTGCAGCCTTATCTAGCATAGGAACATCCTTTTTGCCAGACTGTACTTACCGTAGCCTGGACATTTCTTACCCTGCACTCTTTAGAGACTGTTCAAACCATTCCATTTCTGCAGTCACTCTTGTTAGAGCTTTGGGCATGGCCAAATGGTTTTTCTGGAAAGCATCCTGGAAAATAATGTTTTTCTTTCTGAGTGCCAACTAGCAACTCAAACCTGTCATTCTGGTGGTGGAATTCAAAAAGCCTTATAGGCTGAGTAACGTTGCTTGTCTTGTTTTGGTTCCTAGGTGTAAGAACTTGGGGTTCTGTGTGTGTGCAGAGGAATTCTCCCATGGGGCAGGGAGTTTGTAATGGTGTAAACAAATGAATCTTCATGCGTTCATCAAACTCGTCTTGGTTTTAAATCTCCCCGAGACCTGGGCAATCCGGGACAGTTGGTCACCCTACCTATCAAAAACATTCAACACCTTTGTTACTTTAAGGTCAGTGACACAACAGAAACAGGAAGTCAGAAAAGCAAAGGTCGTCGTCTTAGGTCCTTTCTCTGTTTCAGCTCCACACTGTTGGAAGGGATCATTTTGCTAGGTGTCAAGGAAATTCGTATTTTTTGCAGCGTTCCAGAATAGAGCATGTGTGTGCAATCATTAAATTTCATAAGTAGGCAATTTGCATTTCCCAAATTCTCACTCTGTATCAGGTTGACAGGCATGCAAATGGGGGAAAGACAGGAAGCAGTGAAAGTTGTGGGTGAGTCTCCTTAGCAGTTCCCTCACGGTGAGTCGTGTACAGGGTACGCGCTGTCTCCCTAGCATTTCCCTCACGCTGAGTCGTCTATGGGGTACACGCTGTCTCCCTACCATTTCCCTCATGCTGAGTCATGTACAGGGTCCTCGCTGTGTCCTTGCCAAGTGTCATCTGGGTGAGGAGAAGGCTGCCATGTTAGGCTCCCTTCATCAGGATTTATAGTCTCCTCTTCTCTATGGAGAGTTTCCTTTAGGCTGGTTAATAATGAGCTGCACAGTGACATCTAGTGTAGGAAGCAGAGAGAAATTACAGAGAACACAGAGAGGTTGATCACCGTTTAATGCAAAGTCTAAAGGAATATGATAGATGCTACTGAGAGCAGGGCTCCCTTTCCCGAATCTCAGTTCTCCGCCTTTTCTTAACTAGCACTGATGAACATCCCCACGGCTGTATGGTCACCTAGGATGTCTGAGTCACAGCAGGGGACAGTGAACTCGTGTCGGAGGACGCTGTCAGAACTAAACCTGCTACCGTGGTCCCACAGTGTCCATGGCAGGCTTTGGCTCCAGGACCCCCAGTGATAACCAAAATCCCAGGATGCTCAAGCCCATACTGTAAAGTGGCTTAGAACGTGCATATAACCTATACAATCCTCCCAAATACTTTAAAAAATATTTACTTATTTATTTATTTTGGCTGCTCTCGGTCTTCGTTTTGGCTGGTGGGCCTCTGTCTTCTCTGCGGTCTGTGGAGTCTCTACTTGCACCACTCCCAATACTGTGACATCTTTGTGCAAGTGTTAGTCACTCAGTCGTGTCTGACTCTTTATGACCCCATGCACTGCAGCCCGCCAGGCTCCTCTATCCATGGAATTCTCCAGGCAAGAATAGAGTGGATTGCCATTCCCTTCCCCAGGGGATCTTCCCGATCCAGAGATGGAGCCCCAGTCTCCAGTGTCCTACATTTCAGGCAGATTCTTCTGAGCTGCCAGGGTTAAAGCATCTCTACATTATACTTACAATACCAGTACCAGGTGAACACTGTGCAAATAGTTGTAAATACAATGGAAATTCTATGGAAATAGTTACCAGCGCATGGCACTCAAGTTTTGCCTTTTGGAACTTTCTGGAGTTTTTTAAAAAGTATTTCTGATCCATAGTTGTTGAAGCGTACGATGCAAAACTTGTGGATACAGAGAGCTGACGTAATATAGCCGAGGCATTTTCTATCCTGTAGTTCTCTTCTAAAGAACAACTGTCTAGGGAGGCTGTCATATTAAACCACACATCTGGTGTGTCTCTGATCAGCGTGGAAAGCAGTGATTCACTGTTGAGCTCTGTTTGCATGAGACTGAGCCTACAAACTTAAGACTGCTTCCCTAGTGGCTCAGTGGTAAAGAACCTGCCTGCCAAAGCGGGAGACATACGAGACGTGGGATGGATCCCTGAGTCAGGAAGATCCCCTGGAGAAGGAAATGGCAATCCCCTCTAGTATTCTCGCCTAGAGAATTCCATGGACTGAGGAGCCTAGTGGGCTACAGTCCATGGGGAGTGTTGCAAAGAGCTGGACACGACTGATAACACACACCACGCAGTCTACAGAGGGTGCTGTTCTTTAGGTGGGACTGACCCAAGTGAGCGCAGTGTGAAGAGAACGGAGCACTTGTACATTCTGATGCGGAGGGAAGTAGGGAGCATGAAATAGAATAGTCGTCATGACAAACCGGTAACCTCATGGTTGTGACCTCACGCTGGCAGGACCCAAGGTCATGTAGCGCCACTCATTCTGGGCATTAGGGGTTATTTTCATTGACATAACAAGTGGGAGCCATTTAATATGTATCTACTTGCACGTGGCCTTCCAGAGCTGACCAAGTTAATGGGCAAGAGTTGATTTTTACAGCTCTCCTGCCTGACCTCTGTACTCAGCCCACCAGCCTTGCTGTGACTGCTCAGACACACCAGGTGTGTTCCCCGCTCTGAGTCTGTGTACATGTTGTTCCCTTTGCGTGAAGCTTTGGTCCCTCTGTTGTCTGCAGAGGGACGTGCAGAAAGGTCAAATGTGCCTGCAGTCAGGTCACTGTTCTGGTCTTGGCTCAGGTTATCCTCCAGAAAAGCCTGTGTAAACAGCCGGTTGTCATTTCCATACTGCATTATACTAGCAGTCCTTGTTGTTCATTGGCTCAGTCGTGTCCTACTCTTTGCGACCCCCAGGGACTGCAGCACGCCAGGCTTCCCAGTCCATCACCAACACCCGGAGCTTGCTCAAACTCATGTCCATCGAGTCAGTGATGCCATCCAACCATCTCATCCTCTGTCATCCCCTTCTCCTCCTGCCCTCAGTCTTTCCCAGCATCACGATCTTTTCCCGTGAGTTGGCTTTTCGCATCAGGTGATCAAAGCATTGCAGGTTCAGCATCAGTCCTTGCAATGAATATTCAGGGTTGATTTCCTTTAGGATTGATTTGATTGATTTGATCTCCTTGCAGTCCAAGGGACTCTCAATTGTCTTCTCCAGCACGACAGTTCAAAAACATCAATTCTTGGACGCTCAGCCTTCTTTATGGTCCAACTCTCACATCCATACATGACTACTGGAAAAACTACAGCTTTGACTAGACAGACCTTTGTCAGCAGGGTGATGTCTCTGCTTCTTAATACACTGTCTAGGTTTGTCATAGCTTTTCTTCCAAGGAGTAAGCGCCTTTTAATTTCAAGGCTACAGTCACTATCCGCATTGATTTTGGAGCCCAGGAAAATGAAATCTGACACTGTTTTGACATTTTCACCAATCTATTTGCCATGAAGTCATGGGACCGCATGCCATGATCTTTGTTTTTTGAATGCTGAGTTTTAAGCCAGCTTTTTCACTCTCCTGTTTCACTTTCATCAAGAGGCTCTTTAGTTCCTCTTTGCTTTCTGCCTTAAGGGTGGTGTCATCTGTGTATCTGAGGCTGTTGATATTTCTCCCAGCAATCTTGATGCCAGCTTGTGATTCATCTAGACTGGTATTTCACATGATGTACTCTGCATAAAAGTTAAAGAAGCAGAGTGACAGTATACAGCCTTGATGTGCTCTACTAAGCCCCAAATAAAAAGAAAGCAAAACCTAACAGTTGGAAAGAGAATTGCTGCCAGTATTTGCAAATGATAAGATGAATCACTGAGAGAACTCTAGAGAATCTAAGGAAGTGGCAGAGTGAATAAGACACTTTAGCAGGTTGCCTAAAATAATATCAAGATACATAAACTCCATTTCTGTGCATCAATAAGAAAGGTGGTCACAAAACACAACATAGCAATCATCAGAAAGCAGTACGCAAGGATTTCGGTGTACTTTGGGAACGCAGGTAGAGAGAAACACGGGATACTTTTGATGAAACTGTTTGGCTTGAAGTCTTTCAGGCATCACTGGTGCTGTACTGGCAAATCTGGAAGCACGTAGGTGAAAATTTAGGGTTTAAGAATTTTTGGAAGCCATGTTATGCTTTTTTGCAATCCATTTAAAGCTCCATCAGACAAATGTATTTACCACTCATGCTTGGAGCATTTTCTCCCCAGGGTTCCTGCCCTTTGAGGCTCAGGAGTGTGCAGGAGTCTCAGAGCCGATTTCCCCACAAGCTTGGCCCCATCTCCTGCAGTTCCCTGCTGGCCCAGTGGTAAAGAATCTGCCTGCAATTGCAGGAGACCTGGATTCCATCCCTGGGTCAGGAAGATCCCCTGGAGAAGGGAAACACTCCCCACTCCAGTATTCTTGCCTAGAGAATCCCATGGACAGAGGGAGCCTGGCGGGCTCTCGTCCATGGGGTTGCAAGGAGACATGACCGAGCAAGCATCCCTTTTTCTTAGGTATTGAGAACACGGGCACCAGATCAACAGGAAGTGATCTCTACTCCCAGGTTTGCTTACCCCGCCCCCTTCTTGTGTCCCTGTCATGTCTGACCTCCCTAGTTTCAGCACAACAGTTATCCTGAAGTTACTGGTAAACGTGCTTATCTACAAAGTATAGTGGTTTTATACCACGAGTGCTTTCCAGAAATGAAAGTCTCTTTTTTTTTAGTGCAAGTTGTACATACTCGCTTTCATTATTTCACTGATCCATGCTGAATAAATATTTGATGAGTAAACAGCAAGAGAGCCTGTCTTCAGTCCGAGTTAAGCTAGTCATTGATGGACGATGGTGTGTAGACATTGACATGTTTGTCGGCTTATCCTTGTACACTGGATCCTTCGAAGCCTGTGCCCTTCGAGTTTTCTTGAGAAATCCAGCCTTGGTTGGCAAGTGTAGTGAGCAGTGAGGGGATAGCTGTTGTTGTTAGTCGCCAAGTTTGTGGGCCTCTTGTTACACAGCGGTGGGAGACTTAACACACTGCAGGCATTTGTCATGGAGGTTGTTCACACAGAACCCTTTACTGTAGCTGAGGGCATTTTTCAGATGAGATATGTGGGTACTTGGCATTACGCTGCAGTATTGGGGGAGGGGGTTGACACCCATTGATATTCTAAATGAAGTTGAATTCATTCCTTCAACGTCATTCAATTCCTAACCATGCCTAGCAAACCCCCATTACAGCCTTCTTTATTAGCAGTCTGCAGAATCGTGGGTCCTCAAGAGACCACCCTGCCCCTCCCACCCCCACCCCCCCACCCCGCAGAGGTCATCTGTTTGATCTCAGATTAATCCCCAAACCATTCCTCTTTATCACTCCCTTCATGGCTTATCAGGACTGTGTGATGATGAGTTTCAGTCCTTGCAAGGCTAGAGAGGAATTAATGTAGGCCATCAGGAAAGGTTAAGGGAAAAGGCAGGTTAATCTAGTTAAAACTGAAGCTGAACATGAAACAGAAAGTTGCTGCACTCCACTTCTCTTTCCTTCTCCCCTCTCCTCTTTCTCTCACTTCAACATTTATCGAGGCCCCTCTATGTGACACACATTGAACACTAAGTTGGAATTAGACCTGTGTCTAATATGTCTTCTTTAGTAAATGACATGCAAGTCCTATTTAATATCCTATGTCATGAAAGACCTCACTTCCAAGCCGGGGAGGGGCGGGAACAGATACACAGTCAAATAATTGTTACAGTCAGATAGGTGATAATAAAATCGTGTGCAAATACTAGAGACAGCCAGGATGTGGTTGAATGTTTGTCTCGGTTTTTCTTCCTTTCATACCTGGACTTACAGGGAGGGGATAGTAGAGAAGAAACATTCACAAGTGCTTCAGTGCTTGGTGGTGTGGGTTGAGTGGTGTCTCCCCAGATTTGTTGAAATGCTAACCCTGGGACCTATGCACATGACCTTGTTTTCAAACAGGGATCTTTGCAGATAAAATCGTGTTAGGATGAGACCGTCAGGGTGGACGCTAATCAGATGACTGGTATTCAAAGAGGGAAGGCTGGACGCAGAGATAGACGGGGAGGACGGACAAGGCAGAGATTGGAGGAAATCAGGGAAAGCCCATCAGGGAAAGTCAAGGGCTGCAGAAGGACTCCAGAAACTAGGAAGGTTCTTCCTGAGAACCTCCCGACAGCTGCATTTCCTACTCCTCACCTCCAGAACTGGCCTGCAGTCAGTTTCTCTTGTTTCGTTCTGCCCAGCTTGTGGTATTTTGTGATCACAGCCCCACAAGGCTAATGCACATCATGAAAGCACATGGATCTGTTCCAGGATGAGGTAAGGACTGGAAATAGCCTGTGTGAGTCAGCAAAACCTGAAGCCTATAGATGGCAATTGTTTGCCCTTTTTCATTCCAAGGCAATAGAGATGCTGAAGTCCACGGTACATTGCTTGTGTTCAGCTGGCAGCATTTGGGAAGCACTGGCTGCCTGCTTTGAAGCATACTTGGAAGGAAGTTGAGCTGTTTCGAATCCTGAAAGATGAAGCTCTGAAAGTGCTGCACTCAATAGGCCAGCAAATTTGGAAAACTCAGCAGTGGTCACAGGACTGGAAAAGGTCAGTTTTCATTCCAATCCCAAAGAAAGGCAATGCCAAAGAATATTCAAACGATTGCACACTTGCACTCATCTCACACGCTAGCAAAGTAATGATCAAAATTCTCCAAGCCAGGCTTCAACAGTATGTGAATTGTGAACTACCAGAGGTTCAAGCTGGTTTTAAAAAAGGCAAAGGAACCAGAGATCAAATTGCCAATATCCATTGCATCGTCAAAAAGCAAGTGAGTTCTAGAAAGACATCTACTTCTGCTTTATTGACTATGCCAAAGCATTTGACTGTGTGGATCACAACTGTGGAGAATTCTGAAAGAGATGGGAATGCCAGACCATCTGACCTGCCTCCTGAGAAATCTGTATTCAGGTCAAGAAGCAACAGTTAGAACCAGACATGGAACAACAGACTGGGTCCAAGTTGGGAAAGGAGGACGTCAAGGCTGTATATCGTTACCCTGCTTATTTAACTTACATGCAGAGTACATCATGCGAAATGTGGGCTGGATGAAGAACAAGCAGGAATCAAGATTGCCGGGAGAAATATCAACAACCTCAGATATGCAGATGACACCACCCTTACGGCAGAAAGTGAAGAAGAACTAAAGAGCCTCTTGATGAAAGTAAAAGAGGAGAGTGAAAAAGTTGGCCTAAAACTCAACATTCAAAAAACTAAGATCACGGCATCTGGTCCCATCACTTTATGGCAAATAGATGGGGAAACAATGGAAACAGTGCCAGACTTTATTTTGGGGGGGCTCCAAAATCACTGCAAATGGTGACTGCAGCCATGAAATTAAAAGACGCTTGCTCCTTAGAAGAAAAGCTATGACCAACCTAGACAGCATATTAAAAAGCAGAGCTATTACTTTACGAACAAAGATCTGTCTAGTCAAAGCTATGTTTTTTCCAGTCATGTAGGGATGTGAGAGTTGGTCTATAAAGAAGGCTGAGCGCCAAAGAATTGATGCTTTTGAACTGTGGTGTTGGAGAAGAATCTGGAGAGTCCCTTGGACTGCAAAGAGATTCAACCAGTCCATCCGCAAGGAACTCAGTCCTGAATATTCATTGGAACGACTCATACTGAAGCTGAAACTCCAATACTTTGGCCACCTGATGCGAAGAACTGACTCATTTGAAGAGACCCTGATGCTGGGAATAATTGAAGGCAGGAGAAGGGGACGACAGAGGATGAGATGGTTGGATGGCATCACCGACTCAATGGACGTTAGTTTGAGTAAACTCCGGGAGTTGGTGATGGACAGGGAAGCCTGGTGTGCTGCAGTTCATGGGGTCTCAAAGAGTCAGATACAACTGAGTGACTAAACAATGCTTGTCTTGGGACAGTGACCAGAACCTATGTGTCCACTCTCTGGCCCGGCCCTGGGCACACAGCCCTCCTTGTCTCCTCACTCGTCACCTGCGTGCTCCCTCTCTCATATGCACGTGTTACTGCTCTGGTCTCAGATGTCACCCCAAATGTCACCTCTTCCTGATCAGCGCCACGCCCCTAGCGTGCTGTGCAGATTTCCAGCACATCGCTTCTAAGTGGTTCTTAGTTTCTGAGGTCCCTTGAGGATGTCTGTCGTCTTCATGGGATGTCAGCTCCCCGACACAGAATCTGCGTTCATTCAGTTTACTCTTGAATTTGCAAGGCTGAGAGTAGTTTTGGGGAATAAATAAGTTCAGGGGTGTAGTAAAAGCAAGGCATTTTGAATAATACTTTTGTCCTCACTGCATAAACTTTACAGCAGGACACAGTTCTTCCCTTTTTTTGTTGTTGTCTACTGTTCTGGTTCGTTTCTTTCTTTCTTCGAAATTAGGATAAAGCAACATTTTCCCCTTTCTCTAGAGTTTGAATGAAATTAATCAATAAAGAATGCATGCTCAAATTTGAGTCTTCAAGGTACAAAAGAAGAAAAACAAAGGCTCTTGGAAATTCACACTCTGATCCGCGTTCATGCCAGGGGCATATGAAATAGGAAAAGCTTGGATTACCTTCAGATAAATATCTAAAGTGTAAAATCCATTAAAATAACTTAAAATCGTGAAACCCTCCACCACTGTGCCATCATGGCTCCCAGTTCCATGGAAAATCTTTGTCAATAAAAGCAAGACGGATTCCAATTACATCTTCTATTTTGTTGTGCTGTTTCATTATCTATAATGATTCAGTTTACTGATCTCCATTAATATTTATGGAACGTCTCTGATGCTCCAAGCTCTATGTTTGCATAGATGCTGGTAAGATACTTTGTGTGTAAACGTAACAGTGACTGTCTTCAGTGCATTAGTGAGCAGATTGGTGTGGAAGAGTAGTCTGCACAGAAAACAGTGTTCTCCAACGTGGTCGCCACTCAATGGGCTTTTAAATTTAAACATAAGTCAGTTAGGATTAGACGTTCAGAACCAACACGACATTGTCAAACAATTTTCCTCCAATTAAGGAATAAATTAAAAACGTATTAGGTGAGCTGATGAATTCTTGGCATAGGGAGTGTAAGTTCATGATACATGTGCCAACAAAGTGGGAATAATTATCTGATGCCAACTTCACAAAGATAGGAAGATATGTGTATCCTATGCATGTAAGAGATGATGTTTATGTACATTATGTTTGACGCTTAAATGTCCCATTTCTCATCCAACTGCCTGCAGTTCCCTGAGTTCTCTTCTGTCTTTAGACTTTGGTCATTTGTCCCAGGGGTTCCCCTCCCTAGATTGCCCTTCCCCTCTGTTGGCATGGAGAGTATCTTATCTTTTAAGGTCTAGCTCAGTTGTTACTACCTCTGAGAAATAGTTCCTTTTGTTCAGTTGTTCAGTAGCTCAGTCGTGTCCGACTCTTTGCTCATGAACCGCAGCACGCCAGGCCTCCCTGTCCATCACCAACTCCCAGAGTTTGCTCAACCTCATCTCCATTGAGTCGATGGTGCCATCCAACCATCTCATCCTCTGTCGTCCCCTTCTCCTCCTGCCCTTAATCTTTCCCAGCGTCAGGGTCTTTTCTAATGAGTCAACTCTTTGCAACAGGTGGCCAAAGAATTGGAGCTCAGCATCAGTCCTTCCAATGAATACTCAGGGTTGATTTCCTTTAGGATGGACTGGTTTGATCTCTTTGCAGTCCAAGGGACTCTCAAGAGTCTTCTCCAGCACCACAGTTTGAAAGCATCAATTCTTCAGTGCTCAGCTTTCTTTATGGTCCAACTCTCAACATCTGTACATGACTACTGGAAAAATTAAAGCTTTGACTATACAGACCTTTGTCAGCAAAGTGAAAATGTTAGTCGCTCAGTCGTGTCTGACTCTTTGCAACCCCCTGGACTGTAGCCCACCAGGCTCCCCTGTCCATGGGATTCTCCAGGCAAGAATACTGGAGTGGGTTGCCATTCCCTTCTCCAGGGGATCTTCCCAATGCAGTGATCAAACCTGGGTCTCCTGCACTGCAGGTGGATTCTTTATCATCTGAGCCACCAGGGAAGCCTATTAGCAGAGTGATGTCTCTGCTTTTTACTATGTACGCTGTCTAGGTGTTTCCTTCAGGTTAAATGGACCTCTCCTTTCTTTGTGCCTCTGCATGTGTCTGTACATACCCCCCAAGTAAAGCTCATCACTCTCTATTTGCAGTTGTTTATTTATAAGTCCTCCTCTCCTGTTGAGGACGGTCATCATGATGTGCTTATCTTAATGTCCCTCAGTCCAGCATAATTCCAGGAACACAGAAGAGCTCAATAAACATTTGTTATGTAAAATAAAGAAGCCTTCACTCCATAGCATGCATCAGGCATGTTTCAAGTACTCAGTATCCACATGTGGCTAGGGGCTACCATCCTGGACAGCACAGAGAGTTTTCCATGATCACAGAATGTTCTCTTAGACAGGGACAGTCTAGAGAGTTTTGTTAGTTGTATCCTCACTAAAAATGGGTAGTATGCTTCATGGTTTTTTTTTTTTTTTAACACAAATTTAGATGAACAGAAATTTAGTGTGCAGAGAAAAGCAGTCGCAATTCCCCAGGGCTCTTTTTCTGCTTCAGACTCACCTAGATGAGCAGTCAGCAGACTGCACATCCACTCCAGCCTGATTCCTATTTTTCTGAAAATAAGGTTTGATTACAATACAGTCATCCTTCTTCATTCACTTTGTGTGTCCGCTTTTGTAAGGAGTGGCAGAGTGGAGTGGCTGGTACAGAGCTCTGTGGCTTGCAAAGCGGAAAATACCATCTGAGTGGTTTTAGAAAATGTTGGCCCACCTCTGGTCTCAGTACCTGTGTCCCACTCTACACAGAATCTTGATGGATTGGCTGTGACCCACCAGAGAATAAATAGCAGTGAGGCATCATTAACAGAGATACTTGTTTTTGTATTCACAATACAGACATGTGTTCTAGGGGAGACAAGCTTTGAGATGCTGCTGCTGCTAAGTCGCTTCAGTTGTGTCCGACTCTGTGTGACCCCATAGATGGCAGCCCACCAGGCCCCACTAGTTGTATTCAAATATTTTAGAAGCATCATCTTTCTCCTGGAAGCGAGAAGAAGACTGCAGTGTAGAATTTATGAAGAGGAAGAATTCATGGATAGTTTCAGTTCATTTCAGTTGCTCAGTCGTGTCCGACTCTTTGTGATCCCATGGACTGCAGCACGCCAGGCCTCCCTGTCCATCACCAGCTCATGGAGCTTGTTCAAACTCACATCTATCAAGTAGGTAATGCCATCCAACCATCTCATCCTCTGTTGTCCCCTTCGCCTCCTGCCTTCAATTTTTCCGGCATCAGGATCTTTTCCAAGGAGCCAGTTCTTCCCATCAGGTGGCCATATTTAAAATGGAAAGTCCTGAAAAATGGAATATAGTGACAAAATAACCACGTTTGTACAAGTGTTCTTACAGCTTGCATTACAGTCATTAATTTCTGTTTCTAGTCTAATGTTAGTCATTCAGTTGTGTCCAACTCTTTGCGACCCTGTGGACCATAGCCCACCAAGGTCCTCTGTCCATGAAATTCCCCAGGCAAGAATCATGGAGTGGGTTGCCATTCCCTTCTCCAGGGGATCTTCCTGATACAGGGATCAAACCAGGCTCTCCTGCATTGCAGGTGGATTCTTTGCCATCTGAGCCATCAGGGGTCATTCTAATGACTGTATACACTCAACTTCAAATCCTTTATCTGTTTCTACCTACCTTCTCACCAAGATATTATGTTGGATAATATTCATGTTTCCTTTCATTAAAAAAAAAAAAAAAGCCAGATTTCCTATGTGACTGAGATAGAAACCTAGCAATTTTAAGAAAGCCAAATCAAAAGTTCTAGGAAAATTCACAAATGAACAATGTCTTTATTGTCATGGGTATTTATTATATATCCAAATCATATGATATCATCAGAAATCATAATAACGCCATTATACTCTGCAATTACGTGCTTCAGCGGCAACTTATCATGTGTTTACTGTAATTACACCATTTGACTAATTACAGCAATTATGCCTCTTAGTGGCTGAATTCTTAAGCTCTGAATTCCACTGATTGGCTGGACTTTCTCCATCCTTCTGTGAGATATTGTGCCTGAAATTTGGTGACTGTCGACTCTCATTTTGTGGTGCTAGGGTTCTCTCAACTTCCGGTGATGATTGTAAGGTTTGGGGGTGAATCCAGTGTCATCATTTTTTTTTTTTATCCTCATATCAAAACGTCCAAAGAACAGATTGTTTCCTTCTGGCCCCAGGCACTGAAGCTGTGCTGGGCTGTTGGAGCAAGTCCTTATCTTGCAAGCAGGGAGCCCCATCTGTGTGTCATATTCTCTGGGACCACATGGTCCAGCTGGACCAACAGGCTGCTTAACTGAGAGGAGAGGTCAGTTTGGTAACTCGATAAAAGTAGTCAATTAGCTTGGTTCTTTCTCATTGCACTGATCACTTATTAATAGGCTAAATGCATTAAATAGAATTTTTTTTTTCTTGAGGCTTGTAAAACCAGAATCTAAAGGAGGGCAGTCAACACTCACACAGGCTGCAGGCACACGGAAGCTCAGCTACAAATTCCATCCGCAGATACAACCACATGTCTGCTTCACACAAGGCACTGGCCCAGCTTCTCATGAAAAAGGAGAAGCGTTTAGGATGCACTCCCCATAGTTAGTGACTATGTTACCTATCACATAACTGTCCTCAAGACCCCTACGAGGATTGTATCTTCCAATGAAAGTCACATTAAAAACGTCTAAAATCCCCAGATCAACTTGAGTGTCGCGTCCCTGTTGACCTTGGAGAAGGAGGGACATCATCATTGGGATTCAATCTGCTCCTCAGCTCCCTTCTTCAGGCAGAGAGGTGGCCGGGCACGTGGAGTGAATCTGGCCAGTATTTTGAACACCTGGCTGTGTGCTTTCAAAGATCTTAGACCCTGAGGAACTCAGGGTCCACACCTCAGTTTCCTCGTATGCAATACGGAAGTTAGAAATAGCTACTTCATAGAACTGTGGTGATGCTTAAGTGAGAATAGCAACACTTTCTGTTAACTCTGAGATGCACAAATGTCTGGAAGTTCAGCCTCAGACGTTTCATGGGAAAATTCACTTTATGGAAGAATTCACCCTCATTTCCCTGAGTCAGAGTTCAGAGGCATGATGTAATTGGTTGTACTGAAATATATATCTGCACATCTCTGGAGCCCTTCTCATCAAGCTTTGAAATTGAAGCTTATGTAGAGTTGAGTCTTTTTTGAAAAATTAGAATAACAAGAATTATATAATCAAATAGGGCTACTTGGAAGTAGATCTTAGAAAAAGTATCATATATTTACCAGTAATCAAAATTTTATAAACAACCAGAGAACACAAGAGAATATCCCCCCATATCAACATCAGTATCTGATATTTAGACTGCACTGTCTAAGTTTGCCAGATCATTAATTACTTACTGGGCTTCCCTGGTGGCTCAGCTGGTAAAGAATCTGCCTGCAATGAGGGAGACCTGGGTTTGATCCCTGGGTTTGGAAGATTCCCCGGGAGAAGGGAAAGGCTACCCACTCCGGTGTTCTGGCCTGAGAATTCCATGGACTGTATAGTCCATGGGATCGCAAAGAGTCAGACACGACTGAGTGACTTTCACTTTTAATTACTTATAAAGGAACTGTTATGATGAGAGAGAGAAACCACAGTGAAATAGAGCACGCACACATACGTCTGCTTTTTAATCTGATGGTGGAGTATCAATAATAAATAATAATTGACAGTGAGGGGTATTCACAAAATAGTCACTGTTTCAGCACGTTCTGAACAAAACTTTGAATGTATTCCATTTGATTATTCTGTATTACTGATGCACGAGTGAAACAAATTGTTAGTCTTGCATATTTATTTGTTTCTTTTGGCTACTCTTTCCCTCCTAAGAGCTTGGGTTGAACTTTTACTCAGCTGCTGTTAGCATCCACAGACAGCTCCAGGGTTTCTGGGGGCAGCTCAGAGTGGCATTATCTTCAGACCTCGATGGTTCTTTTCTGGCTCGTTTGTAAATGATAATTCCCAAATGACAATAATAACGACTGAACTAGCCCAGGTAATTTCATAAACAACAGAATGGCAAATTAGCAACAAAAAACAAACAAACAAACAGTGAAATGTTATTTTCCTCCAATATTTCAAGCAAGACTTACTCGTCCTGCTCAGGATCTCATTTGAACAGCGTCTATGTGACAGAATAGGAGGATTGCATTTGGGTTTGTAAATGCACCGCCCGGGTCACGCTTCAGCATAAGCAGTATTGGCAGCACGTCTACACTGGAAGACAGGCGAGCCTTCACCTGCTCACCTCCTGCAGCAGCATTTCGTCTTCCCCTCTTTAGCCGAGTCAACACCTACCTATACACATCCTCCGAACACCTCAGCCAGTGCTCAGTGGGTTGCCTGCAAGGAAAGGGCTCATATCCTCAGTCCCTAAAAATGACTCCCAGAACTGGACTCTGGTTTGGATGTCCCTTGTCAAGCCTGGCGTGCTGCAGTCCATGGAGGTCGAAAAGAGTCGGACACGACTGAGCAAATGAACTGAACTGAACAGGTCAGGTGTAGAGTATTATTACCTTTTTCCCCACCAAACAATGACATTCTCATTGGGACAGCCTGAAATTGCGTCTGCTGCTTTTGCACAACACATTATTGGTTCCTAGGGTGATTGAAATCATCCCCCAGATGTATATACACTTGTTCCCTGTTTTGCATAAAAATGACATGTGAATTGCTCTTCATTACTTTGAAACACAACACGGGTGAACTGTTTTGGTCACGAGGTAGGGTCATTTTTTTTTTTTTCTTTCTGTGAAATTTTCATTGTTTCTTTGATTAGGGATATAGAATACCGGGTGTTAAATTTAGTCAGATTAGGATTTGATTCTTGGTTTATCCATTTACTTGGAGAAGGAAATGGCAACCTACTCCAGTGTTCTTGCCTGGAAAATCCCATGGACAGAGGAGCCTGGTAGGCCACAAAGAGTCGGACACGGCTGAGCAACTGCACTTTCTTTCACTTTTATCCATTTACTAGCTAAATATGGCTAATTTAAAAAGAGGCTTCCCTGGTTGGTCAAACAGTAAAGAATCTGCCTGCAATTGCAGGGCACCTGGGTTCAATCCCTGGGTGAGAGAGATCCGCTGGAGAAGGAAATGGCAACCTGCTCCAGTATTCTTGTCTGGAAAATCCCATGGACAGAGGAGCCTGGTGAGTTGCAGTCCATGGGGTCACAAAAGAGTCGGACACGACTGAGCGACTTTCTTCTTTATGGCTAATTTACGCATTTCCCATAGCACATTTTTCATTTGCAAAGCAGAGATATTTTATTAGTTTGTGTCTCAAAGGGTTGTTGTAAGGATGAATGTGATGACAGATGCAAAGTGCCTACCGCAGAGTGGAGAACATAACAATTACTTAATGCAAGTTGTAATCGCTTCCTTTTTTAATGATTTTCGTGGCTTCCTTGAGAATAGCAATTTACACTGAGTCTCATTTCTATATCCTATGTTGTTTTTTTAAATCTACTTATTTCTATTCCTTTTCTCTGAGTTCTGAGAGTATCTCGTTTGTTTCATACATCCTTGACTTGGGTTTTTCTCCGTGTTGGTTTTGATCTTCCGCTCCGGCTCCTTTGACTGTATTTGCACGTCTTTCTCATCGACTTTTCATTTTCACTTGTTCTCTCCTTGTGGACTCCTCTTTTTCACAGAAGCCGTGTCTTCTCAGTTGCAACATCAGAGGCAGAGTCTTCTTTTTTCCCCAGTTTCTACAGGGAATACTTTTTCTACCAGAAGTCCCCATATTTGAAGGCTTCCTGTTCATCTTCTCTTATTCTTGAGAAGCAGTTCACATCCAGCCTTGGTTAACTGCTCCTCATACCAAAGACCGGAGTCCTAGAGGTTTTACTGCCTTGTTATGCAAAGGTCTGTACCACGGGTGAGCACGCTTTTTAAAATAAGGGACCGGGAAGTAAATATTGTAGACTTTGTGGGCCACACGGTCAGCTCTGCCTTCATTGTGCAGAAGCAGCTGTACACACTGTATCAACATATGGCCACGAAACTGAAAATGTGAGTCACTCAGTCGTGTCTGACTCTTTGGGACCCCATGGACTGTAGCCCCCCAGGCTCCTCTGTCCATGAAATTTTCCAGGCAAGAATACTGGAGTGGGTAGCCATGCCCTCCTCCAGGGGATCGTCCTGACCCAGAAATCAAACCTGGGTCTCCTGCATTGCAGGCAGACTCTGAGTCACCAGGTAAGACAGTATGTCAACATATAGGCAAGGTGTGTTTCAATAAAACTTTATTTACAAAAGTAGGAGGCAGACCAGACAGGGCTTTAGTGTGCTGACCCCTGGTCTTGACTATCAGTCCTAGGAGGGCAAGGACCACTTCTGTTTGGCTCCTGTCTGTGTCCATAGCCCTTAGCATGGTGTGTAGCTGAGTAAATATTTGATCACGAGCTGCTGCAAGAAAGGAGCCTGTTGGGATTCCCTGGTGGCTCAGATGGTAAAGATTCCACCTACAATATGGGAGACCTGGGTTTGATCCCTGGGGTCGGGAAGATCCCCTGGAGAAGGGAATGGCAACCCACTCCAGGATTCTTACTCGGAGAATCCCATGGACAGAGGAGCCTGGCGGGCTACAGTCCATGGGGTCGCAAAGAGTCAGACACGACTGAGTGACTTTCACTTTTTCCTTTTCCCCTCTAACCAGTTTTCATGCTCTAAGATGCCTTCCCCAAGTGAGCATCTGCTGAAATGTTTCAGGGTGTGGCTTGCCTTTCTCTTTGTGGTTCACTCTGACAGGACCGTGCTGGTTAATTTGATGTGTCAGCTTGATTAGGAATTGGTGGCCAGTTCTTGGGCCAGACAGTAGTCTAGATGTGGGTATGGAAGTATTTTTGAGATGTGCCTAACATTAGCAATCATTTGACTCTCAGTAAAGCCGATTGCCGTCCCTGCTGTTGTGCGGGTGTCGTCTAGTCAGATGGAGGCCTTAATAGCAAAGGCTGAGATTTCTCAAGGGAGAAGAAACTTTGCCTCCAGACTGCAGTATAGACATTCTGCCTGAGTTTCCAGCCAGGAGACCCAAGATCTCCTGGAGAAGTCAATAGCAACCCACTCCAGTATTCTTGCCTGGGAAATCCCATGGACAGAGGAGCCTGGTGGGCTACTGTCCATGACGTCACAAAAGAGTCAGACACGACTGAATGACTGAACACGCATAAACACACATGCAAAGGGAAAGATCTCGTAACATTTACGGAAGCCTTCTATGCTGTTTTCACCTGCGATCTTGTATATGCCTGTGTACTTTTCTGTAATAGTCCTTACCACAGTCAACGCGCCACCTTCTAACCGGAACACTCTTTTAGAGGGAGAGGTTGCCTAGGAGTCCTTTTATGCACCATGCGTCTGTAGTAGTGACTGGCTTGGGTGGTAGCAGTGTAAGTAGTTCCTGAATGAATGGATGGATGGTTGGGTAGGTGAATACTTCTACAGGGATATTTTTCTCTAGTAACTTAGTAAGCGAGGACATTTGCATCCTTTCTTTACAAATAACTGATCGGGAATGAGTGTGATGCTAAAAAAAAAAACAGGTGGTTGAATATACCCGTGTTGCCTTTTTTGAAAACTGCAGTGTTTGTCTAAAGTCTGAAACTTGACCCGTTCTCTGTCATCCTCAGACTGTGATGCCGGTATTTCCGTGCTCTGGTCTTCACGTCTTTGCATTAGCTGGGATATAGTTTTGTGCCGGTGTGGACATAACAGATTCTAAACCAGCAAGCATTCTCTTAATCACAGTAGCCCTTGGTTTCCTGTGAGTCATGTTTTCCTACACATCCACTCTGAAAACTTCCGAGCTGCACGCTCAAGACACAGTGATAAAGAACTCTAAAGCTCTCCCTCTGCTTGATTCACTGCTGTCTCATAACCACCAGCACTAGATCTGTGCTTCCTTCGGTCCACCCGTGTGCTGGGCTAAGTCGCTTCAGTCCTGTCTGACTCTTTGTGACCCCATGGACTACTGCCCACCAGTCTCCTCTGTCCATGGGATTCTCCAGGCCAGAGTACCGGAGTAGGTTGCCATGCCTTCCTCCAGGGGATCTTCCCAACCCCAGAGATTGAACACAGGTCTCCCGCATTAAAGGCAGGTTCTTTACTGCTGAGACACTGTAGAAGTCCCCCACTTTGTGCCACATTTTCCTTCAAATCTAACTTTCAAAACAGTTACGGCCTGAGGACTTTTACCACATCGGTCAAATGATTCCTAGGATTTACCATCTGGTACATTATTTGGAGATAGAAGCAAAGAAATGAACATTGTGACCATGTGTGATTCATGATGATTGGGGAAACAAGGCAAAAACACCCTTCACGTCTCCTCCATTCCTAGTGATTTAGAGTCCCCTTTTCAGCTCTCTCTGCTGGAGGAAAAAATGAAAGAAAGTGAAAGTTGCTCAGTCGTGTCCGACTCTTTGCAACCCCACAGACTATACAGTCCGTGGAATTCTCCAGGCGAGAATACTGGAGTGGGTAGCCTTTCCCTTCTCCAGGGGATCTTCCCAACCCAGGGATCGAACCCAGGTCTCCTGCATTGCAGATGGATTCTTTACCAACTGAGCTGTCTGCTGGAGAGAAGTGCTGCATTAGTTACGGAAACAGGGAAGAGAAAGACACACGTGCCAAAGCCCACACCCCACCCCACCCCCATCCCCGCCCCCGCACCGCGCCCCCTCCCCACCCGCCACAACCGCTCCTATCAGAGTTCTTCCAAAGGCAACTTGGAAGGCAGCATTACCCTCCCAACAGCAAGCTACTGACTGGTGCCATTTGCTGGAAGGCAGGTTTACCCAGCGGAGAAGGCAATGGCACCCCACTCCAGTACTTTGCCTGGAAAATCCCATGGATGGAGGAGCTTGGTAGGCTGCAGTCCATGGGGTCGCTAAGAGTCGGACACGACTGAGCGACTTCCCTTTCACTTTTCACTTTCATGCATTGGAGAAGGCAACGGCAACCCACTCCAGTGTTCTTGCCTGGAGAATCCCAGGGACGGGGGAGCCTGGTGGCTGCCGTCTGTGGGATCACACAGAGTCGGACAAGACTGAAGTGACTTAGCAGCAGCAGCAGGTTTACCCAGAAGCCAGTTCCTCTTTAAATCACTTGTAAGAACTTCATTTGGGGGTGGGGAGTGGGGCAGAATCTGGAAATTTCCATGTGAAATGGGCTTGACTTCATTAGCATTTCCTAGAGTTGCCTCTTGTCAGGTGAGTGGAGAGAATGAGAACTTATCAGCTGAAGTGGAAATCGCGCTCTCTATTTGCAGTCTGAGAATGAGCAGCCTTCTTTACTCCCTCCACATGGCTCTCTTTCTGTTGCAGGAAGGGGGACGCCTTCCAGGGCCCGAAACTGGGCTCTTGTCGAACACTTGGAAATGAATTGTCCGAGGAGACACGTGTGCTAACAAAGTGAAAGATTTTATTGGGAAAATGTGCCTGGGTGGAGAGCCCTAGGGTTAAGGGAACCCAGCAGAACTGCTCTACCATGTGCCTCACGGTCTTGGGTTTTATGGTGATGGGATTAGTTTCCGGATTGTCTTTAGCCAACCTTCTGACTCAGAGTCCTTCTTGGTGGTGCACGTCTTGTTCAGCCACAGTGGATGCCAGCTAGCGGGGTTCTAGGAGGTGGTTGGACATGCGGTGTCTGCTTTCGACCTTTCTGGAACTCTTCCGGTTGCTGGTGGCTTATTAGTTCCATGTTCCTTACCAGGACCTCCTGTCGTAAAGCAACTGTTGCAAATGGTTACTATGGTGCCTGGCCAGGGTGGGCGGTTTCGGTCAGTGTGCTTCCCCTAACACTTCTTTGGCACTCACTCTCAGAAAGTCATGCTCAGCGGGGTTTGCTAATGAGGTGAAAAAGAAGTGATTTTGATACGAGGGAAATCTCTGCTTTTCTCTCCAGGGGAATTGTAGAGGCAGCTCTTTGCTGGGTTCAGTACTGTGTGTGGGATGTGGGATGTCTAATCTTCTAAAACCCCAGGCACATTTGGGGGTGTGCCTCCCAGAGGCATGAGTTGTTCAAGCTCTTCTTGGCTGACAAATAACCAACATGCTGCAAATGGCAATTTCAGGGGACAGAGAAATCGAATCATATCATAAATTAACCATATTTGGAGCCATGTTTCCAGAATAAGGGAATGAACTTTTTTTCTGAACGCTTAGTGATTGAAAGGTCACGTGCGAGATACTTCCAGATAAGCTGACTCATACGATCTTTACAAGTTTACTCATGTGGTATGGCTACAACTATATTTTTGGTGCAGAGAGAGTAAAAAAGCTTTCCACCCAAGGTGCAGACATCAAATGGTACATTAGGATGTAAACCAGCTCTTAAGATTCCAAGTCCTGCCTCCTTGACCAGGCCTTTAGAGACTTCTCAGATCTGTTTTGAGAGATGGCTTCTCAGATGGTGCAGTGGTAAAGAATCTGCCTGCCGATGTAGGAGACACAAGAGACGTGGGTTCAATCCCTGGGTTGGAAAGATTCCCCTGGAGTAAGGCATGGCATCCCATGCCAGTGTTCTTGCCTGGGAAACCTCATGCATATAGGAGCCTGGTGGGCTATGGTCCATGGGATCATGAAGAATCGACATGACTGAACACTTGAACACACACTGGGGAGATGGAACCCTCCTTTCCCAAAAGATAGGTAATTCCATGAGTCCATCATTGTGCACAAGATCCAGAGAGTGGCAGAGACCACAGGGCCGTGGGAGAAGGCAGGACACAGAAGCCAGTGGTCCAGACAGGGTTCAGTGCATCTCCTTGCTGCCTGGGCTGGTTTGCATCTAAGCAAACACATAGGCATCCCCTTACGTGGGGAGATTGGAGGCGACATTTATTGTGCCGCAACGGAACTCTTCCAGCCTCTCATTCTTCTCAGACCACACCTTCTTTTCATTTAGAAAGCATCCCACATGCTCGGTAGCACACTTAAGGTTGTAAACTATTAATAACATCATTTACTTTTACTTGTTTTGCTAGCTGAGGAATGCTTTTCTGCAAGGTGGTGGATTTATTTTCTCTTGCTGCATAACCAACGACCACCAACTTAGCAGCTTACAACCACACAAATGATTATTTCCCAGTGTCCATGAGTCAGGAACCCAGGCGTGGTTGAGGCTGTCTCTCCTCTGCTCAGTTCTTGACGAGGTGTTGGCCGGGCTCCGTTCCGTTCTCACGCACAGGGTCCTCTTCTAAGCTCGGAGGGTTGTTGAGAGAGTGGATTTCCTTGCAGCTGTGTGCTTGAGGTCCCTGTTTTCCTGCTGGCTATCATCCAGGGCTGCTCCCAGCTTTAGAAGGGTTAGTCGCTCAGTCGTGTCCAACTCTTTACGACCCCATGGAATGGAACACCCCCGCCCCCAGGCTCCTCTGTCCGTGGGATTCTCCAGGCAAGAAGACTGGAGTGGGTGGTCATTTCCTTCTCCAAGGCAAAGCTTTGGGAAGCTGCCTGCAGTTCCTTCCACATGGGCCCTGTGTGTATGTTACAACGTGGCTTTTGCTTCCCTCTTTGACCAGGACTGTATCTGCTGCTGCTCCTTGTCACTTTTTACTAGGCCAGCACAGATGGTCTCCCTTTAGATTAACTCAGAGTTATTTTCATTAGGGACTTAGTCAGGGGACTGATGTCCTCCACAGTCATTGGTTCTGCCCATAGTCTTGGGGGAGTGGATGACATAGGATGTACGCACGTCCTGTGTGGGAATAAGGGTGGGAAAGGGGTGGGAATCTTGGAGTCCCTACTATACTTCTGTGCATCGTGGATGGAAAATGAGAATCGAAAATGGTACAGGTCACTGATGGGGCTGGTGACAACTTCCACCTTGCGTGTCTAGATGGGGCTGCCTGGAGAAGGGTAGTGAGACCGTGTCCAGGCTTCATGGGAAACACTGCAGCCAGGACTAAAGGGAGTTGTTTTCATGTCTAGTCTTGCCTTTTGTGGTTGGTCACAGCAGATATCATAGACTATGGCTCTGCAGGTACCACAGAGTTACTGCAAGGACATGTAGCAATATAAGCATTGAACAGTCCATCCTAAAGGAAATCAGCCCTGAATATTCTTTGGAAGGACTGGTGCTGAAGCTGAAACTCCAATCCTTTGGCCACCTGATGTGAAGAGCTGACTCATTGGAAAAGACCCTGATGCTGGGAAAGATTGAAGGTGGGAAGACAAGGGGTCGACAGAGGATGAGATGGCTGAATGGCATCACCAATGTGATGGACACGAGTTTGAGAAAGCTCTGGGAGTTGATGATGGACAGGGAAGCCTGGTGTGCTGCAGTCCATGGGGTTGCAAAGAGTTGGACGCAACTGAGCGACTGAACTGAACTGAGCTGAAGCATTGAATGCGTGTAGATTGAATAATCACACTAAATTTGCCTACAAACCTTTCGCATGTATCAGATTTATTAGTCTTCTCACATACAGACCACCACATGTAAGACAGATAGCTAGTGGGAAGCCGCTGTATAGCACAGGGAGCTCAGCTCAGTCCTTTATGATGACCTCAAGATGCGGGATGGGGATGGCAAGGAAGGCTAAAGAGGGAGGGTCTACATGTAAACTTACGGCTGATCCACATTGCTGTGCAGCAGAAACCAACACAGCCTTGTAAAGCTTTTATTCTCCAATTAAAAAAAAAAAAAAAAACTCATGGACATTGAAATCTCAACATTATATAATTTTCATAAGTCATAAAATACTATTCTTTTAAAAAATTTTTTTTAATTTAAAGACATTAAAAAAAGTATATTAGTCTCCTATGCCTGCTATAACAAATTACCACAAACTTAGTGTCGTGAAACAACATCACTGTATTACCTTCCAGTCCTTGGGATCAGAAGCACACAGTGGTCCTCACTGGGGTAACACCAAGGTGTCAACAGGGCTGGCCCCTTGGTCCTGGCTTGAGGCTTTTAGAAAGTGAAAGTCACTCAGTCATGCCCGACTCTTTGTGACCCCATGGACTGTACATGGACCCCATGGAGTTCTGTGGGTCAGAATACTGGAGTGGGTAGACTTTCCCTTCTCCAGGGGATCTTCCCCCCACCAGGAATCAAACCAGGGTCTCCTGAGTTTCAGGCGGATTCTTACCAAGAGAGCTATCAGGGAAGCCCTAGCTTTTAGAGGCCACCCACATTCCTGGGCTCCTGGCCCCTTCCTCCATTTTCACAGTGCAACGCTTCAAACTCTGCCTCTCTCTTCATCTTCTCTTTTCTGACTTTGGTTCTCTCGCCTCCACCTTATAAAGACGCTTGTGGTTACATCAGCTGGACTCAGACAATCCTGGAAAATCTCCCTCACTTCATGTCAACTGATTATGGACTTTAATCACATCTGCTAAACACTGTCACCAAAACATGTGGATCAGTGTCTGACTGGATAGCTGGGGATTGTAGTCCAGTGACGTTGACACATAAAAGTGAGCTTTACAGATAGGACGAATAAAATACAGATGTATTTAAAAGTGTTCCAGAATTATTAAAAGGGTAGTGTACTTCATCAGTCATGACTCACGCGTATTGTCTCAGGGAGGAGGGTCTTTTGAAGCTATGCAGTTGACTTTGCGCTGCAAAGATTTGGACACTGGTTGGTAAGGAAGGGCATCGCTTAGGCAGGGGATGATCCTGGGATCCTCAGGGCACTGGGTACTCCGCCTCCCATCCTAGAAACAAGTAGAAGAGAGACGGGAAAACAAACATGAGGGGAGTCTTGGACAAACTTCACCCTTGAGAGTCACACTTCCCATGCAGTTAGTCTCCGCTTCTGTAGCCTTAACCTCCTTTGCATGGATTCTTTTTGTTTGCTTTGGTCTTGGCTCAAAATGAAACAGGAGGCTGTCATCAGAAATTTAGTGGATCAGCGTTCTGTGTCTTCAGAAATCTACCGCCTGAAAATCACAGGGAGGACCATAATAGTGGATCAGCGTTCTGTGTCTTCAGAAATCTACCGCCTGAAAATCACAGGGAGGACCATAAGAACAATGATTTTTTTTTCTCCCATTTATTGAGCAATTAAATGTGATGAATATGTTATACACTATGGTGAATGTTGGAATTAATAAGCTGAAAAGTCAATGCACGACTATTTGTATACTTGACAGTTAATAATTGCATCATTTATCATTTAAAAAATCTGGCAGTCTTAAGCAGGGAACATTTATAATTAATTTTCTTGCCCCGGAAAGTCCAATTCATTCCACAGTCTAAAGGAATCAGTGTTAATTTCGTTTTTCTATCAGCCGTGGGCCACAAGTTAATGTATTAAAATCAAGAACATTTACAATAACAGACTAATTAAATTATTTCCTCTACTGTAGGAGAAAAATGCATGGCTCTTGTGCTGAAAATCAGTCACCACAAGAAACCGCATTTAATTCTCCTGGAAAGTCAGATTCCTCCCAGTGGCCATTTTAAACAATCAAGTGGCTTGAGCAACTCAGTTTGCTAGAGTCATGAAGACTATTGACTTCTGCTTATCGTTATGGTTAATATACTTTAAATGAGACTGATAAGGAACTAACTCATTAAAACAGTGTTTTTCAGTCAATGAGCTAGAGTCATCAGCAAATGCATGAAGCAGAGAAAAAGTATCTTAATCTCACGGAATGGGCACAGATTTTGAAATGTTTGTTCTGATGCACTTTCTATTATAACTATAATTCAGCAAATGAGATACGTATTTTTAAAAGAAAAATACAGGGCGTCTAATCACAGCTTTCCACTTGAGGTCAGGAGCCACAGATCACTAAGAGCAATAGAAGAAATGTGAGGTTATCCTTTTTTTTCTTCCTTTTTACTTTGCTCCATCAGGTCTTGCTGCAGCTCTCAGGCTCTCCGGTTGTAGCATGCAGGCTCTAGAGTGCGTGGACTCTGTAATTATGCACAGGCTTAGCTGTTCCTCCACTTGTGGGTTCTTAGATCCCCGACCAGAGATCAAACCATATCCCCTGCATTGGAAGGCGAATTGTCAGCCACTGGATCACCAGGGAAGTCCTAGGATATCAGTCAGGTTTGAATACTCAGAAATAGGACCGAAGAAACTAAGTTGTCCAGGATCATTAGTTGTTCAGAAACCATAAGCAAGAAATGGCACAGGTGGTGTCTATGCATTCTAAAATCCATGTGTTCTAAAAGTGTAAGAGAATTTCTATGTTCTCAGAGTGTTGGAAAGGAGGGAGTCTGCAAACAGGCCGATGTCATGCATGGCATGACAATAATGACACCGATCTATTTCAGGGTCCCCCAAACGAAAGAGAAAATAGTGATCTTATTTGGTGTCCTTGCTGCTAAGTCGCTTCAGTCTTGTCCGACTCTCTGCGACCGCAGAAACAGCAGCCCACCAGGCTTCCCCGTCCCTGGGATTCTCCAGGCAAGAACACTGGAGTGGGTTGCCATTTCCTTCTCCAAGGAAATGTGTCCTTAGGTTAAGATTTCAAAGACTATATCGTCTCACCTACTCTCTGGTAAAAAAGGAGTTTTCCAGAGAACTTTGTGACCACAAGGGGTGGGATGGGGAGGGAGATGGGAGGGAGGTTCAAAAGGGAGGGGATATATGTGTACCTATGGCTGATTCATGTTGACGTTTGACAGAAAACGGCAAAATTCTGTAAAGCAGTTATCCTTCAATTAAAAAATAAATAAATTAACAACTAAAAAATAAAATTTCAAGCCTAAAAAAAAAAAAAAAAGACAAAACACTTTCTCAGTAAGAACCACAGAGGCTCATCCAGAGATGACGACCTTCTTGATATGCACAGCGCTTCCCAAACTGCCTGGCATATGACTGGTGCTTGATATATGTCAGTGGCATAATTCTAATTTCTTCCGCAATTCATTATTTATCAGTGTCATGTGGTGCGCCAGCTAGTTTTTCATATGACACCCTTCTTTGCAACAGCTCTGCAAAGTTGGCATTGTCATGAGAATATTACAGACAGAGTGGGTGTCATTTGGAGACCTTCAGGAGGGTCAAGTAAGCTGGCACTTGGCAAGGCAGGGATGTGAGTCCATTCGCTTGTCTCCAGTACCAGAGTTGACAGCACCCAGTTGTCAGCTGTGTGTGAAGGATACAGTGATGGGGAAGGCATTCATACAGTCAAGGGAGGTTTAGCAAAGACTAAGAGGTTGCTTAGTTTGCTTATAGTTGGTAAGGAATATGTATATATCCATAAGGAATATGGAGGAGGGAGGAAAAAGAGGGGAAAGGGAAGGGAACATTGCACAAAGCTGAAGAGAGTTAGAAGCAAACTTAGAATTAGTAGAAGGAGGAGTGCAAGGGCATTAATTCACGGCAAGAGAGACCCGATTAAAACTCAGAAACACTAGTTTACTTTCAGTGATGACAAAGGGCCTGGAAAAGCTCATAAAGGAAGGTGTGCAAACCATAATGCATAATCTGAAACCTGACTCGAAGCTTTGCTTGCAAGAGAAGATAAAGCTCTTCCTTCATTTTCCACCATGCCGCTATGCAACGTGTGTGGAGTCTTGCAAGGCATACGCACTAAACAATTACACACACCTGGGAAGTCAGAATTCATGCGATGACTAGCTTGAGAATCTTTATTGATTTTGTGTCATCAGACATGACTTTGGAGTCTGAAATTTAATAACAAAACTGGTATTGCAGAAAAAGCAATTTATTTATCTTCAGAAGACTTCTCTTGCTGCAGAATTTGCAATAATTGTTCACCTTTTGCTTATTTTGACCTAACGAATGTTTTGCATATGTGTGTACAGCGTTATAGAATACAACTAAGTCTCTATATTTTTTTAGAAACTCAAACTAAAATGAAACCTTATCAGTTGATATTTCAAAATCTAGTTGTGGAAGATCTGACTTTGAAGAAGAAATGGTTCCTGGCAACTCTTGCTAAAATGAAGAGATAAGTTATATACTACATTTTATGCCAGAACCGTAACCAGGACATTTGTACCAAAAAAAAAAAAAAAGAAGCTATTGTGCCAGTCTCAGATCATTATAAATCTTCATTTATAATGTACTTAATTATACATATATAATTATACATATATAATATATAATGTTATATATATTATATTATAATATATAATAATATATATAATATATAATGTACTAAATTAAAATCTTAATTTATAAAGTACTCCTTGTCATGAAGGATCATTTCTTTCAATAGATTTGAAGTTGTTTTTTTTTTTAATTCAATTCAGTTTAGTCACTTAGTTGTATCCGACTCTTCAAGATCCCATGAACCTCAGCACTCCAGGCCTCCCTGTCCATCACCAACTTCTGGAGCCTAACCAAACCCATGTCCATTTTGTCCGTGATTTTTTAATTTTTTATTTGGATTGGCCAAAAAGTTCACTTGTGTAAGATGTGATGGAAAAGCCAAACAAACTTTCTGGCCAACTGAGTGGAATGTGTTAAGTCTTTTTAAGGTCATACACATTCTTTGAACTATCTTTCCAGACAGATGAACACTCTTTCATTATGTTTTCATTAAAGGATTGTCCTAAAATATATAGCTCCTCTTTGGGTCAGCAGAGTGTAGTAAAATTCTACACTCTAATACTCTCTGCCATTGTTTTGGAAATGGTACATTATTTCCATTTTATGGGGAGTACTGCGGCTTTAATGAGCTGTCTCCTTGGTTCTTTCAGTACTAGCGCTGTGAATGGCTCTCCTTGGGATGGAATAGTGACTTTAAAGGCCATCCTATGACTCCGTAAGAAGCACAGAACATGGAGAAAAAAAAAAAAAAAAAAAAAACACGTATTCCATCAGGGCAGGAACTGACCTCTTTGGGGAGAATTTCTGAGTTGTAGATTTCCACACAGCACCTACGTGACTGTGCACTAGAAATCTGAAAGCACCTTTATAACCCAGATTGCAAACCGTATACATCCTTTTACACAAGGCCGATTAGTAACATGAATGAGTCAGATAATACCTCCTCAAGTGGAAGATTTCATATCAGTGGTTACAGGCGCTTATAGCAAACCTGTATGTGTTGAAACTTAAACCCGCTTTTTTCACCATTTAACCCTAGGAATGTTGAATGCCGAGTCTTCAGTTCTGCAAATGAGCATTTCAAAAGACAAGCTGTGATTTTCAGCGGAAATAATATTGGATAAGAGGCTGAAAGTAAGAAAATTGTGCCTTTCAACGCTTTCCCAATCTTGAAAGTCAGTAAAAGAGGATTTTTACGGGAGCAAAAATGGTATTATTTACATTATGCAGCTTAAAAAATGCAACAGTAGATCTTTTCCTTCCCCATGTGAAGAAATGTTAAGCACAGACAACTGTATTTCCGTCAATAACGTGACTTTTGATCCAGTAACAGCATTGCATACTCAACAGGAGTGCAGGGATGAAAATGCCCGGCGTCTGCTTTGGGGAAATACGACTCCCGAGTTCTTCAAATGAAAGATAATCAATCCTGGCACCCACTTGATTGCATCTGAATATGCGATGCGTATCTCTCTGAATTTAAACGAGGTCTCAGTTCCCTGTGAGATTTCCCCCTGCCCACAGTTAGAAACACACTTTCCTTTCAACACTTTTCTAGCCCTAACTTCTCAGGATGATGGCTCCCTCTGATGCACCCCTTTCCCCGGCTTCCCCAGGCAGGACCTTCCTTTACCCTTACAGCAAACTGGGTTCAAGCCTGGATCCCGACGCCCTTTGCTCTTCCTTGTTTGTGGTTGATACTGAACGATGACCTGCGGATAACGAATAACGAGACCTCTTTCAACTGTGATCATTTTGAATAGGTTGCTCCACTGCGGCTCTGCTCTGTGCCCCTTCCCCAATAGTCTCCTCCAAAGACCTTTGTCACAGCTGCCCCCTCTCCACACCTAAACTGTGGACCACAGGAAAATGCCTAGTTTAGTGCCCATCAGTCAGATTCCATCAAGTGCACTAACCTCAGTGATGAGATGAGGGAGCCTGGGATGTTGGAGCTAGGTGAGCATAGGGCTGCAGCTTACAGAGACGGAGCACTGGAAGAGACCATGCTCAGGAGCTGGGTGATGGGGTGGATGGTGGTACTTGTTCCTGGGCTACAGACCACAGCCCATGGAATTCTCCACACCAGAATACTGGAGTGGGTAGCCTTTCCCTTCTCCAGGGGAGCTTCCCCACCCAGGGATGGAACCTAGGTCTCCCGCACTGCAGGTGGATTCTTTTACTAGTTGAGCCACCAGGAAATCCTATAACATTGTGGATGGAGGAGCAAGTCAGGAAGAAGATGGGAAATGCAGCTGGATACAGTGGGCTTCAGAGGTGAGTGTCATCATATTCGTGTGTGGGTTTCCAGTACATTGTTGGCTTTCTGAGTCTGAAGTGTGGCGGACAGGTCACATGAAAAGACTCTGAATGTTGGGAGAGCAGCTGGGAGAATGTAAACTGGAGGGGTTGGCATACTTTTTCTATGAAAGGCCAGAGAGTGAATGTTTTAAGCTTTGTGCACCATAGAGTCTCCATTGCAACTCTTCAACTCAGCTGCAGCAGCTCAAAAGCAGCCATTGGCAGTATGCCAACCAGTGGGTGTGGCTGGTTCCAATAAAACTTTATTTACAAAAATGAGTGGTGGGCCTGAGTTGGTCCTTGGGCTGTCTTTTACCAACTTCTGCTATAAATGGTGAACTGAAGACGTGGAGCAGGCCTCTGAGGAATATACGTACTTATCACAGTGTTTCTGAAAGCTTCGAGTAAAGGAATCTCCTGGGAGCTGTTTGAAAGGCAGAGGTTTCCAAGCCGCAAAGGAGTTGCACTTGCAATAGCGATCCAAGCTTGGCTTTAAGTGATGGACAATGATAATGAGCATAAAGGAAAAAAAGGGTGAGGGCCGTTTCCTGCAGGCTGGGGGAAGGGGCTGCAGTCAGCATCCTTAAGCAATTGAGAGTGATTAGGACCACCGCTCACACACTGTAGCACAAAAGATTTCAGTTTATGGTGGGGGCAGAAGTCTGCCTACGTAGGTGAAGAGGCACAGGGAAATAAAAACAAAGCCACAGTGGCTCTACATAGCTTTTATGTAAGTGTGTGTACAGGTATATGAACATATACACAGCTTTTATGTACACGTACATAGATTTTGTGTGTACTTGTGTGTGTACCAAACCCAGGTCTGCTGAACTGCAAGCAGACTCCTTACTGTCTGAGCCACAAGGGAAGCCCTATATATATATCATATATATGATATATATCATATCATATCATATATCATATCATATATATGATATATATATATGATATATATATATATTTATGTGGATGTGTGCGTGTGTGTGTGTGTGTATGTATATGTATGTTTGGCTGCAACGGGTCTTATTGCAGTCTACAGGATCTTTTGTTGTGGCGTGTGGGCTTCTCCAGTTTTGGTGCGTGAGCTCCGGAGTGTGGTTTCTAGAGCAAGCTGTTTAGTTGCCCGACCAGGAATCGAACCCACGTCCTGTGCATTGCAAGGTAGATTCTTAACGATCAGACCCCCAGACCTATACAGCTTGTTCATGAAGGGGAAAGCAAAGGTGGTTTTTAATTGGAAGGAGAGGTTCCAGGGAAATACTTGTTTGTTTTAAGGTAGGAGAGACATCAGCATATTTGAGTCCTGGTGACAAGAAGCCAGTGGAGAAGTGATGAGAGGAACACAGGAGAGAGAAGGCGGCTAATGTTCATATCCCGGATATTGGAGAAACAGCTGTTTGGCAACTAGGGTTTCATGGGAACTGTTGTTGAGTCGTTCAGTTGTGTCCGACTCTTTGCAGCCCCATGGACTGCAGCACATCAGGCTTCCCTATCCTTCGCTATCTCCCAGAGTTTGCTCAAATTCTCCTCCATTGAGTCGGTGATGCCATCCAACCATCTCATCCTCTGTCGTCCCCTTCTCCTCCCGCCTTCAATCTCTCCCAGCATCAGGGTCTCTTCAATAAGTCAGTTCTTCACAACAGGTGGCCAAAGTATTGGAGTTTCAGCTTCAGGATCAGTCCTTCCAATGAATATTCAGGACCGATTTCCTTTAGGATGGACAGGTTGGATTTCCTTGCAGTCCAAGGGACTCTCAAGAGTCTTCTCCAACACCACAGTTCAAAAGCATCAGTTTAGCCCTCATCCTTCATCATGGTTCAGCTCTCACCTATGTACATGATCCCTGGAAAAACCATAGCTTTGACTATATGTACCTTTGTTGGCAAAGTGATGTCTCAGCTTTTTAATACACTAAGTTGGTCATAGCTTTTTTTTTTCAAGAAGCAAGCATCTTTTAATTTCATGGCTACAGTCACCATCCACAGTGATTTTGGAGCCCAAGAAAATAAAGTCTGTCACTGTTTCCATTCTTTCCCCCATCTATTTGCCATGAAGTGATGGGACCAGATGCCGTGATCTTAGTTTTTTGAATGTTGAGCTTTAAGCCACTTTTTCACTTTCCTCTTTCACCTTCATCAAGAGGCTCTTTAATTCCTCTTTGCTTTCTGCCACTAGAGTAACATCTGCATAACTGAGGTTGTTATTTTTCCCAGCGGTCTTGATTCCAGCTTGTGATTCATCCAGCCAAGCTTTTTACATGATGTACTCTGCATAGAAGTTAGATAAGCAGAGTGACAGTGTACAGTCTTGACACGTACCCCTTTCCTATTATTGAACAGGTCTGTTTTTCCATGTCTGTGGTTCATGGAAATAGACGTGTTTATAAACAGAATAAGAGCAAAGCATCAGTTGCAGCTCAGCCGAGAGGCAAGAAAATAAAGCGATTCCCACTGATGGCCTCTTTGGTTTTGCTAAACTGGGCCTTAGACCATCTGCTCGAGGTGAGGTGGGAGGGCCTGTGGCTGGTTGACTGGAACGGATGCAGAAGATGAGAGGGAAAAGCAGGTAGGAGAGTGGAAGGGCTGTGCGTGGACTTTGCATCAGAACTCAAGTCCAGTTCCTCCCATGAGCCGTCAATATCCCTCCTGGGTGGCGTTCGCCATTTTTGTCTAAAAAAAGATAAGCGACAACCTGAAAGCAGAAAGTTGTTTTATTCAGTGGAAATTCTTAGGACTTTAAGCTTGACAGGCAGCCACAAGTGCCCCTGGGAGAACCGTTGTTGGGGGGTTGGGGGGAGCCAAGTTATATAGAAGTTTGCAACAAAAAGGGACAGGTCGTCTGAACATCAAAGATTATTGTTACTTAAGGAAAAGCAGACATCTCAAGTTAAGGTATTTAGCATTCTTCTGTCTATGAGAAGGAGGCTTCCCTGGTAGCTCAGCTGGTAAAGAATCCGCCTGCAATGCAGGAGACCCCGGTTTGATCCCTGGGTCGGGAAGATCCCCTGGAGGACGGCATGGCGACCCACTGCAGTATTCTTGCCTGGAGAAGCCCCATGGACAGAGGAGCCTGGTGGGGTGTAGTCCCTGGGGTCAGAAAGAGTCCGACACGACTGAAGTGACTAAGCACATGTATGGGAAGCTTCAAGCATCTGGTGGGGGGGGGTCCCGGAAATTGTTCTTTCACATGCGTCTCAGCTACTGGGGGCCAGCATCCTGTATTTTCACATCCACGGGGAGTGGTTGCAGTCTGATGGCTGTTAGATAGCAGGGATTCTTCTCCTTCCTGAATTCTGTTAGGGCTCACCGTTCGCTTGGTGAGGGTTGCGTGGCAGAGGATGCGAGGTCAGTGAAATGTCATCCTTGTTCTCCGGGAGTCACGTGGTGGTGTCTGTAGGAAGAGGTAACCAAGAGCTGCCCACAGAGGCAGTCCTTCATTCTCTCTGCTTCAGGCACACACACACACACACACACACAGGAGGTCAGATGCTCTGACTCTTGCACACTAGCCTTGTACGCCCAGCCAGTAGTCCTGTTGCCATTCCCCAGGCCTGCCAACTCTCTCCCTCTCCAGGTATTAAAACTTATACCCATCTCCAGGAGCCTAACTCTAACCCTAACCTACCCCCGACATGTCATCTCCCCCGCCACGCTTTAAACACTTAGGGCATTGTACCTCAATAAAGCACCCTTTTCACAAGGGAGATGAGGCAAGAAGTGCTGGAGGAGAGCCTGCTTTCCAAGGCGAGCAAAAACCCAACAAAGGAAATCATCTAGGCAAACTGCTCTGTTGTCGTTCAGTCACTCAGTCGTGTCTTGACTCTTTGCGACCCCGTGGACTGCAGCACGCCAGGCTTCCCTGTCCTTAACTATCTCCCGGAGTTTGCTCAAATTCTGCTTGCTTGCTTGGTTGCTAAGTCGCTTCAGTCGTGTCCGACTCTGTGCGACCCCATAGACAGCAGCCCATCAGGCTCCCCCGTCCCTGGGGTTCTCCAGGCAAGAACACTGGAGTGGGTTGCCATTTCCTTCTCCACAAATTCTGCTTAGAAGTCACCATTCCTGTGTTAACAATTTCTTATCAGAAAGGAATGATCCAGAATTTGTTACGATGACAAAAGCAGGAAGAAGTGTCAGAAAACGAGATGCTGACTCTCTCCTGAAAACAGTCAGCTTGTTCTCATATCCTCCTGCCAAAGAACTTTCAGCATTTCTACATTCATTCTCCAAAAAAAAAAAAAAAGAAACAAAAACCCAAGGCTGTCGAATCAATTGAGTGAATTGATCGCCCCTTTCAGGTACTCTGTTTCATGAATAATGGAACTGTGTCTTAAGTCAAAAGATCGTTTTCTATTCCGGACTTGCAAGGTAAAAAAAAAAAAAAAAAACCCATTATACATAATAGATCCAATTAATTGAGTTATAACCTGTAAAGTTACCAGTAATGGCTTGCGCAGAGTTAGATATAATCATTGTACGTGGGATTAATTATACTGAGTCCATGTTCATTTTCCAAAGAAAGCTATAAAGTGTCGCATCTTGGGCTGTTCAGCAAATGCAATAAGGAATCAAAACCATCTACTTGGCAGGTCATTTCAAACTCTCTCCAAAGCAATTATTCAAAGATTCACATACAACAGCTGAAGGTTTTGCCCTTTACCTGTTGAAAAGAAGTGTCCAAAGTCATATTCTTATAAGATTTATATATACACTAGCCTCATCTTAAGGTTTTATTACTTGTGAATCAGTCTCTGGGAGGAGCAGGAGGAAACTTTCTGAGGGATCAAACTGTTCTTTTCTATTTGGGTGGTGGTTTACGGTTATTTGCAAATGTAAAATGTCATGAAGCTGTGAATAGTTAGGTTTGAGGGCTTCCTAGATGGTGCTTTTTAGTTAGTGTTAGTGGAGAAGGCCATGGCACCCCACTCCAGGACTCTTGCCTGGAAAGTCCCATGGACGGAGGAGTCTGGTGGGCTGCAGTCCATGGGGTTGTGAGGAGTCGGAGACGACTGAGCAACTTCACTTTCACTTTTCACTTTTGTGCATTGGAGAAGGAAATGCCAACCCACTCCAGTGTTCTTGCCTGGAGAATCCCAGGGACGGGGGAGCCTGGTGGGCTGCTGTCTATGGGGTCACACAGAGTCGGACACGACTGAAGCGACTTAGCAGCAGCAGCAGTCGCTCAGTCATATCCAACTCTTTTCGACCGCATGAGCTGTAACCCGCACGGCTCCTCTCTCCGTGGGATTTCCCAGGCAAGAACACTGGAGTGGGCTGCCATTTCTGTCTCCAGGGTATCTTTCCAACCAGGGATCGAACCTGGGTCTCTTGCATTGCAGACAGATTCTTTACCATGTGAGCCACTAGGGAAGCTTGCTAATGGTAAGCAATCCACCCACCAATGCAGGAGAGGCAAGAGACACGGGTTCAATATCTGGGTCGGGAAGATCTCCTGGAGAAGGAAATGGCAACCTACTCCAGTGTTCTTGCCTGGGAAATCCTACGGATGGAGGAGCCTGCCAAGCTGCATGCAGTCCACGGGGTCGCAAAGAATCAGACAAGACTGAGAGACTAACCCATGTGTGTGCTGTAGGTTTCCATGGTAGAATGAATCATCTCTGATTTAGAGATCTTCTGTCAGATGTTCCCATAGATAAGCATGCGTTAATAGAAGAACCATTTCTTTGCCAAATTCTAATGTGATTATTGACAGACACCCACCAAGTCCTGGCTCGTAAGCTGTAAATAAGCCACGTCCTGCATCATGCAGCCAGAAGACCTCATTCTCCCCCAGGAGAGGGAGCATCCTCTATTATTTTGAGCGAACCCTGTCTGCACAAATGGTGTGGCATCTTACAAAGAAGCCAAGATAAGATTTTTTTTTGTAATGCTCACTTCTCCAAAGTCTATAATCCATTTCCAGTATTTAAAAATGGAACCATTTGACCTTTTTTTTTTTTTTTTTTAACCTGAGACACAGTTCCATCGTCAGATTCAAGGCTAAGGGCAGTCATCTCATGACAAAGGATGGAACAAATCTCTACTTTGGCGATCTCATTCTTTAGACAATTTGTGTTGCATATTAATGATGCCATTTTGCATTCTCTGTGTTCCTGTTGTATCTGATCATGCGCTTTTATTGAAAATGTACAGAGTTGAGGTTTGTCTGTGCTGACTTGGCCCAGGGAGCAAGGAGGTACTATAACAAGACCGCAACGTAGGGTTGATTTCTCTGTGTTGTCAGAAATACTCTGTGATTTCTTTTTCCTCCTTGTGATCACTGTCCATTTCATCTTCTTATCGGCAGACTCTTATCACAACTGTTCTTTTGTGCCAAGTAGAAAACTGTCAATATTTTCTTATCTGTTCTTTTGAATGGGGAAAGGTCTTTTAATATTCTGAAACTGTTTTAACCCTCTTGTGCCCTTGGCTGATTTAAAACTTGGATATTATTGAGACGGAATGTGACGAGGTCTTGCGTCAAATCCCAGTGATGACTTTAAGTGTCACTCTCCCCCGCCTCAAGCCTTCTTCCTTCTTCCCTATTGAGCCTCAAGGGGTTTCCTCAAATTGGGAACTTAATTTGCTGAGTTTGGAATTTAATCAAAGCGGTTGAATGTGAATTAAATTCAAGCCTCTAGAGACAAGAGTTTATTCACCCTTCGCCAAAGAATTTGGACTTCCCTGGTGGCTCAGATGGTAAAGCATCTGCCTACAACGAGGGAGTGAAGTGAATGAAGTCGCTCAGTCGTGTCTGACTCTTTGCGACCCCGTGGACTAATATCGCACCAGGCTCGTCCGTCCATGGGATTCTCCAGGCAAGAATACTGGAGTGGGTTGCCATTTCCTTCTCCAGGGGAATCTTCCTGACCCAAGGATGGAACCCAGGTCTCTCACATTGCAGGCAGATGCTTTAACCTCTGAGCCACCAGGGAAGCCTGGGGAGACCTGGGTTCAATTCCTGCGTCAGGAAGATCCCCTGGAGAAGGAAATGGCAACCCACTCCAGTACTCTTGCCTGGAAAATCCCATGGACGGAGGAGCCTGGTGGGCTACAGTCCCTGGGGTCCCAAAGAGTTGGACATGACTGAGTGACTTCACTTCACTCACTTTGCCAAAGAATAGCCTTTTCTGTCAACAGAAAGGGATACTGAGTATTTGCTGGCCTCTGATAGTGTATGCAGGGTTTCTCATATATAATCCCCAAAGGGGAAACTTTAACAGAAGTGAGTTATGATGGACAATACGGATGCATTTTAGAGGTCTTTGGAACAATTATCTTGTAAAGTCTGTACTCCTTATGCTTTCAGAGTATGCATTGGTTTTTAGAAATGCCTTGAAATTTTCACAAAGGTGACTGTACCCTAAAGGGGGAGGTGTTGAGGGGAGACAAGAGAATTTGTTTCTGTGGGCATTTGATGTTTCCTGGAACTGTTGTCCCCAAAAGAAACATTGTTTGGAAGATCATAAGTGAGGGAAGGATGTCTCTTATTAGCCTTACCAGTCAAAATCAACCTGGCTTGGGAAGAATAGAATAGCATCATGTGTAATAAATATCATATTTGTTCATCCAGAAAGGAAGGCAAAAATTGAATCATTATTGTCTATTCCGGTAGTCATGTATGGATGTGAGAGTTGGACCATAAAGAAGGCTGAGCACTGTAGACTTGATGCTTTTGAACTATGGTGTTGGAGAAGACTCCTGAGAGTCTCTTGGACTGCAAGGAGATCCAACCAGTCCATCCTAAAGGAAATCAGCCCTGAATATTCATTGGAAGGACTGATGCTGAAACTGAAGCTCCAGTACTTTGGCCACCTGATGCGAAGAACTTGACTCATTGGAAAAGACCCTGATGCTGGGAAAGATTGAAGGCGGAGAAGAAGGGGACGACCGAGGATGAGATGGTTGGATGGCATCACGGACTCAATGGACATGAGTCTGAGTGAACTCCAGGAGTTGGTGATGGACAGGGAGGCCTGGCGTGCTGCAGTCCAGGGGGTCACAAAGAATTGGACACGACTGAGCTGAACTGAACTGGTGTCCTGGCTAGCTATTGTAAACAGTGTCTCTGTGAAGCATTGTGGGTGCGTCTATCTTTTGGAATTACAGTTGTCACCAGAGAGGACACTTTTGAAGCCTAGCATGGCCAGGTGATTGCTAGGCTAGATGCCGTGAACGTAGACTTTAGTCATCTGAGAAACCAGTGTGCACAGATGAGGAGCTATGAGACAGCTATGAGACAGTGCCCAGACGGAAATGTGCAGGCACGTTTTCCTGACGTGTTGATTTGCTTGCCATGGTTGTTCTTGCCCTTGCACCTGAAATGGGTGAAGGTTTCCCAGTAAAGACAACTGAAGGAAGGTACTGCACCATATATTTATGGGTTTCTTGCAAATTTGCCTGTGCACACCTGCTCAGGAAGTTATGATAGAGCGCAGCAAATCTATTTGCATGTGTACAGCAGCTCAATGAGTTATGAAAATGCATCGAAGAGCGGGCCGCAGAGAATTTAAAATGTTGCTCCTTTCCCTCCTCTATTCCCCTCCCTCCCCCGCAACCGAAGCTTTATCGATCGTCTTTCGGACTCCTACTGTTTATCCTGAAATGTAATAAATGAAAGGAAAAATATCACACATCTATTCTGGTCTTTTTCCGAATGGAATCTACTTCGAGATAACCAGATTGTCCATGACGGAAAGCGATTCCTTGTAGAGAATCACATGAAGACAGGAAGGAGGGGTAATAGAATTAGCATATCACGCTCGCTACCCCGTAATGATGTCATACATCAAAGCTGTGATCCCCAGTGACTTCCAGAATCTTTATGTGAAAGGCTGATGGGGGTTTTCAGATGGTTCCATCAGGGTTACCCCTCCAGAACCATAGGTCAGTCTTAGCGGTATGATTAATGCCACTCCCCTCCCCCACCAAATCAACTCTGAAGCTAATCAAGTTTCTAGAGCTAAATAGCACTTTGTATATCTATGTATATACCTATGGCTGATTCATGTTAAGGTTTGACAGAAAACAGCAAAATTCTGTAAAGCAATTATCTTTCAGTAAAAAATAAACTATTTTTTTACATGCATGCAATAAAGAAGTATATAAAAAAAAAGCCACCACAAGATTGTAACGTGTAATATACCTAGATTGTGGGAAGTCTTACAGGAACATGGACTTAAGTTCTTAAAGACATCAATGGCACAGGAGGAAAATGCTGGGGAACTGAAAGGAGTTTTAGCTGACATACCAGTCATAGGAGTCCTGACTCAGATTACCTATTGATGCTTTATCTTCCTGCAGGAAGTAAAAAATAACTAAATAAATAAGTGAACATGGCTGATAATGAAATGATACTTAGGAATACTTATTAAATTTGTTTCTGGTATTGTGATTGAGTTTTTAAAAGCCTGAACTAGAGATAGCTGGTGAAGAAAGTTTTAGGTAAAGGATGATATTTTGACTCAGGATAGCCAATCATACTGGTTTGCCTGGGCCTAAGTGGATTCCTGAGGTATGGGACTTTCAGTGCTAAGATTGGGATGTTGTCTTACTCCTTGTCAGGAAAGTTATGGCCAACCTAGACAGCATATTAAAAAGCAGAGACATTATATTGCTGACAAATGTCCATCTAGTCAAGGCTGTGCTTTTTCCAGTAGTCATGTATGGATGTAAGAGTTGGACTATAAAGAAAGCTGAGAGCTGAAGAATGGATGCCTTTGAACTGTGGTGTCGGAGAAGACTCTTGAGAGTCCCTTGAACTGCAAGGGGATCCAACCAGTCTATCCTAAAGAAAATCAGTCCTGAATATTCATTGGAAAGACTGATGCTGAAGCTGCAATTCCAATCCTTTGGCCACCTGATACGAAGAACTGACTCACTGGAAAAGACCCCGATGTTGGGAAAAAATGAAGGCAGGAGAAGAAGGGGACGACAGAGGATGAGATGGTTTGATGGCATTACCAATTCGATGAACATGCATTTGCTTAAACTCTAGGAGTTGGTGATGGACAGGGAGGCCTGATGTGCTGCAGTCCATGGGGTCACAAAGAGTCAGACATGACTGAGTGACTGAACTGAACTGAACTGATTGTTTTTCAGTCACTAGCTGTGTCTGACTCTTTGTGACCCCCATGGACTGCAGCACGCCAGACTCCTCTGTCCTCCACTATCTCCTGGAGCTGGCTCAAATTCATGTACATTGAGTCGATGATGCCATCCAACCATCTCATCCTCTGCTACCTCCCTTCTCCTTTTGGAAAAGGAAATGGCAACCCACTCCAGTATTCTAGTCTGGAGAACCCCATGAACAGTATGAAAAGGCAAAAAGATTGGGATAGTCCAGAGCAGATATGGACAGCGGGTCTTTCCGTCTGAGGTTTGCTTTGACATGGATGGAGCTTTGGAAAATATTGATGGTGAAATTGAGCAGCAGGTACCTAAAGGTTTATGACTCTATTCTATTTGGGTCTAGGTTTAAGAATTTCTGTTATAATAAAAAAATTAATAAGAGAGTAAACATAAAGCAATCTCTGATTTTAATAGTGTTTCTGAATGATTTAGGGTGTCTTCTCCATTTGGTCATCTCTGGAGAATCAAGGGGTCAAAATAAGGGATCTTAGGGAACCTGTGGGCCTGGTGAAGTCCACTCAAACTTTGTGTTACAGGGAGAACTTTTGGCAAAGATGCGAAGCTGGAGACAGATTTCCTTCCAGCTGGACCATGTGTGTTTCCACTGAACACGTCATACAGGGGTTTAGTTACCAGTTAGACAATGGCGAACTCAGGAAAGGATTTATTTGCAGAGAACATTATTTATATCCGAGACTTGATGTGAGGTCTTGTTGGAAATACAGGGCCAGCACATTCACAGAGCATCTTTCTCCAGGGAGTGGTCATCAGCAACAAGTTAGCTCTGCGGTGCTGAACCTGAGGTCCACAGGAAACAGATATTTCTGAGAACTGGATATTTTAAGTTCATGTGGCAGTTTAACGCCATGAGGGAAAACGCGTGAAGGAAGCAGAGACCCTTCGTCACGTAATCTAATATTTGACAAGTTTTAGACAAACGTTTTGACAGCTTTCAGGTCAATGTTTGACAGTGTTTAGATTATCCGTTCTGAAAGAGGCAGCTAAATGCCATGTGACCTGAGTAATGTTTAAGAGGGAAAGTAAAACGGTGTCAGGAGATGACGGTCAGCCCCAAATATTTTTACTTTCTCCTTGGATACAAGTTGGGCTTATTCCGTAAAACCCTTTTCGGCTTAAGTCAATAAAGACAATGTGAGAAATAACAAGGATTTCCCTGGTGGCTCAGATGGTAAAGAATCTGCCTGCAGTGCAGGAGACACGGGTTTCATGCCTGGTTCGGAAAGATCCCTTGGAGAAGGAAATGGCAACCCACTCTGGTATTCTTGCCTGGGAAAGCCCGTGGACAGAGGAGCCTGGTGGGCTACAGTCCATGGGGTTGCAAAGAGTTGGACGCAACTGAGCGAAGGTGCCTACGAACGGCAGAATCTGGTAGAACAAGCCCGGTAGAGACCCACTGCCCACCTGACCTCAGAGCTTCCATGGGGCTGTGTGAGTGCTATCCACATGCCTGTGAACTTGTGCCCCTGAAAAGCCCTTTGACCACTGAGCGTGCTTATGCACAGCGATGCCCAACTGCAAGAGCAGAGGCAACTGGCTTCGCGCTGGTCTCTACAGACCGAACCTCTTGGGACTGGATCTCTAATTCTCTGGATGGCTGTGTGTGGTCATGTGCACAGGATACATGGGTATGTACTTGTCTTCTCAGTCGTGTCCCACTCTTTTGCAACCCCAGGGACTGTAGCCTGCCAGGCTCCTCTGTCCATGGGATTTCCCAGGCAAGAGTACTGGAGTGGGTTGCCATTTCCTCCTCTAAGAGAGTGTGTATGTTCCTCCCCAAACCTAGACATGAACTAGGGTGAAGTGAAGTGAAAGTTTCTCAGTCCTGTCTGACTCTTTGTGACCCCATGGACTATACAGTCCATGAGAATTCTCCAGGCCAGAATACTGGAGTGGGTAGCCTTTCCCTTCTCCAGGGGATCTTCCCAACCCAGGAATTGAACCCAGGTCTCCCACCTTGCAGGAAGATTCTTTACCAGCTGAGCTACCAGGGAAGCCCAAGAATACTGGAGAGGGTAGCCTATCCCTTCTCAAGTAGATCTTCCCAACCCAGGAATCGAACCAGGTTCTCCTGCATTGCAGGTGGAGTCTTTACCAACTGAGCTATCAGGGAAGCTGAACTAGGGTACCACCTCCATATCCAGGGCAAGAAAATACAAAACCTGACATCCGAACCAAGGGCCTAGCATAGAGGGGCCTAGAGTTTTTCATTTGAAGTTGCCAACAGCACCCTGGGGGAGGAAGACCTGGGATTCCAGCTTCTTTATTGGAAACAGCCAGCTCTGCTTTGTTTTACTGACTGCGGACTCCTTGAAAGTCCAATGAATGGGATAAAATACGGCTTTTTTTCTATGATGCTGTTCGGGTGAGAGCAGCTGGGTTTTGTGGCTCCTGGGAGCTCTGCCGTCAAGACTCTGCATTTAATAGAAAATATCATTCGTTTAGAAGGTTTAGGAAGCAGCCTGTGCCTTTGGCAAAGATCGGTTTGAGGGTTTACATGTGCACAGCGCCATCATCAGGGCAACCTGGGACATGCATGATTTCCACAGCGAGTCAGCAGCTGGGAGGAAGCCTGCAGGGAGCGATGTGTGCTCAGTCCCTAGTCTCAAACCCCTTGGGACTCCTTGGACTGTAGCCTGCCAGGCTACTCTGTCCATGAGGTTCTCCATGGCATGGGTTGTCATTTCCTCCTCCAGGTGATCTTCCCGATGTGGGGATCTTCACGATGTGGGGATTGAACCCCTGTCTCCTGCGTTGGCAGGCAGATTCTTTACCACTGACCCAGCTGGACAGCCCCATGTTGTGGTCACGGTCATCATTAATGGGATGAGGAGAAGTCAGTGTCTGCAGGCTCCACGCTGGCATGGCAGGTAAATAGGGTGCTATGGACATGAGTTTGAGTGGACTCCGGGAGTTGGCAATGGACAGGGAGGCCTGGTGTCCTGCAGTCCATGGGATCCCAAAGAGTCAGACATGACTGAGCGACTGAACTGAACTGAACTGAACAGTCTGAGGAGTTCTGCCAGCCTTTGAGTGTGTGAGTGTCCCCTGCAGAGGCTTGGGTCAGCAGTGGCCTGCTACAGGGCCATGGGCTCTGAGTGCAGCAGACCCGGGTCACATAGCCTGTGGCATCAGCCCTCTTGAAGGAGGTCACTATTAACCCCACCATAGAGCCCCGAGCAGACGATCCACCAAACTACAGAGCAATTATACCAAATAAATTCTTGCACTGTTAAGAAAGTTCCACGACCCACAACAGATTTCTTGCCTTATGGCAGAAAGCAAAGAGCCTCTTGAGGAAAGGGAAAGAGGAGAGTGGAAAAGCTGGCTTAAAACTCAACATTCAAAAAACAAAGATCATGGCATCTGGTCCCATCACTTCATGGCAAATAGATGGGGAAATAGTGGAAACAGTGACAGACTTTATTTTGGGGGGGCTCCAAAATCACTGCAGGTGGGAACTGCAGCCATGAAATTAAAAGACGCTTACTCCTTGGAAGAAAATTTATGACCAACCTAGACAGCATGTTAAAAAGCAGAGACATTACTTTGCCAACAAAGGCCCAAATAGTCAAAGCTATGGTTTTCCAGTGGTCATGTATGGATGTGAGAATTGGACTGTGAAGAAAGCTGAGCGCCGAAAAATTGATGCTTTTGAACTGTGGTGTTGGAGAAGACTCTTGAGAGTCCCTTGGACTGTAAGGAGATCTAACCAGTCCATCCTAAAGGAGATTAGTCCTGAATACTCATTGGAAAGACTGATGCTGAAGCTGAAACCCCTATACCTTGGCCATCTGATGCAAAGAACTGACTCACTGGAAAAGACCATGATGCTGGGGAAGATTGAAGGCAGGAGGAGAAGGGGACAAAAGAGGAGGAGATGATTGGATGGCATCATTGACTCAATGGACATGAGTTTGAGCAAGCTCCGGGACTTGGTGATCGACAGGGAGGTCTGGCGTGCTGCAGTCCATGGGGTCAAAAAGAGTTGGACACAACTGAGCGACTGAACTGACTGACTGACTTGAGAAAACTCTTATTTCTTGTAAGAGCTAAGAGCATGCTCTGAGCCGAGGCGGAGATGTAGGTTTGGAGTCACAATAGATGGAGAAGCCCAGAAAAGGAGACTGGTCCAAGAGGATGATGGCTGGGGCACTTCCTTGGTGACGCCTGGGCTAGACTTTGCTCTTGAGTTCAAGAGCAAGCCTTCCTTGCAAATGATAAGCCCCAACTCCCAGCAGCCTTCTCCAAAACTTCTCTGCTCAGCTGACCTTTATGTTTTCTTTAAGAAAGATGAAAAAGTACCCAAGGGCAGTGTGTCGGATTAGACAGTGCAGTGTGAATTGGGAAAAGACTGACATTTGCTGAAATCTCAGGGATTCCCCCTGGACTTGCATTGTGACCTAAGTCATAACTGTTGCTCTGGGTTTGCATTGTTGAATGAGCACCAGTTCAGTTCAGTCACTCAATTTCATAAGTATTAGTCACCTATGTGATTATATTAGACTTGAGTAAAGTTACCTGAGTTGTTAACCCAAAGAAAAAATGAACGTTTGAATTAAGCCATAATTTGCTGATATTTTATGCTAGCTCGGCAATTTCACTTTCTGTTTTTTCTTCATTTTTCCTTTTTATTCTTTGTCAGTGTTAATATAGGTAATCTATCTGTATGGTGCTGCCTTAATAGATAAGCAAAAGATCAGTAATTGTGAGCTGGTTTTTAAGTGAAGTCTATGAGGAAATTCATCACATCTATAGAGTAAAGAGAATTCACTGACTTAAATGTCTGTCCGTAAAGGCAATGCTGATTTTAGAAGTACGCCCCTCCCCACTTTCATCACCATAGAAACACCGACTCTTTCTTTTTCCTCTTGAGTATGTAACGGAATTAAAGGATGGAATGACTGCCCTCTTGTGTTGCATTTGTTAAGTGTTATTCAACTGCCTTCAAGAAAAATAGATATAAAATCTTTATATTTCTAGCTCCTGGATTTCACTAAGTAGGGAAAGCTCTTCATCTCCTATAAATAGCTTTTTTTCTTCATCAGGGACTGAGTATGATATATATTTTTTAAATACCAGCAATGGCACCCCACTCCAGTACTCTTGCTTGGAAAATCCATGGACAGGGGAGCCTGGTGGGCTGCAGTCCATGGGATCACTAAGAGTCAGGCACGGCTGAGCGACTTCACTTTCACTTTTCACTTTCATGCATTGGAGAAGGAAATGGCAACCCACTCCAGTGTTCTTGCCTGGAGAATCCCAGGGGTGGGGAAGTCTGGTGGGCTGCTGTCTCGGGGGTTGCACAAAGTCAGACACGACTGAAGCGACTTAGCAGCAGCAGCAGCAATGAATATTTAAATTTAAAATCCAGAAAAGCATCTGAGTCATCCTTTCTCTTCATACAGAAGAATTACTATTGACATCTAGCAATGCAGATTTTTTTTTTATCTTGATCTATCTCATTGCATCAAAATATTATTTAGCTATGCCTAATAACTTTATTTAAGTGATAAGGTTGCTTGTATTGTTTAAAAGCTGGTAGGGTTATGATTGACTAGTATAGGCATATCTCATTTTATTGTACTTTGTATCACTTGGCTGCACTGCAGGATACTTCAGATTTTACAAACTGAAAATTTAGTTATCTCTATGATGGACAGGGAGGCCTGGCGTGCTGCGATTCATGGGGTCGCAGAGTCGGACATGACTGAGCGACTGAACTAAACTGAACTGAACTGAATAAGCCATAACGTTACCTGTATTGTTTAAAAGCTGGTGGGGTTATATCGACTAAGATAGACAAAACTCGTTTCCTTGCACTTTGTATCACTTTGCTGCACTGCAGGATACTTCAGATTTTGCAAATTGAAAATGTGTGTCCAGCCTGGGTTAGGTGACGGTTAGCCCTTTTTAGCAATGAAGCACTTTAAGATCTATAGGTTGTTTTTCAAGGGTAATGTTATTGTGCACTTGACAGACTACAATATAGAATAAACATTCCTTTCATAATGCACTAGGAAACCAAAAAATTAGTAGCACTTACTCTATTGCAGCATTAGCTTTCTTGCTGTGGCCTGGAGCCAAACCTGCAGTAGCTCCAAGATACGCCTGTGTTTTGTTACAGAAACTTGAACAGACTAAGACACCTGAAACAAAACTATAAATTATTTTAAACGTTACTTTTATCTATTTATTTTTTAAAGTCTTTATTGAATTTGTCACATTATTGTTTTCTATTTTGGTTTTCTGGCTGGGAGGCACGTGGGATCTTTGCTCCCCAACCAGGGGGTCAAACTCACATCCCCTGCAACGGAAGGTAAAGTTTTAAACAGCTGGACCACCAGGGAACTCTCTAAATGTTACTTTTTAACAGTGTCTTGTAACCATAAGACTGAAGAGTTTATAAACATTTTTTTCTAGCTGGTGTTGTCATTGAATTTATTATCATTATATAGTTAAAGCCACATAAACAGACATTGTTTAAATAAAGCATGTGCCTTCATGATTATTAAATGAAATTTCTTTAAATGAATCATTCATTGACGTAAGTAGAAGCTTTTCCCCTCATTTTAAATTTATTTATATATTTCTGTATGTAAGAGTATCTCAGCTTGGATACTGTTGACGTCGGGGCAGGATAATTCCTTTGCGGGGATGGACCTGTCCTATGCATTGTGGGATTTTTGGTGGTGTCTCTGGTCTCTTCCACTAGATGTCAGTTAAGTCATCCAAAAATGCCTATGGATTCTGCCAGGTCTCCCCTGGGGAGCACATTTCCCCTTCCCTCCAAAATGACCCTGCCGGCTATTCCGTTGGGTCACCCTTCAGTTTTCTGAGAATAAGCACTTGGAAATAATGACCTTCAAAAGGATTTATGACCCATCACGAAGTTCGTTTTTTCCTCAAATTCTCATAATTAAACCAAAAAGAGTTATAACAGGACTTGTAAAATGATGATTAACTTTATAATTTTTCCTTTGAAAGTGAAAGTGTTAGTCGCTCAGTTGTGTCCAACCCCGTTGACTGTAGCTCGTCAGCCTCCTCTGTCCATAGACTTCTCCAGGCAAGGATACTGGAGTGAGTAGCTGTTCCCTTCTCCAGGGGATCTTCCCGACCCAGGAATCAAACCCAGGTCTCTCGCATTGCAGACAGGTTCTTTACCGTCTGAGTCAACAGGGAAGCCCCCATAAACAGAGTTCATGACAATCGAAATACTGTTAAATTATAATAAACCTTTCCCAACACATTTTTTCTTAAATAAAAATGTGCCCTACACATCCTTTTGTCAAAACCTTGCATCTATGTATCCTCCTTTCTCAGTAAATGAGAAATTTGTACCGTGAAACTAATTAGCAAATGAGCCTTTTCTTTTTCCCCCAAAGTAATCAACCATATCAGATTTCCTTTCCGTCAAAACATTCAGATGAAACAGTTCAAATGAGTTGAATGAGTTAATTTGTGTTTCAAAGAATACTATAAGCCCTGCCGGGGAATAAATTTACAGTAGACATTTTTAAGACTGATTATGAAAAGGAGTAAAGAGCTAATATAATGAATTTATCCATTTTTATTGTAGGTTGTACAAACAAGAATGAATCTACAATTGTGTTGCTCATTATTTAATTTGCAGCAACGCAATGTGATGTGTTGTTTAAAATGGCAAGGGATTTTTACTAAGCAAGGGATGTGATAAATGACATAATATTCTTTGGGGAAATACACGTGCAGGTGTTAGGCTTTGGGCAATCAGTAATTAAGAATCATCTATAAAATTCAGACATAACTATATTAATTCTGTGAGACATCATGGTCTTGTTTTTCCTCTTTATTTAATGAAAAAGAAAAGATAACAGACTAAAAATCATCCCTGGAGCCGGTGCGTTTTATGTCTGATTATTGAGAAATACTGTTCATGGGGTTCTCAAGGCAGGAATCCTGAAGTGCTTTGCCAGTCCCTTCTCCCGTGGACCACGTTTCGTCACAACTCTCCACCATGACCCATCCGTCTTGCATGGCCCTGCATGGCATGGCTCATATTTTCATTGAGTTAGACAAGGCTGTGGCCCATGTGATCAGATTGGTTAGTTTTCTGTTACCATGGTTTTCGGTCTGTCTTGCTCCGATGGAGAAGGATAAGAGGCTTATGGAAGCTTCCTGATGGGAGAGACTGACTGAGGGGGAAACTGGGTGTTGTCTGATGGGCTGGCCATGCTCAATAAATCTTTAATCCAATTATCTGTTGATGGGTGGGGCTGTGTCCCCTCCCTGCTATTTACCTGGGGCCAAACTCATGACAGTAAAGCATCTGTCTGCAATGCGGGAGACCCAAGTTCAATTCCTGGGTCGGGAAGATCCCCTGGAGAAGGAAATGGCAATCCACTCCAGCACTCTTGCCTGGAAAATCCCATGGACGGAGGAGCCTGATAGGCTACAGTCCACGGGGTTGCAAAGAGTTGGACACAACTTCACTGTCACTTTCACTTTCAAACTCACTACAGATGGTGACTGTAGCCATGAAATTAAAAGACGCTTACTCCTTGGAAGGAAAGTTATGACTAACCTAGACAGCATATTGAAAAGCAGAGACATAACTTTGCCGACAAAGGTCTGTCTAGTCAAGGCTATAGTTTTTCCAGTGGTCATGTATGGATGTGAGAGTTGGACTGTGAAGAAAGCTGAGCACCGAAGAATTGATGCTTTTGAATTGTGGTGTTGGAGAAGACTCTTGAGAGTCCCTTGGACTGCAAGGAGATCCAACCAGTCCATTCTGAAGGAGATCAGCCCTGGGATTTCTTTGGAAGGAATGATGCTAAAGCTGAAACTCCAGTACTTTGGCCACCTCATGTGAAGAGTTGACTCATTGGAAAAGACTCTGATGCTGGGAGGGATTGGGGGCAGGAGGACAAGGGGACGACAGAGGATGAGATGGCCGGATGGCATCACTGACTTGATGGACGTGGGTCTGAGTGATCTCCGGGAGTTGGTGATGGACAGGGAGGCCTGACGTGCTGCAATTCATGGGGTTGCAAAGAGTCGGACACGACGGATTGACTGATCTAATCTGATCTGATGTAAATTCTGGCAGCTCTATAGTGGGGTTAATGGTGACCTCCTCCAAGAGGGCTTATGCCATACCCACAACCAGAGCCCCTGTACCAAAGCTGACCCGTACATAACTCCACAGGAGATGCTCAAACACAGATGCTCAAATCACTGCAGATGGTGACTACTGTCACGAAATAAAAAGACTCTTACTCCTTGGAAGTAAAAGTTATGACCAACCTAGACAGCGTATTAAAAAGTAGAGATATTACTTTTCCAACAAAGGTCCATCTAGGGTATGATTTTTCCAGTAGTCATGTATGGATATGAGAGTTGGACTATAAAGAAAGCTGAGCACCAAAGACTTGATGCTTTTGAACTGTGGTGTTGGAGAAGACTCTTGAGAGTCCCTTGGACTGCAAGGAGACCAAAGCAGTCCATCCTAAAGGAAATCAGTCTTGAATGTTCATTGGAAGGACTGATGTTGAAGCTGAAACTCCAATACTTTGGCCAGCTGATACGAAGAGCTGACTCAGTGCAAAAGACCCTGATGCTGAGAAAGATTGAAGGCAGGAGGAGAAGAGGATGACAGAGGATAAGATGGTTGGATGGCATCACCGACTCAATGGACATGAGTTTCAGTAAACTCCGGGAGTTGGTGATGGACAGGGAGGCCTGGCGTGCTGTGGTTCATGGGGTCAAAAAGAGTCAGACACAACTGAGCGACTGAACTGAACTGAATGACAAATAAAATATTAAACATTTTATATGATGAAATAAGGTAGGATTGACTCTAAGTAAATCCAGTTCTGCTTGTTTTGGTTAAGTATATTTCCATTGTTATTGGAAAAACTGAAAGTGTTAGTTGCTCAGTCGTGTCGAGCTCTTTGAAGCTCCATGGACTGTAGTCCACCAGCCTCCTCTGTCCATAGGATTCTCCAGGCAAGAATCCTGGAGTGGGTTGCCAATTCCTTCTCCAGGGGATCTTCCTGGCCCAGGGATCGAACCTGGGTCTCCCACACTGGAGGCAGATTCTTTACCGTGGAAGCTAACACACCAAATCCCAAAAAAATCTCATCAGATTTTTTTCTTCTAAAGGTTTACATGGAAAAGTCATGTGAAGATTGGTAGATTCTGATGCCTGTCAGTTGCATTTAATAAAATCAAGGTTACAAACCTGTATTGATTTAGCTGTTGGAAGATGTTTTTCTTTCAAACTCATGACACGCCATTGGACTGTGTGTTGATACTGAGAATTGTTTGCATCGAGCTATATGGGAAAAATAACTTTTCTTATTTGACATTTTAATATCATGCTCTTTTTACTTTATTACCAGCAAAGGATTCTCTTGAAAGACAGCCTTATCTTCGGAGAAAGCTGAGATTGAGGTTTTGGTTAAGAAAAACCGATGTCAATGTCAATGTCACACTGCCCACCCTCTACAGCACGTCTCGGGTCAGAACATGCCAGGAAGAGCCCAGAGTCCTCATTTCAGAGCCCACCCCTCTCCTGAAATGCAAACAGAGTGTGTGAGCAGAGCTTGAATCTGTAATTCTACTTGCTTTTCTAATCAGTTCCTGATTAGACTTTCCTGGTGGCTCAGACAGTAAAAGCGTCTGCCTACAATGCAGGAGACCCAGGTTCAATCCGTGGGTTGGGAAGATCCCTCTGGAGAAGGAAATGGCAATCCACTCCAGTACTCTTGCCTGGAAAATCCCATGGACCTACAGAGGAGCCTGGTGGGCTACAGTCCATGGGGTCGCAAAGAATCAAACAGGACTGAGTGACTTTACTGCACTTCACTTCTAATCAATGAACATGTTGCATTCACTTCCCAATTTCCAAAATGTGTTGAAATCTCTTCACCTTCAGTCTCGTTTTCCCCATTCTGTCTGTCCTGATGAGTTAGTGAAAGGGAAAGTCGCTCAGTCATGTCTGACTCTCTGCGACCCCCTGGACTATACAGTCCATGGAATTCTCCAGGCCAGAATACTGGAGTGGGTAGCCTTTCCCTTCTCCAGGGGATCTTCCCAACCCAGGGATCGAATCTAGGTCTCCCACGTCTTCCACATTGCAGGCGGTTTCTTTACCAGCTGAGCCACCAGGGAAGCCCAAGAACACAGGAGTGGGTAGCCCTATGCCTTCTCCAACAGATCTTCCTGACCCAGGAATCGAACCAGGGTCTCCTGCATTGCAGGCAGATTCTTTACCAGCTGAGCCATCAGGGAAGCCCAATGTATGAGATAGTACATTGATTGAAATGCCATTATTGTGAGCTTTATTTATTTATTTTTGGCCTTGCTGGGTCTTCCTTGCTGTGCAGGCTTTTCTCTAGTTGTGGAAAGCAGGGGCTACTCTCCAATTGGGGTGTTCGGGGCTTCTCATTGCACTTGCTTCTCTTGTTTCAAAGCATGGGCTCTAGACTAGTGGGCTCAGTAGTTGTGGTACAAGGGTTTAGTTGCTCGTAGCGTGTGGAGTCTTCCTGGACTGGGGATTGAACTTGTGTACCCTGCACTGGTAGGCGGATTCTTAACCACTGAACCACCAGGGGAGCCCTGCCGTGAGCTTTGAAAAGGAGAGAGAGAGAGAGCATGTGTTCTTAATTTACCCATGGCTCAGATGGTAAAGCGGCTGCCTGCAGTGCAGGGGACCCGGCTTCAATCCCTGGCTTGGGAGGATCCCCTGGAGAAGGAAATGGCAACCCACTCCAGAACTCTTGCCTGGAGAGTCCCAGGGATGGAGAATCCTGGTGCAGGCTACAGTCCATGGGGTCGCCCAGAGTCAGAGACGACTGAGCCACTTCACTTTCTTTCTTTCTAATCCACCATGGGTATGCAGACCTCTTCATCTTTCCAAAACTCAAACTCAGACTTTATTTAACAAATGAGTTGACTTCGTTAGCAAGATAAACTAACTCCTCTTAGCCATCATGGAGACTTTTTTATAATATCACCAAACCAAAAGCCTTTTTAAAATTCCTCGGTATTGTATTAGAATAGATTGATAGCATTCAATAATTCTTACAATTGATTTTCCTTCCTCTGATAAGTAAAAAGCTTATCACAGATACAAGTAGGTCCTTCCAGACTCTCTGTTTGCCTTAGGTTGAGGGGGTGGTGGCAGACTAGAACCTGGGGGTCAAATCCCTTCAACCCCCTGTTTGTGTGAATAAAGTTTTACTGGGACACAGTCAGCTGTTTGTGTAAATAAAGTTTTATTGGGACACAGTCACGCCAATTCCTTTCTGTGCTGTCTGGGGCTGCATTGGAGTTACAGTGATGGAGGTGGGTAGCCGGGACAGATGATAGATTTCTACATAGGAAATCCTGGGTCCCCTGATGCTGGCTTGCTCCATGCCAAGCTGTATTAATTATTTGTGGGTGATTCCAGATGCTTCAGTTACAGATGTTTCTGACTAATATATTTCCCATGCTTTATTCTTGCCATGCACATTAACACATGTCTGGCACATGCGAGCGGGTCTTCCATTTCACAGTTAATCAAAGGTTTGCTTTGATCGAGGGATTTTCCACCCCCAGTCTTCCTTGAGTTACCACCAACAGGATTGTTGACTTGTACCCTCCTTGTATTTTGTTATTTATATCACACAGGAATGAAAACAGATATTAATTCACTCTCCTCTAATGCTGGCTCTTTTGTGAACATGTCCAATTTGCATTTATGGCTAGCTTTGCCAGATTCAGCAAATAGAAATACAAGATGCCTGGTTGAAGTTGTACTTCCTATAAACATCAGATCGATGTTCAGGAGAAGTACGTCCCAAGAAAATATAATTCAAATTTAATAGGGCATCTTGGGTTTTTATCTAGTGACTCTGTTTACGATTTAAATTTATAGCATGTTCATTTTCCACGGTGGTAGAGCTCTAGGGAACGTACCCCAACAATGACAAATAGACTTGAAATAAGGAACCAAAAATTCCACTTCTAGAAATGCATCCCATTGTGTTGATTGATGACAGCCATTGAAGAAACAGATTTATGCAGACAGTAGTTGATGCCTTGTTGCAAAGCAATTATGCCATAACCTAGACTGATGAAACATTCTACACACCTGGGAAAAACAAGGAAAAAAAAATCCATGTTCCACAGGTAGGAAATTAGCACAGAGTCTGCTGCTGCTGCTGCTGCTGCTGCGTCGCTTCAGTTGTGTCCAACTCTGTGCGACCCCATAGACGGCAGCCCACCAGGCTCCCCCGTCCCTGGGATTCTCCAGGCAAGAGCACTGGAGTGGGTTGCCCTTTCCTTCTCCAATGCATGAAAGTGAAAAGTGAAAGTGAAGTCGCTCAGTCGTGTCCGACTCATCTCGACCCCATGGACTGCAGCCCACCAGGCTCCTCCGTCCATGGGATTTTCCAGGCAAGAGTACTGGAGTGGGGTGCCACTGCCTTCTCCAGCATACAGTCTAGCACTTCATAAATATTTATTGCATCATCTCTGGATGGTAGGTACAGATGGCAGCAAAAATGAGAGATTTCGGAAGGTGCTGAAATTGCCACGGAGTGAAAACAACTGCTGAGTCACAGCTCCACTGATTTCACACACACTTGTGATGGCCTAACTCTGCTCCTCATCTCCCCTAGTTTTGTCTTGATCTTCCTAAATCTGAGTGTTCTACACCACTTCCCCTAGATCACTCTCCAAGAACTACAAAGGGAAACCGCCACCCCCAGAATTCATCATGAAAATATTTTAGAAAATAGAGACAGTAAGGGAATGAATGAATGAATGAGCCAACCGTGTACGTTGATGAAGGCTGAGTGATGGACTTCACGTCAGGGAGGAATCCTGGTCTGAGAAGGGCATCCGGATGTTGTCCTCACCTGAGCACTCACCTTGTCCCCGGAACCTGATATAGTGAGACTGCGGGTTTCAAATTGATGTTTGTAAACAATGGTTTTGACTCTATTATATCTCACCCATTAATGGCAACAGCTTTAAAGTCCCTCTCATAAAAATACTCTTGGGGTTGTTCCGTTGCTCAGTCATGTCTGACTCTTTGTGACCCTATGGATTGCAGCACGCCAGGCTTCCCTGTCCTTCACTATCTCTTAGAATTTGCTCAAAAACTCATGTTCATTAAAGTTCGTGATACCATCTGACTATCTCATTCTCTGTCACCCCTTTCTTCTCCTGGCCTCAGTTTTTCCCACCATCAGGGTCTTTTCCAGTATGTTGGCTCTTCACATCAGGTGGCCAAAGTATTGGAGCTTTAGCATCAGTCTTTCCAATGAATATTCAGGGTTGATTTCCTTTAGGATGGACTGATTGTGTCTCCTTGCAGTCCAAGGGACTCTCAAGAGTCTTCTCCAACACTACAGTTCAAAACCATTGGTTCTTCAATGCCAGCGTTCTTTATGGTCCAACTCTCACATCCAACGTGACTACTGGAAAAACCATAGCTTTGACTAGACGAACCTTTGTCAGCAAAGTAATGTCTCTGTTTTTTAATATGCTGTCTGGGTTTATCCCAGGCTTTCTTCCAAGGAGATAACTCTTACATTCTGTATATCTGATTCTGAAATATTTACCATCAGGCTCTGCTTAACCACTTGACATGAAATTCACATCTAAATCTATTCATTGGGTAAACAGCTGATTGAACTTGCAAGTACAGAGGACATAAGAGTGTCCTTGACCTCCCACGCCTTTAGATGGTCCCTGGTTTTGAAGTTGCATTCCTTGGGAGCAAACTTTGGTTTTTCAACAGTGGAAGTGGGATTGTGACCGAGGACCCGATGCTGTGTAGATGTCTCAAGGGGGAACGTGAGCTGACCACTGGTCATACTCCTCTTCCGACACCTCGGTCTCCCAGCTACCTGCTCTTCTGGCCTGTGGGCTATAGTTATCTTTCCTAACTGAGACCCTCATTTTTATCCTGATCCTGTTTCTATCGCAAACTACAGGTTCTGGCTTTATTAAATTATCCTTCAAGTCAAAAATGAATGCTTCTGGATGTTTATAATTAGCGGTTCCTCATGGAATCAGTTCAGTAATGGAGGATTGTGTGTGCTTCATAGATGCTCTGTTTTGTTTATATCAGGATGATTTTATATCCATAGAAATACATAGGATGCTCCAGAGGGTGATTTTAGGGAACTTTGGCCAAAAGCTCTCCCAGGGGTTTGCATACAGTTTTAATAATATTCAACCAAATGCATAATCACATGTTTCTAATATATTTTCAAAAGCCCCATATGGCAAGAAGCTCCTGCCAGATTTTTCTGTTTCGATAAACAGAATGACTTTTATTTAAATAGTTCTGAAAAAAATATATATATATCTTCTTTCTCTGCTTTGTACTCAGCAGAGTTAATTCCACATTGCCTGGACCTCCCTCCTGATGACTTGTTTTTCCCTCACGTGTCATCCCAGAGAGACCCCCGAGGACACCAGGCTTCAAAGATTTAAGGGTTTTAAACCAAGGACAGATGATGGCAAACATCTAACCTCAGTGAACTGCTTGGCATTGAGTCTCAAAAAAAAAAAAAAAAAAAGATTTGTTGTCTGTGGCCCATGAAAACTTGATCTTTTCTCTAAAAGAGGTTGTTATTTTCACCCCATGGCATTCAATGTATTTATCAATTCTAGTAATAGAAATTCAAGCGGAATGGGCTGAAGCGAAGCAGATAGGAAAAGGAGTAAATTCTTTGGACGCTGTGGTATTGATGTATTTTCTCCTCTGGCTGGATGGGTCACTGCAGCCCATTATTTAGACAGCGAGGAAATATAATTGAACTGGAAGTCCCCGCGTCCTTGAAAAAAAGCCGGGCTGTTTTGTGTGGCTTTTTCCCCTGTCAGCCTTCCCCCCATCTCCGAGGTCTGCTTTGACAGCCCTGAAGTCTGCATTATATACAGTAGCACACACAAAGGAAGGGAATCATTATGTTGTATGGTATGTTTTTCCTTCTGAGAAACCAACTGCTTTAAAGTCTTCCTATTATCTTTGCCTGTGCTTTGCCGCCAACTGATAGTTAAACACGGCCTCGTGGGGGTGGGGAGAGGATGCGAAGTTGTGTTCATAGGCACAGCTCAGCTCCCCCTGCAGTCCCGAGGAGGGCCTCTGTGTGCGCTGGACCAAGTACAGTTCTGCCCAAGTTCTGTCCCCAGTGCCATCAGCGAGCTCTCTAGAGGTGCTTGGAGCCCTGAATAATTACGAGACCTGCCTGCTGTTGCTGATGGTTGAAGAAAGTCCCCATGTCACTTACTGTCTAAGAAGTGTGAGCAAGACATGAGATCAGCATACCCAGGATTTGCAAAAAAGTGGATTCATCCTGCAGAAACCAAGGGCAGTCAGAGATTGAACTCTGGTTGGCATCCCACAGAATGTATTTCAATGTTGGGTTACGTACCGGGAGTTTCTGAAGTGTTCAGAGGGTATTCTGCATTCTTTTCAGCTTCTCTGTGGTGGGACTGGGTTCTCACAGCTTAGTTGCAGGATCGGACTTCTCTAGTTTCTCTATTTTCATTTGTACCATTTCTGTGTCTTTGGATGATCTTGCTGAAGCAATGCTGCTAAGTCCTTATGAGAAGCTTTATGATAATGGTGATGCTGAAGCTCCAGTACTTTGGCCAACTGATGCGAAGAGCTGACTCATTGGAAAAGACCCTGATGATGAGAAGGGTTGAGGGCAAAAGGAGAAGGGGGTGGCAGAGGATGAGATGGTCGGATAGCATCACTGACTCAGTGGACATGAATTTGAGCCAACTCCAGGAGTTAATAGAAGACAGAGGAACCTGGTATGCTGCAGTCCATGGGGTCTCAAAGACTTATAGACTGAACCACAGTGATAATACTTTATCTAATACCAATATTTATTCTGGGAAAGATTGAAGGCAGGACGAGAAGGGGACGGCAGAGGATGAGATGGTTGGATGGCATCACCGACTCAATGGACATGAGTTTGAGTCAACTCTAGGAGTTGGTGATGGACAGGGAGGCCTGGTGTGCTGCAGTCCATGGGGTTGCAAAGAGTCAGACATGACTGAGTGACTGAACTGACTGATATAGGCTTACACCGATCCGTTCTTTGCAACCTTTTTATAACTCCCAGAGATTATGGTGGAGCTTTATTCTTCAGTACTCAAATATCTTTTTTAAAACATCAATGTGTTTTTTGATGAGGAGTCTGCATTAGATAGATTTTGGTAATTACTAAAATTAACGCTTGTCTCACTGAGATGGTTTCCACATTCATACAATGAAGCAAGATGGGAAATAGAGCGATAGATATTTTCATATAAATTCAGGCAAGTCCATCTGCTACTAGAGATTGAAAATTTCTACTTTAAAGCTGCAGAATAAAGTGCTATTTTCGTTTGAGATGAGGGAGAGAAAAGACATGCTGATATTGCTTGCATTAGAGGAACTTTGGAGGCTAGAAATTTTTAATGGAAAGCCTTGGTCTCTGACCCAACAACGTTGCTGCTGAAGAATCAGAGACAGACTTCTATCTGGGAGTGGGTTGGGTAAATGTACTGCTTTTTTGATCCCTGGGTTGGCAAGATCCCCTGGAGAAGGGAATGGCTACCCACTCCAGGACTCTGGCCTGGAGAATTCCAAGGACTGTACAGTCTGTGGGATCACGAAGAGCCGGACAGGACTGAGCAACTTTCACTGCTTTTTCTGAAATGAATTGACAGAAGGGGCTTTGGGGTGACGTCTCTTAGTCGACCTTGTACCTCTCCCACAGCTGTATCACCGTTGCTTGCAATCCCACCATTTCTTTCAGTTTCCCAACTGCCGGAATGCTGTCATGCTGTTGGGGAGAAATGACTAATTCACCCTAACTTAAAAAAAAAAATGTTGATTGTCCACATTTTGGAGAATTAGAAAAGTAGTATGGAGTAATTTCATAAGAAGACCAAATCTGTAGAAAAGGGAGCCTTTATTATAAAAACGCAACTCTCAGAAGCAAATGAAAAAATAACAATGTGAAATAAGAAGTTAAAGGAAAAGGCAGGAAATAACTCAGGTAATCTGTGTGTATGAACACATAGTATTAAGTAATAGAACATCTGACCACTTTACTGAATTCAAAATATCTGAATAAGTTGCACAGTAAGGTGTTTTGGAAGGCATATGAAGAAGAGTAGCCAGACAGAACTTTCTGCTGAGTAGCCATGACAGAAGAGTCATGTCTGACTTATCTTTGTAATAAATTTTTGTTTTGTATCATGAATAGCAAACCCATTATTCATGTTGTCAAAGGCAGTCAACTTGTTAAAAGTCTTCCCAATACTGATGAGACACTAATGCGGTTTTACTACTGTCTACAGGGACGGGGGAGCCTGGTGGGCTGCCGTCTCAGGGGTCACACAGAGTCGGACACGACTGAAGTGACTTAGCAGCAGCAGCAACCAAAGACTGGCTCTTCTTGGTGCCTAAAGCACTGCAGCAGAGGTCCCACAGATACAAACGTCAAAGACGCACAATGAGGTAACACACCTTGTATATTCCAAAAACTTTCGGTGACAAAGTATTCACAAGCAGAATTTCGTTTTAAAACAAGCCAAGCAAAAGGAGAGAGAAATAAAAACACATGAATTGTTAATACCTCTTCAGATAGTCTTGCACGGAATGACCATCAATCCGTGGCATGTGGACTGTGTTGATCCTGAAAAAATCCTTGACTTGGGTGCATCCCAAGTTGCAGGAAGGGGCACCCCATCTAGGGCCCAAAGGGGACTCTTGTCCAAAACTGGGGGTGGGAAATTAGTTTCCGAGGAGACATACATGCTGACAAAGCAAGAGATTTCATTGTGTGTGTGTGGGGGGGGGGGGGTGGGGGGGGTGCCCAGGTGGAGACAGCAAGGTAACTGGAGTCCAGGAGAACTACTCTACCATGTGGCTCACGGTCCTGCATTTTATGGTGATGGGGTCAGTTTCTAGGTTGTCTTTGGCCAATCATTCTGACCCAGGGTCCTTCCTGGTGGCTCACGCATTTCTCCGCCAAGATGGAGGGCCGGCGAGAAGGCTTCCAGGAGGTGGTAGGACACGTGACATCTTCCTTTGACCTTTCCTGAATTCTTCCGGTTGGTGGTAGTAGCTTGTTAGCTCCGTATTCCTCACCAGGACCTCCTGCCATAAAATAACTCATGCAAATGGTAACTATGGTGCCCTGCAGAGTAGGCAGTTTCGATCTGTGTTTCCTGTAACGATCTTGACCATCAGCACATCAGCTATAAGGCATGGAGAGGGAAGACCCAGGTCGCTCTGGGTTCCTATGGCCAGCTTTCAATGGGAAGGATGAGCAGGGAACTAGCTGAGGTTTATTGAAGAAGAAGTGGCAGAGGTATCTTGTAGTCATCATTGCTCGGAAATAATGATCGATCATGCGCTTGTAGGGAGGAAAATGAATACAATGCGTGCTTGGTAAGAGAGCCAGGCAGTTGCCAAGTGGCAGTGCTAGTCCCTAGAATATGTACAGTCTTTGTACTGGGCAGCTTTTTGACAGAAGCCCAGGATGTAACCCACACCAGACAGAGGCAGGCGGTTGACCAGTTATCTCTCCTCTAGGCAAACCCATCACTCTTCAGTGGAACTCCTTAAAAACACCTCCTCGCTGCCTGCTGGGTTATCAGAGTCTTTGCATCCTTGTGATACATCGCCCTCCTGTTACTAGTGATGGATGTTGCTCATAGTAAGGTCTGAAGACGACTTTGACTTTCTTAATTAAAAATAGTAGGCATGTTATGTAAATTAATTGCCTCTTTTGCATGTGAACTTCTCCGGTAATAGTCCTTGAAGAGGAAGAACTTGAGAAGAATGATAATTTAGTCTCTTTGCAGCCAAAAGGATTTTCATCATATTCCTTGACATTTTGTTGGCTTGTAAGTGGACTGTGTCCCAGAATGCAATGCACACAAAGAGATTTATTTCTCATAGCGTCTCTGACAAGTGAAATTCCCCCATTAGACTATAAATAAAAACAGCTGTGCAGCCTCCGACATGTTACATAAACCGAAGATGTGTCAAAATTTTAAAAATAAAACAGCTATTGTGAAATTAAACTCCTCTAGCTTTTAAATATCATTAGTGACAACTTAATAATGCATTTCAGACTAACTGTAGCTTTTCAAAAATAAAACAGAGGCTTTCAACTTTAATCTAAGAGAACTGATTTTGTTGGAGATCCTTCCCTATTATAGTCATAAAACAAAAAAGCAAAACCAAAAGTATACATTAAAAATTGTCTGTGGATAAGATTATTAAATTACATATTTCATTAGAGCTATTTTTAAAGTAAGACCACAAGTCAAGTGAGACTGAGAATATTTTACATCTATTGAGAAAGCCAAGTTGAAAATGTTAAATAGCCTATCATCATTTAAACAGAAGACATTTATTATTCACAGCGTTCTATGGGATGCTGTAAATATTTTATAAATGATGCCTGCCAGCCTAATCTCCTGAGAGTTTTAGCAATGCTCTCTTAAAAATCTGGGTGAGTGGAGTGTCATTCAAATACAAAACAGAAATAGAGATAAGTCATGAGAACAGTTTAAAATATAGTATGTGGTCGAGGGAAGAGAAATCCTTTAACCTGGTAAAGGAAGCCTGCAAATTAATATATAGTTTCCTAATAAAGACCAGAAGGCTATAGTCCATGACCTCATCATTTCATGGGACTTTCAAGGTTAAATTAGTCAGTCCAGGCCCCTGCACGTCACAGAAGCTTTTGAACTTTATTATCTTACCCAAACTCACGCAGCTACTTAGAAGCCGGCTCAAAACTAGTCTAGTTGGTCTGCATTTAATTGATTTCACTGTAATATCAGAACACTTATATCTTTTCATTTTTAAAAAATTTTTACTTTATTCTGGAGTATAGTTGATTAGCAGTGTCCAGGTATAGAGCACAATGATTCAGTTATACCTGTAGCTATCCTTTTTCAAGTTCTTTAACCATGTAGGTTATTATAGCGTATTGAGCAGAGATCCTTGTGCTATACGGTAGGTCCTTGTTGGTTATGCATTTTAAATATAGCAATGTGTACGTGTAAATTAAAACTGTCAATCTACCCCTACCCTCCAGCCTTCCCCGCCGCTGGTAACCGTAGCTTTGTTCTCTAAGTCTGTGAATCTGTTTCTGCTTTGTCAGCAAGTTCATTTACATAGTTTTTATCCTATTCTACATGTAAGTGATGCCATGAGACTTGTCTTTCTCTGTCTGACTAACTTCACTCAGGATGGTCATCTCCAGGTCCATCCATGGTGGGGCAAATGGGGCAGGAAGCTGGGGACCCCTTCCAGCCAGCCAGTGGGCTCTTTCTAACACTCAGAAATGACTTGTCCAAGGAGACACACGTGCTTATAAAGCAAGAGACTTTATTAGGAAAGGGGCGCCCGAAGGGGAAAGCAGGAGGGAACCCAGGAGAACTTCTCTGCCACATGGCTCACGGTCTCAGTTGCGATTAGTTTCTGGGTCATCTCTGGCCCGTCATTCTGACTCAGGGTCCGTCCTGGTGGTTCACCACTTATTCTGGGAGGCTAGTAGGATGTCTGGACTGGCCTCTCTCCTGTTGATGATTCTTCTAGTCTGTGGCGGCTCATCAGTGCTGCATTCCACACCAGGACCTCTTGTAAGCCAGCTCATGCAAGTGGTTACTCTTGTGCCTGGCCAGGGCAGGTGGTTTCAGTCGGTGGTTTCCCTAACACAAATGGTATCATTGCATTCTTCTTAACGGCCAAGTAATATTCCACTATGGGCTTCCCTGATAGCTCAGTTGGTAAAGAATCTGCCTGCAATGCAGGAGCCCTCGGTTCGGACCTTGGTGGGGAAGATCCCCTGGAGAAGGGAAAGGCTACCCATGCCAGTATTCTTGGGCTTCCCTGGTGGCTCAGCTGGTAAAGAATCTGCCTGCAATGCAGGAGACCTCAGTTCGGACCTTGGGTGCGGAAGATCCCCTGGAGAAGGGAAAGGCTACCCACTCCAGTATTCTGGCTTGGAGAATTCCATGGACTGTATAGTCCATGGGGTCACAAAGAGTCAGACACGACTGATCAACTTTCACTTTCAATATTCCACTGTATATACCTACTACATCTTTCCACATATAAGGGATATGGTATGGTATTTGCCTTTCTGCCTGACTTACTTCACTAAGTATGATAATCTCACATTAATCTGAAAAGGAGCAAGGGGAAAAACCCTGTTCATTTTTCTTAGTAGGCGTTTTTGTCTTTAAGAAATTTTTTTATTGAGGAAACATTGATTCGTAGCATTACATAAGTTTCATGTGTACAATATTATATTTCTTCCTTCTCTGTAACTTACAGTGAGCTTACCGCACACATTTAGTTTCTATCTGTCACCATACCATTAACCTTCTTTACCTATTTTTCTCTTGGCCCACTCCTCCCCTTTTATTGAAAAGCAGAGACATTAGTTTGCCAACAAAGGTCCATCTAGTCAAGGCGATGGTTTTTCCAGTGGTCATGTATGGATGTGAGAGTTGGACTGTGAAGAAAGCTGAGCACTGAAGAATTGATGCTTTTGAAGTGTGGTGTTGGAGAAGACTCTTGAGAGTCCCATGGACTGCAAGGAGATCCAGCCAGTCCATTCTGAAGGAGATCAGCCCTGGGTGTTCTTTGGAAGGAATGATGCTGAAGCTGAAACTCCAGTACTTTGGCCACCTCATGCAAAGAGTTGACTCATTGGAAAAGACTCTGATGCTGGGAGGGATTGGGGGCCGGAGGAAAAGGGGACGACAGAGGATGAGATGGCTGGATGGCATCACTGACTCGATGGACGTGAGTCTCAGTGAACTCCGGGGGTTGATGATGGACAGGGAGGCCTGGCGTGCTGGGATTCATGGGGTCGCAAAGAGTTGGACACGACTGAGCGACTGAACTGAACTGAACTGATGCTGTGTTTTGCTTTGTTTTTTTTTTTTTGGTGGGGTTGGGGTATATCACATCTTATTGGTCCACTCATCTGTCGATGGGCACTTTGTTTCCATATCCCAACTGTTGCAAATACTGTCGTATGAACATGGGGATGGACTCGTCTTTTTAGCGTTTTCATATTCTTTGAATAAATACCCAAAAGTGGGATAGCTGGGTCATATGATAGTTCTCTACTTAATTATTTGTCACTCAGCATTTCTTAAAGTAATAGGCCCCCTGAAACCTAATTTTGAATGATGTTTACTAATATCTAGATGCAGTGGCATTAAAGTGGCGAAAACCTCTTGGGCTGAAGGGGGAGACTTCCAGAATGTTTGCATGATGAGCTAAGCAAACCGTCTCCCCCAAAAGCCTTGACAAAAGTGGAAAAGATCATCAAAAAGAGCACATCAGTTCTGGAAACTCCAACCACAGGATATACAAGATCCAACAAAGTATTTTGGATTCTCCTGCCATTTCTGGATTGTCCTGCCGGAAATTTGAGATCTCGCATCGCCTTCCTGTTCTGGCCATTTTGCCAAGCCCAACCCTAGACTGAGACAACCATCTGCTCTTTCCCATCCAGCATCAGAAAACTGTGCCCTGCCGTGAAAATAAAAACAAGGAACCAAGCAGAGCACCCAAGCAGGTGCCGATGGGCTCTGCTGTGAATTCCAGCTTCACCCGGGCTCTGGGTACCACTTACAGATGCTCCTACTTTTTTTCTTCACAGCTTCCTCCGACGGTACCCAAGGTGGTTTTAAGGACAATTTTTACTGCTCACTTGGGCATCCTTTTCAATTCTTGCTTCCCTGGATCCTCAGATAACTAGTTTCCTTTTTATTCTAGATGGAGAAACGATCAAGTCAGAAGTACCTGACTGTGCCTGCTTATTTAGCCCTTTCTGTTTCTTGCCTGTCAAGGTCATCTCCCTGCCTGAGCCCAGAGCCCTGTTCTCAGCGCCTACTCTCAGTTCTTCCAGCTTCAGTGTGTCTCCTGCTTCAAGCTATGAAAACCTGTGACAGTGAAAGTGGTTAGTTGCTCAGTCGTGCCCGACTCTTTGCAACCCCACAAACTGTATGCAGCCCACCAGGCTCCTCTGTCCATGGGATTCTCCAGGCAAGAATCCTGGAGTGGCTTGCCATTCCTTCCTCCAGGGGCTCTTCCGGACCCAGGGATAGAACCTGGGTCTCCTGCATTGCAGACAAATTCTTTACCATCTGAGCCACCAAGGAAGCCCTATACAAATGGACAATTATCTCCTTCCGCGGGAGGGGGGGGGGGAACTGTGTTCCCATCACCTCACATCTGTCTCTCGTTTCATAATTGTATTTTTAGTGTGTGTTGAAACACATACAACATAAAATAACCATTTTAACCGTTCGAAAATGGCATTCGATCTTTTTTTTTTCCCCAAGTGGAAGACTCTCCTTTTAATTATTCTTTTAGGCATGATTTATTACTGCTTTTTAAAAGTCATTTAAATGTTATCTTTATCAGATTATTTTAGACATTTCAGTATTAAAATCTAAAGCTCTTTTAAAGAAATTTTGTTCTTGGAGTATAATTGATGTTGTGTTAGTTTCTACTGTACAATAAAGTGATTCAGTTAGACGCATACACATATACACTCTTTTTTAGATTCTCTTCCCATATAAGGTCATTACGGAGTATTGAGCAGAGTTTCCTGTGCTGTCCAGCAGGTCATTGTTGGTTCTCCATGTTAATACAGCAGTGTGTCCATGTCCATCCCAAACCCCCTAACTATCCCTTCCCCCATCCTTCCCCCTGGAACCATAAGATTATTCCAGAGTATTGAGCAGAGTTCCCTGAGCTGTCCAGCAGGTCCTTGTGGGTTCTCCATGTTAAATACAGCAGTGTGTCCATGTCCACCCCAGACTCCCTAACTGTCCCTTCCCCCATCCTTCCCCCTGGGAACCATAAGGTTATTCCAGAGTATTGAGCAGAGTTCCCTGTGCTGTCCAGCAGGTCCTTGCTGGTTCTCTATGTTAAACACAGCAGTGTGTCCACGTCCATCCCAAACTCCCTGACTATCCCTTCCCCGATCCCTCCCCCTGGGAACCATAAGGTTATTCCAGAGTACTGAGCAGAGTTCCCTGAGCTGTATGGTAGGTCCTTATTACTTACCTAATTTGTATACAGCAGTGTGTGCATAGCCCAGTCTTCAACACATTAAAGTGCGCGGTTCTGTGGCATTTATTTAGTCCAGGCACAGTGTTTAGCAACCAGAATATCCTGTCAAGTCCCAGAATATTTTCATCACTCTAGAAGGAACCCCTGTAACCATGAGTGGTCACTGTGTCCACTGGCCAACCCCTGGCAAGCCCCAGTTTGCTTTCTGCCTCTCTTTTCTGATTCTGGGTGTGCTGTATAAATCCATAGCCAGAGGTCTCGAAAAGACGATACAAGCTGCTTGCATCCACGAGCTCACGTCTCCTGTCCTTCTCACGCCGCTGTAACCTAAACGAGCTCTTGTCCTCTGCTTTCCTCTCCAGACCTGCTCACGCCTCTGAACTACTGGAAATGGATCAGCAGCTTATTTGGGGCTTTCGCTGAAATCCATGTTTCTTCATTTCTCAAGCAGTAAAAGATATCCACAGCAAGGTGGGAGCTACTCATGGCATCTTGCCCAGTGGTGGAAAATTAAAACCATTGCAGTGCTGATGAGTTATCCCCTGGGACGTTAGAAAATACCATCTAGGCTTCGTTTGCATTTTAGAATTTTCATATACATTTTGGTCTCATGGGTTACACCAAAGTGGCCTTTTCACATTTTCCTATTGTCTCCAAAGCTTATAGTTTTTGCATATGTCAATGGTTTTTGAAGGTTTAGTGTGTACACACGTGTTGACTTGGCTTTGGTGTTGTTCTGCGGCTCAGTTATGTCTGACTCTTTGTGACCCCATGGAGCGTGCCAGGCTTCCCTGTCCCTCACCTTCTCCCAGAGTTTGTTCAGACTCATGTCCATTGAGTCCATGATGCTTAAGACTTTCAGTTTTTAGTAAGAGTTGTGAGATCTTATGAAGCTTGAATAGAAAGACTAACTCTAAGAATATAGATCCTATTTTATCATTTATCTTAAAAAAAATACAATTTAAAATGTACCTGTCCTCATATGGAAAGCATTTTGGGGCCACTACATACAGAGAAGGGAAAATGTTTTAAAGTACTTTTAAAAGAAAAAATACAGTATAATAGTGATATGGAAAATGGAGGTGGGGTGGGAAATGGATTTATTTTTGTACTTTAAAAAGATTTTTGTTTCCTAAAATAAGAGGGATTGCCACTGCTTGTCTGAAGGCTAATGCCAGAAGTCATTAGGAGGCTTCCAGGGACTTTGCTTTTGCAAGGAGTTGACATTTACAAATTTGGTGAAGGTCATCTTTTCCTCTCGGCCTGAAGACAGCAGGACATTAATTTTCCTGTATCATAAAATCAACCAAAGGGACTCGTGATCCAGGTCTGTTGCCTACAAATGATCCCCCAGTTTGGAAGAGTAATGGAGCAAAGAAGGGAACACTGCTTTGTAATGTCAGTGAACAATAAGGCTGGGGTTCTCTTCTCACAAGTCATTATCTAACAGTACACCAGGCTGTGATTTTTCTAGCATCGAGGTAATCAGATCATGCCAAAGTCAATAAACCAGGTTAAAAAACACTGCTTCATTTCAACATGCTGGCTGTTATCTTTATGATCAGGATTTTTTGAAATACTCCTTATATGTGGACTAAAATTCATATTAAAAAAAAAAAGTCTCTGTTTATGACAGAAGTAGTTTGATTGTTCAAGGGTTTTGGACCATACGTAGCTTTCAAAGTTCTTTCTCATTATTAAGGAGACTAAGTGTCTTTTTTTTTTCCTCACCTATCTAAACCACATTTAAAATTTTTTATTAATTCATAATTAAGTGGTGACTGTCTATCACTTCTAAACCTGCAACGGCCCTCTGTCCTTTATAAATGAAAGGGGTCAGATTTTTGTTTGCTTCTTCTGTGTGTGTGCTTGTGTGAGAGAGAATTATTTATTTGAGATAGTATTTGTGCAATGTCATCCACCAGGGAAGTTCATTAAAGAATCATGGGTTAGTCACATAGGTACCCTCTGCCCCGTGCTGAGTTGTTCAGTCGTGTCTGACTCTTTTGTGACCCCATGGACTGTAGCCCGCCAGGCTCCTCTGTCCATGAGATTCTCCAGGCAAGAATACTAGAGGGGGTTGCCATGCCCTCCTCCAGGGGATCTTCCTGACCCAGGGATCTAACCTGGGTTTCCCGAGTCTCCAGCATTAGCAGGCGGGTTCTTTACCATTGCGCCACCTGGGAAGCCCCCAACCTCTACGTACACAGCTCCTACCCAAATTCCAGACTCTCAGGGGAGCAGATATTAAACCACGTGTGGCTCAGTGAGCCCTTCTTAACAGGATTGACAGCAAACTTTCTGAGCTCCACGTTCCCAGCTGCCAGCCAAGGGCTGACCTTGCAGGTGAGGTTTTCCCGGAGAGCTGTCTGAGGTCTCCTATGTAATATTCTTTTATTTACTTTATTCAGTTCAGCTCAGTCGCTCAGTCATGTCCAACTCTTTGCGACCCCATGGAGTGCAGCATGCCAGGCCTCCTTGTCCATCGCCAGCTCCTGGAATTTACTCAAGCTCATGGCCATTGAGTCAGTGATGCCATCCAACCATCTCATCCTCAGTTGTCCCCTTCTCCTCCTGCCCTCAATCTTTCCCAGCATCATGGTCTTTTCAAATGAGTCAGTTCTTCCCTTCAGGTGGCCAAAGTATTGGAGTTTCAGCATCAGTCCTTCGAATGAACATTCAGCACTGATTTCCTTTAGAATGGACTGGTTGGATCTTCTTGCAGTCCAAGGGATTCTCAAGCATCTTCTTGCTCAAGGGTATGATTTTCCTTAAACTGTGTACCAGTGACTAAATAACAACAATGTATTCTGCTTGAGGACACGTTTCACCTTCCCAAGAACCTTCTGATTAATTCTAATACAAACTGTGGGAGTGGGTCTGGCAAGCCCTTTACAACCTTGAGACATTCTTTTGATTTAACTGTAATAACCAGTTGAAAAAGTATATAGCTCCCTTGCTAAGACTATTGAGGGGGGCACCCTGCGCCCCCCTTCCAAATGTCTGTCAGGAGCTTTCTCTGTCCCTTTGTATACTGTAATAAAACTCTGCTACACAAAAGCTCTTGAGTGATCCAGCCGGGTCCTGAAGCTAAATCTTCTTCTTCAGAGATCACAAATCTGACATCATTCACCTATGATTGTAAGCTATCGCTATGACATGAATGACCCTCAAAAACGTGCTGCTCAGTGAAAGAAGCAGGCATGAAACGCTACCTGTTGGATCACTCGATTAGGATTGCTTTTCCAGAACTTGCAAATCCATAGAGACAGAAAGTAGATGTTTGGTGACTGGGGGTTGGGCGGAGAGGAGAGTAGAGAGTGACTTCTAATTGGTATGGGCTTCTTTTTGGAGTCAGTTCAGTGGAAGTGAATAGAGTAAAATCCCTGACCTGTACACTTTAGTAATTAGCCTCCATTTAAAATAAATAAATTAATTTTAAAAATCCCTGACCTGTACACTTTAGAATGGTGGATTTTGTGTATGTGAGTTACATCTCAAAGAAATGAAAAAATAAAAAATAAAAACCTCATCAATTTCCATTTGAAGATAAGGGAAAAAAAATATTCTCATTTTCTCTGTGAAGCACTTAAAAGAATTTTACGACAGAGGCCATAATGAAAACATTTAAGAGAAGTGAGAATTGAGAACCAATACAGATCCTACTTAATTTCATAGCTATGTGACTTTTTTTTTTTGGCTTTGCTGGGTCTTGGATGCTCATTTAGCAATTAGCGGAGTTTTATTAAAGTATAAAAAGGAACAGAGAAAGCTTCTGACATAGACATCAGAAGGGGGAATGGAGAGTGGCCCCCTTGCTATGAAGCTGTTTACCGCAGATTGGGACTTGAACCCACGTGACTGGGACTCAAATCCAGCCAAAACCCATGGTACCTGGTTTCAGGACCTAATGAAGCTCAGGTTCTTGATGCCTCATCGAAGACTGAATTCCATGAGAGACAAAGTGATCGGTAAGAAGTGGATTTATTCAGATTCAGAGAGAAGCACACTCCACAGACAGCATGTGGGTCATCGAAGAGGGTGAGTGTGGCCGGAGAATGTGGCCTTGTTAGTTTTTATAGGCTGGGTGATTTCATTTGCCAATGAGTGGGAGGATTATTCCAACTATTTTTGTGAACGGGCTGAGATTTCCAGAATCTGGGCCACTCGTCACTCCCTGGTCTTTTAACAGTGCCCTTGAACTGTCATTACTTTTCCAACAAAGGTCCATCTAGTCAAAGCTTTGTTTTTTCCAATAGTCTTGTATGGATGTGAGAGTTGGACTATAAAGAAAGCCGAGTGCCTAAGAATTGATGCTTTTGAACTGTGGTGTTGAAAAAGACTCTTGAGAGTCCCTTGGACTGCAAGGAGATCCAACCAGTCCATCCTAAAGGAAATCAGTCCTTAATATTCATTGGAAGGACTAATGCTGAAGCTGAAACTCCAATATTTTGGCCACCTGATGTGAAGAGCTGACTCATTTGAAAAGACCCTGCTGCTGGGAAGGATTGAACGCGGGAGGAGAAAGGGACGACAGAGGATGAGATGGTTGGATGGCATCACTGACTCAATGGACAGGAGTTTGGGTAAACTCCGGGAGTTGGTGACGGACAGGGAGGCCTGGCGTGCTGCAGTCCATGGGGTTGCAAGGAGTCAGACACAACTGAGTGACTGAACTGAACTGGAACTGCCATGGCACCTGTGAGTGTCTCGTTTCACCTGCTGATTGAGGATCAAGGTCTAGTCTCGTCTGCCATCTTGGTCCCACTGGATTCTAATTGGCTTACGTTGTGTCCTTGGGCTATGTCATTCTTTCAGCAGTTGTGCCCTGCCCCTCTTCCTTCTGTTACAGCTAGCCTTAGCAGGGGAGCTATATACTTTTTCAGGGACTTCCCTGGTGGCTCAGACAGTAAAGCATCTGCCTACACCATGGGAGACCCGGGTTCAGTCTCTGGGTCAGGATGATCCTCTGGAGAAGGGAATGGTAACCCATTCCTGTATTCTTGCCTGGAGAATCCCATGGATGGAGGAGCCTGGTTGGCTAGAGTCAGACACAACTGAGCAACTTCACTTCATGTATATACTTTTTCAACTGCGTTTCCTCTAGTTACAGTGTGGGGACTTCTCTCTAGTTGTAGTGTGCTGGCTTATCTTATTAAGGAGCACAGGCTCTACAACCCCACGGCATGTGGAATCTTAGTTCCCCGAGCGGGGATTGAACTGGAGTCCCCTGCATTGCAAGGCGGACTCTTAACCACTGGACCACCAGAGAAGTCCCAGCTGTGTGATTGTTTTTGAAGAATCATCTAATCCAGCAGTTTTCATTTCATTTGTCAGAGTCCCCAGTCACAGCTAATAATGCTAAATGATGTACAGTTAGGGATCCCAGTTAAGTAAATAGCTTTCTTCATGTAAGTCTTCACTCTGGTCCCAATGTTTTGAGATATTGCAGATTTTTTTCACACATACATGAATAGCGTGAGTCAAAGACATATTAAGGGCATTTGGAAAACCTCAATTTCTCCTATCACTCCGTCACCAGTAAAAGTTAAAAAAAAAAAAAATGTGTCTGTTGATATACACATAAAGCTCATGTCTTTCCTTTCAACTCCCCTGAAATGCTGCTGCATTTTTCACTCTGGCTGTCTTTGGTAGCTTGTGTTTGGGCTGAAAACCCTTGGACAAGAAGAGGAATTACTTTAAGCAATGCCACAGTTAATATTTCATTTCTCGCGTCTGGCTTTTCAAGTCTAATGATGTTGTTAGACCATCAGATAGTTTCTCAGTGTGTTTGGCTACTTGAAGAAATATAGTCATACTTTCATATTTTTTTAAGTGTTTGTGCTTGTTTTTTTAACTTGGAACTCATGCTTATGATAATTTTGTCTTTGTGCTGCAGTAAGTACTTCACTGATAACACGGAGCAGGTGGAATACCTTCACTCTGTCGACAGAGGACTGGTTGCTGTTCAGTCACACAGTCGTGTCTGACTCTTTGCGACCCCATGGGCCGCAGCACACCAGGCTTCCCTGTCCTTCACCATCTCCTGGAGCTTGCTCAGACTCATGTCCGTCCAGTCTGTGATGCCGTCCAACCATCTCATCCTCTGTCGTCCCCTTCTCCTCCTGCCCTCAAACCTGCCAGAGGACCGGTGGAATACATTAAATGTTCGAAAATGATAAGACTTGTCAACAGATCCTTTTACTTTGGTTTCTGTTTCTGTTAAGATGTTATAAAATTAGGCATTGCTCTTTGCAGGAGATTCAGAATAAATATTCACTTCCTTACAGAATATTACTGCGTAGGTACCATCGGTCAGACGTGGGTACTAGGAGGATGACTAAACACACAGAGCGCCTCTTCCATCCGCCAGTGAACCAGGAGGGGCGTCCGACGGCCAATCAGCGCGTCCCACTTCCCCAGAGCAGACGATCATGGGCTTGCCCTCACTTTTGTTTTATTTATGCGGTTGCTTCGGGTCATAGTTTTACCGTTGGGATTCTTCATTGTGTCATGCAAATCTTTTTTTTGCAGGGTAGGGACTCTCTGGTTGTGGCATGCAGGCTCAGGAGTTGTGGCTTGTAGGCTTAGTCGCTCTGCGGCATGTGAGAGTTTGGCTTCCCTGGTGGCTCAGCTGGTAAAGAATCAGCCTGCAATGCAAGAGACCCAGGTTCGATCCCTGGGTCAGGAAGAATCCCCTGGAGGAGGAAGTGGCAACCCACTCCAGTATCCTTGCCTGGAGAATCCCATAAACAGAGGAGCTTGGGGGGCTACAGTCCATGGGGTCACAGAGAGACGGACATGACTGACTGACTAAACACATGTGGGATCTCTGTTCCTCCACCAAGGATCAAACCCCAGTCCGCTGCATGACGAGGCGGATTCCTAACTCCTGGATTTCATTTTCTTTCTACATCTCAAAGGGCCAACAACATCCCTTGAACCAAGAATGAACCCAGAGGGAAGCCGCACATGAGTGTCAGGAGTGTAAGTGTTACACGAGTGTCAGGAGCGTAAGTGTTAGTCACTCAGTCGTGCCTGACTCTTTGCGACCCCATGGACTGCAGCCCACCAGGCTCCTCTGTCCGTGGGATTCTCCAGGCAAGAACACTGGAGTGGGTCGCCATTTCCTTCTCCAGGGGATCTTCCCAACCCAGGGATTGAACCCACGTCTCCTGTACTGCAGGCAGATTCTTTACCGACAGAGCTACAAGGGAAGCCCCTTGTAGGAGGGAGTAGAAACTAGAAAAAGCCAGCGATTGTATACGGTTCACCTTCGCTAATTTTAATCCCATAAGATTATAAATCATTGACCAAACTGCCAGAAAATATGATTTGGGAAGTGGAAGTACTTCAAGAGAAATCTGAGTCCCAGTGTACAGCAGCAAAAATGTCGGTCCCTAAAGAGGGATGGGATTTGACCACAGTTCGACCTCACTTGAAATCTTTTGATGATAAAAGATGATGTAGAAAAGTCAATGCTAAAATGACAAGAACTTCTGGGATAGAACAACTGGAGATATGAGGGACAGTAAAATCCAGGGAGCCACTGAAGATAGCTTTGAATTGCTTCACCTAAACAACAAGAACAGAACTTTAATTTCGTGCTCTGTGTTGTCTTCAAAGTTGTCTGTATCCTTCTGGGGGAGAAGAGAGGAGAACCTTTAGGAAGGGGTGGTAACCTAACTAATTGGAATGCACCACAAGATCAGCCTTTCGTGGCCAAGGGCTACGCTGTTCAAGGCTTATTATCTCAATTGATCCTTTAATAGCCTGTAAATTAGGTATTACTAGTATCTCTATTTTATGGGCATAAAGACAGAGAATAGAATGCTAAGTACTTTGCCTCAGAATGAATAGTAAGTAATTGGTAAAGATGGATGTAATTGGTTGTTTAACCATCATAACTGGCTCTGCAGACATCGTAGTCTCTGTCTATAGGGACTTCTTTCTTTCACTTCCTGTTTCGTTCGAAGTCACTTTATCCTTCACCTTTTCTTGCACCATTGTCCGTTGGTTCTCAAACAAAATGGTATTTGTTCCTCTCTCTATAGTGGTTCCCTAGCTCTCAAATCACGTATTATGGCTGTTATTTACTTAACAGGAGAAACTTTTATTGCATTCATGGTTTTATTCTTGGAACCCAGGCATAGAGAGGCGCTCAATAAACATTTGCTAAATGAATGATTGATCATCGAAGGAATAAATTGGATAATGTTGACTGAACATTAATTCTCCATTCTCTGTGTGTTCAGCTCATGCTAGAATTAACTCCCCCCTAGTAAAAACGTTGTCTTGAAATGTGTTCAAAGTTCCCTGTTTTCTGTGAATTAACCAGAAATGCTCTGTTTCGAGATTTTCACTAGTTAAGTTATGCCTCTTTTGACTTACATCATTTTAAAATATCAAGGGGGATACAATCAGGCAGTTCAAATAGTTCACGTCTCTTTTAGGAGCAGGGGTCACCCTGCCGTCTGCCTCCCTGTCTGAATGTTCAGACAACACTTGCCTTGATGAGTGTTGATGCACATTAAATCACATTTCTTTACCTGAACTCCGAGGGTGCCTTGTTCAACAGGTCAGTCGGTCATTGTTATCTTCCACCCAGGATCAAGACGAAATATGTGCCAGAGAGACATGTCTTATAGGGTGTCTCGAAATGGGCTATTTATATACACAAACAAATAAATTACCAGGCCCAGTGAGCCTACATTTTCAGAGGACAAGATTTGTTCCAGGGGTTGAGAGTGGAAGAAAATCGATCCTTGTTGAACTGATAAATGTCCCTTCCAAATACTTCACATTGCCTTTAAAGCATAAAGTTGCCATTTTCCTTTTATCTGTCAGCTACTTATTTCCTGCATGAGCTATTCAGGCTTTCTAAATCATACCAGTTGGTCTTTTGCCAAATGCTTGCCGCTGGGTGCATATGGAATAAATTATCCAGTGAAAAACATCTCAATCTTCTAGCTGTTTGATCAAATGCCTCTGTAAGTGTTGAAATGCTGTTCATGTCTAAGGAGCACCTTGGCCACAAGATACAAAAATCTCACAGAGGACAGATAACCAAATTATGGAATGTTCACTTGACTTAGGAAATTTTAATAGGAGAAAAAAAAAAACCCACATCAAGTCTTGAAATTTTAGTAGAAGGTAACCACTACTTTACACACACTGTGATTGCTCTTGGTATTCAGGAAAATGATGGAGACATGGATGGGGGTATTTCCTTTTCAGAGTAGGAGAGGGACTTCCCCAATAATGGACATGGAGAAACACCCAGGAGAAATGGAGCAGTCTCTCCACGCACCTCTTTCCCCAGCCGTGGATTAGGGTCTCAGCTCTGAGCTTGGCTACCCTGTGTTGCTTGCTCTCCTGTAGAATTTGTCAAGGCCACCTGCTTGGTGAGAGCTGGGGCCTCCTGCCCAGTGTTCCAGAAGGGTATTCGTGCTCATGGCATAAATGTAGGTCATTGCTTCAGCTTCAGCATCAGTCCATCCAATAAATATTCAGGGTTGATTTCCTTTAAGACTGACTCTTAAAGGTAGGGGCTTCCCTGGTGGCTCAGAGGAGAAAGTGTCTGCTTGCAATGCGGGAGACCTGGGTTCGATCCCTGGGTTGGTAAAATTCCCTGGAGAAGGAAATGGCAACCCACTCCAGTACTCTTGCCTGGAAAATCCCATGGACAGAGGAGCCTGGTAGGCTACAGTCCATGGGGTCCCAAAGAGTCGGACACGACTGAGTGACTTCACTTTAACCTTTAACCCTTAAAGGTTTGATCTCCTTGCAGTCCAAGGGACTCTCAAGAGTCTTCTCCAACACCACAGTCTGGAAGCATCAATTCTTCAGTGCTCAGCCTTCTTTATGGTCCAACTCTCACATCCATACCTGAATACTGGAAAAATCAGACCACTTTTTGCAAAGTGATGTCTCTGCTTTTTAATACACTGTCTAGGTAGGTCATAGCTTTCCTTCCAAGGAGCAAGCATCTTAATTTAACGGCTCAGTCCCTGTCTGCATTTATTTCAGAGCCCAAGGAATGCTTTCTTATCTCCCCTTGCTATTCTTTGAAACTCTGCATTCAGATGGGTATATCTTTCCTTTTCTTCTTTGCCTTTCATTTCTCTTTTTTTCTCAACTATTTGCAAGGCCTCCTCAGGCAGGCATTTTGCCTTTTTGCATTTCTTTTTCTTGGGGATGATTTTGATAATTGTTCCCTATACAATGTCACGAACCTCAGTTCATAGTTCATCAGGCACTCTGTCTATCAGATCTAATCCCTTGAATCTATTTCTCACTTCCACTGTATAATCATAAGGGATTTGAGTTAGGTCATAGTAGAGTGGTCTAGCAGTTTTCCCTACTTTCTTCAATTTAAGTCTGAATTTGGCAATAAGGAGTTCATGATCTGAGCCACAGTCAGCTCCCAGTCTTGTTTTTGCTGACTGTATAGAGCTTCTCTATCTTCAGCTGCAAAGAATATAATCAGTCTGATTTCACTGTTGACCATCTGGTTATGTCCATGTGTAGAATCGTCTCTTGTGTTGTTGGAAGAGGGTGTTTGCTATGACCAGTGCATTATCTTGGCAAACTCTGTTAGCCTTTGCCCTACTTCATTTTGTACTCCAAGGTCAAACTTGCCTATTACTCCAGGTATCTCTTGATTTCCTACTTTTGCGTTCCAGTTCCCTATGATGAAAATGAAAGTGAAAGTTGCTCAGTCGTGTCCGACTCTTTGCAACCCCATGGACTATTCAGTCCATGGAATTCTCCAGGCAAGAATACTGGAATAGGTAGCCTTTCCCTTCTCAAGGGGGTCTTCCCAACCCAGGGATCGAACCCAGGTCTCCCACGTTGCAGACAGATTCTCACCAACTGGGCTATGATGAAAAGGATGTCTTTTTTTTTTTTTTGGTGTTTGTTCTAGAAGGTCTTGTAGGTCATCATAGAACCATTCAACTTCTCTGGGGGAGAATGGGTATGTGTGTGTGTGTATGTGTGTGGCTGAGTGCCATTGCTGTGCTTCTGAAACTGTCACAATATTGTTAATTGTACTTCCCTGGTGGCTCAGACGGTAAAGCGTCTGTCTACAATGCGGAAGACCCGGGTTCGATCCCTGGTTCGGGAAGATCCCCTGGAGAAGGAAATGGCAATCCACTCCAGTACTCTTGCCGGGAAAATCCCATGGACAGAGGAGCCTGGAAGGCTACAGTCCACGGGGTTGCAAAGAGTTGGAGACGACTGAGCGACTTCACTTCAATGCAAAACAAAAAGTTTAAGGAGTTCGTTAACCGAGGATGCAGAGATGAAACCACACCTCGCAGTTCTCCATTGCTAAGCACTGGCCTGCAGTGTCTACTGGTCGGTCTGTGCTGGCCACTGTTCCATGGATTTGGCCGCTGAGGACACTAGGCATCCAGATAGATGCAGAGAGCTGTGACTTACACAGGCAGCAAGCACACGGTCAGCTTGGCATCAGCGCCCTGGGAATCAGGTCCCAGCTGGTAGCAGAGAACTCAGGCACGCAGATGGCAGAGGTCTGGAGCTCCCCATGAAATCACAGGACATCTCTCCATGATGTGGGTCAGACTGTGGTCAAGCTCTGTGTTCGTGGCCCATAGCAGGACCATGCAGGATGCCCGGGTACCAACCATGTAGCGTTTCCTACTGAGAATCGCTCGGCATCAGAGGGAAGGAATCTGTGTACTCCACCACTCCACAGCCAGGGTCCCCTCGAATCTCTCAGCAGCTCTTACAGTAGTAAGAGGAGTCATAACTCTTTTTTTAAATTTATTTTAATTGGGGGCTAATGACTTTACAATACTGTAGTGGTTTTTGCCATACATTGACATGAATCAGCCATGGGTGTACATGTGTTCCCCATCCTGAACCCCCCTCCCACTTCCCTCCCCATCCCATCCCTCAGGGGCATCCCAGTGCACTGGGCCTGAGCACCCCGTCTCATGCATACGAGTGGTAACTCTTAATAGTAGTAACTCTCCAAGGAGTCTCTGCTGCCAGCCTTGGCTTGGGAGTGTTGATGATTACATGGGAGTGTGTGCTCGTGAAACTGAGACCAGAACTTAGTGAATCCGCGTTCTCTCTCTCGGCTACTCATTTAGAAAAGGTGATAACGACCAAGACAACTAGATAAACTAGCTTCCCCTGTGCTGTGTTTCCTCACCTCCTGGTCTGTGTCCTGCACCGATTTCAGTGTCTGTCCATGACACCCCAGTGCCCTGAAACGTGCTTGGAATCCCCCCACATGGGAGTGACCTTCCCAGTACAGGTCTAATTTCTGAGGACTTTCATCTCCATCGTGAGTGTCAGTCTCTGTGGTCAGTTCCAAGGTGCACAGGGATTGAGGAGAAGGCAGTGACCAGTGGTGTGGTCACTGCAGATCTTCCCAGCCTGCTCTTAGTCATTCAGTCGTGTCCGACTGTTTGCGACCTCATGGACTATAGCCCTCCAGGCTCCTCTGTCCATGGGATTTCCCAGACAAGAATACTGGAGCGGGTTGTCATTCCTTTCTCCAGGGGATCTTCCCGACCCAGGATCGAACCCTCATCTCCTGCATTGCAGGCAGATTCTTTACTGTCTGAACCATCAAGGAAGCCCCTTTGCCAGCTAGGTGCCCCCAGGGATCCTTCCTCTCGTGATTCTCATGCAATAGCACAAGCATTTGCCCTCAGCAGTTCCTGCTTCAAACTCCAGAAAGATTTTTCCTCATTCATATACTTGTGGGTTATTAGAATTCTTGTGTCGTCTTATACCGTCATGTGAAAAGCGCAGCGTGCGTAATTTGGAATATTTTCAGTTCATCCATTTCACCATTAAATGAGCATTTATCAAATATCTGTTAACATTTCAGGCATTGAAGTGGATGATGAGGACGCAGAGATGAATCCAGTGTGTCTCTTCATATAATTAAAATCACATGATGAATGACTTTGCCATATATGACTGCGATTCTACGGTACATGGGGTTATAGCTCTTGTCTACAACGGTGATTTATAAAGCATCTCTCTTGTGATAACGGAGTAAAACCTATTAAACCAGAGCTTATCTGCTAAACCCATTGAGCAGCTAAGTTGCTTGGTTTCGGTCTGCAGTGAGTCATGAGTGTGTCGGCAACCACTGCCTCGCTTGGCTTTCTCTGACCTGACTTCTGGGAAGGTGTTAAAAGCCAGAAGAAATGTGAGTGTGCATTTCAAGAGTCTTCCAGGAAAACAAAAACTACTCCGAGTATTTAAAACAGAGGAAACACAATTCAGGAACGTGATGGGCAACATGGGGTGGGAAGAGAAGCAGAGAGCAATCTCCAGGAAGACTTGTCAAAGCCTGCCTTTTAGGGAGACCTGCTAAACCATCAGCATTTTATATTACTCGTAACTATATTGTACAGAATTATTATAGTCTACATAATGATAACTCTGTTGTTGTTCTTCAGTCGCTGAGTCAAGTCCAAGTCTTTGAGACCCCATGGACTGCAGCACGCCAGGCTTCCCTGCCCTTCACCATCTCCCGGAGTTTGCTCAAACTCATGTCCATTGAGTCGGTAATGCTATCTAACCATTTTATCCTCTGCCACCCTCTTCTCCTTTTGCCTTCAGTCTTCCCCCCGCCCCCAGCAGCAGGCTCTTTTCCAATGAGTCTTCTTGTTCTATCAGGTGGCCAAAGTATTGGAGCTTCAGCTTCAGCATCAGTCCTTCCAATGAATACCCAGGACTGATCTTTAGGATGGACTGGCTGAATCTCCTTGCAGTCCAAGGGCCTCTCAAGAGTCCTCTCCAGCACCACAGTTTGAAAGCATCAGTTCTTCAGTGCTCAGCCTTCTTTATGGTCCAGCTCTCACATGACTGACTAGAAAAACCATAGCTTTGACTATATGATCCTCCTTTGTCAGCAAAGTGACATCTCTGCTAAATATTTATTTTTATTTATTAATTTGGCTGAGTTGGGTCTTCGTGGTGGCACAGGGGGCCATCAGTCTTTGTCATAGCATGAGGGATTTTTAGTTGCAAGTCCCATGAGCTCTCACTTATGGCCCTTGAGATCCTGTTTCCTGAGTGGGGCTCAGGAAAGGAAGGTAGGAAGGAAGCAGTGATTTCCAGACTCAGGGGCTGCACCGCCTGCTGGGAACCGGAGCCACGGAGCTGCTGGGATCTCATGAAAGACACAGCCTCCTGGGGGTCACCTGCTGTGGGCTCCTTGGAGAGCCTGGGGATACTCCCTGATGTGAGGAAGGGAGGATAGTACAACACAGGGACTGTGTGCCCCCTCCCTCAGCCAGAGTCATCTGCTGAAATGCTTCCCCCGCTGTGTGGTGCTCTTAGGACGTGGAGCCCTTGGGGGTGACTCGGTCACGAGGGTGCAGCCCTCATGAGTGGATTAGTGCCCTAATCTGAATCTGCCCAAACTTGGCCTTGACTTCCAGTCTCCCAGCTGCGTGTTATAAAGGACTATTTTATCCGACATCACGGACAGGTCACCTAATATTTTATTTTTTTAAAAAATATTTATTTTTGAGTATACTGGGTCATCGTTGCTACAGGTTGCTGGCCCTTCTCTAGTTGCTGCAACTAGTAGTGGAAGCTACTCTCTAGTTGCTCTAACTAGCAGCAGAGGCTACTCTCTAGTTGCTCTAACTAGGGGCGGAGGCTACTCTCTAGTTGCTCTAACTAGCGGTGGAGGCTACTCTCTAGTTGCTCTAACTAGCGGCGGAGGCTACTCTCTAGTTGCTCTAACTAGTAGTGGAGGCTACTCTCTAGTTGTTCTAACTAGTAGTGGAGGCTACTCTCTAGTTGTTCTAACTAGAAGTAGGGCTACTCTCTAGTTGCTGCAACTAGTAGTGGAGGCTACTCTCTAGTTGCTCTATCTAGTAGTGGAGGCTACTCTCTAGTTGCTCTATCTAGTAGTGGAGGCTACTCTCTAGTTGCTCTAACTGGTAGTGGAGGCTACTCTCTAGTTGCTCTAACTGGTAGTGGAGGCTACTCTCTAGTTGTTCTAACTGGTAGTGGAGGCTACTCTGTAGTTGTTCTAACTGGTAGTGGAGGCAACTCTCTAGTTGCTGTAACTAGTAGTGGAAGCGACTCTCTAGTTGCTCCAACTAGTAGTGGAGGCGACGCTGTAGTTGCTCCAACTAGTAGTGGAGGCTACGCTGTAGTTGCTCTAACTAGTAGTGGAGGCTATGCTGTAGTTGCTCTAACTAGTAGTGGAGGCTACTCTCTAGTTGCTCTAACTACTAGCGGAGGCTACTCTCTAGTTGCTCTAACTAGTAGTGGAGGCTACTCTAGTTGCTCTAACTAGTAGTGGAGGCTACTCTAGTTGCTCTAACTAGTAGTGGAGGCGACGCTCTAGTTGCTCTAACTAGCACCGGAGGCGACTCTCTAGTTGCTCTAACTAGCAGCGGAGGCTACTCTCTAGTTGTGGTACAGGGCTTCCCGTCTCCATGGCTTCTCTTGCTGTGGAGCAAAAGCTCTGGAGTGCACGGGCTTTAGTAGCTGTGGCCTGTGGCCTCAGCATTTGTGGGGCAGAAGCTTAGAAGACCCCGAGGCATGTGGGGTCTTCCCAGACCAGGGATGGAACCAGCGTCCCCTGCACTGGTGGATCGATTCGTAGCTACTGGACCACCAGGGAAGTCCCAGCCAACACTTTATAAATATTGAGTTCTTATTACATGTCAAGGATGGTAAGTGTGATACACATCAAACCCTGCTTCCGTGAAAGTTACATTCTGATTAGAGACACAGAGCAAGCAAGTAAATTAAATAAATAGTTGTACTAATAAAAACAAAAATGGGCTTCCCCAGTGCCTCAGATGGTAAAGATCCACTTGCAATGCAGGAGAGCCTGGTTCGATCCCTGGATCAGGAAGATCCCCTGGAGAAGGGAATGACAACCTGCTCCAGTATTCTTGCCTGGGAAATCCCATGGACAGAGGAGCCCAGCAGGCTACAGTCCATGGGGGTCACAAAGAGTTGGACATGACTGAGAGATGAACACTTGCACTTTCACAAATAAATAGAATTTCAGGCAGAGATAAATGTCAGGAAGGAAAGTAAAACAGGGTCTAATGAGTGATGGAATTAAGAGTATATACATGACTGCTGCTGCTGCTGCTAAGTCGCTTCAGTCGTGTTCGACTCTGTGCAACCCCATAGATGGCAGCCCACCAGGCTCCCCCGTCCCTGGGATTCTCCAGGCAAGAACACTGGAGTGGGTTGCCATTTCCTTCTCCAATGCATAAAAGTGAAAAATGAAAGTGAAGTCTCTCAGTTGTGTCTGACTCTTCACGACCCCATGGACTGGAGCCTACCAGGCTCCTCAGTCCATGAGATTTCCCAGGCAAGAGTACTGGAGTGGGCTGCCATTGCCTTCTCCGATATACTGGACAAGAGACGGACAAATGAGTACTCAACAAAAACATATTTTTCTTGGCTTATTATAAGCGAGTTTACAACTTTTTTTGGTATAGTGATGATAGGGAAACAAAAATCAACTGATATGCCATGCTCTTTTTTCCTCTTTCTTTTTATATGCCATGGTTTATGTATCGAGAATTTTGAGGATATTTGCCATTTCTTGTTCAATGACATTCAAAATGCAATACTTGTAAAGACTAGAGTTATTTCTGCTGGAATTTTTTCAGAACTATCTTCCTTGCAGCCAAGAAAGTGGTGGTGAGACATGAGTGGGTACTGGAGGATGAAGGGCTGGCTGACTGGGTGTAAAAACGTCTTTGGCTCTGGAAGTATTTGCTTGTCTTTGGAGGAAGGGACAAGCTGGAAGTCCAGCCGGATAAGTGCTGGGCTGGAATGGACAGATCCAGAGAGGACACAAGACCAGAGGGAGGCCGGGCAAATCAGGACAGACTAGAGGACAGGGAAGAGAGATTGAATGTAATCGACAAGTCATGGAGTCCATGGGATTCGAAGGAGGAGAGATCCATCATCTGCTTTGTGCCTGGAGGGCTCAGTGGTAAAGAATCTGCCTGCCAGTGCAGGAGATATGGGTTTGATCCCTGGGTCAGGAAGATCCCCTGGAGGAGGAAATGAACACCCACTCCAGTATTTTTGCCTGGGAGAATCCCAAGGACAGAGGAGCCTGGCCATGAGGTCTCAAAGAGTCAGACACGACTCAGTGACTCAGCAGCTGCTGATGTTGCTGTGAAGGGCAGGGGTGAAGAAGACCCCCCCCCCCACCCTGCCTCAACAGCTCTGGAAGCAGCGAACAGAAAAGAGCACCCTGAGGGGAGGTCAGATGTGACTGAGGTGTATCCGGAGCTGTGCAACATGATATTGTTGCAAAAGACTTGAGCAAGAGCACACAGGCAGGAGGGAAGCCAGGTGCTTCCATCACGTTGAGATCGCATTTGCTCCGCACACTCGGCCCCCGATTTGTGCTCAGGGTGACTCAGTCCCCGCTTTGTACTCAGGGTGGGCAGACTTGCTCCATAAAGGCTTAGCTAGCCCATCTTCGCAGCTGGGCAGATCATATGGTTTCTATTACAGCTACTCACGTCGGCCCCTGTAATGTAAAAGCAGCGGTAGGCATTATGCTAGTGAGTGGAAGTGTCTGTGTTCCAATAAAACTTTATTTGCACCAAGAGAGGGCACGCAGGATTCAGTTAGCTGCTTTAAAGTGTTGGGGAGAAGGAAATGGCAACCCACTCCAGTATTCTTGCCTGGAGAATCCTGTGGACAGAGGAGCCTCATGGGCTACAGTCCACGGGGTTGCGAGAGTCAGACACGACTGAGTAACTAAACCTACCTCCCTACCTTAGAGTGTTGGATCACCGGTAACGTTTCCTGATGTCTGCTCCATGCAAGAGACTGTGGCCAAGTAATCTGCTCACATTTCCAAGGATCCATTCTACAGGACATTTTGACCCGATCTAGTACCACCCCCATCCAGAGGGTGTGTGTGTTTACTTAGTGTGTGTTTACTAAGTCACTCAGTCGTGTCCAACTCTTTTCGACCCCATGGACTGTAGCCTGCCAGGCTCCTCTGTCCATGGGGTTCTCCAGGCAAGTATACTGGAGCAGGCTGTCATTTTCCTCCTCCAGGAGATGTTCCTGACCCAGGGACTGAACCCATGTCTCTTTTATCTCCTGCACTGGCAGGCGGCTTCTTTACCATTAGCACAACCTGGCCTTGTAGGTTCACTTAATCTCTTGACTAAGATGATCCTTTTCAGAGTTCACTGGAATAATATCCTTGCTCTTAGTATTTACTTTTTGGTTACTAATCTTTTACTTCTGCATAAGATTTGAATGCTAGCCTTTAACTTCAGGTTATTACAGGTGAAGCTGTAGGTGCGTTTATTCTGCCTCCAGTGACTTGCTTCTTTCCATTGAAATCTTTTATTTTTGGTCCCTGGGAAGATGGTCATGGAGTAGCTGGACCTGGGTTTGGATAAGAGTTCCATCCTTAACATTGTGCAAATCGGGCAATTGATTGATTTCTGTGCACATTCATCTCCTGACCTGTAAGACTCAGATAATGATATTTCCTTCGCATCCTGCTGCTGCTGCTGTTAAGTCGCTTCAGTCGTGTCCGACTCTGTGCGACCCCATAGACGGCAGCCCACCAGCCTCCTTCCTCCCTGGGGATTCTCCAGGCAAGAACACTGGAGTGGGTTGCCATTTCCTTCTCCAAAGAGTGAAAGTGAAGTCACTCAGTCATGTCAGACCCTCAGCGACCCCATGGACTGCAGCCTACCAGGCTCCTCCGTCCATGGGGTTTTCCAGGCAAGAGTACTGGAGTGGGGTGCCATTGCCTTCGCATCCTAGTTAACATTAAATGACAATCCTAACGTACCAAAGTACCAGGCATTGCAGCAATTTAGGATTTCTTCCTTACGACATAGCAAGTCAAATCAGAAAACTGAACAAATCACTGAACCCAGTAGAAAATGTTAAGGTTTATGAAACCTCCAATTATTAGTTTACTGTTTTGTAATATTTTCATAAAGTTCCAGTGACCCCTTAATTTGACTGTTCTATTTGCAAATGAAGCCCATAAACTGGAAGTATGTATTAATAAGAGATAGTCAACTAATGGGTTGTTCTTAGGCAATACAAGATGTAGTGCAGGGAAACCACATCTTCTAAAGATTTAAGGGAAGTGTTTGTTGCTCTGCTGCTGCTAAGTCACTTCATTCGTGTCCGACTCTGTGCGACCCCATAGATGTCAGCCCACCAGGCTCCCCCATCCCTGGGATTCTCCAGGCAAGAACACTGGAGTGGGTTGCCATTTCCTTCTCCAATGCATGAAAGTGAAAAGTGAGAGTGAAGTCTCTCAGTTGTGTCTGACTCTTCACGACCCCATGGACTGGAGCCTACCAGGCTCCTCAGTCCATGAGATTTCCCAGGCAAGAGTACTGGAGTGGGCTGCCATTGCCTTCTCCGATATACTGGACAAGAGACGGACAAATGAGTACTCAACAAAAACATATTTTTCTTGGCTTATTACAAGCGAGTTTACAACTTTTTTTGGTATAGTGATGATAGGGAAACAAAAATCAACTGATATGCCATGCTCTTTTTTCCTCTTTCTTTTTATATGCCATGGTTTATGTATCGAGAATTTTGAGGATATTTGCCATTTCTTGTTCAATGACATTCAAAATGCAATACTTGTAAAGACTAGAGTTATTTCTGCTGGAATTTTTTCAGAACTATCTTCCTTGCAGCCAAGAAAGTGGTGGTGAGACATGAGTGGGTACTGGAGGATGAAGGGCTGGCTGACTGGGTGTAAAAACGTCTTTGGCTCTGGAAGTATTTGCTTGTCTTTGGAGGAAGGGACAAGCTGGAAGTCCAGCCGGATAAGTGCTGGGCTGGAATGGACAGATCCAGAGAGGACACAAGACCAGAGGGAGGCCGGGCAAATCAGGACAGACTAGAGGACAGGGAAGAGAGATTGAATGTAATCGACAAGTCATGGAGTCCATGGGATTCGAAGGAGGAGAGATCCATCATCTGCTTTGTGCCTGGAGGGCTCAGTGGTAAAGAATCTGCCTGCCAGTGCAGGAGATATGGGTTTGATCCCTGGGTCAGGAAGATCCCCTGGAGGAGGAAATGAACACCCACTCCAGTATTTTTGCCTGGGAGAATCCCAAGGACAGAGGAGCCTGGCCATGAGGTCTCAAAGAGTCAGACACGACTCAGTGACTCAGCAGCTGCTGATGTTGCTGTGAAGGGCAGGGGTGAAGAAGACCCCCCCCCCCCACCCTGCCTCAACAGCTCTGGAAGCAGCGAACAGAAAAGAGCACCCTGAGGGGAGGTCAGATGTGACTGAGGTGTATCCGGAGCTGTGCAACATGATATTGTTGCAAAAGACTTGAGCAAGAGCACACAGGCAGGAGGGAAGCCAGGTGCTTCCATCACGTTGAGATCGCATTTGCTCCGCACACTCGGCCCCCGATTTGTGCTCAGGGTGACTCAGTCCCCGCTTTGTACTCAGGGTGGGCAGACTTGCTCCATAAAGGCTTAGCTAGCCCATCTTCGCAGCTGGGCAGATCATATGGTTTCTATTACAGCTACTCACGTCGGCCCCTGTAATGTAAAAGCAGCGGTAGGCATTATGCTAGTGAGTGGAAGTGTCTGTGTTCCAATAAAACTTTATTTGCACCAAGAGAGGGCACGCAGGATTCAGTTAGCTGCTTTAAAGTGTTGGGGAGAAGGAAATGGCAACCCACTCCAGTATTCTTGCCTGGAGAATCCTGTGGACAGAGGAGCCTCATGGGCTACAGTCCACGGGGTTTCGAGAGTCAGACACGACTGAGTAACTAAACCTACCTCCCTACCTTAGAGTGTTGGATCACCGGTAACGTTTCCTGATGTCTGCTCCATGCAAGAGACTGTGGCCAAGTAATCTACTCACATTTCCAAGGATCCATTCTACAGGACATTTTGACCCGATCTAGTACCACCCCCATCCAGAGGGTGTGTGTGTTTACTTAGTGTGTGTTTACTAAGTCACTCAGTCGTGTCCAACTCTTTTCGACCCCATGGACTGTAGCCCGCCAGGCTCCTCTGTCCATGGGGTTCTCCAGGCAAGTATACTGGAGCAGGCTGTCATTTTCCTCCTCCAGGAGATGTTCCTGACCCAGGGACTGAACCCATGTCTCTTTTATCTCCTGCACTGGCAGGCGGCTTCTTTACCATTAGCACAACCTGGCCTTGTAGGTTCACTTAATCTCTTGACTAAGATGATCCTTTTCAGAGTTCACTGGAATAATATCCTTGCTCTTAGTATTTACTTTTTGGTTACTAATCTTTTACTTCTGCATAAGATTTGAATGCTAGCCTTTAACTTCAGGTTATTACAGGTGAAGCTGTAGGTGCGTTTATTCTGCCTCCAGTGACTTGCTTCTTTCCATTGAAATCTTTTATTTTTGGTCCCTGGGAAGATGGTCATGGAGTAGCTGGACCTGGGTTTGGATAAGAGTTCCATCCTTAACATTGTGCAAATCGGGCAATTGATTGATTTCTGTGCACATTCATCTCCTGACCTGTAAGACTCAGATAATGATATTTCCTTCGCATCCTGCTGCTGCTGCTGTTAAGTCGCTTCAGTCGTGTCCGACTCTGTGCGACCCCATAGACGGCAGCCCACCAGCCTCCTTCCTCCCTGGGGATTCTCCAGGCAAGAACACTGGAGTGGGTTGCCATTTCCTTCTCCAAAGAGTGAAAGTGAAGTCACTCAGTCATGTCAGACCCTCAGCGACCCCATGGACTGCAGCCTACCAGGCTCCTCCGTCCATGGGGTTTTCCAGGCAAGAGTACTGGAGTGGGGTGCCATTGCCTTCTCCAGTTAGTTGCTCAGGCATGTCCAATTCTTTGGGACCCCATGGACTGTAGCCCGCCAGGCTCGTCCGTCCATGGGATTCTCCAGGCAAGAATACCAGAGTGGGTTGCAATTTCCTTCTCCAGGGGGTCTTCCCGACCCAAGGATCAAATCCAGGTCTCCAATACTGTGGGCAAATTCTTTACCAATTCTTTAGCCACCAGGGAAGCCCTTTGTTTAAATGCCATATCAATATACAGAGACAAAAGTAGTGAATAGCTCTATAAGGATGGAGATTTTTAATACATACAGTCGGAAGGTCACAGTCACAGGAGTCAAAATGTTTTAAACCATCTACTGGTGCTTCATAAATGGATATAACTACAGACCTCACGTTTTGCAGCTGTAAGCATCGACATTATAAGAGTATCATAAAAAGTGCCATGGCTTTTCTTTCGGTCCTTCCTCGTAGGTCCTGTTAATGTTCCTGCTAGGCTTGGAAGAATTGATGCTTTTGAGCTGTGGTGTTGGAGAAGACTCCTGAGGTCCCTTGGACCGCAAGGAGATCCAACCTGTCCATTCTGAAGGAGATCAGCCCTGGGATTTCTTTGGAAGGAATGATGCTGAAGCTGAAACTCCAGTACTTTGGCCACCTCATGTGAAGAGTTGACTCATTGGAAAAGACTCTGATGCTGGGAGGGATTGGGGGCAGGAGGAGAAGGGGACGACAGAGGATGAGATGGCTGGATGGCAGCACTGACTCCATGGACATGAGTCTGAGTGAACTCCGGGAGTTGGTGATGGACAGGGAGGCCTGGTGTGCTGGGATTCATGGGGTTGCAAAGAGTCGGACATGACTGAGCGACTGAACTGAACTGAACTGAACTGAGGCTTGGAAAGTGAAAGCAAAATGAAATTGAAGTCGCTCAGTCGTGTCCGACTCTTTGCCACCCCATGGACTGTAGCCTACCAGGCTTCTCTATCCATGAGATTTTTCCAGGCAAGAATACCGGAGTGGGTTGCTAGGCTTGGAAACCCAGTGGGGGGGTGGGGGGGTGGGGTGGAGTCTTAGCCACTGGACCACCAAGGAAGTCCCTTCACTTTCCTCTTATTTTCGATATTTTTTTTTCCTGGTCATCAGTGATGCTGAACATCTCTTCATTTAACTTTAAAAACTACATGTTTCTCTGTGTGCTTGTTCATAACTTTTGCTTAGTTTCCTTTTGGTCTGTTCATGCTCTTTTTATTGATTTGTAGGAATCCGTTCCCCAGTTTTCATTCTAGTATTTTGTCAGTCGTATTGGGAAAATATTTTCTCCTACTGTGTATTGAATCTCTTTCTCTAGGATGTTTTGGATGAACACTGTGTCGTAATTTTTAATGCAACTGCATGTATCTTTCATTTAAGTGAATGTGTTAAGGGAAGCACATTGATTGAAACCCTCCACTCTGGCCAGGCACCACAGTAACTATTTGCATACGTGCTTTACGACAGGAGGTCCTGGTAAGGAACTAATAAGCCTCCACCAACCGGAAGAGTTCGAGAAAGGTCAAAAGGAGACACCACATGTCCTACCAGCTCCCAGAATCCTTCTCCTTGCATCCATTTGGCTGGACAAGGCGTTCGCCACCAGCAGACTCCGAGTCAAAATGATTGGCTAAAGAAAACCCGGAAACTAATCCCATCGCCATAAAGCTGGAGACTGCCAGCCATGTGGCAGAGCTGTTCTCCTGGGTTTCCTTACCCTCCTGCTCTCTGCTCGGGCGCCCTTTCCCAATAAAATCTCTTGCTTTGTCGGCACATGTGTCTCCTCGGACAATTCATTTCCGAGTGTTAGACAAGAGCCCAGTTTCGGGCCCTGAAACGGGTTCCCTTTCCTACAACAAATGCATTGTGTGTTTTATTGAAGGAGTATTTTGTCTGGTCTTTGTTCAGGATTTATCTCTGATCTCAGCCCAGGTTTGTTCTCTCCTGTCAGATACTGGTTTGAGTACTTACTCACTTCCCTGAGCCTAATTCAGGTTTTGCTGGAGGGTGAATCCGGGTTGCCTCCTGAAGCTTTGAGCCGGAAACAGTTTCTCCAGGGAAAGAGCTTCCCTCCTGAGGTTCCAGCCCTCTGACTCCGGGTGCAAAGCTTGGTGTTGCCTCCCAGCCCTTTGCTGCCCCCTGCAGGCAGCTGTGACCAGGGGCTGCTGCTTTTAAATCAGCCCAGTTGCATGCTGGGAAAGAGAGAGAATCATGTGGTCGTTTGGGGTCTGAAGGATTTCACCTAATTCCTATACTGTTAGTAAACAGAGCCGTGCCCCATCCCACCTCCATCGTATTTTCAAACACTTTGCATAGGGGCTTCCCTCCTGGCTCAGTGGTGTAGAATCCGCCTGCCAATGCAGGAGACACGGGTTCGATCCCTGGTCTGGAAAGATCCCACGTGCTGCAGGGCAACTAAACCCCACCCCACCCCCCCAACAACTACTGAGCCTGTGCTTTATAGCACCACCTACCTCCTGGAGCCACAACTACTGAGCCCACCCACTCTAGAGCCCCTGCTCTGCAACAAGAGAAGCCACCCCAATGAGTAGTCCACACCCCAACAGCTACAGAAAAGGCTGCACAGCAAAGAAGACCCAGCACAGCTAAAAGAAAGAAATAAAAATTTAAAAAATACACCTTGCATGAATAAAGGAATAAACTGTTCCTGCTCCGAATATGTTGAACTCAGAACCATTGTGCTCAGTGGGAGGAAAAAAAAAAAAAAAAGCCAGACACAACACTGCCTACCATCATTTATATGACGTTCTGGCAAACACAGAAATGGAAGCACAGAAATCAGATTGCCAGAGTCAGGAAGTGAGGGCAGGATATTGATACAGGAGAGAGAAGAGAAGTGTGTATGGTGCTGGAAATATTCTAGATGACTGTCGAATTGGTAGTCACACGGCTGCATACTTTAAGGCAAAGGATGTCTTCACAGTCAAATTGCTCATTTAAAATTTACAAATTGTTATTTTCTGTAAGTTAATTCTATTTTAGTAAATACATCTTGTTAAAACTGACTGAGAAGTAAAGAGTTAAATAAAGGGGAAAAAATGTATGATCTAATTCCACAACGATGAAATTTTATACTGCAAGCTCTTAAAGAGGGGTGTTTAAAGTCAAGTAGAATGTTTGACCAGGTGTCGAAAAGTGACTCTGGTGTTCACGTCTGCTGTGCAGGTTCTTTTTGGATAATACCTGTGGCTGGACTGCTTATCTTGAATACTCTGGACGGGCACCTGTGAGTTGTACCTGGGTATTTGCTTTTCTTTTTAGTCTGTCATCATTTAGGAAGCCTGGCATGCTGCAGTTCATGGGATCGCAGTCAGACATGACTTAGCAACTGAACCCCAACACATTGTCAAATGAGCCATTTGGTTATTTTAATTAAAAAAAATTTTTCGATTGCAAGATATTTGCTTGACAATATTGTGCTGATTTCTGCCATACATCAACATGAATCTCAAATGAGTTGTTCTGAGAAATCATTTTGGAAAGTGAACTTCATTTTTATGTTCAGAAGCTAATGTTCATTTCAGTGCTCATTTAAAAATCATCTTTACCTTTCCATTACTGCGAATTGACTCTTCCGAACTAAAGAGGCATTGCTGTAACTCAGCGGTTCTCAGCTGGAAGTCATTTTGCTGCCCCCCCCGCCCCCCGCCGGGGAGACATGTGATACTATCTGGAGACAGTTTTGTTAGCTGTCCCTGTTGGGGGATGGGGTGGATGCTACTGACATCTAGCGAGTAGAAGCCAGATTAGCTCCCTATGGGAAATTATCCCTGAGAGTCACTAGTACTGAGGTTGGAAAACTGATTATTCAGGATAATCAATCCTGGATATTCACTGGAAGGAGTGATGCTGAAGCTGAAACACCAATACTTTGGCCACCTGATTCGAAAAACGGACTCATTAGAAAAGACGCTGATGTTGGGAAAGACTGAAGGCAGGAGGAGAAGGAGATGGTTGGACGGCATCACTGACTCAATGGACATGAGTTTGAATAAACTCTAGGAATTTGGTGATGGACGGGGAGGCCTGGTGTGCTGCAGTCCATGGGGTTGCAAAGAGTCGGACACGACTGAGCCACTGAACTGAACTGATGCTCAGTTGTGTCTGACTGTTTGTGACCCCATGGCCTGCAGCTTGGGGGAAACCTAGGTATGAAATTTATGCAAAAATGGCACAGAAGAAGTGAAAGTCGATCGGCCGTGTCTGACTCTTTGCAGCTCCACAGACTGTAGCTTGCCAGGCTCCTCTGTCCGTGGGATTCTCTAGGCACTAAAAGAATAGTCAAAACCAAAACATATGTTACAAATCCATTGGTTAATACCGTGAATGCTGTATCTACCTTGCCTGGTTTGGGCACTTATTATTAATTGAAGGTCTGTACCTAATGTTTTTGAAGTATTTAAGTAGAAGTGTGAAAGTGTTAGTCGACTCTTTGTGACCCCATGGACTACAGCCCACCAGGCTCCTGTGTCCATGGGGATTCTGCAGGCAGGAATAATGGACTGGGTTGCCACTTCCTTCTCCAGGTGATCTTCCCAACCCAGGGGTCAAACCGTGGTCTGCTTCACTGCAGGCGGATTCTTCACCATTACCTGAGAATCACCCTGAGAGGTAGTTTCCTTTACGACCTCTGTTTTACAAGGCGAAGACACAGAAATGAAGGGCAGTGAAGGAATTTGTGTGGGTGGCACGTCCCTCATTTCTCCTGCTGAGATTTCAACCCCAGGTCGATTTCGAACTGATACTTTTCACTCCTTTGAGTCTTCACACTACGTCATTTCTCATAATCCCTTGATATCGGAAAAGGCAATTATGAAGTCATGACTTCAAAATTTTTGTAGATACAAGTATAATTTTAGTTAATTACTTTGGCAGAGAGGGAAAAACCTCTATGTAGATTTGGCATTAAACTGACATTGAACATGTGCGCCTAATTCTCTAAAAACAGAAAGGGGCTTAGATCACTTTCATTTCTTTCATTGTCTGTAGTAACGCCAGGAAACTGTAATTCATTTAGTAAGATCTTGCTAATATGACAGTCAGCCGGCTCTTAACATCCCAGTCTCATCTTAACTGGCTTATTCTGTATCCGTGACCCAGGAACACATCCACCCACAACATTGCTCTGAACTAAACATTTCCTAGCCTCACCTATAAAGAGCAGGACGAATACCAAGATACTGAAAATAAATATCTCTAGGATGACTGGTGTCTGTAGAATCATCGGGAATGGTAGCTACTAAGTATTTGCAGAAGAGAAAGGGATGGATTGAGTTCCCGTCTGTGCCCTCCCTGAAGTTCTTCTTGAGCTGAGAAGTTGCTGCCGTGTCAACAAGGACTTGCTCTACGTGATTCAATAGCCAGAAGGACCGCAGGGAACACGGCTCCGCTAGGAATGCCACTTACACACGAGGGGGAGCCCCATTTACCAGCTTTGAGAGCCCACTCCTGGCAGCCTGGTCCTAGAGAAGCACAGATGGCTGAGAAAACAGAGCAGAACCGACCAAAGAGGGCTTAGCATTCCTCGTCTGGAATTCAAAGTCAGCCTTGTGTGTGAGAAGGCCGCACCCGTGGTCCAGAGGCTGCTGGATGGTCAGAGGAGGAGAGGGAATGACCTCTGGATTCGGACTCCTGGAAGCACCCAGAGCAGATCAGAGTATCCTCCAGCTGGTTCCAGTTAGCCAGGATAGAAAATTCTGGACTTACACCCAAACATTTTTGTTTTGTTTTGTTTTGGTCCCAGGGTGTGCTTTTTTTTTTTTTTTTTTAAGCCCCTGTGGATTCACAGGGCTTCCCTGGTAGCTCAGATGATAAACAATATGCCTGCAATGCAGCTGACCTGGGTTCCATGCCTGGATTGACACGATCCCCTGGAGGAGGAAATAACAACCCCCTCCTTTAGTATTCTCGCCTGGAGAATCCCATGGACACAGGGGCCTGGTGGGCTAGAGTCCATCAGTTCAATTCAGTTCAGTCGCTCAGTCGTGTCCGACTCTTTGTGACCCCATGCACTGCAGCACGCCAGGCTTCCCTGTCTATCACCAACTCCTGGAGTCTACTCAGACTCATGTCCATTGAGTCGGTGATGCCATCCAACCATCTCATCCTCTGTCATCGCCTTCTCCTCCTGACCTCAATCTTTCCCCAGCACCAGGGTCTTTTCAAATAAGTCAGCTCTTCGCATCACGTGGCCAAACTATTGGAGTTTCAGCTTCAACATCAGTCCTTCCAATTAACACTCAGGACTGATCTCCTTTTGGATGGACTGGTTGGATCTCCTTGCAGTCCACAGAGTTGTGAAAAGTCAGACACAACCAAGTGACTAAGACTTGTGGATTCAGAAGAGAAACCTATCAATTCAGGCCTCAGTCACATTCATCGGTCTTTTCCCTTGGCTCCAGGGTATCACGGTGCTTCCCTGAGTTCCTCGAATGTGTTTATTCTGACCTCCTGACTGATGGGAATCTTGCGTGCAGTGGCCACGGAGTGATGAAAGGCAGTGTGTCTGGGTTTTCTTTCCATTTGCTGACACTGAAGATAAAGCCTGTCAACTTTCTTTAGTTTTCCCTGGCTTTGAATTTTATCCCAGTCTGAACAAGCATATGATGTCTGAGCTGCAGAGATATTCCGAACCAGGAGCTACTTCGGATATAATTCACACAAGTCTGCCTCTGTCGTTTAGTTTAGCAGTGAACAGAGGAGGGCTTAAAATTAATCTGAAGACAGCTTTGCACATTTCCCCGGTTTAGTTCAGCGTGACTGTAGTTACTCGAGAAACCTTTCCCTTGCTTAAGTCCGCAGTGGAATTAGTCTAGTTGGTATTAGTTGAGAAAGGTGCATGATGACGCCAGTTGGATTTAAGCTTTATAGTTGACAATGCAGTCTTCAAACTAGGTTATCAGACTGGATTGTTGACTGCCGTCGCCAGGGCAGGGAAGCCTGGCGTGCAATCAGTCCGTGGGGGTCTGCAAAAGAGTCAGACGCGACTGAGCAACTGAACTAAGCTGTCGCGTTTTATTCAGATGGCCGCCATGTGGCGCTGTTTCCTGTTAAAAGTTGCCTTGTTGGTTTCTTTATCAGATTAAGTCTATCCAAATCTCTGGTATTTACATGGCTCAATGTAAATTTCCATGGGCTTAGCAGCATCAAAGAACAGCCCCACTTAAGTCTGTCAACAGAACAGAGCTTCAGTATTTCTAAAGAGCACCTGTGTGGATTTCTTTCATGTCTTGGGATGAAAATCAGAATAAAAACTATGATTATTTATCTGAGCTTCATTTCAAAAAGCTAAAAGGAGTCACATTTTACCAAGTGTTAAATAGGAATTTTACTGAGAAATTCATTATTCCTTTCCCATGAAAAGTAGGCCCTTCAGAAGTGAGAAATGAAAAAAGTTATATCATTAAAAAAAAAAGTCACTCAGTCGTGTCTGACTCTTTGTGACCCCACGGACTATACAGTCCATGGGATTCTCCAGGCCTGAATACTGGAGTGGGTGGCCTTTCCCTTCTCCAGGGGATCTCCCCAACCCAGAGATTGAACCCAGGTCTCCCGGATTGCAGGAGGATTCTTTACCAGCTGAGCCACAAAGAAAGCCCAAATTATATAACTTTGGTTAAAATTGCATAATTTCCAATTCTACTAACTTGCTTGTGCTTCTCAAAATGCATGATTGGGAGCAAACCAGTAATACTTTGGTCAAGAACCTGAAGGACAAAAGTCACCTTTGATATTTCAGTCTCCTGCATTTGGCTGTTACATAGCATTTGTTTTAAGGCTCTGTGTATGCTTTTCAATATCTATGGTTCAGATGTAAAATCAGATATGAGGACGCTGGCTCTTTCTTGTTGTACACTGGAGTGTTGCCAGCATTAAAATTTGGGGAAAAAAAATCAGTTAATTTGTCTAGTCACTGAGATGAGTGTTCAACTTGACTGACATTGAACATTCTTTGAAACCACTGGGTTTTAAAAAACTCTGTGTTCCCCGTAAGGTCCAGAAGCTGTTATGCTCAACGAGACACTTAAAATCAACAAATGTCCTCAAATAAACTAAAGTCCAAATCTCCTGGGGCAGAGGGGTTGGGAAGGGAAAAAAGCATTCACAGTTGAACATGTTTATCGCCGATCCTTCAAATGTAAAAATGCACACTCCAACACACTTTTTTAGTAATTAAATTTTAGTAACTATGGCAAGGACAGAATAAAAGTGTAGCAATCACTTAATCTAGAACAGGCTTTTAGCGTGACTACAAAACAGGTATCAAATGTAACACTAATCGATGGATTAATGGTGACTTTGGGGGAAGGGAGGAAAGCAAGCGGACAAATCCTTGATATTTGACAATTCTTTGTATATTTTTCAAAAATCTTCCTTAAAATATGCCTTCGCACACAAAAGTAATAGCAAACACATTTCTGATGCTTTTCACTAACATCTTAGTAAACATCAAGGTGATTAAAAATAATACCTTTAAACCTATGTCTAGTGCAGCTGAATTTTTATAATCCTGCCGAAGAGGAAAAAGGAAGCTAAAATTATTTTCCAAGTAGGCTGTTTCCCCTGCAAGATGATAAAAGAAAGCAGATCATTGCAGACGGACACTGTTGTCCTGCCCCAAAAAGCAGAGTGTATATTCAGTGACCCAGGGCAGAAAACTATAATTTTCATTTGTCAGTGGTTAAATCTGCCATGAGGGAGTGGATTGGTACAGCATCAGAGAGGGGGGTCACCCCATCCTTGCCTGAAATCATGTTACAAAGGATGCAGGTTTGATTCTTTATCCACTCAATCTGAGCACCTCCCGTCACTCGTGTTTTGAAGTGCAAAGCTGAGCAGAAGAGAGTGAAATCTGGATGGGAAGAGAAAGGCACACTTGAAGAAGAGTGGTCGTCAGAAGAGATCTGGCCGCCGAATCCTGACAACTCCACATGCAGACATAGAGCTTGAGTGTGGGCCTAGCTCACTTACCGGTTCCTCTCGTGATGCTAATTTCTAAACTTTAAAACTCAACCTTAATTTCTCTGGACGTTGACTGCCATTCCTGAGAGAAGAGGCTTGTTACTGCATCATCAAATGAAAGCCATTGGAAGGAAAAAGGAAAGTGGTCTCAGTCTCTGAGACCCCCGTGGACGGAAGCCCCGCCAGGCTCCTCTGTCCATGGGATTCTCCAGACAAGAAAACTGGAGTGGGTGGCCATTTCTGCCTCCAGGGAATCATCCTGACCCAGGGATCGAACCCAGGTCTCCTGCACTGCAGGCAGATTCTTTACCATCTGTGCCACCAGGAAAGTCCCCATTAAGAAGGAACTGGGCACCCTGGGCCACTTTCTTGCCTGCACGTGACTGTCCCCTATAACCCGTAACCAATGAGCGTGGACCACACTCACATTACAGCTCAGGAACACCATCAGATTAAAGCATTGCTCTTCTCCAGTTTAGAGCGCATTCTCAGTTTGCTTTTCCAACAGGGGAACGTCAGAAAAAGTGTGACTGTTTCCTACCCAGTTTATCCTTCTCGAATGCCACTGAAAAGCCTTTGAAGAGACAAGCTGCTGGCTCCCAAAAATGAGTCTAAGAGGGTCTTGGCTAAACGTTTCTGGGGGAAAATATATCAATGTTATTACCAAAAAGTCGACAGGCATGTCAGCACACATACCTCAAGAAGGCCCTTAAAATGAAGAAACGCGTGCTCTTGCAATCAAAGCTTCTGCTCCATTTTAAATGGGGCGCGCGTTTTCTGACTCAGTCTCCTCCCAAACCAGCCCTTGGCTCACTTGCTGTAGCTTCAGGAGGTGGTTCAAAGCGGAGAGTCCACGGCGGCTTTATCTCACATAGGCTGACCCAGAATCTCTGGATGGGAGTCCTGGAGTACACCTTTAGCAAGCCTCTCTGATTAAGGATTAAAAAAAAAAAAAAAAAAGATAAAAAAGAAAAGAGACTGATAACCTAAATCAGTTGCAAGGAAAAGCATTGCTAACTTTTTGGAAACTGGGAATGGGGGCCTTGTTTTCCGTTTCATCGGTAACCTGAGACAGGCCATGTATTCTGCTCTTTTCTCATGGAGTTAATCAAGGGGTTCTTCTAGATTCTCTTTAATAGATTGGGTGTTTTGTCCAAGTCCCACTGAAGTGATTACAAGGTTCATTTCTTCTCCAGACAAATTCGGACAATCAGGTCCACCTTGGCTTAGAGGAAAGACATACTAAGTGCTTTCTTACTAATGCATCTGGACAATTCCCACTCAGCCACTTAGCAGTCATCATTCCTTCCGGACATACTTCAGGTTCCCATCTCAGGTATCTGGTCTTGACTAACGTAGGGTGTGGCTTAACCAGTCATGTCAACAGTTAGAGAACTTCTGGCTTTGTAGTTGGCACCAGTGGGAAGGAACCCGCCTGCCAATGCAGGAGACTTAAGAGACATGGGTTCGATCCCTGGGTGGGGAAGATCCCCTGCAGGAGGGCAATGGCAACCCACTCCAGTGTTCTTGCCTGGAGAATCCCATGGACAGAGGAGCCTGGCGGGCTACAGTCCTTGAGGTCTCAAAGAGTTAGACTATGACTGAAGTGACTTAGCATGCATGCAAATGCCAACTCAAAAGGTTAGCTGCAAAATAAATTGAACATATGTGAACACAGTAAAATACTAGATTTTGAGCATTACTCGGACTTTATCAAAATGCATTCTTTTCAAAGGGACTTTCAACTGCAATTAAAATAAAGAACATGAAAAAGACTAGCATAATCATAGAGGATGTCTGTGATACTTCTAAAAGAAGAAAGCTATATAACCACAGGTACTATTGTAACATATGCATAAAAAAGCAGACCCTATACCTTTAAACTAAGCTTCCTGTGCGGCTCACTAGATGTTCTTTTGTAGTTTATGATAAAATGCATTTATTCATGGAAATGAAAATGCTATGTCAGACATATAAGCAGCAAGCATATTGCTTTGTTAAAAAATACAGTGATACCTTTGAACACTTAAAAGCTCAGCATGCTTGTCCTTGTGACTTCACTTTCTAGAATATAAATTTAATGATATAACATGCAGAGTTATAAACCAAACATACCTTAAGAAAATACAGGCATGCATGATACCCTTGCTTTCACAGAGACAAGTTTTTGCTTAACTTTAAAATGCAAACTCCAGAATCCGATACAGCTTTTAGAAATGTTTTTAGTAATTCCCAGATGAAAGTGATAACATTCAGAAGACAGTTCCTGTGTTCGGATGTTTGTTCTCCATTCATTGACTTAAGGCTCAACACACCTTCCTGCTTGGAGTTTCCAAGAAGATGCTCTTCTTTGCTCTTAGTCAATATTTAAGTGTGTTTGTTGCTGTTGTTTAGTCACTAAGTCACGTCCCAGTCTTTGCAACCCCATGGACTGCAGCACGCCAGGCTTCCCTGTCCTTCACCGTCTCCAGGTGCTTGCTCAAACTCATGCCCATTGAGTCAGCGATGCCATCCAACCATCTCATCCTCTGTTGTCCCCTTCTCCTCCTGCCCTCAATCTTTCCCAGCATCGGGGTCTTTTCCAAGTCAGCTCTTTGCATCAGGTGGCCAAAGTATTGGAGCTTCAGCTTCAGCATCTGTCCTTCCAATGAATATTCAGGGCTGATGACCTTTAGGAAGCTATGTTTAACATACTTTAAAAAGATTTCCATCCAGAGTTCTTAACATCTTTTCAACAAACTTATGAGTTTATGTGAGCCCACGTCTAAACTTTTTATGGTTCCGGCTCATGTTTAGAACTGTCATGCTAAAAGCTACCGATGAGGTCGTCTGTGTCATTTGTAGGGCCTCGGGCAAAATGAAAATTCAGAGAACCATGTTGAAAATGAAAATCAAGATTGTGACAGATGAACATTACACGAAGTGTGGATCCTTCTAAGGTCACACAAGCCATGAGCCCAGCTCTGCCTACAGAGCCTTTTGCACAAAGCGACTGATTTTTAAAACCCACTGGGGGAAACACGCTAAACAGTTAATTCTCTTGGCCCTGCTGATTTGAACTATATGAAGAAATATATACACAAAATGATGTAAAAAAAAAAGGGGGGGGTATGAAAGGATCACGGCAGATGGTTGTCATTGTCATTATCATTTTGCAGGAAGATCTCAGAGTGTCAGGGTGGAAACTGTGGGGAATTTTAGGAAGAGAGAACTGGAAATTGGAGCAAGCCGTGGGCTCCATGGGAAGGGGACTCCAGCTTTGCGCTCTGTCTTTGAGCAGGTTGCGTGCGTCTAGACAGAACTGCCGCTGCATTTGGTGGTGTGCTCAGGCCCCTCCTTTAGAATATGTGCGTGCATTCGTGCATGAGTACCAGCTCGTGTCAGTGCACAGGAGTGTCAGTCCCATTGCCCTGCCTCCCAGCTAGTGTCCTTGGGTCTTCTGGATTCGACTGTTACATAAATGTCCCAGGTGTGGAGCACAGCCTTCCTCAGACCCCAGCTGTCTGTGGGGTCTCCTACCTGCAGAGGGCTGGAGCACTGTCCCTTCCCCGTGGAGCTCCGGGAAGTACAGAGCTTTGTCAGAGGGAGGGGGTGTAGTCCAGATGATGCAGTGTCCACATCGGGATAGAGAGCGTGGGTGGTGAGAGAGCGTGGGAAAAGATCACAAGAGGTGTGGTGTGCTGTGCCTGGTCGCTCATTCGTGTCCGACTCTTTCCGACCCCACGGACTGTAGCCCACCAGGTTCCTCTGTCCCTGGGGATTCTCCAGGCCAGTGGCGGTCTTGCTGTTCAAAGGGCCAAATCAAAAGACTGGGGGCAAAGATGAGCAGGGTTCAGGAAAGACTGCCAACTTGAATAGGTCCCTCGTGCTGGCCAGGTAAGGCCTTACACCTGCGGAGACGAGGTATGTGCGGCCATGTCATCAGTTCAGTAGCTCAGTCGTGTCCCACTCTTGGCAACCTCATAGACTGTACCATGCCAGTTTTCCCTATCCATCACCAACTCCTGAAGCTTGCTCAAACTCATGTGCATTGAATCAATGACGCCATCCAATCATCTCCTCTGTCGTCCCCTTCTCCTCCATAAATGTTCCTAGCGACCTGCCTTAATGGATTTCTAGGTGATACATGCTCGTTCAGAGGGAAGCAAAAGACTAGTGAAAGGTCTCAGTGGACGCAGTTGAAGAAGAGAGGGAAGGAAGGAAAGGAAGCAAGCAGGAAGGAAGAGGGCAAAGGATGAGGAAAGAAGGAACGGGGGAGGGGGCGGAGGGATTTGGGGAAAGCGGGGGGTGGGGGTGGGGTCAAAGTCCCTGCCTGTCTCCTCTTATTGCGCCCAGGCAGTTCTGTCCATTCGCTCCTTTCCACTCTTCGGAAAAGGGAAATCCAAATACTCCAAAGCATATGAGTAGGACCTGGGACCACTGGAGTCGGAAGCAGGGATGGAAGCCCACAAGTTCGGGGGGCGCTTCCGTCTGTCCTTAACTTGTTCTCACGTCCAGGTGGGGTTCCAGGCCCTGATGCCCAGGCCAGCACTTGACACCCAGGCCCGGGGCCTGCTGTTGAGGCCCGACTGGCGAGGGGGTGCTGAGGGGCAGGAGGGAGCGTAGGCGGAGTGCGCGGAAAGCGGACTCCCAGGAGAGGGGCGCACGGGGGCCGCTCGGCAGGCGGGCGCGCTCAGCAGGCGGGCGCGCGTCTGGCTAGCTTGGACCTGCCCACTGCCCTCCGCCGGCCCCGCCCATCCCTGTCACTCACTTTCCTCTCAGCCAATGGCGCGGCCGCCTGTCACCCTCGCTCCGTCCCCCCCGGAGGCGGGGCCTGGGGAGGGCGCGGGGCGGGAGTGGCCTGATTGAACTTTGCCAGCGGAGTTGCGGCGGCCGCGCGGTCCCCGGCGGCGGTGCGGAGCTGGCAGCGTTGGCCAGCGCCCGGCGCCCGCGCGCCCTCCGACCCGCAGCCATGGCGGCCGGGGCGCCCGGCGCGGCCCTGACCCTCTGCCTCTGGCTGGCTGCCTCCGCGGGCTGCCTGGCTGCCGGCTCCGGCGCGGCCGCTGCCCGGCGCTTGGATGAGTCGCTGGCGGCAGGGAGCGTACAGCGCGCCCGCTGCGCCTCCAGGTGCCTCAGCCTGCAGATCACGCGCATCTCCGCCTTCTTCCAGCACTTCCAGGTACGCACAGCCGCGCGCCCGGGTCCTCCCCTGGCGCTGCGGGGCGCGCGCCTTCCAGCCTCGCCGCTCAAACTTCTCGCTCAGCGGCAGCCGGCCGGGGTCCGGCCTTACGCGCGGGGTGGGTTGTACCTTAGGGGAGGGGGGGGGCGGTGGGCGAACCCCCTTTGCAGCCCCTAGCCGGCTCCCGACCTAACTCCCTTCTTCCCCGGGGAAAACCAAAAGGCGGTTTCCCTTGGGAAGGGAGAGCGGTTTTGTGGCTTCCAAGGATGGAGTGGGGTAGGCTCTGGGCTTGTGAGTTGCCCCGGGACCTCCGCCGCGGGACTGCGGGCCTCTGGCCAGTCTCCCCTCAAAGTCCCCGGGCGCTCCCGGCCCTCCGCGTCGCGGGCAGAGCGAGCGAGGCCCGCGCTCCGCTGCGCCCGAGGACCCCGCGCGACCAGCCCCGGCGCCGCAGGTGCCCGCCGGCCGAGACTTTTTTGTCTTTGTTGAGCTTTGCTTTCGCACTCGGCGGGCCGAGAGCTCGCGGTCCACCCTTGGAGCCTCGGCCAGGGGTCGTATCTTTCAGCGAGTTTGTGTTGCGCGGGGTGGGGTGGGGTGCTGGTTACTGCCGGTGACTGTGCCTCCCCAGTTCGGAGCCTCAGAGCTTCTTGGTGTCGCCAGCGAGTGGCGTGGAGACTAAGGGATGAGATGGCAACGGATAAGGGACTTGGAGGCGTCAAGTTCGGATGTTCCGAGAGGACTCCCGGAGCCAGTATCTCTTCCAACCCTCGTAGATTTTGCCGGCTTCGGGGTATAGGGGCGCGTGTGCGTGTGTAGAAGATTCAGGGGACAGGAAGCTTGATGCCAGTAGATGGTTGGGATGCTGGGGGGAACCACAGCGGGGAGTGACTCAGGGACCCTGGGTGCCGATGGGCGCGCGGGAACCGCTCCCGAGCCGGCCCCAGGCGCGTCTCGCAGCCGCGGTCCCCAGCTGATCGGAGCGCGCTCACTCTGCAATCATTCACGCGTATAACCTAATTTCTCTCGTGTGCTAGCTTCTCGCCCTCGCTGTCTCCTCTCTAGCCTTGTAGTCGTTCACCTGTTATAAGATCCCAACTTCTGGCTGCAGGGAAAACTGCGGCTCCCATAAAGGGGCCGCGCGGCTCCTCGGTGGGTTTCTAAGCGGAGTCCCTCTGAAATAAACGAGGCGCTTCTCGCGCTTGCGCGGGGTCAAAGGGGCCTTCCAAGGGTCCGCGGGCACTAAGCTGCGATGGGAGCCATCGTAGTGACCTTGGAGTTTGGGACGAATCTCCGAAGCCTTTAAGCCCCGTTCATTCTGGCGTGAGAGAGCTAATGAAACCTTGGCCAGAATGGCCCACGAAGAGCTAAAAGTTGGGATGTGCAGAGAGTGAACCCGCTGGCCAAGTCTGCACGCGCCCGAGTACGCTCGGTTCTGCGTGTTCGCAGAGAAGGGGCATCCGTAGGTTTGAGAAAACTCCGCGATCCCATTTGGTCTTCAGGGAAGGGACCCGGGGGTGTGGTCTCCTGCGCTGAAATTCCGCGGACACCCTGGAGAGGGTCCCTCCCAGCCACCTGGATTCTTGCCCCCCTGCCCTGCCCTGCGGTCGCTCTTCTGAGGCAATGCCACCCTATTGTTCAAACAACGACATAAAACAGCATCCTGTTCCCAGGGAGAAAGACTGTCTTTTCTTTTTCTTCTTCCCTTCCTTCCTTCTTTAAATTGAACTGTCAGTCGCTGTAATTTATTTGTTTTACAGTTTCAGCGCCTAAAGAAACAGTGCAGATCAAGCCAATTCCCGTGAAAGGCTTTTCTTGTGGTCTCTTGGCATGATTTCTCTTCGGAAGAAAAAACTGCTGACAGAATACACATTGCCAGACAATCCTGATTACATTTTAATTAGCTGGGGTGGGGGGTGAACTAAGCTGCAAATTACTCAGTTAGGACTTAATAACGGCTGTTTCTGCAATCAATGGCAAAGCCATTCTTGGAGGTTTAACCCTACCCTGGTAATGCCTATCTGATTTATCTAAATTGCAGGGATTAAGCTTTCTTAAGATTTGAAAAGACAGAGGCGCACGCTCCTTATAAAACCTCAAGCTTCCCCGTCCCTCCCCTCTTTAAATAATTGGAAGGATGCTGAGGTATCAGGCAGGGGGCAACTGCAGGTGGGATTTGTGAATTGGTGGGAAGGGCTGGGCTGGAGAAAGGGCTTGGAACAGTGCCTTTTATCAGGGATACCCCAGCCACCCACATTTGTGCAAATAAGCCTGAGTGGAAGGCTGTCTCTGGTGCAGGTAGCGGTTCCCAGTTTCTCTTGCGTGGTTCCTGACCTGCTTGTAAGGGTGGAGGAAGGTTCGCCTGCAGCCTGGAGGCCAGACAAGCGTGTGGACTCTCAGTTGAGTTCAGTTCAGTTGCTCAGTCGTGTCCGACTCTTTGCGACCCCATGGACTGCAGCACGCCAGGCCTCCCTGTCCATCACCAACTCCCGGAGCTTGCTCAAACTCACGTCCATCGAGTCAGTGATGTCATCCAACCATCTCATCCTCTGTCGTCCCGTTCTCCTCCCGCCTTCAATCTTTCCCAGCATCAGGGTCTTTTCAGATGAGTCAGTTCTTTGCATCAGGTGGCTAAAGGATTGGAGCTTCAGCATCAGTCCTTCCAATGAGTATTCAGGACTGATTTCCTTTAGGATGGACTGGTTGGATTTCCTTGCAGTCCAAGGGACTCTAAAGAGTCTTCTCCAACAAAAACGTTCAAAAGCATCAATTCTTCGGCCCTCGGCTTTCTTTAGAGTCCAACTCTCACATCCATTCATGACTACTGGAAAAACCATAGCTTTGACTAGACAGACCTTTGTCGGCAGAGCAATGACTGCTTTCTAATATGCCGTCTAGATTGGTCACAGCTTTTCTTCCAAGGTTAGTAGGTTGATTTACTTCAGAACCAGCTGCCTTTTTTTCTGGCCCCGGGGCCACATAGAAACGTGCTGTCCGTGGTTAAATAGTAAGAAGTGTTGTGGAAGGAACTAAACTATCAAACCCGTTTTTTCTGCTGTGACCCTTCTCTCTTGGCTTGTCCGTGGTGTTTTAAATTTGCTCTCCAGCACTCTTCTCGATAAAGAATAATTTAAAGATGAAGTCATTCGCGTGGATTTCACTGTTCATCTTTCTCTTGTGCAGTGCTTGTGTTATACCCAAACATCAGACGTTTCACTTGGAATTACCAGCAGTACACAATTTGGATTTTCTGGCTCATCCCTCGAGGGCCAAGCTGGGGCCAGACTCAGAAAGGTGGCAGAGGTAGTGTTAGTCGCTCAGTCGTGTCGGACTCTTTGCGACCCCATGGACTGTAGCCCTGCCAGGCTCCTCTGTCCATGGGATTCTCCAGGCAAGAATACTGGAGTGGGTTGCCATGCCCTTCTCCAGGGGATCTTCCTGACCCAGGGATCAAATCTGGGTCTGCCACATTGCAGGCAGATTCTTTACCGTCTGAGTCACCAGGGAAGCCCACCTCCCAAAGTGCCCTGTGTGGGGGTGTACACAATGGATGCCCCACAGGGGAATGTCGCAGGATGTGTGTAGACCATCATGGATACCCAGGATCTGATGAGCACGCACACTTGCTCAGGCATGATGCTCGCCTGGGGTCCTTTCCTGCCAGCTGCTGGGCCAACGTGTTGGACCTTGTTTTAGCTAGATCATAGCTCAGCTGGTAAAGAATCGACCTGCAATGCGGGAGACCTGGGTTCGATTCCTGGGTTGGGAAGAGCCCCTGGAGAAGCGAAAGGCTACCCACTCCAGTATTCAGGCCTGGAGAATTTCATGGACTGTATAGTCCATGGGGTTGCAAAGAGCTGGACACGACTGAGCCACTTTCCCTTTCACTTTCGGGAAGTTAGGCTTCCCTGGTGGCTCAGTGGGTAAACTGTCTGCCTGCTATGTGGGACACCCAGGTTCGATCCCCAGGCTGGGAAGTTCCCCTGGAGAAGGAAACGGCAACCCACTCCAGTACTCTTGCCTGGAGAGGCCCATGGACAGAGGAGCCTGGTAATCTACAGTCCATGGGATTGCAAAGAGTTGCCCATGACTGAGAGACTTCAGGAAGTTGAACTAGAGGTCTCCCCTTCCTCCTGCTCAACCTAGAGTGGATGGGCAGCCCGCCCCCCCCCAAGGGTGCTCAGACCGCCTTAGCAGAGGCAGTTAGCTGCCTGCACCAGGAATGGGTAACAGGCTCATTCCTGTGGCGTTGTGGCCTGTGGCTGGTCGTCCACAAACACAGCTTGCAGCTTCCAGCGTGGGACGGTCATGGCCACCACTAAACTGTGGGCGCGTCAAAGCATGCACGTGCCCCCCCAGCGTTCCTTGTGCCCACTCTCAGGTTGCTGCAGGGGGCAGAGTGTGACAGTACTTTGATGGGGGGGCGTTGGCAGGGAGAGGTTGGGGAGGACTGGGGCTCCGGGGGGGCCCCAGAGTGTTAGGCAGCTCAGAACCTTTGCTGGAGAGGAGAGGGAGGTGAGAGGCATCATGCCTGCAGAGATCTCCAGAACATGCTTCAGCATCCCAGCAGATTCCACACTGAAAAATGCAGACTCAGAGACGAGATCACTGAGAATTCCAATAGGTGGTCTTGGCGCGGTCACCCCCAAGCTGCAGGGCTCTTTCTGAGCTTGAACCACATGCACGGATCTGTGTCCCTGGGGCCGGCCCTGGTTTGTATTGTTCAACCCCTGGAAGCGGTTACGCCCGCTTGTCCTGGGGATTTATTCATAGGTTGTCCTTAGTGTTCAGAGATCTGATAACTGACGTGTTCACTTCGGAGTAACCTGGCCCTGCACTTATTTTCTCCGTTCTGTTCAGTTGCTCAGTCGTGTCCGACTCTTTGAGACCCCATGGACTGCAGCACACCAGGCCTCCCTGCCCATCACCAACTCCCAGAGCTTACTCAAACTCATGTCCATTGTGTCGGTGATGCCATCCAACCATCTCACCCTCTGTGGTCTCCTTCCCCTCCTGCCTTCAATCTTTCCCAGCATCAGGGTCTTTTCCAGTGAGTCAGCTCTTCCCATCAGGTAGCCTAAGTACGGGAGCTTCCTTCACTAGAAGATTAAACAAGAGGGACACTAAGCCTGAAAGAAGCTCTGTGTCTTTTTGGGTGAATCTCACGTATCCTGCCTGAGTGGCTTCCTCGCTTGTGCTGGGACATTCCTGGTGGCCACCCCGCCTGTCTCCCCAGGTTCTGCGCATCACGGCTGTGATGGAGCTGAGCCTCAGATCCTCGCAGAGAGGAGTCCTATCCCTGAATGTTAGCAGACCTGCAACCTGCTCTTCCTGTGCCTGGGTATTCTCAAAGTAGGCACAGTAGACGAGGGCTTGAGGAAAAATAGCCCGAGTGGAATAAAAAGTCTGAGTGAGCCTTATCTCTTGGCCAGATTTTGGGACCTGATGGGGCGAAGTGGATGGAGTCTTGGAAGATAAGTAGCAGGTTGCTGGCGGCCTTGGTCCTAGGGCTCTAGGATTTTATTAGTGCGAAGAGATTCTTGCTTAATGGGACATGATTCACTCTTCCAAGTAGCACTGAGAGCCTGGTTTAGGTAACTGATTAGAGATCAGAGGCTTTCTTCTAGCAGTAATTGGAGGCTGTTTGTTTTGGCAGAAGAGAGAATAGAGCTGGCGATTAGCTCATTCTGCATAGAGGACTAGCCTCTGCTCTCAGAAAAAGTAAGCAAATAATTAGCGCATCGGAAGCCTTCGGTAGCCACGAATCAGCCCCAGGCTGGCAGAGTTTTGAAGCAACGATCCTGTGGTGAATATACTCAAGTCTTGGTGTGTCTGCTGGGCCTGCAGTGAGGTCGAAGTGACATGCTGAAAGTCTCTGGGAAGAAAGGCCATCCTCAAGTTTCACCTTCGTATATCCTGGTCTGGGTTGCTGGATCTCTAGTTGTGTCTCCAAGAATTTCTAACTTTGACCCAAAACTAAACACTATTAGGTTGTTTGCATGCATGCTCGGTCGCTCAGTTTTGCAACTCCGTGGACTGCAGCTCATTGGACTTGTCTGTCCATGGGATTTCCCAGGCAAGAATACTGGAGTGGGTTGCTGTTTCCTCCCCCCGACCCAAGGATCGAACCTGCGTCTCTTGGGTCTCCCACATTAGCAGTAAGATTGTTTACCACTGGGGAAGCCCAAACATTAGGTTATACATGGCAAATTTTCTTGCTTCTAATAAACTGTTTCTCATTGAACATGATTTATTTATTTTAATCGGAGGCTTATTACTTTACAATATTGTAGTGGTTTTTGCCATACACTGACATGAATCAGCCATGGGTGTACATGTGTCCCCCATCCCGAACCCCCCTCCCTCCTCCCTCCCCATTCCATCCCTCAGTGAACATGATTTAAAAGTCTATCTTATTGTGACTATTATAGAACGTTATAAAACTACATTGGAAAATACTTGTGGACTTATTGATTTCTTTGTGCTGTGTATCATTAGAGGAGAAATATGTTTATATATTTTATATATTGTGTGTAGTATGTATCTATATACATTTCAGTATATTATCCCTTGTGGCTCAGCTGGTAAAGAATCCACCTGCAATGTGGGAGACCTGGGTTTGATTCCTGGGTTGGGAAGATCCCCTGGAGAAGGAAATGGCTACCCACTCCAGTATTCTGGCCTGGGGAATTCCATGAACTGTGCAGTCCATGGGGTCGCAAAGACTTTCACTCACTCACCCATATTAATAAAAAACATACACGTATGTATGTTTAGAGACTTCCATTTAAAAGCTAAACTTCAGTTCTTTGTGTAGTCATTCCTGTTCTAAAAAACTTATGTGAGGTTATTATATTTTTTAAAGATAGACTCATCAGTTTTCATTGTATAACCTCCCTTGGTGTGTTTCAGTGAATGGGCATACAACTTTCAGGCTAGGTAAAGAAACTTATAACACTCTCTGCAGGCACTGCTTGTATTAACTCAGAAATGCAGAAGTCCCTACATGTGACGCCATCCAGCCATCTCACTGACTCGATGGACGTGTCTGGGTGAACTCCGGGAGTTTGTGATGGACAGGGAGGTCTGGAGTGCTGCGATTCATGGGGTCGCAAAGAGTCGGACACGACTGAGCGACTGAACTGAACTACATATGACTTGGTCATTGCTTTCCAGAAATCTGACTCTTAAACAATTTTGAGGGTTGGGGTTGGGAAGATGATCGGTGAAGCATATCCATATTATTGACCGATGTTTGGTATCTGAACGGTAGTACTGGGGGAAATAATGTATGCCGGTCTGTCTAGTCAGGGCTATGGTTTTTCCAGTGGTCATGTATGGATGTGAGAGTTGGACTATAAAGAAAGGTGAGCACCAAAGAATTGATACTTTTGAACTGTGGAGTTGGAGAAGACTCTTGAGAGTCCCTTGGACTGCAAGGAGATCCAACCAGTCCATCCTAAAGGAGAACAGTCCTGGGTGTTCATTGGAAGGACTGATGCTGAAGCTGAAACTCCACCCCTTTGGCCACCTGAGCTGACTCATTGGAAGAGACCCTGATGCTGGGAGGGATTGGGGGCAGGAGGAGAAGGGGATGACAGAGGATGAGATGGTTGGATGGTATCACCGACTCGACTCAATGAACATGGGTTTGGGTAAACTCTGGGAATTGATGATGAACAGGGAGGCCTGGCATGCTGCAGTTCATGAGGTTGCAAAGAGTCGGACATGACTGATCGACTGAACTGAACTGAACCGTTGGGATGCTTTGTCAAATTATTCCATAACTGCGAACACTGTTGGTACACTGTCTGAGCGCCAAGCCCCGACTGAGAGTTCTGAAGTCAGCCACCTTTCCACATTTCTTTTGCACTCACCCTGGACTCCATATTCTGAAAGTCTGATTGTCTGTCAACATATGGCATTTATTAAGTGTGACCTAGTTTTTGCTCTTCCCATTAATCAAAGATATCTGTAAGTCCTTCCAACTTCAGATCAGCATGAGGTAATGAGGCATTACCAAAGTAGACTGATAAAACGGATATCGTCGACCTTGTAGTTATTTTTTGCACCATCCGTCTAAGGAGAATGTGTAATTTCCTTTGGCTTCCCTGAAGCAATGGATCTGGGGCATAGCCGCCTATCCCTTCTCAGGAGATGCTGTTGGTGACCTTCTGGCCCCCGGTCTGCTCCACCGCCCCCCACCCCAGCCCCTGGATCAGCTGCTAATAGCTTACAGCTGCTCCCCCTTGGAGACTGACCTTTCGCCCCTGGGCACCGTCTTGCCAGCAGGGTCGCGCATCCTCCTTCCTTGATGAGGGCAAATCATGGTCATTGGCTCACCGCAGGGGGGATCCAGGAGGCCAGCCCTCTTGCTGGGATCAGCTCTGGTTCAGTTTATGCTCTGCAGCCTTGCGTGGGGCCAAGCTTCTCAGGGCTCTCCCTGAGACGGCATGCCTGCTTCACCTCTGCCCTTCCCTCCCCTTCCTCTGAGAGCTTCCCCTATCCATCACGTTCACAGAGATGAATGCCTCCAGGAAGCCCAGACACCTCCCTTCAGGTGCCTCTTCTACCCTAATTCAGCCCCTTCCTCCTGCAGGTTACACACCTTGATTCTTATCGGAATGATTCATTCAATCTCGTACAGATAATAGACTGTAGAAGTAAAAACATGACCCAGCTTCCACAACCCTCAGTTCAGACTTTTCCCCACTGTCCCCTTTATTTATTTAATGTTTATTGTAGATTGAAGTATACCTGACGCAGCTCAGTGTACTTGAAGTCTGCTTGGTTCAGCTCGTAAAGAATCCGCCTGCAATGCGGGAGACCTGGGTTCGATCCCTGGGTCGGGAAGATCCCCTGGAGAAGGGAACAGCTACCCACTCCAGGATTCTGGCCTGGAGAATTTCATGGACTGTATAGTCCATGGGGTTGCAAAGGGTCGGACACGACTGAGCGACTTTCACATACTTGACTTACAATGGTGTGTTACTTTCTGCTGCATAGCAAAGTGAATGGATTATGCATAGACATATATGCACTCTTTTTCCGATTCTTTCCCCAGGTAGGTCATTACGGAGTATTGAGTAGAATTCCCTGTGCTGTACACCCTTGTTAAACATCCTTGTTAGTTATCTACTTTATATAGAGTAGCGTGTACATGTTAGTCCCAAACTCCTGTTTATCTCCCCCACCTTTTCCTCTTTGGTAACCATAAGTTTGGTTTCCAAGTCTGGGAGTCCGTTTCTGTTTAATCGTTCTAGATCAGGAAGCACTCAGAGAGTCAGGACGTTTTCTGTTATTTGTTTTAGTTTTCTCTCCTGATGATTTCAGTGGAAAGATTAAAATCTTGATCCTAACACATAAGCATATCATGTGTTATCCTAACACACAAGTATATCCCTGTAAATATACACATGTGCGCACATGCATATATCATGCTTCTTCACTGCCTGTGTGAAATACACACACACAGACACACGCACACACATCACATATATCATGCTTCTTCACTGCCTGTGTGAAATACACACAGATACACACACTCATCCCTGTATATAAATACAGTCGGCACTGTGTATGTGCTGGTTCTGCCAGCTGCAGTTGGGCGAATCTGCAGATGAGGACTCTGCAGAGACAGAGAGCCAGCTCTACTCTGCCACTGTGTATGAGACTTGAGTGTCCGCAGATTTTGATACCCACGGGGGTCCCAGAAGCCCACAGTCCTCACGGGACAACTGTACTATGAAGCCAGCTTGAAACAGTGTGTGAGAGCTGGACAGTAGATAGCGTCAGGGGACATCAGTAACCTCAGTACCCCCGGCAGGTCTAAGAAGATGCAAGGAAGACCAGTTAGTTCAGATATTACGCAGCTCTGGATTTACTCAGCAAGTGACCAAGGGTGCCACGTCCCCCCAGGACCTATTTGTTGTTGTTCAGTCACTCCGTCAGGTCTGACTCTTTGTGACCCCATGGACTGTAGCCCGTCAGGCTGCTCTATCCATGGGATTCGCCAGGCAAGAATACTGGAGTGGGTTGCCATTTCCTCCTTCAGGGGATAGTCCCCACCCAGGGATGGAACCTGCATCTCCTGCATTGACAGGCAGATTCTTTACCACTGAGCCACCAGAGACCCCGAGTCCCCTCCATATGTGTAAAAGACTTTACATGCCCACGGTTTCAAAGTGGTGAGCTGAGGCATTTCCCCAAGTCTGGGACAGACGGTTGGATAAAAGTGGTCATCCCTGAGAGCCAACAAGTAAAGAGTGATTGATGCAAGCCTTGTCTATGGCTCAGTTTCATGTAAATTTCAGACTGTAGATGCTGGATCTCTTTCTCCCTTTAAAAAAAAAAGAAGCACGTCACTTTAATCACTTCCATTTATTTCAGCTGATATCGATGGATTGCTGCAATTTCAGAGATGAGGCTGTAAAATCCTGAGGGATTTAGAGTCTGATATAAGAACTAAGACTTATAAACAGACCACGGCAGTCCACCAGGGAGGGGTTGGGGAGAGTTATTTGTGTGAGATCTCAGAGGAGGGGTCCTGTTGCGTGAGTGGATGTTTCCCAAGGGAGATGATATGAGCTAAGCACAGCCACTGTGGGCTCTTCCAATGTAGAAGAGCCAATGTGAGTCGATGCAGAGTCCTGCGGGAGTGCGGTCTGTCTGCTGGGGACCTCTTGGTGGCTCGTGATGGACAGGATACAGCGTCAGCCCACCCAGACAGCAGCCAGGTGTTGGGGACTTTTGGTGAAAGCTGTTACAAAGCTCAAGTCTGTTGTTCTGCAGGACAGGTTGAGAGCAAGTCATCACACTTGGCGATGTCTTCCTGGTTCTTGCTGATCTGGTTGAACTTCGGGCTCCACCACCAGTTGCCCTAGGCTATTGAGTTGATCTCTCTAGAGATCCTTCCCAGCACCCCCTGAGAAAAAGCCCCAGCTGAGCATCAAAAAGAAAGAAAGGACTGCCTTTCCCCTCTCCCTGCAGTCACACTTTGGCTTACAGTAGGATCCCACTTCTGAATTGGTGGGGCTGGACCCAAAGCAGAATCTCTGCTGAACGACCAAGCCACAGGCTAAGTTATTTGGTGTTCATTATTTTTTATGCAGTCTTGACGTTGACAGAGTTCAGTTCAGTTCAGTCGCTCAGTCGTGTCCAACTCTTTGTGACCCCATGGACTACAGCATGCCAGGCCCTCCCTGTCCATCACCAACTCCCAGAGTCCACACAAACCCGTGACCATTGAGTCAGCGATGCCATCCAACCATCTCATCCTCTGTCATCCCCTTCTCCTCCTGTCCTCAATCTTTCCCAGCATCAGGGTCTTTTTAAATGAGTCAGCTCTTCGCATCAGGTGGCCAAAGGATTGGAGTTTCAACTTCAGCATCAGTTCTTCCAATGAACACCCAGGACTGTTCTCCTTTAGGATGGACTGGTTGGATCTCCTGCAGTCCAAGGGACTCTCAAGAGTCTTCTCCAGCACCACAGTTTAAAAGCCTCAATTCTTTGGTGCTCAGCTTTCTTTATAGTCCAACCCTCACATCCATACACGACTACTGGAAAAACCGTAGCCTAGACGGACCTTTGTTGGCAAAGTAATGTCTCTGCTTTTTAATATGCTGTCTAGGTTGGTCATAACTTTTCTTCCAAGGAGTAAGCATCTTTTAATTTCATGGCTGCAATCACCGTCTGCAGTTTACAGAGTAGTTTCACATAAAATCTCTCTCTGACCTTCACAGCAACTCTTTTGAGGTCAGGAGCATTATTTTGATAGATAAGACAACCAAAGCCATCGGAAGGTGAGATAATCAAGGCTTCGTGGCAGAAACTCAAGCCCTAATTGTCACATTGCCAGACGTTTATGCTAAATGATCCACTTCTCAACATGTTAACAGGGAGAGAAGTCAGAGTTAACATGTCAGCTGTAATATCATCAAGGATCACTGAGTCTGGGGGGACATGGATTCATTGCCTCCTGGAACCACCATTGTGTCATGAAGTATCGAAGTGAAAGGTTGTTGGCGTGATAGAAGAAAAAGATATGTTAAAAATACCACTCCATCAACAAGATCCCATGTGCCCTCGTCTATCCTAGTTCTTCCAACCAACACAAATCTGTCACACGCAGTTATCATTCAAGTAGCTTAGTTTCTGGGGACTCAGCGTGTTTCGTGATTCCCGCCCACAGAAGAATTATTTTCTACTAGAGGGAGAGACTGATAGACATTTGTGCGAACAGTTGTGGAAGTGAAGGAAGTATTATAATCATTAGTCGTCTTTTAAATCTTTATACAGCCATTTGACACACAGTTGTAATTTCTTAGATGAAGACTTTTCCCTTATAAATTGAGTTTGTGTTAAGTTGCTTCAGTCACGTCCAACTCTTTGCAACCCCATGGACTGTAGCTTTCCAGGTTCCTCTGTCCATGGGATTCTCCAGGCAAGGATACTGGAGTGGGTTGCCATTTCCTTCTCCAGGGGATCTTCCCGACCCAGGGATCGAACCCGTGGCTCTTACGTCTCCTGCACTGGAAGGTGGCTTCTTTACCACTGGTGCCACCTGGGACGTCCTGAGTTTGTGTAGGCCTACCAGAATTCCCCTTGTCTACCCAAATAGCAGAGACGTATTATAATCCTCGCAGAAATATTTCATGAACAGCTGGACTTCTTAATGTCATAGAGGATGAGTCTGTTGTCTGGGAATCCCAGAGGTCTCAGGACTTCAGCCTTGACCTTCATTCTTGGCTGCTGTTGCTGTTCTGTAACAGGACATATTCGGAGTATTGGCCAGTGGTGATGATAGCTTGTAGGTATGTGAATAGCAACTTCCAAGACCTGTCATATGCTCATTTACTTGCTTTTTTTGTTTGTTTTGAGTGGTGTGTGTGTGTTTACACTTGATCATTCTTTCCAGCTTCCCAATAATACATAAGCATTAGACAATAAGGAATTCTGAGAAAGAATGTAGAAAATTGTCAAGGCTGCATGTGGAAAGAAAATGGTGATGACCTGCGATTCTGTAACCGCCCCCAAAGTCCAACAGTCTATCCTCAGGGGAACCTGAGGAACAATGGCTCATCAAGAGGGGGAAAAAAACGCTAATATAAAACTCTTCATTCACATGCTATTTATCCTTTCATTTTAAATTGTAGCTTCCTTCATTTAGTAAGCTTTTTCGTCTCCAAGTAATTAACACCCTGCCAGCTGGAGAAAATGACACTGTATTAGAGTGGCCTCAAAATACATAATTCCGTATTCCCTGGTACCTTCTTTCTTTGAAAGATAAAGGACATATGCTGTCTCCACTGGAAAGAGTCATATGGCTGGTGATCAGCGTCTTCACTGTAGGGAAGTGCATGGTCCTATTGGCACACGCAGGATCTCAAAGAACCTTCAGAGAACAAAAATGCATGTCCCGCCACCGCCCCCTCCCAGTCCTGAATCTAAACCTGATGACTTTTAAAGTTTCATAGCTAATTTCTAATGATAGCCAAAGAAGTGACAATTTTATAAGTCCATAAATGAAAACATAAAACAGAGTCCTTTTAATGAAGCAAGAAACATTAATTTTGCAAAGTAATCCATCACCTTCCGAAAATGTCATTAATCATGCCACTGCTGGGGACAACAGAAGTGTTGGGAATTCATGTACGTAAGCAATTTACAGCTCTTTTCTCCATCTTGTGTTCTCAGTCTGCACCTTTTTTTCAATCCCACTGTACTATTCCAATGCATTAATAATTCGTGTTTGAAACACAGCACAACGTTTTGTCCTTCCTATCTCCCTCCAATGCAAGTGATGTTCTTATCTAAGAACAAGCCAGAGGGGGCACATTCTTGGGAGGTGACTGAGAGCTTCTCTCAAAGAAAGACCAAAACAGTCAAGAAACACTAAATGCAAACAAAAAGTAGAAGTTTCAGGTTAAACGTGATTTTTCCCGATTACTTATGGTGTCCTTATTGGATTCATACAAACAGTCCCTCTGATGACACTTTACCAACCCTTGCTTCATTCTCTGATGAGATATCACTGAGACAGATGGCAGTTTGTAGTCTTATAGATGTCTCAGCCCTTGTCTTTAAATGCCTGCTGTAGAGGAATGAATGTATACTGTTTGTTGTGCTTTGTGTACTGGAAGCAAAATTGACAAAAGACTCGCAAACCTAGAAGAGTGAGAGAGAGATTTTCAAGAGGACTCACATCTTACAAGTGATATGTCACGCTGACCCCTGGACAGGTTGCTCAGTGCTGTTACGAAAAAGCAAATTTGCCAAGGAAACTGGCATCTCTGCATCAGTAGCTTGCTTTCCAACTGTTGATGCTCAGGAAACTGGCATCTCTGCATCATTAGCTTGCTTTCCAACAGTTGAACAGACCCCCGCAGGATGCGAATACCAAGACCATTTCCAGTTGTGAGGGAATCACCACCACCATCATCATAATCATCTCCGTCATCACCATGACCACCACCATCACCACCATCATCATAACCATCACCAGTATCATCGTAACCATCATCACTACCACCACCACCATCATCACCATCATGATAATCATCAGCATCCGTACCACCACCACCATCATCATGAGCATCATCATTACCACCACCATCATTGTCATCACCACCACAACCGCTATCATCATCACCATCGTCGTAACGACCATCACCATCAGGACCATCATCACTCCCACCACCATCATCACCATCAGTATCATCATCACCACCACCATCACATCTTCATCATCATGACCATCATCACTACCATCACCATCATCACTACCATCGTTATCATCATGACCATCATCACTCCCACCACCATCGTCACCATCATTATCATCATAACCACCACCATCACATCTTCACCATCATGACCATCATCACTACCATCACCATCACCATCACCATCACCATCACCATCATCATGACCATCATCACTACCATCACCATCATCATGACCATTGTCACCACCATCGTTATCATCATAACCATCATCACTACCATCACCATCACCATCATCATGACCATCATCACTACCATCGTTATCATCATGACCATCATCACTACCATCGTTATCATCATGACCATCATCACCACCATCACCATCACCATCATCCTGACCATCATCACCACCATCGTTATCCTCATGACCATCATCACTACCATCACCATCATCATGACCATCATCACCACCATCGTTATCATCATAACCACCATCCCCTCCATCACCGCCATCACCAGCGTTACCATTGTGACCATAATGCCTCCACCATTATCACTATCATTATTATCATCATAACTGCCATCACCAGCATCATATCGTCATCCCCATCTTCCCATCTTCATCGTCAACATCCCCACGTTTGGAACTGTGACACAGTTCCCTGAGAAATCTCTGTACAAACAATTCTGTTGAGACACTCAGATTTCCACACTTTACACATCATGATGGGGCTACCTACTTTGCCCCTGCTTACTGAAGTCAGTACTTCCCTTGATGGCCATTCCCCCAATGAATAGGGTTTTGCTCACCACAGAGGAGAAACTTGGTGTGAAACAAGAATCAGAAGACCCCCCCCCCCACAACCCAGGCATCTGGGGTGGTCCAATCTTGCTCAGCGGTCCTCCCATATGGGTGAGTCAAATAGGGGTAAAGTTACAGCAAATCCCAACTTGGACCTCACTTTCTGGGGTGGAAGTTTATTAATGGTAAGAATGCCAAGTATGTGTAGAAGTTACTGATGACTTTCAGAAACAGTGAGCTGCCGATTGCCATTGAGATGTATTGGTAACTGCAATTTTTAAAAATTTCTTCTGTGGAAAGAAACTGCAGAGCATCACCTGAGATGCTTGCCACAATTAAAGGTAGTCATTGGTTGAAGGCGGGCACTTACTTGGCTTCTAATGATTTTCTCTTCCATGTTTTGGGCTATCATAGCCATTTAGAACGGAAACTTTGCCTTTAAAACCTAAAATAGGTACCCCAGTTCCTTTCTTCCTCTTTTAGACATAGATAGGCCCACAGTAGGGGTTTGGCGAATATCCCCGAGGCATCTTTGACTAGAAATGCATCTTTTCTCTCTCTCTGTCACCCCCCCTCCTCTCTTCCTTTCCTTCCTTTATTTTGACACTTGGCTGTCCCGTTTTGAAAGCTGCACAGCCAAACCCATTCGCTGATCATTCCAGAAATGGCCAACATCTGGGAAGTGATTTTTCCCATTGGGCCACAATCTAAAGGAAAGTAGGGAACATTTTCCGTTGTTGTTTCCACGTGTTTGTATCCGGAGCTATGAGATAATGTCCTCACAGCTGCAAAGAAATTAAAAAAAAAATACTTCTGTGCAGGATATATTTACTTGTTAACTATCACTAGAAAAAAACATGTAGAGGTGAGGTTCCATGAGAACAGATCTCCGTTTGTATTTTGATCTTTCTGTTATTTGGAGGCCATGGACTTGTATTATATTTTAAACCTGTTTTTCTTGGGCAAGACTTGTGTACTCTAATCTCATTTGTTACTCCACAATTTTGCAAAAAAAAAAAAAGGAGGAAGTTTTTCTTCTTCCTTTTTGAACAACTGTAAAAAATTAGTACCCCAAGTATTTTTTTTTCATATCTGTGTCTGTATGTGTGTTACCCAAAAGTGTCCAGTTCATGGTTTCTCAGCCTTGACACTGTTGATCTTTGGGGGCCAGATTATTCTGTGTTATGGGGTCTGTCCTGTGCATTGTTGGGCTGTTCAGCAGCACCCAGCGTGCGTGCTTAGTCGTGTCTGTTTGGGACCCCATGGACTGTGTAGCCCACCAGGCTCCTCTGTCCATGGGATTTCCCAGGCAAACATACCGGGGTGTGTTGCCATTTCCTCCTTCGGGGTATCTTTCTGACCCAGGAATCAAACCTGTGTCTTATGCGTCTCCTGTATTGGCAGATGGATTCTTTAGCACTGAGCAATCCTCTGGTCTTTACCCAGTAGATTCCTCCCACCCCCAATCTTGACACTCACATACACACACACACATGAATATCTCTGGACATTACAATCTGTGCCAGAGGGTAAAGTCACTCCTGTTGGAAACCACTGATCTAGTTTTCTCTCTTGTTACTTATCTCTCTCGATCAACATGTGTCTAGATCAGTACCTGTATTCAGACATGCATATCCATATCTAAATGTATATGTATGAGTCTTCTATGACGTATACAGTCATCTTCTTCGAAAGAGTAAACTTAGATACATGAGCTAGTAGATTGATTGCAGTAACAACGTTCTTTTTTCACTTAGGCTTCTCTGATAGCTCAGTTAGTAAAGAATCCACCTGCAATACAGGAGACCCCGGTTTGATTCCTGGGTCAGGAAGATCTGCTGGAGAAGGGATAGGCTACCCACTCCAGTATTCTTGGGCTTCCCTGGTGGCTCAGCTGGTAAAGAATCCGCCTACAGGGCGGGAGACCTGGGTTTGTTCCCGGGGTTGGGAGGGTCCCCTGGAGAAGGGAAAGGCTACCCACTCCAGTATCCTGGCCTGGAGAATTCCACGGACTGTATATCCATGGGGTCACAAAGAGGCGGACACAACTGAGCCACTTTTTCACTTTTTCCTTATAACATGGGAGTTTGGAAACATGCTCATTTCTGTCATTTGAGATTCTAAGAAAGCATGAGGTACTTGTTTCTGCAAAGTGCAAATAGAAAAATGCTTGGCTCCCATTCTATAGCAGTTCATTCTCCTGAATGCAAACAGCTGTATCTCTTTCCTCAGCAGTGATGATTCTGGAGATGGGTCATGGCATATGTGCATGTGATAGCCTGTAAGAAAATTGTTTTTTTTTTTTTCCAGCCATGAGCAGGCTAATGTGAAGTTGATCATAGAGCATCTTTTCCTTAAAATATCCACTATGTTTTTAAAATTTGGTGCACGGGTCCTAAAATCGGATTCCCTTGTGACTTCTTTGCAAGTAAACTCTTTGCCTTTTTCAAACAACCTTTTGTCTCTGAGCCTTCTTACGTGCTTCTTTTTTTTTTTTTTTTTAAATTATGTATTTTTGGCTGTTCTGGTTCTTTGTTGTTATATGGCCTTTTCTCTAACTGAGGTGGTCAGGGGCTCCTCTCTAGTTGCAGTGTGCAGGCTTCTCGTTTCTGTGGCTTCTCTTGTTGCAGAGCACGGGCTCCAGGGCATGCGGACTCAGAAGTTGTGGCTCCCAGGCTCTGGAGCACAGCCTCAGTAGTTTCGGTCATGGGCTTAGTTGCTCTGCAGCACATGGGATCTTCCTGGAGCAGGGATCAAACCTGTGTCTCCTGCACTGGTGGGCAGATTCTTATCCACTGAGCCACCAGGGAAGCCCTCCGTGTGCTCTTCATATCAAGTGTGTCACCTGTAAAGTGGTGGCCGTGGTAACGCTGCCTCTTTGGACCCTGCTACGATGCCACACGATTCACTTGGGTCAGAACCTCACATGTATCAATCCTCAGCTCTGCACAAGTCTTGGCTGCTGTTGTTAAGATGAGCAAGGCCCTGGTGCTGAAGGGCTTGGGAGGCAAAAATGAATCCTGGGCACCCCTCAGTCTTCACAGGCTGGTCTGTGAAGTGAGGGCTGCTGTTGCTGCTGCTAAGTTGCTTCAGTCATGTGCAACTCTGTGCAGTGCAAGGGAATTTAAACAACTCGATCTAACCAAGGAATCACAGACAGCAACAGACACTTTACCAAAGAAAATAGACAGATGGCAAAGAAGCGTATGAAAAACATGGCCCATGTCACATGTCATCAGGAAAAGGACAGATTCCAACAGCAAGATACCAGCACATGCCCATTAGAGTGGCCGTAATCCGGGAGACTGATGACATCAGATGATGCTGAAGAGATGGAGCACCAGGAACTCGCCCTTCTTGCTGCCTGAAATGCAAAGTGGGGCAGGCAGTTTCTTACAAAACAAAACATACCCTTACTCCTCGGCATTTGTTTGAATGGGATGAAAATGTCTGTACATAATGAAGCAGACATCCATGCCCATGAATGTATAGACCAGCTTTATCGATTATTATCCAATTTTGGACACAACCAAGATGTCCTCCAGTAGCTGAAAGGATAAATAGAATGAATAAAGTGAGGTCCATCCAGATTATGGACTTTTACTGAGCACTACACAGAAATGAGCTGTCAAGACAGAAGGGGACATGGAGGAAACTAAAATGTATATTATTGGGTGAAAGAGGCCTGTCTGAAAAGGCTGCACACTGCAGGATTCCAATTGTGTGTCCTTCTGGAAAAAGCACAACTATGCAGAAAGTGAAAAGATCAGTAGTTTCGGGGGCTGGGGTGGGTAGCAATGAACAGGTGGAGCACAGAGGATTTTTTTTTTTTCAGGCAGTGAAACTATTCTGTATACTATTATTACGGATTTAAGTAGTCATACATTTGTCCAAATCCCTAGAATGCACAACGAGGAGTGAGCCGTGGAGTAAACTGTAGGCTCTGGGAGACAATGATGTTTCACTGTAGGTTCATCACTTGTAACAAATGAGCCACTGGTGTGGGTGTTGATGATGGAGAAGGCTGTGCGTGTCGGGGAGCAGGGGGCTATATGAGTGCCTTTCTCTGTGCATTTCTTTTAATTTTTCTACGAACCTAAAATTGCTCTAAAAATGAAAAAGAAATACTTTTTAATTTATTATTTAATTTGAAAACCTTACCCTTTGAAGTTTCTTGGAAAGCGCCTAGTTCTCCATAGAGAATGAGATTCAGATCTCTTATCCGCTCTCGCCACTTAAAGATTTTCTTTTCCTGTGTGATGCATGGGAATAGCTTAAGTAGATTTTTAAATTGTAAAGTGAAGTCCTGCCTAGCTATTGTATAAGGAGAAAAGACCACTGAATTCTAGGTCATCTATTCTGTTAGGAAAACATAACCTGCCTTCCCAGATGCTAGGTGCTTATAAATCTGCAGATACGACATTTTTTTTTCTTGCAATTAATTTTTTTTTCCTGCAAATCGAGGTCTTGTCTTGAGGTTATTGCTCCTTCTCTTCCAACCGATTTAATTCATCATGTTTTCTCAAGTGATCTCTCATTAAAACAGGCTATCTTTTGAACTTTGTATGAAAATAACTCAGTACCGTGATGAATGGGCTAGAATACCATATGAGCCAGGGTATCACGGACTATGAGATGCTGTGTTTTAATTTGATTAATTATCCTGTACTCTCTAATGAATAACACATAAATTAGCATCGTGAAGAAGCATATATCCCAAGAAAACCAAGCAAGAGAAATCTGACTTAGTAAAGTCAAGTAGAATGGGAAAGCCATGTAGTACAGCTAAGTCATTGTTTTTCCCTGCTTAGATTTTCCCCACTACAAATGAAACTCAGCTGAACCAGTCCTGAATCTTCCATCCCTTGTGTGTGTTTATCAAGGTGGTGGATTTTGCTTTAGTAGTAAAGTAAGTAGTTCTAGGATTTGTTGTATCCCCAAACGGGATACTAAACTGTTTTGAAGAAATACAAACAGTTTTCATTTACGGGGTATTGTCTATTTTTTCAAGTAACATTTTTTAAAATGGTTGTGGTGATAATGGATAGCATCGTCAACTCAATGGACATGAGTCTGAGCAAACTCCAGGAGGAGCCTGGAGTGCTACAGTCCATGGGGTCACAAAGAATCAGACACAACTGAGCAGCTGAATAAAAACAAGCAGGTGATAACAGCAATAGAAGAGAATCCAGTGCATATTGCCTGCCGATATATTGTCTCTGGTTGCTGTTTATGCTTATGAGTAACCAGCTTGACAATTTTAAATTGATCCTTAACCTCTGCTGGTTAGCATGCTAGAATCCAGGCCGTCATGTGCCTCGTGGGAACTTATTATGAAGCACGGGTCGCCCTTTTGAGCTTTATAGCTGCCAAGCATCTATTTTGAAGAATAACAGGGAACTTGAGAGGGCGTTTAGAGTCGGCTGTGTTTCCACCCTGTCATCCCCATGAACACACAGCATCTTCCTAGACTTGTTGACTCTATGCAGACGGAGGTGACGCTGAGACAGGGTGGAGGGGAGAGGGGTCTGGACCATGCTGGGGGTCATTGCCCTGGGAAATACATGCTTCCCCGAGGGAGATGAGCCCAAAGGCTGAGAAGCAGAAATGGACATGGACTAGTGGAAAATGATACACGCACACACGTGCATCCAGTCATGAATTTATTAGTTGATAAAGAGGGTTGTCTTCCTCAGGACCTGGATTGCAAGGAGATACCTGAAGGGCTACATGAAGTGCTCACAAGACTCTGAGAGGAGAGGGGCATGGTGCCAACCTTGGGAGCACTGGCTCCGTGTGGTTCTTTGAGGTCCCGTGTAGCCCAGTATGATGGACTGTCCTTCTCCCTTCCCGGCAAGGTCATCGAGCTTCAGTGAGGATCAGAATCATCGGGAGCCTTGTTAAAACACATTTCGCGGCACCCACCCTCTGAGCACCCGATTCTGTGGATCTGGCGTGAGACTCAAGACTGACATGTCTAATAGGCTTCCAAGTGAGGCCGATGCTGCTGGTCTCAAGATCTCACTTGGAGAACCACTGCTGTGGTGTTATGTATGTTCTAGGGCTTCTCTCTGGTGTCTTTCTCTGCCTGGTGACTTGTACCAGTTTCAAAGTATTGACGCATTACATTCTCTGCCTCCCTGCCCCTACATACTTGTTCTGACCAACCTTCCTTCTAGGCTGTTGTTGTTGAATCACTAGTTTTTGTCCGACTCTTTCCAACCATGGACTGTAGCCTGCCGGGCTCCTCTGTCCTTGGGATTTCCCAAGCAAGAATACTAGACTGGGTTACCATTTCCTTCTCCAGGGGATCTTCCTGACCCAGGGATTGAACCCACATTTCCTGCATTGGGAGGTGGGTTCTTCACTGCTGAACCACTTGGGAAGCTCTGGTCCTGAGTTATAGCCCAGTAATCTAGGAAGCGAAATGTTTCTCTGAATTTTGGGGGCTGCTCCAGCAAGTAAATCGAAAGTTAATCCAATCCAATCCAATCAAACCCAATAGAGGTCATGGGACTATCTATTGTAGACAGTTGGCCAGGAGTACAGGTAACAGTTTGAACTTGCAGCTGGTGTTTAAAGCCAAGGAAGGATTGTCGGGGACCTAAGAGACAAAGGTTCGCTCTCTGGGTCGGGAAGATCCCCTGGAGGAGGACATGGCAACCCACTCCAGTATTCTTGCCTGGAGAATCCCATGGACAGAGGAGCCTGGTGGGCTGTGGTCCGTAAGGTCAGAAAGAGTGGGACGTGACTGAAGTGACTTGGCATACCACAGGGATCGTCGGACTCTCTGATCTGTAGTTGGTTGGTCAAAAGCTCTGATGGTAGCCTGGGCTTGCTGTTGGCGTCTGAAGGCGGTGTGGGGGCAGTCCAATGGGACTGAGCCCTTAGCCCGTGAGTTCTGTGCTGTCTCAGGGTAGACCGTGTCAGAGTCAAGTCAACCTGTTTGTGCAAGCGAATTGCCTGGTGGTGTGGGAAAACCACCATCCCTCCCACTCCCTGGCAGCATGCATATTGGAATTGGGTCCAGGAACCCCAAAGAAATAGTGTTTGCTGATATGAGACTTTTATGTTCCCCCAAATGGGGCTAGGAGTTATGGATTTCATTTTAGTGCAGCTTTGCACTGAAGCAGTGTTCTGATTCTAAGCTTTTTGCAGGCCATGTGCCTTTAGAAGGACTCCAAAGAGCCAAATAACATAGCAGTTCATAACACTGACCTTATTCCCAAGCAGTGGAAAATCGTTTTCTTTATCATTACATCAGAACTTATTGAGGGCTCTCAGAATTCTGACTTCTCCACAGTCCATCAATCATGTGAGGCAGGCAGGACTCCAGAACTTTCTGTGAATGTCTTCTACATTATTAAGAGTCATTCCTTGTGCTGAGAGCTCTCCTATACATGGATTTGCATCAGTTTTTTTTTTTTTTTTTTTGCCGTACTGGTAACAAAGATTTACTGGAACAATGTTTGTTCCTTGATGCACGTGGGCTTTCTCTAGTTGCGGCCAGCAGAGCTTCTCATCGCAGTGGCTTCTCATGTTACTGACCACAGGCTCCAGGGCACACGTGGGCTTCAGTGGTCGTGGTTCCAGACTATATAGAGTACAGACTCAATACTTGTGGCACACGGGCTTAGGTGCCCGTGACATGTGGAATCTTCTCAGATCAGGGATGGAACCCATGTCTCCTGCACTGGGGGTAGATTCTTTACCACCAAGTCACCAGGGAAGCCTGAGAGATTTGCATGTTGACACCTAGACACGACCATTTGCACATTTCCCCTGAAGTAGGAAATGGCAACCCACTGCAGTATTCTTGCCTGCAAAATTCCATACTCTGCACTGAGGTTCACAGTCACTGGAGAAGGAAATGGCAAACCCACTCCAATATCCTTGCCTGGAGAATCCCATGGCCAGAGGAGCCTGGCGGGCTACAGTCCATGGGGTTGCAAAGACTCGGACGTGACTGAGTACGCAGGACCTAGACAGAAGCCTTGACTTTAGATGATCCCAGGGTGTCTTGCTAAACATCTCTGTGATGATCTTTATAAAAACACTCTTCCTCACATTTTAGGAAAAGAAGAAACTCATTTTCTCGAGAGCTCACAATTTATGATGGAGAGGTAACCCGGGATGTGAAGTAGGGTCTTTTGACTCCATGTGGGATGTGCTTTCTATGAAAATTATTTTGATTGGAATCCACAAGGTGTTTCGTATTTTTTTGACTTCCCGGGCTCTACTCTCTGTGTCTCTAAAGAGAGGACATTGGTCCTCAGTCTCTCTTACCTGTCAGAATTCTCCTGGATCTAGAATTTTCTCTAGCACCTGTTGTTGCCAGCATTGCTCATGGCTTGCACGGGTTCTTCAGATCCTTGATAATGAGTGACCTGTGTGGCTAGACAGTCCCCGGCATGGTCCTTCTGGGATTTGTGCCATTGCTGGACTTAACAACCTCCTTCCCCAGCCTTTCTGCAAATGCCCTTCTCCTCAGACATTGCTGGGCATTTCTCAGAAGGTTTCCCGTTTCACGTTGGTGCCCAAGATGTGGCTCATCTGCATCATAGTTTATCGATTGTGAGGCTGAGGGCCACCTGTCTCTGTGGTCTTCCCACCCTTGAGTACCATGTGTCTCTGTGGTCTTCCCTCCTAAGACTCACACTGGATGGACCCTGTGTTGTGTCTTTCTCATCTGCTTTTGACCTTTCTTCGTGGACACTGTCAGTGTTCTGCAGAGAGTTATTAGAGGTGTTGGGATTCCCCGGTGGCTCAGTGGTAAAGCATCTGCCTGCAATGCAGGAGATGAGGGTTCGATCCCTGGGTCGAGACGATACCGTGGAGAAGGAAATGGCAACCCACTCCGGTAATCTTGCCTGGAGAAGCCCATGGACAGAGGAGCCTGGTGGGCTACAGTCCATGGGGTCGCAAAGAGTTGGACACGAGTTAGCGACGAAACAACAGTTAGAGACGTTAGTTTATTAGAGGATAAAATGTTAGCAGGCAGAAGGTCTGAAAGTTAATCTCTCACCCTCTGCTCTTGAATGGATTTGAGAGTTTTGAGTTGGATTCCAGGGTTGGAAAAGTGCATGAGACAGGCTTACATGTTAACTGGGGCCCTGTAACCTCTTTGCTTTGCAAAGTTCTCTGTATTATAAGACAATGACATGTCATTCACAGCTCACATGTGTCTTGCGTTCAGCAAGAAGAGGGGTTACATGACCCTCAAAGGTCTTCTCTGACTTGTAATTCCACTGGGAGCATCTGACTCAGAACCCTGCAGTTTCTAAACATTTCGAGTGGGTGTTTGGAGTCATGGTTGGGGTTCCTTTCCTTCTTCTGTTTGTACTTAGAGCACAGGCTTGGTGCTAGTATCAGATAGATCTGAACATTTTGAAGACAGAGATGGACAGAAATGCTCACTGGCACAGATGCAAGATGACCGTTAGTGATTTTTGAAAATAATTCTATTCATTTATTTATTGGTCATGCCAGGTCTGCGTTGCTGCGTGGGCTTTTCTCTGGTTGCAGAGAGCTGGGGCTCCTCTCTAGTCGTGGTGCCAGAGCTCCTCATTGCGGTGGCTTCTCATGGCGGTGCCAATGCAGTGAGAAGGTCTAAAGCATTTGGACTTCAGCGGTTGCAGCAGAGGCTCAGTAGTTTCTGCCCCCGATCTCTAGAGCAGACCCTCAATAGTCGTGGCGCACGGACTTAGCTATTCAGGGGCATGTGGGGTCTTCCCCACCCAGGGAATGAACCCAAGTCTCCTGCACTGACTTACCCACCAGACCACCAGGGAAGCCATCAGACACAAAACTTCAGGTCCACAAGCTCACTGAACAAGTGGCAGAAATGACCCAAACCTACACCTCTGCATATGACTTTCAAGAGACAGAAAATGAAAGATAAAAAAAAAAAAGAAAGCCTCAAGAAAAGTCAAAAGTGAAAACAGTGTTAGTCGCTAAGTCATGTCCGACTCTTTGCGACCCCATGAACTGTAGCCTGCCAGGCTCCTCTATCCATGGGATTCTCCAGGCAAGAACACTGGTGTGTGTAGCCACGCCCTTCTCCGGGGGATCTTCCCGACCCAGGGATTGAACCCGGGTCTCCTGCATTGCAGGCATATTCTTTACCGTCTGAGCCACATGGGAAGCCCACCTGGTAGTAATTTTGAAGAGAGCCCTGGAATCCCACCGGACTCATTTAACAAATGATGCAGAGTCAGCATTCTAAGAGCCCTCAGTTAGCTTTGATATAGTAAAAAAAAAAAAAAATTGGTTTTCAATTGCTTACAGATAACAGCAGCTTCTGTACACTACCCTTCCGAGGCAGGACAAGATTAAATCCCGCTGTAGCTCAGAAATCTACTGAAGTCATTGCTTTAGTAGCTGACTATGTCCCGTTAGTTTTTGCTAGGAGGTCTCCTGATTTTCTGTCTTGTCCACCTATAAAACAGCCTTCAATAAAAACATAAGAGCAACAATAATTAAGGAAAGAAAAGGCCTAAGAGGACTTCTAGACATTTCTCGTCCTCTAATGCTGCCTAAAGTGTGTTTTTGTTATTGTTGTTCAGTCGCTCGGTGGGGTTGGACTCTTTGCGACCCCATGGACTGCAGCACGCCAGGCTTCCCCATCCTTCACCATCTCCTGGAGCTTGTTCAAACTCACGTCCATCGAGTCGATGATGCCATCCAACTGTCTCATCCTCTGTCGCCCCCTTCACCTGCTGACCTCAATTTTTAGCGAGTTTCGAATATCCACATCACTGTCTTTGCAGAGAAAGGTAGTGAGAGATGTAATTAACAGTTGCGGAAAGTTATGTTTCTAAATTGTGGTTCCTCATTGCTCTTGCATTTCTGTCTCCTTTGATCTTGGTTTGAATTCTTCACAGGGACTCTGAGGTGTTTTCTTAAACAATGTTTCCACTGTTCCTTTCAGTTGCTTGGTACGCAGACTCACACGAAAGTATAGATGAACGCAGCTGCCAATAACGAGTCAAAACACATTGGAACAACAATACGTTCTTTGGTGAATACTCTCAAGACACCACGATTCTCTTAGTTTCAGGAAAGCTATCTTAACCTCCAGTGAAATTTCAGTGCTCCCTAAACTAGCTTGGTTCATTGAGGAAGAGCTTTGTTGGGGCTTAAAATGGGGAGATGTGTCTTTGGGCGGAAGTGGTGACCTGCTCATCTCCTATTTCATGTGAACCCACGTTCCTCTTCCACACCGAAGGGGCTACCCCTCCATACTGCTCTTAGGTCTTCCCACTACAGGGTTAATGCCTTCCCCACCCTCATCTCCGAGAAATACACTTCATATCTACTTACTTTTGTTGAAATTGTGGCATTGGAGAAGACGCTTGAGAGTCTCTCGGACTTCAAGGAGATCCAACCAGCCCATCCTAAAGGAAATCAGTCCTGAATATTCATTGGAAGGACTGATGGTGAAGTTGAAGCTCCAATCCTTTGGTCCCGTAATGCAATGAACTGACTCACTGGAAAAGACCCCGATGCAAGATTGAAGGGAGAAGGAAAAGGGGATGACAGAGGATGAGATGGTTGGATGGCATCACTGACATGATGGACATGAGTCCAGGAGTTGGTAATGGACAGGGAAGTCTGGCGTGCTGCGGTCCATGGGGTGGCAAAGAGTCAGACACGACTGAGTCACTGAACTGAACTGTAGTCCCCTTCTCCTCCTGCCTTCAGTCTTTCCCAGCGTTAGGGTGTTTTCCAATGAGTCAGTTCTTCACATCAAGTGGCCAAAGGATTGGAGCTTCAGTTTCAGCATCAGTCCTTCCAATGAATATTTAAGACTAATTTCCTTTAGGATTGACTTGTTTGATCTCCTTCCGTCCAAGGGAATCACAGGAGTCTTCTCCAACACCACAGTTCAAAAGCATCACTTCTTTGACGCTGAGCTTTCTTTATGGGCCAACTCTAACATCAATACATGACTCCTGGAAAAACCATAGCTTTGACTATATGGGCCTTTGTCAACAAAGTAATGTATCTGCTTTTTAATATGCTGTCTAGGTTAGTCATACCTTTTCTTCCAAGGAGCAAAGAGTCTTTTAATTTAATGCCTGCCGTCACCATCTGCGGTGATTTTGGAGCCCAAGAAAATAAAGTCTGTCTTTAATATTCAAAGGGGTTTTCAAAGGGGTTTTAACATCTCACAATTATGCCCTGGGACCTAATATGCCCTTTACATCAGACTTTTGGGACTTTTTCTATCTTTCTTCCCTGTTTCTTCTCCTTCCTCTCTATGGCTCCTTCTCCTCTTCCCAGTCTCATCTTTCCCACCAACACTGAGACCCACGCAGGTGATTCAGACTGAAGTTAGGGCCACTTTGAAGTAAGGGTTAGAAATGCAAGGGTGTGTGGCTGTCCCGCCTCGGAAAGAACCCTTCCAGAACTTTGAAGTCGATGGTCATTCCTACCTGAGGAATGCCATTATCTCTGCCCTTTCAGCCTGGACACTTTATTCCATACATACTTGTTTACTTTCTCTACAAGCAGGTATGGCGATGGGGGAGAAATTCCTGGAACGGGGAGGATCCACACAATTTGAAAGAACTTGAGAGTGATGTCTGAGCACGCCTGCCTTTATAGGCTGCGTTCATCGCCGTTCCTTGTCTCCGCTGTGAAGCAGGAGGTGGGAAGAGAATGAGGTTTATACAGACGTTTCTTTATTTTTTTTTAGGTTTCCCGGGAACAATGCTGTCGTTGTTTAATTTATGTAGCTGCTCTGTTGCTCACGCTTCCCTTACTTTGTAATATGAGTCATTAACTCAATTTTAGTTATTACCTTTAATGCTCCCTCTCAACCTACCGAAGGTTGGATTTCTTTCCACACAAGTCACTTACTCTGTCTTGAAATATCTTGCAGGGCTTAATGTGATTTTCGTGGAGAGGGCACGGTTTACCAGAATTTTCTTCTGAGAATGTACATTTGAATACCAAATGTAGTTTACATATCTGCAGTCACAGCTGTGGCAAGGATGAATTCAGAATTAACACATCTTCTTGGAGGAGATTAAAGTTGGAAGACTGTTCCTTGGGATGTGCTAACAGAAGCTGGTACCTCCAATTCCGTAATTCCATGATGGCTCCCCTCATTCCATTGCGGAGAGTGAGTAATAAAATTTGTACGCAGTCCTTTCCCCAAGATGGAATTTGTAAGCATATTGCTTGTTAAAATTCATAGTCAAGTGCTAATAAAAGGAATGCTTTCCCATATGGCATTGTCTAATGCTTGCCGTTCTATAAATTTTCTTTAGATGACTTTATTTACATCTATAAAAAGATTGTCAGCATGATTATTTCTTAAATGATTTACACTTGACTTTGTATACAAGCCTTCATTCAGTTTTTCATATTCTCATGCTGAATCTCTAGGACGCTGAATCTCTTCTCTATAGGAAGCAAACTGCTAAGTTGCTTCAGTCGTGTCTGACTCTGGGATCCCATAGACGACAGCCCAGCAGGCTCCCCCGTCCCTGGGATTCTCCAGGCAAGAACACTGGAGTGGGTTGCCATTTCCTTCTCCAATGCATGAAAGTGAAAAGTGAAAGTGAAGTCGCTCAGTCGTGTCCAACTCTTCTCGACCCCATGGACGGCAGCCTACCAGGCTCCTCCGTCCATTGGATTTTCCAGGCAAGAGTACTGGAGTGGGGTGCCATAGGATGCAAACTAGTAAAGCCATTTTCTGAAGTCTCTACCTAGTGAAGATGAACAGTTTGTTCATCTCTCTCTATTTCCTTCTTTTCGGTTCCTCATGACCTAATGATTAAAGTGTAATTTCTTTTATGACTCCCTATTCCATTCATTTATTATTCAGCCAGTATTCTTTAAGATCATGAGGAAGCCAGTGGTGAGGGGGGGATACAGACACATTTGTATTTGAGGAACTCATAGGCAGCGGGGTGGGGGGGGTGAGGTGGTGATGATCATTAAGGAAAAACAATACAAATACGTTTATACTTGACCGCCATTTAGAGTGCTTTGGAACAGAAGTGCAGGGAGACCCAGGGCATGTGCCGCTGGGGAGCTGTCGTAGTCAGAGAGTCCGGCATCAGGGAGGGCTTCCTGGAAGAAGTGGCGTGGAAGTCACCTTGGGGAGCGGACAAGTCCCGAATGGGAGAACAGCTCTTACAGAGGTTCTCATTCCTGGACAGGCTGCCAGGTGTCAGGAAATGAAGCAGAGAGCATGCCCAGACCCTGGGTTCCAGTGGTGGGGGCCACAGGGGAGGGCTGGGTGTTTGAGGGGGTAGGTTTGTGTGGTCCGATAGTGTTTCCTGTAGAATTCAGTTCACTGTGAGATAATTGTCGAATGTAGAGGGAAATTTATGGGGAGGGGTTAATGAAAAGGTTGCTTGTTTACTGAGGATGTGAAAGTGAAGTGAAGTCACTCAGTCGTGTCCAACTCTTAGCGACCACATGGACTGCAGCCTACCAGGCTCCTCCGTCCATGGGATTTTCCAGGCAAGAGTACTGGAGTGGGGTGCCATTGCCTTCTCTGTTACTGAGGATAATCCATAACAAAAGAACTTGTACTGTAAACAACAAATATAAACATTGAGCTTTTTTTTTTTCTCTTCTCTTTAAGTAGATTTTGTTTTAGAGCTTCTTAGCTTCACAAAGGGAGAAGGAAATGGTAACCCACTACAGTGTTCTTGCCTGGAGAATCCCCGGGACTGGGGAGCCGGGTGGGCTGCTGTCTATGGGGTCGCACAGAGTTGGACACGACTGAAGCAACTTAGCAGCAGCTTCACAAAAAAATTGAGCAGAAAATACCAAGAGTTCCCATACACCCCATGGCCCCATATATGCACAGCGTCACTCGTTACCAACATCCCACCCTAGTGGTACATCTGCTATGCTAAGGAACCCCCACTGACGCATCGTCATCACCCCAGGTCCACAGTTTTCATCAGGGTTCATCTTGTGCATTCCGTGAGTTTTGGACAAATGCATAATGACATGTGTCCACATGACAGTGTCACACAGAGTTGCCCTAAAAATCCTCTGTAGTCTACCTGTTCATCCCTCCCTCCCCGCAAAACCCTGGCCACCACTGATCCGTTTACTGTCTCCATAGCTTTGCCTTTCCTAGAATGTCGCAGAGCTGGAATCATACAATGCGTAGCCTTTTCAGATTGTCTTCTTTCACTTAGCAATATGCATTTAAGTTTCCTGAGACATATTTAGAATGGATGTATAGTTGTGATGGTCACTAGCAAAGACTCATTAAAAAAAAAAAAAGTACTTTGAGGGACTTTGCTGGTGGCCCGATGGCCAAGACTCTGCGCTCCCAATGCAAGTGTCCTGGGATGGATCCCCGGTCAGGGAAGTAGTTTAAACATGGGCCACAATTAAAAAGAGTTTGCATACTGCAATTAAAGATCTGCTTGCTGTAACTAAGAATGGCTGCAGCCAAATGAATAAAAATAAATGTTTAAAAAAATTTTTTTAATACTTTGAGCCATGAAAATGTCTAATCCCAATCGAAGTCTCTGGACACCCCTCTTAGCTGCTGTTGAATATACGAGAAACTTGTGAGTATATCGACAATACAAAGGAATATCCTTGCAATGATGAATGAAATCAAGTATTTTATTTCTTAATTCCAAGGTCACAGAAAAATATTCTGGATTAAAAGGAAATTCCTAAATTTCAATCCATGCCCTCTTTTTAAAAACCCTCCATTTACCACGAAAAGAAAATCGATTGAGTCACAGCTAATGATATTGGGGTTTCAAAGGGCTGATTTGTTAAGCTTCAGTCTGTCATGGGTTCTCTGGAATGGTTTCAGGTCAGATGTTCCATCTTGCTGTTGGGCACTCATTCAGTGTCACGTTCCTGAAACTGCACCCTGGTTAGTCCTTATGGGTTATGCCACAACATCACCTCCAAAACAAGGGGGATCTGTTCTAATTCTCTTTTTTCTCGGCAAATGACTGTATTGAGATAGCTAGTTTTCATCTGTCTTTATCCTTCCCTTGTGGGTCGTCTTTGAGTGAAGTGTTTTCTTTACTTGAAGCTTTTGAAGAATTATTATTTTTTTTCTTGAAGGGAAAAATCAAAAGGCTGGAAATGAAGCGACTTTGAAAATATCATTGAAATAGTGTCTGGGTGCAGCTGACTGAACTTACATAAACTCTTTGAAAGTTGGACTGACTGGCATTCATGTTTGATCCCATTAAACCAATAAAATACAGGATGTAATCTTTCTATAATTACCAAAGTCCCACTGTCTGATGCTACCTGGAGGTTAAAGTGATGATTCTAGAGGCAAATATCTTTCATGCCTAATGTACTTTGGCCTTTATTTTTGCTGGCTTTCAGCCAGAGTGAGACTTTATTGGAGATACTGTATTTTATTTTTTGTTGTCAAGTGGCTTAACTGGTGAAGGCTATTGTAATCCGGCTAAAAACTTCCCCCCGGGCGGGATGTTGAAATGCTCAGGGTGTTTATATTTTTCCATTGCTCGTCTGCTCAGAGAGCATTCCAGGTAAGCTGCATAGGTGGATGGTGGGGAGTTCTTGCACACCTGGCCCAAACACAGGGGCCGGAGCTAATCGGGGATTTACAGACATCCGCCATGCCATTAGGCAGGGTTCTTAGAAGTTCTTTGTACAGATAAATTGTGTGGAAGATGCTGATTGATAAAACCAAAAGCATAGGGCAGCTGCAAAACCTTGTCATGGGCGGGCTTGGTGGGGGGTGATTGCTTTAAAGAAAACAGGAAACTCAAAACCCCAAAAGGAAATAGAGACACTTTGGGTAGGAAAATGTGTGTGTGTGTGTGTGTAGAAAATTTCTACGTGGAGAAAACTCCATGAGTAAATTCAAAAGTCAAACAATGTACTGGAAATCTTTTACTTAAAGCAGTAAATAACAGGCAAATTATGACTAAGTCTAATTGGTACTAATAGCTGCTATAGTATCTAAGAAGAGGCTGGACTCTCCAAAATAGAAATGCTAAAATGCAGAGACAGTTCTCCATAGAGGAAATACAAATGGCCAATAAAAGGCAAGTAAAGCATGCCCTCTCATCACATTGGCCAATGTTGGAAAATTGCTACCGCTCAGAGAAGAGCTGACTCATTGGAAAAGACCCTGATGCTGGGAAAGATTGAGGGCAGGAGGAGAAGGGGACGACGGAGGATGAGATGGTTGGATGGCATCACCAACTCAACAGACATGAGTTTGAGTAAACTCCAGCAGTTGGTGATAGACAGGGAGGCCTGGTGTGCTGCAGTCCATGGGGTCGCAAAGAGTCAGACATGACTGAACTGAACTGAACTGAAGGGAAGAAAATACGGTACTTCCCACCCCAACCCGACCCATCTCAGTACCCCAAACCCCCTCACCTTCTGAGCCTCACTAATAAGATGAAACCAGTTAGCATGGGGTGCATGTTGTACACGGGAGCTGGGAGTTTGAAAGTCCAGGATTACTCTTCCACTCCTCAGAACAAAAATAATGGCAAACATAGTAAAATTTATAATCACAATCGTCTTTGTTTTTTTTTTTTTAAACATCTAACTCTGTGCCACCCATTTTGCTAAACACTTTACGTGGATTATCTTTTTAATCTTCCCCAGCAAGCTATGACATCCTATCTTTTGTAATAAAAAAAGTTAACGATTATAATCGTAATAAACCTTTCATGCCTGCTTGCTGTGGCCCCCAATATTTCTTTCTAAGGACAGCTTTTCATTTTTTATGATTAATGGGAGATTTGGCCTCAAATGAAAGCGCTTCGGTGGAGGAAATGCGTTGGTATTAAATCCCAGGAAAATGTCAATGACAGATGGGCTCAGAGGCTGTCGGGATAGGGTGTGCAGGCCAACGGGACCTGCGGCAATGTGTGTCTCAGCCTGGGGCTGGCAGTCGTGTTTGCGTTTGCCAGGCGGCTGAAGGCACCCTTCCCTGGTTTCGTCTGTTGTTGAGATTTGACCATTTTACCTGCAAAGCGAACAGAAGGATTCTAACCAAGATGTGCCATGAATGGATCTTCTCACAGCTCTAATTTTTGTTGTTATTATTTTTTTAACCCTCTGATATATACTAAGTGAAGAGTGTTCTTTCCAGTAATTTGTAACCTGCTCCGCTTCCTGCGTGTTCACCCCATCTCCTCTGCTATTCCCTGCTCCAGCCGCGCCACCTGATCTGATATTCTCCAAGCTTACAATGTTGGGAACTCTCTGGTCCGATTCCTACTCTCCTTGTGGTTTACACACCTGGAGATTTCATTCACAGCCCGCTCTCAGCCTCTGTCTGTCTCCCTCGCTTTTCTTTACCACGGCACTCGTAGCTGAGTTTCACCACTGGCTGCAGAATGTGTGTGTGTGTATATATATATATTACTTGCCCTCTTTGACTCCGAGTGCCTTCAGTGTCAAATGGGCAGAGGAAGCTTATGTGGTCCATGGATTGATCATGTAGGTGACTATGACAGATAACCAGAGCAAATGCTTGTACTGTCTCAATCATGATATTTATCGATAATACTCAGGTCAGTAGCATATGACCCCGCTGGTAATATTTTTGTCAGCCCATCAATGGGGGCAGGGAGCAGTTGCCATGCCTGCTTCTGAAGCTCTGGGCACCCTTGCAATTGGCCTAAGAAGCTGGTCCAGTTGCCAGTGTGAAGATTTCAAGTGGAGCGGAAACAGGAAGCCCTGTCTCCAGGACCACACTCCCGTTGAGGAGCTTAAGACTCAGATCAGGGGAAAGAGATCCCAGAGCAGGAGGGTGTGTGAGGCATCTCTCAAGAGCAGAGGCAGAGCTGTAGAGGGCCTGCCCGTGTGTCCAGGGGAAGGAAGACCTGGAGGGGAAGCTGGTGGAAGCTGGTCCCAGGTCAGGGATCCCAACTCAGGGATCCCAGGGCAAGGGGCAGGACATGCTGACCTGACTCACGAAGGCAGAAGGTCCTTAGACCACACTGTTGTTGTCAAGGAGTCGCTCAGTCGTGTCCGACTCTTTACAACCCCACGGACTGTAGCCCCGCCAGGCTCTTCCATCCATGGGATTTCCAAGGCAAGAATACTGGACTGGGTTGCCATCCCCTTCTCCAGGGGATATTCCTGACCTAGGGATTGAACCCAGGTCTTCCGCATTGTAGGCAGATTCTTCATCAGCTGAGCCACAGCGGAAGCCCAAGAATATTGGAGTGGGTAGCCTTTCCCGTCTCCAGGGGATCTTCCCAACCCAGGGTCTCCTGCACTGGCAGGAAGATTCTTGTCTGTCTGAGCCACCAGGGAAGCCCCCCTCAGACCATGACCCTGCTGAAGGAGGTGGTCAAGATCTGGCCTTGACCTAGTCTCCAAGGTTGGGAGTCCATTCGCTTTAGCCCTGTGTCTCTTTGGAAGGAACCTCACTGGTTCCCATCTCTGGGGTGTGAGTGCGGGGCACTCAAGTTGGGGTCAGGCTGTGGTCTGGCCAGACCTGGTCCTTGGAAGTCCCAGCAGGACCCAACCCCACATGGGACAGGCCACAGAAACCCTCCCAGACAGGACGATGAGGAGACAAGTTCTCCGGATGCCCCAGACCCTGCCCCCAGCGTTGCCATAACAGCATACTTCTCAGCGTTTGGCCCCTGCTTCTTGCTGCTGTTGTTAACCCTCTTTATGGGCCTCTCAGGCGGCTCAGTGGAAAGGAACCCGTCTGTTAATGCTGGAGATGCAGGTTCGATCCCTGTGTCTCCAGCAAGATGTCCTGGAGATGGGAATGGCTACCCCACTCCAGTATTCTTGCCTGGGAAATCTCACAGACAGAGGAGCCTGGTGGGCTACAGTCCCAGGGCTCGCAAAGACTCAGACATGACTGAGACATGTCTGAACATAGCACACCCTGCTTGTGACCCATACCTTGGTCTGCCTAAAGCCCTTGTGAACTTTGTCTCCAGTTTTTATGAAACACAGGGTTTTCCCATGATGGCCTCTTTCTTGAACACATTATTGCCAGTAATTAAACCAGGTTGGTGATGGACAGGGAGGCCTGGCGTGCTGCGATTCATGGGGTCGCAAAGAGTTGGATACAACTGAGCGACTGAGCTGAACTGAAACCATGTCCACTGTTTGTCCAGCTTTGGCCCCCACCCAGTCTATTAAATTCTTATTTCTCTGATATCAAGCCTACAGAAGACCATGCCTGACCTCAGTCCAGGCTGTTCATACACAGCTCCAGCCCTTATTGATGGACTGGTAGGTATTGATAATGTAGGGAGATATCAGTGGGCACCACTGAGGTTGGGTGCAGCTCAGCGAGGGGGTAAGGAGGTTAATACCAGATTATCTAAAATTGTTAGGGGCATTCAGCAAATTTGGGGGAGTTAAGCTTGTAAAGGAGACTTGAGTTAGTGTGACGGAGACACTTAATGGGGAAAGCTTTCCTGCAGGACTGAGATCTTTTAGCCAAATGATTTTTAGATAGAAGAGGGGAATTTCTAATCCTAAACAGTTGAGATCTACCCTGTGATTTTGAGAATCCTGCATTAGGAAGATATGTTATTGTGAATGGAAGAGCAGATATCCATACAATAGGATATGACGTAAAACAAGAATGAATGAAGTATTGATGTATGTGACAGTACAGATGAAGCAAAAAGACCGCTGTTCACTTGCTAAAGCTGTGTCCAACTGTTCGCGACTTCATGGACTGTAGTACACTAAGCTTCTCTGTCCTTTACTGTTTCTCCTGGAGCTTGCTCAAACTCACGTTCATTGAGTCAGTGATGCCATCTCATCCTCCGTCGCCCTTTACTCCTTCTGCCTTCAATCTTTCCCAGTATCAGGGTCTTTTCTAATGAGTCGGCTCTTTGCATCAAGTATCGGAGCTTCAGCTTCAGCATCAGTCCTTCCAGTGAATATTCACGATGGATTTCCTTTAGGATGGACTGGTTTGATCTCTTTGCTGTCCAAGGGACTCTCAAGAGCATAATGTAAAACAAGATGAAGCGAAATAATCCAGACACAGAAGACTACGTATGTGAAAGAATGTATGTTAGTGGTTGTCAGAGTCTGAAGAGAGGGACTGCAAAACGGACAGCTTTGTGTCAGAGGTGATGAAAAAGTCCAATAATGAGTGATGATGGTGGCACTGCCTTTCTACTAAAAACCACTGAATTATACAGTTTAAATGAGTGATTTTTGCATATGTGAAGTATAGATCAGTAAATTTGTAATACGAATATTTTTTAAAAGGTATATTATTGGTTCAGTGTTCTTTTGAGTGCAAACAAAGGTGATACTCTTCTATTCACTATGACATTCTTAAAATTACAAGTTTAGGCATTCAGCCATAGGTAATGGGCTACTTTAATCTTGTAGCCAACTTTGAACTTCAGAGAACAGGAAGTCAGAGCATCTTAATTACCAGGTGACCGTTTCCATTAGCTCTCCCAACCTATCCCAACCTAGCACAGTCTGATGTAAAGTATCATAATCCAACCAAAATTTTAGTCATGTATGAGGACAAGTTTCAAACAGAAATTCAGAATCCAGGGATAATAAATCATAGTCCTACAGAACTGTAATTCGGTAAGATACATGCAGCCCTATATTCGTGGTGTCACTATTTACAACAGCCAAGATATGGAAGCAGTGTAAATATCCGTCAACAGATGAGTAGGTAAAGAAACTTATATATACAATAAAATACTAGTCAGCCACAGAAAACAAAGAGATAATGCCATTGGCAGCAACATGGACGGATGCAGAGATTATCATACCAAGTGAAATAAGTCAGACAGAGAAAGATCAGTAGCATATGATGTCACTTACGTGTAGAATCTAAAATACGACCCAAGTGAACTTATCTATGAAGCGGAAAGAGACTCGTAGACATAGAGCACAGGCTGATGGTTGTCAAGGGGGTGGGGTGGTGGAGAGGGGTGAATTGGGAGTTTGGGGTTAGCAGGTGGAAACACACACATATATATAGAATGAATAGACAAGGTTCTACTTTAGAGTGGCAATGGAGAAGGCAATGGCACCCCAATCAGGTGCTCTTGCCTGGAAAATCCCATGGGTGGAGGAGCCTGGTGGGCTGCAGTCCGTGAGGTCTCTAAGAGTCGGACACGACTGAGCGACTTCACTTTCACTTTCACTGTAGAGTGCAGGGAACTGTACTCAATCAGCTCAGTTCAGTCGCTCAGTCGTGTCCGACTCTTTGCAACCCCATGGACTGCAGCACGCCAGGCCTCCCTGTCCATCACCAACTCCCAGAGTTTACTCAAACTCGTGTCCATTGAGTCGGTGATGCCATCCGACCATCTCATCCTCTGTTGTCCCCTTCTCCTCCTGCCTTCAATCTTTCCCAGCATCAGGGTCTTTTCAAAGGAGTCAGATTTTTGCATCAGGTGGCCAAAGGATTGGAGTTTCATCTTCAGCATCAGTCCTCATTCAGTCAATATCCTCTGATAAACCATAATGGAAAAGAATATGAAAAAATGTGTGTATATATATGTGTATATATATATGTTTGTGTGTATAACAAAGTCACTCAGTACAGCAGAAATTAACACATTACAAATCAGCTGTACTTCAATAAAATCAATTTGAATTTGAATAAATCCTAGTCCTGGCATTTGGTATGTTTGAGTGGTTTGTGCGTATCCCCTCACTTAGTTATACCACTGACCACATGCAAGAGCTAATGTCTTTATGTTTTACAGATGGATGAACTGAGGAACAGACATAGTAAGTCCCTTGTCCAGAGTCACACATGGAGAGAAGGGGGAAAGAGAGAGAGATAGATTGAGAGAGAGAGAGAGAGAGAGAGAGAGAGAGAGAGAGAGAATGTTTTTCCCATGGGATCTGACTTCCAGGCTCAAACTCTTTTTACTGATTAGTTGAAATTGAAAAGCCTCCAGTAAGACACCTCTGCGGGTCATTTTCCTGCTGGTCTGTATTTCATCACTCAGCACACCCCTGAGAGATGGCTCACACACTTTTCCTTCCCAAAACAGCTTGAAATTGTTCATTATTTTATAAGTATTTGTATCATGCAGTCAAGGGCAAAACACGATTTCCATTAGAAACCCACTTTTCTGTTTTAGAAAGAAAGATGTAGCAGGGTGGCAGGTTGGTCTTTCATTAGGGCGGATATTTTAAAATTATATTAATGCACACAGGTGTATGTAGTTTTCAAATAGAAAATTATCTAATGAGTCAATGTTTCTTTTTTCGTTTTGCAGAACAATGGTTCCCTGGTTTGGTGCCAGAATCACAAGCAATGTTCAAAGGTATGTTCCCTACAACTGTATCAGTGTTTTTTTTTTTAATTAATTTTGGAATAAGTGTAGAGTCACAGGAAGCCACAAAGGTAGTAAGAGAGAAATCACATGTACTGTTCACCCTCTTTCCACCAATGTTTATACCTTATATATTCATAGCACAGTATTACAAGCAGAAAATCATCATTGGTACAAGGGATGTATTAATATAGTTTTGTAAGGTTTTTATCACATGTATAGGTTCCGTTAATGTAGTCACTGCTTCAATCAAGATTATCAGTATTTCTATATATTACCTTATTTGTCTCTCCATTCTATAGTTATTTTAGTCAAAAATGTTTTTAAGAAGAAAACATCTTCTGATTCCACCAGAGGACTTAATGCATTCGACTTACAGCTAAGTTATTTTGTATGTGTTTACTTTGTGGGCAGGAACTGCTCATTAAGTAATTCGATTCTTTAAGCAGTCTCTTTTCTATTTCTGAGTATTTCTTATTGCACACCCATATTCTAAATTTCACATTATTCTCATTCATATGTTTGATGGCGTAAATTTCTCAGTCTCAAAACATCATAAGCTATAAGAATCTGTATGTGTGTATATATATGTAGTATACATGTAGGTATATGCTTCAGCTCTAGCCTGAAAGTTGGCTTTATATTCAGATAGTATAAGTGAACACAGTTGAAACCTGCTATACATCCTGGAGTGCTTTGCGATTGTAGTAGAGTTTGCTGAATTTTCTTTTGTGGGTGCTACTATTAGACTGAAAATTGAAGCATTCTTTTATTTTACAGTCAAAATTGTATAATCGTGTGAATGTGAAATAATTTGGTGAAAGCAAGCTTTGCTTATCTCTGACTCTCGAGATTCTGGGCTGAAATGGAATGTCTGGTTTATGATCCTTTTCCTTTTTATATAGTATCGTAAACATTGGCCGTCATAAGACATTTTCTGGTATTTGTTATATTAATTGTTCTTCAACTAGTGTTGAATTTGTTTATGTCGTCACTACAGAAAAAGATTGTGTGTGTGTGTATAAGAATATATGGCTACGTGACTAAATTTCATAAGTAGTTTTTTTTTTTCCAGTTTTGTTGGTTGGGTATTCAGTTCAGTTCAGTTGCTCAGTCGTGTCCGACTCTTTGCCACCCCATGGAGTGCAGCACACCAGGCCTCCCTGTCCATCACCAACTCATGGAGTTCAAACAAACTCATGTGCATTGAGTCGGTAATGCCATCCAACCATCTCATCCTCTGTTGTCCCCTTCTCCTCCTGCCCCCAGTCCCTCCCAGAATCAGGGTCTTTTCCAATGAGTCAACTCTTCACATCAGGTGGCCAAAGTATTGGAGTTTCAGCCTCAGCATCAGTCCTTCCAATGAACACCCAGGACTGGTCTCCTTTAGGATGGACTGATTGGATCTCCTTGCAGTCCAAGGGAATCTCAAGAGTCTTCTCCAACACCACAGTTCAAAAGCATCAATTCTTTGGCGTTCAGCTTTCTTCACAGTCCAACTCTCACGTCCGTACATGACCACTGGAAAAACCATAGCCTTGACTAGATGGACCTTTGTTGGCAAAGTATTATCTCTGCTTTTTAATATGCTATCTAGGTTGGCCATAACTTGCCTTCACATGATGGTAATTTTTTTGTATCTGTATTATTTATACTCAGCACCCCTTTTATCCTTACCCCATCAAGAAATTAATTTTTCTATACATTTGAAATTTGAATGGGAGAGATTCATTTGAACTGCTTCTAAAATACCCTAATTAAAGAGTATTGCAACTCTGGGGAATACAGATCGTTGAACCATATTTCATAATTGAATGATCAAGGCTGACATGAGAGACTGAATTTCACAAGAACAGAAATCAATTCCTTTTGCCTGAAAGCAAAAATGAATCAATAAGTCACGGCTAACTGCAACAGAATCTTTGGAATATATTACAAAGCTGACATAAATTTCAGGGCTGTCTTTAGTCTGAATCCGTGGGGATGAACCTTACATGTTAATCAAAGTTTATCTCCTTTGGATATTATCCTCACTGAGTACATTCGCAGATAATTTGCATTTCTTTTCAGACTTTGAAGCACTGTGTAAGCTTTTCCTCTTGATCTTCTGGGTAATGAAGTGAAGGGTAAGCGATGATAACTCCATTTTACACGTGGGGAAAATCAAGCACATACATATTGGATAATGGTCCTGAAATAACTCAGCAAATCGGGTGTGGTGGTTGTTCAGTCACTAAGTCGTGCCTGATTCTTTGTTATCCGACGGACGGTGGCCAGCCAGGATTCTCTGTCCGTTGGACTTCCGAGGCAAGCAAATCAATAGAGGCAACTCAAGTTGGGAATGCTGTCTCCATTGTGGTCTTGAATAAAGATCTACAACTTTAAAAACTGTTTTGAACAAATATTGGGACAGAAGAGTTAAAAAAAAAACCCCACCAAGTCAAAAAGTTATGCAGATGAGATAACTGAATGTATGTTAAAAGATAGAGTTTACATAATATTTCATAGAAAGTTGTTGTTCAGTGGCTAAGTTGTGTCCGACTCTTTGCGACCCCATGGACTACAGCACACCAGGTTTCCCTGTCCTTCACTATCTCCCCAACTTTACTCAAACTCATGTCCATTGAGTCAGTGATGCCATCCAACCATCTCATCCTCTGTTGTCCCCTTCTTCCTGCCCTCAATCTTTGCCAGCATCAGAGTCATTTCAAATGAGTCAGCTCTTTGCATCAGGTGGCCAAAGTATTAGAGTTTCAGCTTCAACATCAGTCCTTTCAATGAATACCCAAGACTGATCTCCTTTAGGATGGACTGGTTGGATCTCCTTGCAGTCCAAGGGACCCTCAAGAGTCTTCTCCAGCACCACAGTTCAAAACCATCAATTCTTTGGTGCTCAGACTTCTTTATGGTCCAACTCTCGCATCCACAGATGACTACTGGAAACACCATAGCTTTGTCTATACAGACCTTTGTTGGCAAAGGGACGTCTCTACTTTTTATAGAAAGTACACAGTTTCTAATTAGTTCTGGTTGCATCTGCAAAGTTGGTCACCGTCAGGATCTTTCCAGAACATGGGTTCTTCCTCCCATCCAGTTGCCAGCCTTGTCCAGTCTGCCAGCATCTCTCATCTGGACCAGTCCACGAGCATGCTCTCTGGGCTCCCAGATTCTCCTGTGTGCATGCGGGTGCTGGAAAGACCCTTTCCACGTGTAATCTGAATCATGCTGCCATTTGCCTCCCGCCCTTTAATATCTAAGCATCTCCTTCAGTGTAAACACTTTCTCATCTGCCTGTGGTCTCTCTCCACTTCCTCCTGTGTTCAACACCCTTCAATGAGTCTTTTCCTTCCTCCCACACATCTCCCAATGATGCCCAGCTCACCACGCACCACCGCCCCCCCCCCCCGCCACCCCTCATTCACATCTCAGCACAAATGCGGCCTCCTCAGCCTTGCCTTCCTGTATCACCTCCCACACCTTTACAGTGTCCTCGGCCATGTTACACCCTTGCCATTTTATATACCTATTTCTTTATCTCTGTGATTCTGTCTCCTTCACCAGAAAATAAGCTTCAGGCAGCCATTGATTGTGTCCCGCTTTGTTCATTGTGATATCTTGAAGCCTAGAACCGTGTTTGGGTACAGAGTTGTTGCTTACCGAGCATTTGTGTTTTGGGTGTTTTTTTTTTCAACTTTTTATTTGGTATTGGGGTATAGCTGATTAATGACAAACAATGTTGTAATAGTCTCAGGTGAACAGTGAAGGGACTCAGTCATACATATACATGTATCCATTCTCCCCCAAACTCCCCTCCCACCCAGGCTGCCACATGACACTGAGCAGAGCTCCCTGTGCTGTCCAGCAGGTCCTTGCTGGTTCTCCATGTTAGATACAGCAGTGTGTGCATGTCCATCCCAAGTTCCCTGACTATCCCTTCCCCCATCCTTCCCCCCAGTGACCATAAGCTTATTACAGAGGACTGAACAGAGTTCCCTGTGCTATACATTAGTTCCTTGCTGGTGATCCATTTTAAATATGACAGAGTACATGTCTATCCCAAACTCACTGATTATCGTCTCCCTGGCAACTGTAAGTGTGTTTTCTAGGTCTGTTGGTCTCTTTCTGTTTTGTAAGTTGTTCGTGTGTGTCATGTCTTTGTAGATTCCACATATCAGGTAGGTCATACTGCATGTCTGCCTCTCCATCTGACTTGGGTTCACTTAGCGTGACAGTCTCTAGGCCCATAGATGTTGGTGCAGATGGCGAGATTTCATTCTTTGTAACGGCGAGTAATACCCCGTTGTATATATGCACCACTGCTGCTACAGCCTTTCTTCTGTTGGTGAACGTGTGAGCTGTTTCCATGTCTTTGCTGTTGTGGACAGTGCTGCAGTGAATACTGGGGTGCATGTATCCTCCTGGGTCAGGTTTTTCTCTGGATGTGTGCCCAGGAGTGGGATTTCAGGGTCATGTGCGTATGCTAAGTTGCTTCAGTTGTGTCTCACTCTTTGCAACTCCGTGGACTGTAGCCCACCAGGCTCCTCCGTCCATGGCATTTTCCAGGCAGGAATACTGGAGTGGGGTGCCATTTCATTCTCCAAGGGGGCAGGGCCATAGCTCTATTTTTAGTTTTTTAAGGACCCTCCATACTGTTCTCCATAGTGGCTGTACCAATTTACATCCTCACCAACAGTGCAGGAGGGTTCCCTTCTCCCTACACTTTCTTCATCATTTATTGTTTGTGGATATTTTTTATGATAGCCATTCTGGCTGGTGCTCATTAAGTATTTGTGAATTATCCATGAATGAAATGTATACATTACATTTTCTTCCTCCTCCAAAGTACATTCTTACTGTACTACCTTCAGGGAAAAAATAAGTTATACAATCCATTTTGTATCTGAGTAATGCAGCGTGATCATTTATTCAGTTGAGTCCAGTTGCTCAGTCTTGTCTGATTCTTTGTGACCTCGTGAATTGCAGCACACCAGGCTTCCCTGTCCATCACCAACTCCTGGAGCTTGCTTAGACTCATGTCCATCGAGTCAGTGGTGCCATCTAACCATCACATCCCCTGTTGTCCCCTTCTCCTCCTGCCTTCAGTCTTTCCCAGCATCAGAGTCTTTCCCAATAAGTCAGCTCTTTGCATCAGGTGGCCAAAGTATTGGAGTTTCAGCTTCAGCATCAGCCCTTCCAATGAATATTCAGGACTAATCTCCTTTAGGATGGACTGGTTGGATCTCCCTGCAGTCCAAGGGACTCTCAAGAGTCTTCTGCAACATCACATTTCAAAAGCATCAATTCTTCGGCGCTCAGCTTTCTTTATGGTCCAACTCTCACATCCATACATGACTACTAGAAAAACCATAGCTTTGACTGTATGGACCTTTGTCAGTAATGTCTCTGCCTTTTTTTTTTTTTTTTTTTAATATGCTGTCTAGGTTTGTCATAGCTTTTCTTCAAAAGAGCAAGTGTCTTCTAATTTCATGGCTGCAGTCACCATCTGCAGTGACTTTGGAGCCCAAGGAAAAGTCTGTCGTGGTTTCTATTGTTTCCCCATCTATTTGCCATGAAGTGATGGGACCGGATGCCATGATCTTAGTTTTCTGAATGTTGAGCTTTAAGCCAACTTTTTCACTCTCCTCTTTGACTTTGTTCAAGAGGCTCTTTAGTTCCTCTTCACCTTCTGCCATAAGGGTGGTGTCATCTGCATATCTGAGGTTATTGACATTTCTCTTTCTCTCTGCAGTCATGATTCCAGCTTGTGCTTCATCCACCCCGACATTTTGCTTGATGTACTCTACCTGTAAGTTAAATAAGCAGGGTGACATTATACAGCCTTGAAGTATTCTTTTCCCAATTTGGAACGAGTCCATTGTTCCATGTCTGCTTCTAACTGTTGCTTCTTGACCTCCAGATTTCTCAGGAGGCAGGTAATTAATTATTTCTTAATTAATAATAAATAAAGATCATTTATTATTAATTAGGAAAATTTTCCTCCTTTAATGAAGTCAAGGTTCATTAGCAGCTTTCAGCTCCTTCGTAATTTAGAACAGTGACTTAATGTCCAGCATAGCTTGAGGCCACTGGTTACCCAGCTAGAGCGATTTTGCTCCCCACGGGATGTTTGGCAATGCGGGGAGACATTTTTGGTGGTCACTATTGGTGGTGGGAAGCTACTGGCATCTGGTGGGTGGAGGTCAGGGGTGCTGACAATCGCAACACGCAGGACTCCCTCATGGTGAGGAGTTTCCTGACTTCAATCTCAATAGTGCCAAGAGAGGTTCAGAAGCCTTTATCTGTCCATTTTGCAAGTTATAAAAAAGAATTAAGGGAGAAGGCAGGAGGAGAAGGGGACGACAGAGGACGAGATGGTTGGTTGGCATCACTGACTCAATGGACATGAATTTGAGCAAGCTTCGGGAGATGGTGACGGACAGGGAAGCCTGGTGTGCTGCAGTCCATGGGGTCCCCAAGAGTCGGACATGACTGAGCAACTGAACAGCAACAAAAAGAATTGAAGAACACAGTTCTGTTCTCAGAAGTTTTACTTTATAACTTGAAGGGAAATAAACACATGATTTACTGACCATGTGGTATGCGCCTAGCACCTTTTCAGAGGCCCATTATAATGTTAGGAATTCTGATTCTCACCATATACAGTTTCTGTAGAAGGTCTAATAGTAAATATTTTCATCTTTGTAGTCCTTCAGATCTCGGTGGCAACTACTCTTGTGGCCACTGTAGCCTGAAAAAAAGTGATAGATAGGAGATAAACAAAGGTAAGTGGCTGTTTTCCAATGAAACGTTATGTGCAGACATGGAAATTGGAATTTATATAACTTCCATGTCATGAAATTTTGTTTTCGCCAGCCACATTTAAAAAAGTAAGAACAATTCTGTGCTCGCCAGCTGTACAAAAACAGGTGCTGAGCTGGCTTTGCCCATTTGCTGTAGTTTGCCAGCCTCTCTTGTCTGCCAAGGCATTCCCATGAGCAAAAGCAAGCAGAAACAAAACAGTAAAGTAGTATTTTTCTCTCAATACAAAGACGTATCTTGATGTATTGAAACTAATAAATGGACCGTTTTTAACACCATGGGTGGAAGATTGTTGATCAGCTTTTGAGGATTCGTTGACTGAATGAATGGTAAATAATAAGAAAGGAAAGTGAAAGTGAAGTCGCTCAGTCGTATCCAGCTCTTTGCGACTCCATGGACTGTAGCCCACCAGGCTCCTCCGTCGATGGCATTTTCCAGGCAAGAATACTGGAGTGGGGTGCCATTTTCTTCTCTGGGGGATCTTCCCGACCCAGGGATCGAACCCGGGTCTCCCACATTGCAGGCAGATGCTTTACCGTCCGAGTCACAAGGAAGCCCAAACAATAGGAAGAAAATATTAAATCACAATTACTTTTTGAACGTTGAGTGATTATTAGAGCCAGCAAGAGCTGTGCATGTGTGCTAAATCACTAAGTTATGTCCGACTCTTGAAACCCCATGGACTGTAGTCTGCCAGGCTCATTTATCCATGGGATTCTCTAGGCAGGCATATGGGAGTGGGTGGCCATGCCCTTCTCTAGGGGATCTTCCCTACCCAGAGGTCAAACCCATGTCTCTTACATCTCCTGAATTGGCAAGCGGGTTCTTTACCACTAGCACCACCTGGGAATCCCAGTAAGACTTGTTCAGTCGTTCAGTGTCCAGCTCTTTGTGACCCCATGGACTGCAGCACGCCAGGCTTCCCTGTCCTTCACGGTCTCCCAGAGTTTGCTCAAACTCATGTCCATTGAGTCGGTGATGCCATCCAACCATCTCATCCTCTGCCACAAGTAAGACTTGTGGAGGACTTCAGAATGGGCAAAATGAAAGGTGGCTGGATGCTCTCCACCTTGCATCTTGTGGCTTATCTACATTGTTCATATCTTTGAGCTGTTTTCTTCCTTTGCAAATGGTAGGAGGCTGATAAGAATGCAGATGACTCTTGTCCGTGGAAATGCAAATGGTTGTGTGCAGGGGACTGCAACTGAAGCTTCCCCATCAACAGAGCATTTTGCGTGTATTTGTAAATCCAGTCAAGCGATCCTTTTTGTGTGTCCGTATGTTTGTATTCCTTGGATTTCTCCTTTGAACCAAATGTAAGATATCCCTGGTCCTGGTAGTATTTCATGAGTTCAATATTTGACACTTGTTCATTTTATGTTTGCACGACAGTCATGCATTTGTAAGATAAGTATGCTCTGACCTTATGGTCTGTTAGCTTTCTGAACCTTGCGCCTAAGACTGGCACTCTTGGTGACAGCCACCCATCTGGGGTGCGTGCGTGCTCATCCTTCTCCTTCTGGATGTTGTAACTCTGTTGGTTGACTTTTGTTTCCCATTTGGTTGTGAGGATTTGAGTTGAAAAGCAGTAATTCAGAGCTCAATCTTGGTGTGGTGGCTTGTTACTTTGATCTCAGTGGGAGTTCTGTTCTTATAAGGGCCATAACTCCAGATGCTTAGTGATTTTCCAGGCGTATTCTGAAGCCAAATTTGGAGGTGAGGAAGATTGGTTTTGCTTGTATGAACATCTGGACGGCTTCATTTGGCATCTGTGAAATTTATTGGATAAAGGTCAAACCCCAGAAACATAACTGAATGTGACTGTTGGAGGCTTTTGTTTTGTGTTAAATGCTTTCCATGATTTATGTGGTAATGACTGTAAGTCCATAGAGCCCCAGGAAAATACATCCTAAGGAGGAAAATGAAAACTCAGGCACCCATGGAAATGTGCTATGTCCAAATAGCCAAAAAACCAAAGTTGAACAGTTTATCTTTTACAGTGCTGTAATATGCAACAGTTTGAAATTCCAGTTGTTCCTTATACTTTAAAACACTTAAAACCTATGGTAATACTTACTGATATTCATGCAGTTTTCCCTGACTTTGTATAAATATCCATTTCAGGGACAAAGTTGATGTATATTGAGCATCTCTTGTCCAACGTACTGATGTCTTTTGGGAGTTTACAAAGTATTTCATTAAGCTTCGTGGTGGCTCAGAGGTTAAAGTGTCTGCCTCCAATGTGGGAGACCTGGGTTCGATCCCTGGGTCGGGAAGATCCCCTGGAGAAGGAAGTGGCAACCCACTCCAGTATTCTTGCTTGGAGAATCCCATGGACGGAGGAGCCTGGTAGGCTACAGTCCATAGCGTCGCAAAGAGTTGGACACGACTGAGCGACTTCACTTTCTTTCATAAGTACAGTCTCCAGTAATGTGTCAAGAGAAGTTGTAGGTTTATGCTGCTGCAAGAGTAGAAAACTTCTCGAGTGTTGTAATTAATTCCCTTTATTTTTAATATTAGTGTTATTATTTTCATAAGTAATGATCATGGTGTTGTTCTTCACTTGCTAAGTCGTGCCTGACCCTTTGCAACCCCACGGACATGATAGGTTTCCCTGTCCTTTCCGATCTCCCTGAGTTTGCTTAAACTCATGTTCACTGAGTCAATGATGCCATCCAACCATCTTGTCCTCTGCCACCCCCTTGATTATAACTTCATTTTTAAGTAAATGGGATGTGATAATTTAGGAAGAGAGATATTCTATTTCTTTAAACCAGTGGTGGAATTAAAATGTGTATGGAACACATAGGAAAAGAAATCGTGAGGTGTGTTAAAGTTTGGCTACTGTTCTTTTGAAAAATCGGTCAGTAATGCAATATTGTGCCAGCATGATGAATAAAACCTGTTGAATGCACATTTTTCAGACTCTGCTATAACACCATGACAGTAAATGGCATAATCTCGAGGACGCCAAAGACCGCTGAGTGCTCGCCAAGCGATGAAGTCTCTCCTCTGGGAGACCTGAGCTCTTAGAGTTCCTGGTCTCCGTGCAGTTGCAAATCACACAGTCAGCAAGTCTGAGTTAGGGTTCCACGTGCCACCATAGTCTCCAGTCCTCCATCCAGTTTCGCTGTAGGGAAACATGCAAGTCGATATGATCTCTGACTTAAAGGCAGAAGTGGAGAAAAGAGAAAGAACGAAGTGGGAGAATGTGGAGCCCATGAAAACAAAAACAAGTTACAGATGGTTGTTTGTTGTTCAGTTGCAAAGTCGTGTCCAACTCTGCGACCACATGGACTGCAGCACACCAGGCTTCCCTGTCCTTCAGTGTGTCCTGGAATTTGCTCACACCCATGTCCGTTGAGTCAGTGATGCCATCCAACCACCTCGTCCTCTGTCGCCCCTTTCTACTGCCCTCGATCTTCCCCAGCATCAAGGGTCTTTTTTCCCTGAGTGGTCTCTTTGCGTCAGGTTGAGGCAGATGGTGCAGCTAAATAAATACCTAGTTTCCGAGCTTCGTGTCTGAAGTGGTAAGTGCTGAAGGCTCTTAGCAGGGTCGCTGCCCGGCCGGGCAGGTGGATTGGTGAGTTAATGGTTTTAACAACGAGAGATCTGAGGCACCCTTCCATCTGACGCAGCCTCCTGGAACGCAGGTTCACAGCTCTAATTGGAGCCTCTAGCGTGGAAGGCAGGCTATAGCAGTGTTGTTGATTTGCTTTGCCTCACACCGTCATTCTTATGGTAAGTGTTTTCCGCCCTCACGCTGGGAACTTTTATCAAACATATTAGTGTGCTTTGGGGCATCATTAGCCAGCCGTAGCTGGAACATTCTGAGGGTTTTTTAGCCTAGAAACTAGCCTGTGTGCTGCAGTAACTTGCAACACTTGGCCAGTAGCACAATCAATATTTAAGGAAAAGAACAGGTTCTTATTTGGATTCAAGTCCAGCATGTGGCACGCGAATAGCCCAACGTGTTTCTGATTGTTCCCTATCAGTTTTTACGGGGATGAAAGAATGTCCACCTGCCGTAAACTTCAAAGAAAAGACACGGGGAAGGGATAAAGCACCTCTGTGTGACTCGTAATCCCCACCCCTTCCGCATCTCTTCCTCGATTTCTCCTCCCATCTCACGGAAGGAGACACAAACGAAATCTCTTACTTGGCCCATGACTGAGGAAGAGTTCCTGAAAGCTGACTTGGGAAAGGGATTGTCCATGGACCGTATGAAAAGCATCTCCGTCAGCATGCATTGCATGGTGATGACGGTCTGCCAGATGTTCTGAAGGTGTAATGTATTCCATCAGAGGTTAGATTGCATCACCAACTCAACGGACATGAATTTGAGCCCAACTCTGGGAGGCAGTGGGGGACAGAGGAGCCTGGTATGCTGCATTCCACGGGGCCGCAAAGAGTCGGACAGGACGTAGGGACTCAACAACAGGGTTTGATTTAGCCAGAAAGTGGAACTTACCCAACCAGGGGACCAGAGATTGACCCTGTGCCCCTTGCAGTGAAAGCACGGAGCGGTAACCTGGGGCCATAAAGGAAGTTCACGGAAATTTTTTTTTTTACTTTTTGTTTTGTTTTGGTGTATGCTGCTAAGTCGTTTCAGTCGTGTCCGACTCTGTGCAACCCCATAGACAGCAGCCCACCAGGCTCCCCTGTCCCTGGGATTCTCCAGGCAAAATTACTGGAGTGGGTTGCCATTTCATTCTCCACTGCATGAAAGTGAAAAGTGAAAGTGAAGTCCGCTCAGTCGTGTCCGACTCCTAGCGACCCCATGGACTGCAGCCCACCAGGCTCCTGCGTCCATGGGATTTTCCAGGCAAGAGTACTGGAGTGGGGTGCCATTGCCTTCTCCGGTTTTGGTGTATAGCCGATTAATAATCTTGTGACAGTTTCGGGTGAACAGTGAAGGGACTCAGCCATACATACACATGTATCCATTATTCCCCAAATTCTCCTCCCATCCAGGCTGCCACACTGAGCAGAGTTCCCTGTGCTGGATAGTAGTTGCTTGGTGTTACCAGTTTTAAATATAGCATGTCCATCCTGCATGTCCATACATGTCCATCTCAAACTCCTTCTCTTCCCCCTGACAACCATAAGTTCATTCTCTAAGTCTGTGAGTCGCTTTCTGTTTTGTAAGTAGGTTCATTTGTATAATTTCTTTATAGATTCTACATATCAGGGATGTCATAGCGTATAGGGAAATGTTTTTAATGACTGGGTGCGGGAGAGGGGTTGCAGGTGTGTGATCAGCTTATGGACATTATTCTGCTTGGTTGGTGGTGAGGTACCCAAGTGGTATTTTCGGAATAAACCTCATCAGACTTCTGGTTCTGTCGGGTCTGGAATGCTTGTGGTCAACATGAAGTAAACTTCCTTCACATGGTGGGGTTCCGGTATCCGTAAAATGGCTCAAGGACATAGCTCAGAATATTATCTGTAGCCCCTGAGGAGGAAACAGCCATCCTTGATTTTGTTTAATGGGTAAAGTGTTATTATTTTGTCTTCCTTGACTGTTTTCCCGTCTTTTTGCATTCTCTCCTTTTTCAGATTAACTTTGCTTGTTGGATCTCAGGGAAAGCCTAGGAGGCTAAAGTTTTCGAAGAATCAGGAGAAAGTCAGAGGACTTGGGGGAGGTCTATCTTGGGAAAGTCCCATAGGGCTCTGCTTGATTCCAGTATGAACTGTGTATGTGTGTTTAATGGTAAGCTGGGCACTTGTTCTAAACTCTCTTTCAGCCTAAAATTACTGCAGCCATGGGTAGGATGTCCCATTGAGCTTGTACCTTTTTGGTTTCTTCCATATTGTAAGAGAAAGTACTATTTCCTAAGAAGGATCTTGACCAAGTACTTCCTTCACCTTCTTTGATGTATGTGTAGGCAGAGTTAGGGTGACATTCTTATCCGAACAATCATCCTCGTTAGGATATGTAATTTTTGCTGTGGGTATCAGAGCTAACAGCACCTCTGCTGCCTGTGAAATGACAGTGATAATCCACACGCCACTGCTTTGCTGGTACATGCCAAGGCTAGCTCAAACCTTTTGTATCCTTGCAGTACAGAAAGTCACCCAGAGCACCAACATTTGTACGTGCCTCATGGATAGCTCAGTTGATAAAGAATCTGCCTGCAGTGCAGGAGATCCTGGTTCGATCCCTGGGTTGGGAAGATCCCCTGGAGAAAGGAAAGGCTACCCATTCCAGTCTTCTGGCCTGGAGAATGCCGTGGACTGTATAGACCGTGGGGTTGCAAAGAGTCAAACACAACTGAACGACTTTCACTTCCATGTATATAGAGTTTCCAGATGCTGTACCATCCATGCCTTGATTACAGGACTCAACTATGTCCCTTCACTGTCTCGAAATTGTCCTTTAATGAATGACATTTACTGAACCCCATGTTGCTGCAATGCAAGGCATGCAGTATTCTCAGAGACTGTCTCAGAAACTCAGTCGTTGGGGAACATTCTGAGGAACTTGCCGAGGACATCAGTCTGTTATTCCGTGCCGTTTTTAGGAGAAAACTTGGGAGGGCATTCATCGTATTCATCTTGTTGTGTGCTTAGTCACTCAGTCGTGTCCGAATCTTTGCGACCCCGTGGACTGTAGCCCGCCAGGCTCCTCTGTCCATGGGGTTCTCCAGGCAAGAATACTGGAATGGATTGCCATGCCTTCTTCAGGCATGCTCATCTAATCAACAGGAATTATTCTTCCCCTACAAACTGGTATTGGAGAAGGAAATGGCAACCCATTCCAGTGTTCTTGCCTGGAGAATCCCAGGGACGGGGGACCTGGTGGGCTGCCGTCTATGGGGTCGCATAGAGTAGGAAACGACTGAAGCGACTTAGCAGCAGCAGCAGCAGAAACTGGTATATATTTTAGCCCTTGGACACTGTATTTTTCCTTTAGAGTTGGCTGTTGGAAGGCTCAGCGGTAAATAAAATCACTTACTTTAGCAAGGTTACTGAAATTTATCTCATGTATTTTGGGAACTAGCTTTATCACTGATCCAGTTTTTATTGTCCAGTTTTTATCTGTTTTTCTGGCTATATCCGATGGAACTTTGAAAACTGTCTCGAATGCTATTAAGAGTGAGAAAGGGAACAGATAAATCTGTAAATCGTAAAAGAATAACTCGAGAAATCCCACATTGTGGCTGAAACTTGCCCCCGTGCGTTGCTTGGTTTCCTGAACCATTCTGCCTACAATTTCATGGTTAACTGACGTGAGATGACAAGACATCTATATTCCTACCAGACCCCCTCTCAGCCGGGTGGTGACGACCAGGGCTTCATTCCCTGCAAAGGAGTGAAGGTGGCCACTTGTCAGCTCGGCAATGGCTGTAACTGGGCCAGAGAAAGGGGAGAATTCAGTCTGTGAAACCAGGGGGCTGCGGTAGGGATGTGTCCTGAGTCAGGGGGGTGGGGGGTGGAATGAGGTACGTGGAACAAAGGTGAAAAGCTTTTGTGTGTCAGCGCCTTTTGGAGCCAAAGGGGCCTGGCCCTGTCTTCACAGCTTTCAAGTCATAAATAGCAGAGGTCAAAGAATAGTCTTTAAAACCACACAATAAAGAAAGGACTTCTCTCAACTGCGTCCTTTCAGAGCGGAGCGACCAGTGTGGGTGAGTTCATTTTCCATTGGTGCGAGGGATGCACTGGCTTCAAGAGTGCACTTTGTAAGGATGGCCTGCCTTCTCTCTCCCCTCCTTCCTTGCCTCCTTCCGTTCTCCTGTTTCTTTCTTTTTTTTCTCTCTCTCTGCCTCTCTCTTTCTCTTCTTCCTTTTTCCTTTCCTTCCTTCCTTCTTTCTATTACAGTCCCAAATGTCTGTGGACCTCAAAGACAAACCTTCCCAATCTGCCTTAGCTTATAGGAAGTCCCTCTTGAAAATTTTTGGCATAGAGACACAGGTGTGGATGAACTGGATTAATCACCTTCTTTAGCTAAATGGAAAACCCCACAACCCGGATGCACTTTTCGTTACACCAGTGGCTCCGTTCCTGGTAACGTCTCTTCGCGTTGGGAAGACAGGTTGTGGGTAAGGCCGAGCTGAGAAGGAGAAGTGGGATCATAAGCCACTGCCTTATTAAACCGCGTGCATTTGAATTCACTACAGGGGACTGATTCTTTGTCAGATTCCATGTCGGGAATGCTGTTTATGATGAGAGCCGTGGAGGCTCCTGGGCCTTGCACTGTGCAGGCAAAGGTCACTTTGAGGGTTCGGCTGCCTGCAGGTGGGGCTGGCCCAGCCTTTCGCAGACTCTTCTCCCGTGCCTCGATGGCAGCATTGTAGCGAGGGGCCGGGGAAGCCGAGCCGTTCTTCCTCAGGACGCGACCGGACGGACATGGCACCTCTTCTGGCCTCCTCCTGCTAAAGACGGTGGGACTCTGGAGGGCGGTGCACCCCCCCTACCCTCACCCCACCTCGGTTCTCACAGCTGAAAGGTTGAACTTGGGCGGTTGCAGATGAATGAGCCCCCTTTCCCAGGAGAAAGTGCACAATGGCCCCGGGACTATTAAGCTGTGAAGATTCATGCTCTGGCGTTTGGGGAGTGTGTGTTCAGCATCTTTTCCTTGGGGGAGGGAGGGAGGCGGGGAGCCGGGCGCATTTTGGCTTTTTATGCATTTCACTGTATGCATGTTTTCTCTTTTTGTATGAAGAAATAATGCCTTCACTAAGGCTCACCCTCCCCTCCTCCTAAATCCTTCCACACAAAAAAAGATACTTATTAAGGCTGCCATTCTGAAGAACTAAATGCTTCTTTAACTTTGCTTTATCTGCTTCAATGAGCACAGTGTACGGAGCCTGGGGAATGCACATTACGGCCGCGAGCCGCCCTCCCCATTCTCTCGGGCTCTTTGGGCACAGAAGTAATCCCTTCCTAGAAGCCTTTGAGAAAGCAACTCAGCTATGCAGGTTAATCAACTGTAAATCTCGGCCATCCCCAACCTACTGCGAGGAGCTACATCGAAAAGTGTCCTGTTCCCCAGGAAAGCCTGTTGCTTTAAAGACAGACACTAATTTCAAGACCCCAGGGCAGGTTTGCCACCAACACATCGGTTTGCTGTATTTTAAGGGTCTGGGATGCAGCTCCGTCCTGCACCCATTCTCTGCTTTTATGCTTGGCATCCCACGTATGTTTATTTCATCTCTTTGTCACTTGGAGACAAAAAGACAATGAAACGCCTTACAACTTTTGTTTTCCAACTGGTAATGGAGAATATTATTAGGAGACGTGAACTCTGGTGGAATGTTGAATTATGCACACTCGGAGGCTCTTCTCTTTGACTTCTAAATCATTTTCTGCTCACTCCTGGGACAGAGTTTGGGAGGAAAAAAAATAACCTAGGTTGGGTGAGTCCCATCTCCAGCCCTCTGTGAGCCACTGTGCAGAAAGCTTGTACGTTATTACATTAGCTGCCATCTGTTGAGAGGTTGTGTTTTGCTCAGGAGGAAGTCAAGGCTAGGCGGCCTGCATTCTCCTTTCACTTGTAAGAGTGCATCAAGAATGCCTTTATAGTAGTATAAATCAAGCCTTAAGATCCTTAATGTATGGAGTTGAAGGCTCTTTCTGAATCCCTAGTGTCTAATGGAAATGGGACAGTGGTACTTGCCCTCTGATATTTGGAAGGAAGAATGAGAATGTCATTTTTGGTCAATGAAATGTCCTTTCTTTACCTGCCTCATTCTTTCTGATATTGCTCTGTCCATATGTGCATAAACCACCACCATATTCTTACCGAGTCCAAATTTGCTCTGCTGAGTGCATGACAGGCCAGTAAGTTGGGAGACGAGGTGATGCAGCAAGGAATAATGACTTTATTGGGAGAGCCAGCAGACTGAGAAGATGGCAGACTGATGTCTCAAAATAACTGTCTTACTGGAGTCTGGATGCCAGGTTCTTTTATAGAACACGCAGAGACAGGAGATTAGGAAGTAAAGTTTAAAAGGCCATTGATCTTGCAAATATCTCCTGGAATGGCCAGCCTTGGGGACAGTTGGGAAGGGGAATGTGTTAACTTTCAGGCAGAGGGCAGGGTTCCCCGAGGCAGGCCTTTATGTACAGAGGTACCCTTTTAGTAAAAGCACTGGGAAGCAAAGGTTAACGTAAACAGGTTCTTCCCTGAAACAGTATTTCTATCCTGAGGTGTGGACTCGACTCAAATCAATCCGTTCTGATTTATGGTTCTTTAAAAGCCCTTTAAGTCACTGTGCCCTGAGTGAGACACGTTTCTTCTGCCCTGTGCATGAGAGGCTGTGAATGGCATGTGGCAAGTCTGGTCTTTGGGCCATGGGCCTGAGGCTGTGATTTGTAAACTCTGTGACCTGGCCCAAGTTGCTTATTTGCCTTCCCCAAACCAAGTCCTCTCCCTGGAATCTCCATGTTAATGAAAAACATGAATATTCATTCAATCATTCAGCCTAAAAACTCAAAATCCTCTTTAGGGCCACTCTCTCCTTTAACTTTTTACCCATCTTTCTGCAAAGCTCTTGAGATTCATGTCGAGCTAATTTGCCATCCTCTCTATTATTCACATATGAGTTGTCTCTGAAATACACTCGTCTCATGACTTCCATTTTCTCCCCAGTTCTATTTTTCATGGATCCCAACTTCTTAGAGCGGTGCTTCTCAAACATCAGCTTGCTCAAGTGTCTCCTGGGGAGCTTGCTCAGATACAATTTCCTGGGCCCCACCTCCAAAGATGCTGATTCAGTAGGTCTGGGTAGGGTTTGAGATGCTGTGTTTCTAAGAGACTTCCACTGGATTCTGGTGTTGCCAGTCCAGGGTAGCTTCAAGTTTTTCACCATTAAGTTTGATGATAATTGTAGGTATTTTCTTAGATGCGTGTGAGTGTGTGTGTGTGTGTGTGTGTGTGTGTGTGCTTAGTCATATCTGACTCTTTGCAACCCCATGGACTGTAGCCCACAAGGCTCCTCTGTCCATGGAATTTTCCAGGCAAGAGTACTGGAGTGGGTTCCCGTTTCTCACTCCAGCAGTTTTTCCTTACCCTGGGGTCAAATCCATGTCTTCTGCATTGGCAGGCAGGACCTGAGAAACCATTTTTGTAGATAGTCTTTATCAAGTTGAGAAAGTTCACCTGTATTCCTAATTTACTGAAAGTCTTTATGATGAATGAGTGTCAGATTTTGCTCAATGATTTTTCTGCATTTATTAATATAATTGTGTTTTTCGTTGTTAGGCTGTTGATATTATGAAGTAACGTATTTCCCACTCTTTGTGACCCCATGGACTACACAGTCCATGGAATTCTCCAGGCCAGAATACTGCAGTGGGTAGCCTTTCCCTTGTCCAGGAGATCTTCTCAACCCAAGAATCGACCAGGTCTCCTGCATTCTGGACAGATTCTTTACCAGCTGAGCCACAAGGGAAGCCCAAGAATACTGGAGTGGGTAGCCTATCCCTTCTCCAGGAGATCTTCCCAACCCAGGAATCGAACCGGGGTCTTCTGCATGGCAGGTGGATTCTTTACCAACTGAGCTATCAGGGAAGCCCGATGAATTATATTAACTGATTTATTTGAGTGTTGAACCATCATGACATTCAGTGCTGGGATAGATCCCAGTTGGTCAAATGTGAATTCCTTTCATACATTTTTTGATTTGGTTTGCTAATATTTTCTTGAGGATTTCTGTGTGTCTGTTAATGAGAGATGTTTTCTACAGCTTTCTGGTATTGTCTTTATCTGCTTTGGGTATTAGAGTAATGCTGGCCTCATAGAATGAATGAGGAAATATTCCCCCTGTTGTTATCCTCTGAAAGACACTGTAGACAATTAGTATGTTTAGCCGCTCAGTCGTGTCTGACTCTTTGCGACCCCATGGACTGTAACCCGCCAGGCTCCTCTGTCCGTGGGATTCTCCAGGCAAGAATACTGGCGTGGGTTGCCATTTCCTTCTCCAAGAGAATTAGTATAATTCCTTCCTTAAATGTTTGGTAGAATTTACCAGTGAACCCATTTGGGTTTTGCTGCTTTTTATTAGTTATTGACTCAATGTCTTAACGTAGATACAGTTGTATTCAGGTCACCTCTTCTTGTGAGATTTGGCAGATGGTACCTTTTAAGGAGTTGGTGGATTTCATCTAGGTCATTGAATGTGGGGGCATAGAGTTGTTCATAATATTCCTTTATTACACTCTGAATTTCCATGTGATCCATAGTGATGTCCCCACTTCCATTGCTAATAGTAGTAATTTGTGTCCTCTTTCTCCGTTAGCCTGACTAGAGTCCTAATGATATTATAGCTCTTTTGTGAAGCAATAGCTTTTGGTTTTGTTGATTTTCTTTATTGACTTCCTATATTAATTTCTTTCCTTTCTATTCTAATTCTTATTACTTCTTTTCATCTCCTCACTTTGGATTTAATTTATTCTTTCTGGTTTTCTGCATTGGAAACTTAGATTATTGATTTTAGATCTTTCTTCTTTTCTAATATAAGAATCAGTGCTGTATGTTTTTCTTTAAACACTGTTTCCACTATATGCCACAGATTGTGAAAAGTTGTGTTTTTTTTTTCCATTTAGTTTGAAATAATTTTGAATTCCTTTTGAGACTGCTTTGACCCATGTGTTATTTAGAAGTGTGTTTTTTCACTCTCCATATGTCTGTGGGTTTTCCAGTGATCTTTCTGTTACGAATTTCTAGTTTTCATTCCATTGTAATCTGGGAGCAGACGTTATAGGTTATCTGTCCTTTTAAATTTGTTACGGTGTGTTTTGTGGCCCAGAATGTGGCCTCTCTTGATGAAGATTCCATGTGAGCTTGAGAAAAACGTGTATTCCGCTGTTGTTGAATGATGAGTTCTATATATAATATCAATTATGTACTCTTGAGAGTCCCTTGGACTGCAAGGAGATCCAACCAGTCCATTCTGAAGGAGATCAGCCCTGGGATTTCTTTGGAAGGAATGATGCTAAAGCTGAAACTCCAGTACTTTGGCCACCTCATGTGAAGAGTTGACTCACTGGAAAAGACTCTGATGCTGGGAGGGATAGGGGGCAGGAGAAGGGGACGACAGAGGATGAGATGGCTGGATGGCATCACCGACTCGATGGACATGAGTCTGAGTGAACTCTGGGAGTTGGTGATGGACAGGGAGGCCTGGCGTGCTGCATTTCATGGGGTTGCAAAGAGTCGGACACGACTGAACGACTGATCTGATCTGATGTACATCTGACGTCAATTATATGCAGTTGGGGCTTCCCTGGTGGCTCAGACAGTAAAAGAATCCGCCTGCTGTGTGGGAGACCTGGGTTCGATCCCTGGGTTGGGAAGATCCCCTGAAGGAGGGCATGGCAATCCACTCCAGTATTCTTGCCTGGAGAATCTCACAGACAGAGGAGCTTGGTGGGCTGCAGTCCACGGGGTTGCAAAGAGTCGGACACGACTGAGTGACTTAGCATATATGCAGTTGAGTTCAGTTTTGTGTTCATTGATTTTCTGCCCACTGGATCTGTCTGTTGCTGAGAGGAGGGTGTTGACGTCTCCAGCTATGACAGTGAAGGCATCTATTAATATTTCTCCTTGTGGTTCTACTTGGTCTTGTCTCATGGAGTTTGTTAAGAACCGTTACATGTTCTTGGAGAATTGACCACTTTATCATTATGTAATGCTCTTTTTTTTTTTTTAATCTTTGATAACTTTCTTTACTTTGAAATCTTCTCTGAAATTAATATAGCTACTCATGGTTTGTTATAATTAGTGTTGCTGCTGCTGCTGCTGCTAAGTCGCTTCAGTCGTGTCCGACTCTGTGTGACCCCATGGACAGCAGCCCACCAGGCTCCCTCATCCCTGGGATTCTCCAGGCAAGAACACTGGAGTGGGATGCCATTTCCTTCTCCAATGCATGAAAGTGAAAAGTGAAAGTGAAGTCGCTCAGTCGTGTCTGACTCTTAGTGTCCCCATGGGCTGCAGCCCACCAGGTGCCTCCATCCATGGGATTTTCCAGGCAACAGTACTGGAGTGGGGTGCCATTGCCTTCTCTGATAATTAGTGTTGCTGCTGCTGCTGCTGCTAAGTCACTTCAGTCGTGTCCAACTCTGTGCGACCCCATAGACGGCAGCCCACCAGGCTCCCCCATCCCTGGGTTTCTCCAGGCAAGAACACTGGAGTGGGTTGCCATTTCCATCTCCAGATAATTAGTGTTAGCATCCTTTTAATGTATATGTGTCTTTACGTTTAAGGCAGACTTCTTATAGATAACGTATAACTGGGTCTGTTTTTTTTTTTTTTTATTCATTCTGACAATCAGTGTCTTTTAATTGGTGCATTTAGACATTATAGTGATTACTGATTTAGTTGGGCTAATATCTTTCATATTTGTTACTGTTTTCTTTGCTGCTGTTGTTCTTTGTTCCTATTTTTGATTTTTTTAAAAAATTGAAGTCTAGTTGGTTTGTAATGGTTCATGTGTATAGCAAAGTCATTCAGTTTACATGTATACATAGATGTATAGATATTCTTTTTCGTATTTTTCTGTTGTACATTATAAGACATTGAATATTGTTCTCTGTGCTATACAGTAGGTCCTTGTTGATTACCTATTTTACATATACTAGTGTGTAGTTTGGAGAAGGCAATGGCACCCCACTCCAGTACTCTTGCCTGGGAAATCCCATGGATGGAGGAGCCTGGTGGGCTGCAGTCCATGGGGTTGCTAAGAGTTGGACACGACTGAGCGACTTCACTTTCACTTTTCACTTTCATGCATTGGAGAAGGAAATGGCAACCCACTCCAGTGTTCTTGCCTGGAGAATCCCAGGGATGGGAGCCTGGTGGGCTGCCGTCTATGGGGTCACACAGAGTCGGACACGACTGACTTAGCAGCTTAGCAGCAGCAGTGTGTAGTTAATCCCAAGCTCCTAGCCTATCCCTCCCACCTCTTTCCCCTTTGGTAACCATGTTTGTTGTCTATGTTTGTGAGTTTATTTCTCTTTAGGAAATAAATTCGTTTGATTTTTTTTTTTAATTTCCGCATATAAGCGGTATCTTGATATTTATCTACTCTGTCTTCACTTGGAGTTTTTTTTTTTTTTTCTTTTCTGTGTGTTTGCATATGGAACACAAGATTCTCAAGGCATGGAACCTCATTACCCTCACCCCATTTATTATAATTTGTTTATCTCTCTTCACTCCCTTTCCATTATTTCAACTTGAATTGTGTTATGTCTGTGTGCCTGGCCCAGTGCTTATGGAGGGTCAAGCAAGATGAAGAGAAGGGTTGGATATAAATTTCATCATCTGATCAGAATTCTTCAGTTCTGTGTTCTCAGAAGTACCTTCTGATCAGTAGAATTCTTTCACTTCCTTAACATGCGTTGCTGGTAAGTTGACATTTATATTACCTCTAGATGGCTCTGGAAATGTGTTGATGGCGGCTTTGGCTTGATCTTCAGTCCTGACTTTCAGGTCTTTCGTTTGGTTAAGATTTATAGCCTGCAGACATCTTCACTGAAATTAATACAATTTGCTTTGCAAAGCATCGTTCTGAACAGAGGAGGGAAAGCACCGACTTTCTTTGACTGTTGTGTAGGGTACGGTATGGGGAGTAGCCCCCTCCGTGTGTTGAGGCTAATGTGTAAGATGTGGGCACAGGGGACTCACATCTGTGTCCTTGGTAACTCGAGGGAGAGAGGACTAGGTGAGCCTGGACGACAAGAACCTGACTGCGAATGCGTTGAAAATGTGCAAAGGAGGACATCTGATGCTCTTTAAGCAGAGACATTACTTTGCCAACAAAGGTTTGTCTAGGCAAGGCTATGGTTTTTCCTGTGGTCATGTATGGATGTGAGAGTGACTGTGAAGAAGTCTGAGTGCCAAAGAATTGATGCTTTTGAACTGTGGTGTTGGAGAAGACTCTTGAGAGTCCCTTGGACTGCAAGGAGATCCAACCAGTCCATTCTGAAGGAGATCAGCCCTGGGATTTCTTTGGAAGGAATGATGCTAAAGCTGAAACTCCAGTACTTTGGCCACCTCATGCGAAGAGCTGACTCATTGGAAAAGACTCTGATGCTGGGAGGGATTGGGGGCAAAAGGAGAAGGGAACGACAGAGGATGAGATGGCTGGATGGCCTCACTGACTCGATGGACGTGAGTCTGAGTGAACTCCGGGAGTTGGTGATGGACAGGGAGGCCTGGCATGCTGTGATTCACGGGGTCGCAAAGAGTCGGACACGACTGAGCGACTGATCTGATCTGATGGGGCACCTCGTTTTGTAGTTTGTCCGTGAGGAAGACAATAAAATCGGGAATCGGGGTTTTGAGAAACAGGACAATCTCTTAAAAGACTCTGATGCTGGGAGGGACTGGGGGCAGGAGGAAAAGGGGATGACAGAGGATGAGATGGCTGGATGGCATCACCGCCTCGATGGACGTGAGTTTGAGTGAACTCCAGGAGATGGTGATGGACAGGGAGGCCTGGCGTGCTGCAGTTCATGGGGTTGTAAAGAGTCAGACACGACTGAGCGACTGAACTGATGGGGCCCCCTCGTTTTGTAGTTTGGCCGTGAGGAAAGCAATAAAGGCAGGAGTTGGGATTTTGAGAAACAGGACAATCTCTTAAAAACGGTAGATTTAGCTCTATTCTCTTGAATGTCTATGAGTAAACATTCCTCCTCGCATTCTGTTTCATTTGCTTGGATATTGATCTTTGCCTGCTATATAGCTGCCAGGGGCCTAGACGGGCATATAAGGAAAACATTTCCTCCACCCTCTCAGTTTCCCCAGCTTGATGTGTTGGCTGAACTTGGCAGGTGTGCTAGTTTTGTGGTGCAGGTAAAGAAAAATGGCAGGGTCTTGGGACGGTTCTAAAAACCCACATGCAGTGTTTAATGTGCTCTGATCATGGGGCTTCCCAGGTGGCTCAGCAGTTGAGAATGTGCCTGCCAGTGCAGGAGATGCAGAGGGTAGGAGAGATCCCCTGGAGGAGGAAATGGCAACCCACTCCAGTATTCTTGCCTGGGAAATCCCATGGATGGAGGAGCCTGGCAGGCAACAGTCCATTGGGTCACAGAGAGTTGGACATGACTGAGCAGCTGAACCTGCACACATATGCATAATATACTCTGCTGGAAACAATTTTTCTATCAGCTAAAATTTTGAATTATTTCACGTTATTCTACGTAACATCTTGATGTCTTAATAACGCTTTATTATCCCAGGGGTGCGGCCAGGGAAATTTCTGGCCTTGACTGTGTCTTCTCCCTTCCCCTGACTTTGTTTCCCAGCCAGGGAACCTTATGGAGAAATGCAAACGTGTGAGACTTTCATTTTAGATGAAACATGATGCGGATTTACCCATATGTATACCGGCTTCCCTTGTGGCTCCAATGGTAAAGAATCTTCCTGCAATGCAGGAGGCCTGGGTTCAACCCCTGGGTTGGGGAGATCCCCTGGGGAAGGCAGAGGCAACCCACTCCAGGATTCTGGCCTGGAGAATCTCATGGACAGAGGAGCCTGGTGGGCTACAGAACACAGGGTCGCAAAGAGTTGGACGCGACTGTGCCTCTGAGAAGCCAAGCAAGACACATGTATTTATTTGATCTTGACAACTGTTGTTGCTATTATTACAGACCACAACTTACTGGAGTTATGTCACCCACATGTGTGCTCATGTGTTAAGACCCTGTTAGGGGGGCCTGCTTACCTAGATGGGACTCCTCAAGGTTCAGTTTGCATCACCCGAAGGTCTTGTTCCAATGTAGATTCAGGTTCAGCAGGTCCGGCTGAGACTCGTGTATTTCCAGCAGGTTTTCAGGTGATGCCGATGCTCTTAGTCTGTGGACCACAGCTCGAGGAGCAAGGCTCTACCCAATAAACTGTAAACATCACAGCCCTTGGTGGGGGTAGCATCATATCTAGAATATCAGTGCCCGTTAGTGGCAAAGGTTATGACACATAGTTGAGTGAACTTTCCTTTTTGCTGTGTATACCTGGTTTATCTTTTTTATTTTATTTTATTTTTTGCTCCTAATGGAAATGATTCTGTTTCCTATGCCATGAAAGGACTGTATTTCTCCACAAACTGAAAGTAACCCAGACACGCTGAGTTCCAGGAACTTCTACTGTCATTAGAGAAGGAGATACTTGCCTAAAATAGGAATTTTAAAAATGTTTTTCTTAGGCTCAGCTGCTCGCTCATCAAGCAAAGAAACTTGTTTGATGTGGTCACAAGACAAATGGGTCACGTTCCACCCTCAGGACAGGGGCAGTGGGCAGGAGTGCTCATGCTCAGTCCTGTCCGACTCTCTGTGACCCCCTGGACTGCAGCCCGCCAGGCTCCTCTGTCCGTGGGATTCTCCAGGCAAGAATATTGGAGTGGGTTGCCGTTGCCTCCTCCAGGGGATCTTTGCAACCCAGGGATCAAACCCATGTCTCCTGCATTGCAGGCGTGTTCTTTACCACTGAGCCACCAGGAAACCCCTACCGGCAGGAGACAGGGAGGCACTTTCAGCAGCGTATCTGCAGCGAGGAGAGTCATGTAGCGTTCTCCCCTCAGCACTGGTTCTGCGGTTCACCCCCTGGAGAGATGGGTGTCCCAGGACATGCTTTCAGGGCTGTTTCCTTCCTGTGAGTGGAGTGTGCCCTGAGAGGCAGTGAGAGGTTTCTCTGCTGTCATCTCCCATCTTTATGCCAAGCGCACTATAGGTGCCAAGTGTGTGTGTGTGTGTGTGTGTGTGTGTGTAAGTAAGTGTGAGCCTGTGTCTGTGTGCAGGTATATGTGAGCCTGTGGTCTGTATGTGTGTGTAAGTGTGAGGCTGTGTCTGTGTCTGTGTGTGCGTAGGTGCTAGCCCATGTCTGCATGTGTGTGTGTGAGCCTGTATCCATGTGTGAGCCCGTGTCTGTATGTGTCTGTAAGCATGAATCTGTGTCTGTGTGTGTGAGCCTGTGTCCGTGTGTATGAGCCTCTGTGTGTGTGTGTGTGAACCTGTGTCTCTGTGTGTGAGCCTATATGTGTGTGTGTGAGCCTGTGTCTGTGTGAGTGTGTGATCCTGTGTGTGTGTGTAAGTGTGAGCTTGTGTCTGTATGTAGGTGTTAGCCCACATCTGTATGTGAGCCTGTGTCTGTTGGTGTGTGTATGTGTGAACCCACGTCTGTGTGTGTGAGCCTATGTGTGTGTAAGTGTGAGCCTATGTCTGTATGTAGGTGTTAGCCTACATCTGTATGTGAGCCTGTGTCTGTTGGTGTATGTATGTATGAACCCACGTCTGTGTGTGTGAGCCTATGTGTGTGTAAGTGTGAGCCTGTGTTTGTGTATGTGAGCCTGCGTTTGTGTGTGTATGTGTGAGCCTGTTTCTGTGTGTGTATGTCTAAGTGAGCCTGTGTCTGTGTAAGTGTGAGCCTGTGTCTGTGTGTGTGAGCCTGTATGTGTGTGTGTGAACCTGTGTGTGTGTGCCTGTGTGTATGTGTAATTGTGAGCCTGTGTGTGTGTAAGTGTGAACCTTTGTGTGTGTGTGAGCCTGCGTCTGTATGCACACCTGCCTCATAGCTAGGAGTGCTGCATAACCAGCTGTTTATCTTCTCTTTTCCTTTTTTTTTTTTTTTTTTTTTAATATTTACGTATTTATCCACCTGTCTTCCTGGGATCTCAGTGGCAGCACGCAAGATCTTGAGGTAGGTGGGCTCTTTTGTTGCAACGCCCTGGCTTAGTCGCCCTGCAGCACGTGGGATATTAGCTCCCCGACCAGGAACCCATGTCCACTACGTTGGAAGGCGGGTTCTTAACCACTGGGCCACCAGGGAAGTCCCCATCTTTTCTTTTGATTGTGATAAAAGGCACATAAGGTTAACAAGTCACCGTTGTAAATCACCTGGAGGCACACAGTCCGGGGGCTTTAAGCGCACGCTCACGGTTGTACAGCCATCACCACCATTCATCTCCAGAACCTTCCCATCATCCCAAACCCAAACTCTGCACTCACCAAGCTCCTGACTCCCTGTTTCTTTATCCCGCAGCCCCTGACACCCACCCTTCCACCCTCTGCCCCTGTGAACGAGACTCCTCTCTGAGCCTCATATAAATGAGATCATTCGGTCATTTTGTGTCCAACTCCTTTCCCTCTCTGTAATGCTCATCTTTTAATTTTTTTCAATTAAAATTTTTTTTTATCCAAGTATAGGTGATTTACAGTGTTAATTACTGCTGCATAGGAAGGTGATCAGTTGTACCTACATATATATGCATGCTTTTTTTTTTTAGGTATTCTTTTCCATGATGGTTTATTTAGGATGTTGAAAACCGTTCTCTGTGCTGTACAGTGGGAACTTGTTTATCCATCCTGTATATTTATCAAAGGTCACATCTGCTAACCCCGACGTCCCCCTCCATCCCTCTCCCAGCCCCTGCCCCTTCAGCAGTCATGACCAGTCTGTTCTATATGTCTGAATGCACACCTTTTAAAATCAAGTTGTTGCTGAGTTGATCCTCATTGTTTGTTTGTTTGTTTTCCTCTAATCTAAATTGTCTAAACAAAAGTTGTTGGGAACAGTGTCATCATTTAATCTCGAGGACTCTTGAGTTGACTAAGGACTCGTGTGAATGAATGGGTTTTGAGCTATTTCTCCTGTGGGAAGAGCTCTTGAAACTCACAGATGCCCGAGACACCCCCTCCCCGCCTTTTTTTCACAATTTAAGAGAGTTGTTTATTTTGCTCTCTTTTGGTAGCTGTTCACTTAGGGGGCATTTCCTCTCCAAAGTATATGAGCCATGGCGTCCGGCTTGCTCCACCGATAAGTGGTGTGTTCCCACCGTGTCTCTCTTTCATCTCCGGCGGTGTTTATGCGCCTGTCTCCTGCAGTGAGGAGACTGTGTGCTCACACCGTCTGGGGCTCCCTGAGCGCCTTGCTGGGCGGGGCACTCTCTTCTTTTCTGCATCTTCCACCACCAAGAACACCAAATAATACTCTGGGTCAAAGGAGACTGGAAGTCAGGGCATGTGAAATGGGCAAAATGTATGGCTTGGCACACTCTGCAAGATGCTCTTTTCAGTTTTTGCAGAAACCCCAGGAAGTGGCTGTTATTTTTCCCCTTTTGCGGTTCAGAAAGCTGGACCTCAGCTGAAATCATGACTTGTCTGAGGTCCCCGAAAACTGGCCGACTGCGGGCTAAATGTCAGGACTGTTTGTCTCTACAGCCCGTGTTCCTTCTTTGGACTTTAACCAGGTGTTGCCGGCAGCAGAAATGTTGAGTGGATGCCCCCTCCGAGTGTTTGGGAGGAAACCATCAAATGTTAGTGCTTCACCACACTGCATATTGTTTATTTCCAGCAGTACCCGTGTGTTTCCTGGGATGTAGCCTTGGGAGGTGAGACATTTCAGCCTCCAGGGCTGTTGCTGGTCAGTTGCCTTGACATTCCAGCGAGGCGGATTGCTCTCTGAGCTTGTGCCTTTGAACCTGGACTCACTCTGGGGGGGGGGGGTGTCTCACTCTTGTTCCCGGGATTCTCCGACCTGACACAGTCATCTCCTGTCCCCGGGGGGATTGTCCTCTCTGCTCAAACGAAACCTGTCTCTAAACTTCCCGTGTGTCGGATGAACCCTGTAACCCCACTTGAAAGGCCCTGGCGTCAGCTCAGTATCCAGCAGTGGAAGTGGGGTGACCGTGGCGGGCTGGGGGCATGCAGCTTGCTGGATCAGGTCAGTTAGGCTGCCCAAAGCAGTCGCACCTGGTCCCCTTTGTGTGTGTGTGTGTGTGTGTGTGTGGTGGGGGGGATTATTCACGAAGAAGGGAGTGAGAGCCAGCAGGAACAGCTTGGGGTGGTCACGGCTCTTAACTCCCTCTTTGGTTCAGGCCCCTGCTACTGTGGGCTCTCTGTTCATCTCATTATGCCCTCCCTGGGTGGCAGGTAGGGATAAAAAAACCCAAAAAACCCTGTGGTGGTTTTTTAAAGATCCTCTTTTATTATGAATCTTGTACCTTTTTCACACATTGCTGGGTCACCATTGCTCTCAGTGCCCTGAGCTAAAGACAGCAGAAAAAAACAATTATTATGCAAATAAAGTGGAAGTTTTTATTGTTTTTAATCTTTAGCCCTTTCAGGGAGAAAAAAAAATCCTGAACTTCCCATCATATTTGCTGTCAGTCTAGCTTTTCATAATAATCTCATGGGTTTTAAGATAATGCTGTTCAAATAGTAGCTGGTCAACACATTTGCTGCAGTGGTTCAGTTGCTCAGTCGTGTCCGACTCTTTGCGACCCCATGGACGGCAGCACGCCAGGCTTCCCTGTCCTTCACCATCTCCCTGAGTTTGCTCAAACTCATGTCCATTGAGCTGGTGGTGCCATCCAACCATCTCATCCTCTGTCGCCCCCTTCTCCTCCTGCCTTCAATCTTTCCCAGCATCAGGGTCTTTTCCAGTGAGTCGGCTCTTCTCATCACGTGCCCAGGGTATTGGAGTTTCAGCTACCGCATCAGTCCTTCCAATGCATATTCAAGGTTTGCTATTTAAGTTGGATGCGGTTAGAAATTCGGTTCCAATAACCCCATGGTTCTCAACAGGGAGATAGTTTTGCTCCCCCAGGGGACGCCTGGCGGTGTCTAGGGACGGCTTTGGTTGTCACCACTGGGAGAAGGAGGTGGTGCTGGGACCCCGTTGCGGCGGGAAAGGGGTGCTGCACTCTGCACCCTGCGGTGCCCAGGGCAGCCCCCCATCAAAGAAGTCTTTGACCCAAAATGTCAGTAGCACTCAAGTACGAAGAGTCCCCACTGGCTGCGTTGCAGGGGCTCAGTGACCACTCACAGCTGGAGGCTGCTGTGTGTGTTTAGAGGAACAACAGAGATGGAGAACATCCCCCCCACCCCAAACCCATCCCACTTCCCCCAGTTCTGCCAGACTGCCCTGTCTAAGGTGAGAGAAGAGACGTGACTCATAGTGACTCTCCGGGCGAGAGCTGGGAAGTGGTATTCTTCTAAAGGCGATTTCTCTGAACAAGGTACTGCAGAGTCTATATTCCTTTTCTTTTCTTAAAAAACAAACAAACAAACAAAAAAAACTTTATTTTTGGCTGTGCTGGGTCTTTGTTGCTGAGCAGACTTTTCTCTTGGAGAAGGCAGTGGCCACCCACTCCAGTACTCTTGCCTGGAAAATCCCATGGACAGAGGAGCCTGGTGGGCTGCAGTCCATGTGGTCGTGAAGAGTCGGACACGACTGAGCGACTTCACTTTCTCTTTTCCCTTTCATGCATTGGAGAAGGAAATGGCAACCCACTCCAGTATTCTTGCCTGGAGAGTCCCAGGGACATATGTGAATGAACTCATGTATTTTCAATAGAAGACCTCGTGGCTCACCCCCGTACCACAGGGGTGGAGCCCAGGTCTCCCGGTTTCGGAGCTGACACCCTCTCTACATTGCCACCACCGCCGCCTTTGAGAAAGCAGTCTGAAGTAGTCAGCGTATGATGTTCAGAAATAGGCCAACTCTTCAAATCCCAAGTCGTTTTTGCATCTCTCTTTTCCATGGTCAGTCTTGGAAGGGAAAGAAAGATATCAAGACAGTGTGGTTCTTTTTCTCCTCATCGAACAATCATGAGACAGGTATGGATCTTCTTCAGTTGACAAATCAAGTTTTCACAAATATATATTTTACTGTACTATCTCAATATAAGAAGGGAAGACATCCCTCCCGTCCAGCCCAGCTTCAGTGGGACTTACCAATGAATGATGCACCATGTTCCCAAAAGTATCATTTTATTTTTCATCTTTGGAACGATCATTTTCCCCCAGATTAGCTTGTGCAAATAAAGATAGCATATGCATATGCCTAACTTTCTTAGTAATGTATGCATGTGAGAGTTGGACTATAAAGAAAGCTGAGCACAGAGGAATTGATGCTTTTGAACTGTGGTGCTGGAGAAGACTCCTGAGAGTCCCTTGGACTGCAGGGAGATCCAACCAGTCCATCCTAGTGGAAATCCGTCCTGAATATTCATTAGAAGGACTGATGTTGAAGCTGAAACTCCAGTACTCTGGCCACCTGATGCGAAGAGCTGACTCACTGGAAAAGACCCTGATGCTGGGAAAGATTGAAGGCGGCAGGAGAAGGGGACGACAGAGGATGAGATGGTTGGATGGCATCACCGACTTGATGGACGTGAGTTTGAGTAAGCTCCAGGAGTTGGTGATGGACAAGGAGGCCTGGCGTGCTGAGGTTCATGGGGTCGCAAAGAGTCAGACACGACTGAGCGACTGAACTGAACTGAATTTTCTTACAATTTCTTAGTTTCCTTCAAAGGGAAAGCTGTGAATGTCCTAACACAGTTACACTTATGCCATTTCAACCCAGTGAGTGACTCTGGAGAGGAAATCAAAGTATGTGATATTGAACCAGTTATAAAGGAACCCCATAGTCAACCCTGGCTAGTTTACCACTTGAGTTAAGTGAAAATCAGTCAAAACAGCAAGTAAGAGAAGCTAGGACACCCAAGGAGAAACTCCTCCTAACCATTTCTAAACAAACAGGACTGTTGAGATGGAAATGTGTGGTTTTAGAGACCAAAGTCAAGGGCTTCTTATATTTACATATGCTGATGCTTGCGTTCTCCCAGAGGCTGAGACCCAGAGCTGGTTTAGGAGCACATTCAGATATGGAGACAACCGCTGTCATCGATTTCTTATGACTTCACCAGGCATCTGGATGGACTCTCTCAGCATACCAGCGAGGAGGAGATTTCTGGGGAAATGGTTCCCAAGCCTTTCCTTTGAGGAGATCTTGTTCTCCTACGCTTTGAGAGTTGCGGGCAGCATATGATCAGTGTATGTCTTTATGTATTAGCACATGTTTTGGCCTCAAGACGATGCCTGGGGAAAATGTGCAGTACATTATGTTTACAGAATACTCGGGGCGATTCACTCTGCTAACTTTTGTGCCCGTTGAGGGGTGCCAGCTTTTGAAAGGAAATTTCTGTTCTCATCCAGCAGTGCCAAGTTCATAGCTTGTGGGTTTCGAGAAGTTCCTTTCTGGGATGGGATATATAGCAGTCTATGCACGCAAGACTCAGTTTCTCGACTGCCTTCTGTGGCCCATATATGCCTTCCAGATCGTCTTTGGAAAGAACGACGCTGCTGTTGAAACAGGACTGAGAAAGTGAGAACCTGCTTTTAGAATACGTGGAGCTGACTGTGCGGAGACGGGGCAGACATGGCCACGTCGAGAGGTCTCATGTGCAGATGCCACGGTTTCCTGTTGCAATTCCTCTATTGCTCCAGGGATCCCGCACGTTTTAGAGGCAACTCAGGGATTTCTGTGTGTGAGTGGTGAATTTCACATCAGCGAGGCATATGCATTTTATTAGGAACTCTTCATGTGTAGAGTTTTATGCACGTCCCTTGAGACATCTGTGTCTTTAAGACCTCAGAAAGGAGATAAAGCAATTGTTGTTGTTCAGTCACTAAGTTGTGTCTGACTCTTTGCGACCCTGTGGACTGCAGTGCGCCAGGCTCCTCTGTCCTTCGCTGTCTCCCAGAGTTTGCTCAAACTCATGTCCACTGGGTTGGTGATGGTATCTAATCGTCTCATCCTCTGTCACCCACCTCTCCTCCCACCTTCAGCCTTTCCCAGCATCAGGGTCTTTTGCAATGAATTAGCTCTTCCCATTAGGTGGCCAAAGTATTGGAGCTTCAGCATCAGTCCTTCCAGTGAATACTCAGATACAGCGATCCCATCCCTCAGTAACATTTGTGGTTTTCTTTGTGAGGCTTGTTGATTTTGTAAGTGTGACTTAAATGGGATCACAGAATTGTTAACATAAACTACAAAACAGAGTAGGCATTCTTAACATTTCTAAAAGAAATTAACAAGAGTAATATATTTGAGACATACATTGGTTGAGACCCTGAGGAAATCCAATCTTGGTTTTGCAAACTGTTCGGAGAGTCTGCGTGTCCTTTTTCCATCATGTAAAAGTGAAGGGCTTTACGGAATCGTCCCACGTTAAAAAAAAAGAAGAAGAAAGGAAATCCAGACTGTGAGTTTGTCGGTGTAAAGAAATAAGCCAAAAGGTGCTTGTGTTTTGTTTATGGGTCCCTTCTCGGGAGCCTGTGAAGTTTCCTTTACTGCTGGCATTTGGAGCCTGGCGATGGGCTGGTTGACACCTTGGGCAGAGAGAGGCCAGAGGCAGCCTTGCAGGGCAGATCTTAGTTCTGGTAGGGGGTTGGGGGGTTGGGGGGAGTGGGGTGGCTCCTTGTGAAGCCGGCCTGCCTGCCTGGGGTGTCATGCTCAACCCAGCGTCCTCCACACCCCGATTGCCCTGCTGGTCACGTTCCCCGAGCATTTGCCCTTCTGGCCTGTCCATCTCACTGGAACACTGACAACGCTAAGCCTGGAAAACGGATTAAGTGTCATCATCTCTGTGGCGATCCGGGGTAAGGATTCCACAGCAATCATTTCAAAATGTGAGCTAACTTTATCTGACATTTCAAGGTGGAACAGAACTCACTGTCCACTTCTCAATTTTTTTTTTTTTTTTACATTTGTATTTATTTTATTTTGGCTGCTCTGAATGTTCATTGCATGCGACCCTTCTCTAGTTGTGGGGTGTAGGCTTCTCGTTGCGGTTGTGGTTCCTGGTCGGGGTGGACCACAATTCTCCAGCTTCTCTTGTTGTGAAACACGGGCTCAGTAGGTGTGTCTCATGGGCCCAGTGGGCCCCTGGGCATGTGGAATCCTCCCAGACCAGGGATTGAACCCATGTCCCCTGCACTGGCAGGCAGACTCTTAAGTGCTGCGCCACTAGGGAAGTCCCATTGTCCATTTCTTATCCCTCCTGGAATGCAGACATAGAGGAGGGCAGTCTGGAGACAGGAGTTGTCAAGGGTGCCACAGCGGAGCACCTGAGACCCACCTGTAAGGTGACATCACGGCCCGTGGCGTCCTGGGTCTGGAGCATCTGGCGTGTCTACAGGCTGCTCTGTTTGTACGAACCGGGGTTTCTGATTTGGACAGCGTTTGGGAAACCTCCACAGCCCTGTCCACCAGAGACTTCCCTTTTCCGTGAAGACTGTAGTCATGGTGAACAGAAACGCGTGCAACTGCCAAGTTCCATCGTCCCCAGCGTTGTTTTTGAAGTGCCGTCAAGTTGTATGACATCTCTTGTCAGTTTCTGAAAAAGAACAATGGAGCATCATTACTTATGATGTCAGGGAACACAGAAAACAGCCAAGTTCAGTGTTCCATGCCAGTTTGAAAAGGACATGAGCTCGGTGGTAGGTGGCTGTGCTGTGCTTCGTCGCTCAGTCGTGTCCGACTCTTTGCGACCCCATGGACTGTAGCCCACCAGGCTCCTCTGTCCATGGGATTCTCCTAAGCAAGAATACTAGAGTGGGTTGTCACTTCCTGTGACCCCATAGGCTGTAGCCCACCAGGCTCCTCTGTCCATGCGATCCTCGAGGCAAGAATACTGGAGAGGGTTGACATGCCCTCCTCCAGGGTCTCTTTCCGACCCCCGGTTTGAACCCACATCTCCAACATGGGCAGGTGGGTGCTTTACCACTGAGCCACCTGGGTGGTTGTGCAGGAAGCATTAAGTAAGCATTTACCTAATTAATGCCCCAAGCTGAATGGATGATGGGGGTGCAGTAAAAAAAAAATATTAAATATGAGTTTTGTCTTAAAATCATTTTCCATCACCTTCATATTTTAATTTTTTAAATGTATTTTGGGCTGTGTGGGGCTTTCTTTGCTGCACAGGGACTTTCTTTAATTGTGGCGAGCAGGGGCTCCTGTTGATTGCATTGCAAAGGGTTCTCATTTGCAGTGGCTACTCTTGTTGTGGCAGACAGGCTCTGGAAAGACAGGGCTTCGGTAGCTGTGGTACACGGGCTTAGTTGCTCTTCAGGATGTGGGATCCACCCGGACCAGGTATCGAACCTGTGTCCCCTACGTTGGCAGGCAGATTCTTAACCACTGGACCACAAGGGAAGCCCCATTATTTTTATGTTGAAGGGTATCTAAGGTAACAAATGATTTCAGTGTTAAAAAAACAGCCATACTGTTCTGTTTTATTCTGTAATATATGTAATAGCATTGAATACAGCAATTCTCCATAGTAAGTAGTATTTAGTTCTGTGCTTACCTAGATGGGCTTCCCTGGTGGCTCAGATGGTAAAGAATCCGCCTGCAATACAGGAGACTCCAATTTGATCCCGGGATCAGAAAGATTCCCCTGGAGAAGGGAATGGCAACCCACTGCAGTATTCTTGCCTGGAGAGTCCCACGGACAGAGGAGCCTGGTAGCCTAAAGTCAACGGGGTCGCAAGAGAATCAGACACGACTGACCGACTAACACTTTCACTTTTCACTTTACCTCGGTGAACCTCTAAGTTCTCTGGTTTTATTATTTTAGTAGGTCTTCCTTATTTTTATGTCCCCTGGAGCAATTCGGAAAACCCTCTGTTCACACTCTTGTTTTTTTTTGCCTCCTTGAAGAAGACTGGGAAGGTCCACGGTTCTCTCCTGCTCTGAGCTACCAGCCACCTTCTGGGTGAGGAGTTTTTTCCTGTTACCATCAGGATATGACTGGTGTTCAGGTTGAAGAGCCCAGTTGATGAATTAACAGGCTGGTCGGCCCCGTGACAGGCCGGTTGAGGGCGAAGCCATCTAGCTTTCTCGGTTCCCGTCCGGCTGCCAGGGGATAAGCCACGGTGCCCCGCTGTAGCCAGGCTTGTTACCAATGCCCGGCTCCCACATTGGGAGCAAGCACATCCCCAGACCCCGGCATGGATGAGCAGCTGACCCGCAGTCACTTGTCGGGGAGTGCTGTGGCGTTGTGGGACACTTTCCACTGCTTCTGGCCAAGCCTCAACACACCATTCATTGGAGCTGAGCTGATGGATTTGAAATTTTTTTACGCACAGGTTAGGGCAGCAGGTGGATCCACATATGTCCCTCAATTTACCTGCAGCCTCCAGGGAGAGCCTGGCATTTTCCTCTTATAAAGCAGGGTTTCAAACTCTCCTTGGCATTGTCAATGGGGTGGGTCCAAGTTTAAATTCTCTCTAAGGTCTGGGGAGCCATGTGATGCAAACAGGACTCTGTGTGTGTGTGTGTGTGTGTGTGTGTGTGTGTGCACGCAATTTCTCTGCAGAAGTGATTATTTTAATCCATTCAAGGAAATTAATTTGTCATTGGATTTTTTACATACTTGGTGATGGGGAAGTCGCTTAGTCATGTCCCACTCTTGGCGACCCCATGGACTGTAGCCCACCAGGCTCCTCTGTCCTTGGGATTCTCCAGGCAAGAATACTTGAGTGGGTTGCCATGCCCTCCTCCAGGGGATCTTCTCGACCCAGGGATGGAACCTGGGTCTCCTGCATTGCTGGTGGATTCTTCACCACGCATAGTATATAAACACATAATATGTACCATCATAATATCAAGTAGGGGCACATGTTGCTTTACTTGAGGCAAGGTTGGTTTTCATAAGCGTGCAAAAGCCTTTCCTAAATCAGAGGTGCACACGTAACATCCCGGCCCTGTACTAAGGTTCACAACCACATTCTCTTTTTTTCTCTCTTTATAAATTAGCAGGAAATTACTGTTCAGAAGATTAATTTAGCACTGCGTCCCTCAGTAACAACCAGAGAGGAAATATAATTTGCACCTTTCTACAAATAGCCTCTTATCTGATCTCTGCATGCCTTGACCCACTTTTCTGGGGGGGATATATATATATATATATAGATAGATAGATAGATTTGAATGTTAAATATTTAAATTAAGCCATTTCCCTTCATGGAGATGAAAACATCTTTCCTTGAGGTAGATTATTTGACCTTGTATACATACCTCAAATTGGACATATTAGTGAGAGTCTGGTATTTAACCTCTGTGTTCTGGAATTGAGAGTGTCTCCCACATAACAGGTACCTTGATTATTGTTATCGTTCAGTTGCTCAGTCGTGTCCGACTCTTTGCGACCCCATGGACTGCAGCACGCCAGGCTTCCCTGTCCTTCACTGTCTCCCGGAGCTTGCTCACACTCACGTCCATCGAGTCCATGATGCCATCCAACCATCTCATCCTCTGTCCTCCCCTTCTCCTCCCACCTTCAATCTTTCCCAGCATCAGGATCTTTTCCAATGAATCAGTTCTTCGCATCAGGTGGCCAAAGTACTAGAGCTTCAGCTTCAGCATCAGTCCTTCCAATTCAGGACTGGTCTCCTTAAGGATGGACTGGTTGGATCTCCTTGCAGTCCAAGGGACTCGCAGGAGTTTTCTCCAACACCAGTGTTGGAAAGCATCAATCCGTCGGTGCTCAGCCTTCTTTATGGTCCAACCCTCACATCCGTAAATGCTCTTCCTTGTTGGGCGAGGAGGGCTGGACCACATCGAAACTCCCTCTTGGATGTGATAGACTGAGCTCGTAGGCAGAGATGTCTGAGGTCTCCGGCTCAGGAGAGGGTGGGACGAGACGTGAAGTTATGTTTTCCGTGACTGCACAGTGTTTGAAGCTCCCTACGAGGATCCGTGGGCTGTTGCACTCTGAGTGCATGGAGAGAGTGTCCATCACTGCTTTCTCAACTTGGTGACTTAACAAGCACCTTTCTGTTCATGAAGGCAGTCAGGGACTCAGCATCATGTACAGTTAGGGCCGTGACCCCAAGGGGCAGGGCCAGAGGCTGAGTCAGCCTGGGGTCCATTCTCCCTCTCTACACTCATCACGTTTTTCTCCCTGCTCCTGGCAGTTGCCAGCACCTGGCAAGTCGAAACTCTTGGCCAGATCCCACTGCAGTCTTATCAAGTAGAAGTTACTCTTTTTCCCCTGACTGTAGAATGTGAGGGAGATGGGATTTAAACCTGGGACACCTCACCCAACAAGTCCATGTTCCGAGCTTCCATCTGCTCTTGCACAGCTGCAATCTTGCTCTCCTGACCCAGGCAGACCTAAGGGACGACCTTCTAGAAAGCGATCGGACCTTTCTGGTCTTTGGCAACGAAAATTCTTTAAATTCCACCCACTCGGCCCCCAGAGAAGCTCCCCTCATCTTTGCTGGTGTGTGGGATCAAACACCCTCCACTGTGTGTGTTTATTCAGTCGTGTCTGACTCTTGCAACCCCATAGACTGTAACCTGCCAGGCTCTTCTGTCCGTGGGATTCTCCAGGCATAGATACAGAAGTGGCTTGCCATTTCCTTCTCCCGGGGATCTTCCCGACCCAGGGATTGAACCCAGGTCTCCTGCCTTGCAGACCGATTCTTCACCGACTGACCTATGAGGGAAGCCCTCAGGAAGGCTTGAATCTCTTCCGAGCGAAGTGTAAACTCACTTTCCTCTTCATTTTAGACTTGAATTTTCCTAGATGCGTCCTGGGATTTGGAGGGAAAGGGTCAGCAACCCATGAGAGCGTCTGATGGGATAGGGCTTGGTGGAAGAATATGGATGGAGTTTCTGTTCAGAGTCTCTGTACAGTTCTGCACTTGTGGGTGATGGCTGGAGTTTGAGTTCTCTTCACACGTCTGGTTGTCCTGGAGCAAGATGTATTTTCTCCCAGTCTGCTCCTCCGTTGAACAGTTGGCGTGCTTGTCCGGGGTGGGTAGCGAAAAATGGATTGCCGGCATGCAGCGATGGTGTCAGCTCTTGGGTGTGATCTCAGGACTCCTAAGGTTGAACGGAACCCCCGAGGGTAGAATTTTCCAGTTATCAAGATGTCTGGAGGCTGGGAGGAAATACCAGCTTGAAGGGCACTTCTCACAAGTGATGCCAATCTCCACGTCTTGGAGAGACGCCACGGTTTCATTCAGTACAAAACCAGCTTATCTGCTGTTCCCTCCTGGCCACTGCAGAATGTACAGCATTCCCTTTCAAGGTGCTCAGCATGTCACGGACACTAGGGCATGCACTCCCGAATTCCTAAGTTCTTACACTCCTCCTCTTTAACGAATGTGGGAGCCGGACCCTAAAGAAAGCTGACCGCCACAGAACTGATGCTTTCGAACTGTGGACCAGGATCTGGTCCACGGGATGCAGAGCTCCCAGGGCTGAGCTAGGTGAACAGGGTCCGGGTAAGCCGTTTGCTAGGGTGACCGAGAAAGTGGCTGCCTTGCGTAGCAGTGGGCAGGACCAGGAGGTGTCTTTTTGCCCCTATGGTATTGATCAGAAAACCACGGCAGGGAACTGCTATGTGAGTTGCCGGGTTCACACGGCGTTTCCCAGTGGGGCTTTCTCACCCCCTCAAGACTGTGTTCTTCACCAGCACTGCTGGGTCCAGAGTGTACTGGTGGCAGGAGCCTCCTTGCTAGAGGAGCCTCCTTGCTTTTTGTCGTTTAGCCACTCAGTCGTGTCTGACTCCTTTGCGACCGCATGGATTTCAGCCTGCCAGGCTCCTCTGTCCTTGGGATTCTGCAGGCAAGAATTCTAGGGTGGGTTGCCGTTTCCTCCTCCAGGAGATTTTCCTGGATGGGGGATCAAAGCCATGTCTCCTGCATTGGTGGGCGAGTTCTCTACCGCTGACTCACCAGGGAAGCCCTGCTGTTGTATAAGGGGTGGGGGGTGGTTCTTCCCATTGCAGGCAATTGCAGAAATGCAAGAAGAGGTCTTATGAAGGTGCTGGGAATATGGAGGGCGTGGGTTAGGTGTTGCAGACCTACATCCTGCAGGCCTCTTTCAGTACTTGGATTCCTTACTTTTGCTCCCTTCAGGGTGATCAGCTTGCTTTGTACCCGCCGGGGCACTGCTGTGTTGATGCCACTGAAAGGAGGGCTTCCCTGGTGGCTCAGACGGTACAGAATCTGCCTGCAGTGCAGGAGACCTGGGTTCGATCCCTGGGTTGGGAAGATCCCCTGGAGGAGGGAACGGCCACCCCCTCCAGTATTCTTGTCTGCAGAATCCCAGGGACAGAGGAGCCTGGTGGGTGTCAAAGAGTCAGACACAACTGAGTGACTAACGCTGTGAGATAAAACGATTCTGAGGTCTCGGATTCTTTCCAGAGGTGAGAGTTCTGCCCATGTTAATTCAATACAGATTTGAGGACGACCAGCCGGGTCCCAGGTTCCTGCTGTCGCGTGGGGAGAAGTGATGAATTAGAGCAGGGCTTGACACGTTTTTCTCTAAACGGCCAGAGAACAGGGGTTTGGGGCTTCGTGGGGCCGAGTGACCCGTTGCACCTACTCACTCCTGCCCACCTGGAGGCAGCTGTGGGCAGCGGGCATCGCGTGGCTCATGTGGCAGTCCCACCTGGGTTCTGCACTGGATTTCCACGTAATTGTCACAGACTGTGAAACTCTAGTTCTTCATGTGATCTCTTTCAACCATTTTATTTATTTTAAAAATTAGCTTGTTTCTTGGATTAATTTGTTTTTAAATTATGTATTAAATGTAATTATTAATGAAGTCCCTTAAATTTAAGTAATTTGTTTTGTTTTTAAAATTAATTTTGTAAATTAACTTTCTTCTTAAAATTAATTTTAAGATGAAATCAATTTAATTATACAAAATATATTATTTCATATATATTCATATATTATAAATATATATGATATATTATGTATTATATTATATATTAATATATTATGTACATTAATTTATTTTGTAAGTTAACTTTCTTTTTAAAGTTAATTTTAAAAATGAAATCAGTTTAATTATATGAAATATATTATTTCATATATGTACTCATATTATATATTATAAATATATATGATATATTATGTATCATATATTAATATATTCTGTACATTAATTTATTTTGTAAATTAACTTTCTTTTTAAAATTAATTTTAAAAATGAAATCAGTTTAATTATATGAAATTACTATTTCACATATATTATATAAATATAATTATATATACACATATAAAATATATTATGTATTATATTATATATTAATATATTCTGTACATTAATTTATTTTGTAAATTAACTTTCTTTTTAAAATTAATTTTAAAAATGAAATCAGTTTAATTATATGAAATAGATTATTTCACATATATTATATAAATATAATTATATATACATATATTATATAAAATATAATATGTATTATATTATATATTAATATATTATGTATATTATAATATTGACTTCCCTGGTGGTTCAGGCGGTAAAGCATCTGCCTACAATGCGGGAGACCCAGGTTCAATCCCTGGATCGGGAACATGCCCTGGAGAAGGCAGTGGCACCCCACTCCAGTATTCTTGCCTGGAAAATCCCATGGATGGAGGAGCCTGGTGGGCTGCAGTCCATGGGGTCGCTAGGAGTCAGACACAACTGAGCCACTTCACTCACTCACATATAAATATATATTTATATAAATTATATTAAATATAAATAAAATTTATTAACTTTAAGATTGCATTTATTTTTAAAAGTAATTCGTGCAGCTGCATCAGTCCTAGTTTCAGCCTGCACACTTCTCTAGTTGCAGGCACCTGGGGTCAGTAGTTGCCCTGTGCAGACTTACTCGTGGCCCGTGGGATCTTATTTCCCCAACCAGGGATTGAGTCCATGTACCCTCCATCTTCATTGTTGTCCTTTTTTGTTTTTTTATTTATAGATTTTTGATTGGATGATAACTGCTTTACAGTATTGTGTTGGTTTCTGCCGTACGTCAGCATGAATCGGCCATAGGTAGACGTATGTCTTCTCTCTCTTGAGACTCCTCACCACCTCCCACCCCAACCCAGCGTTCTAGGTTGTCACAGAGCACCGGGTTTGAGCTCCCTGAGTCATTCAGCAAATTCCCACCGCCTATAAGGAGATCCAACCAGTCTGTCCTAAAGGAAATGAGTCCTGAGTGTTCATTGGAAGGACTGATGCTGTAGTTGAAACCCCAGTACTTTGGCCACCTCATGCAAAGAGTTGACTCATTGGAAAAGACTCTGATGCTGGGAGGGATTGGGGGCAGGAGGAGAAGGGGACGACAGAGGATGAGATGGCTGGATGGCATCACCGACTCCATAGACCTGAGTTTGAGTGAACTCTAGGAGTTGGTGATGGATACGGAGGCCTGGCGTGCTGCAGTCCATGGGGTCACAAAGAGTCGGACACGACTGAGCAACTGAACTGAACTCAACTGCTGTATTTCACATATGGTAGTGTATATGTTTCAATGCTGCTTTGTCAACTTGACTCACCCTTCCCTTCCCGTCCTTTGTCCATTCTCTGTGTCTGCATCTCTATTGCTGCCCTGCAAATAGGTTCCATTTTTCTGGACTCAGTACCGTCCTTCTGGACTCCATACATATGCATTAATATATGATGGCTTTTCTCTTTCTGACTTACATGGAAGGTGGATTCATAACCACTGGACCACCAGGAACATCCCCGCAACTACATACTCCCATGGCTGATTCATGTCAATGTATGGCAAAAACCACTGCTGCTGCTGCTGCTGCTGAGTTGCTTCAGTCGTGTCCGACTCTGTGCGACCCCATAGACGGCAGCCCACCAGGCTTCCCTGCCCCTGGGATTCTCCAGGCAAGAGCACTGGAGTGGGTTGCCATTTCCTTCTCCAATGCATGAAAGTGAAAAGTGAAAGTGAAGTCGCTCAGTCGTGTCCGGCTCTTAGCGACCCCATGGACTGCAGCCTACCAGGCTCCTCCGTCCATTGGATTTTCCAGGCAAGAGTACGGGAGTGGGGTGCCATTGCCTTCTCCAGCAAAAACCACTACAATACTGTAAAGTCATTAGCCTCCAATTAAATAAATTAAAAAAATTTTTTTTCAAATCATGGTTAGGGCTTCCCAGGTGGCCTAGTGGTAAAGAATCTGCCTGCCACTGCAGGAGGTACACGTTGGATCCCTGATCCGGGAGGATCCCACATGCCGAGGAGCAGCTAAAAGCCCTTCCATCACAACTGCTGAGGCCTTGTGCCCTGAAATCCAGGCTCCACCACCAGAGAGAAAGCCACCACAATGAGACGCCCACATGCCACAGCTAGACAAAGGCCCACACAGCCATGAAAACCCAGGGCAACCCAAAATAAAAATAAATTGAAAAAATTATTAAAAAAAAAAAAAAAAAAGGCAGTTAGATCGTGGACTGTAGAGAAACAGGTGTCAAGCTAGTTTGGCCTGACGTTGCCAAGCCCTGAATGACCACACCAGCCCCTGCTTTAAGGAGCTCATTGAGGATTCTAGGGGAGGAGTCAGAAAGGAGAGGAGTCATGCCAGCCCTGTGGAGTGAGCTCTGTGTCATGGGACACAGATGGGCTCAGGCCCTGGGCTAAGTTCTGCTCGTGGACAGACGTTAAACGCTTTCTGTGTTCAGTTGTTTAAAAATCTGCTGACAATTCCTGGACTCGATGGTGTCCGACTCTTTGCGACCCCATGTACTGTAGCCCCGCCAGGCTCCTCTGTCTGGAGGATTTTCCAGGCAAGAATACTGGAGTGGGTTGCCATTTCCTTCTCTAGGGGATCTTCCCAGCCCAGGGATTGAACCTGGGTCTCCCTCACTGCAGGCAGGCTCTTTACCATCGGAGCCACTTTGTGGATTAAATGGAGATAAAAAGCAAGAATCAGGAATAGCAACTCTTGTCTGTTTGCTTAGCATGGACTTTTTGTCATCATAGTAAATCTGTAGCAAAAGATCAGACATGTATTTTGTTGTTGTTCTTCAGTTGCTCAGTCGTGTTTGACTCTTTTTGACTCCATGGACTGTAGCACAACTATCTTCTTGAGTTTCACCGTCTCCTGGAGCTTGCTCAAACTCACGTCAGTTGAGTCGGTGATGCCATCCAACCATCTCATCCTCTGTTGTCCCCTTCTCCTCCCGCCCTCAATCTTTCCCAGCATCAGGGTCTTTTCCAATGAGTCAGCTCTTCACATTAGGTGGCCAGAGTATTGGAGCTTCAGCTTCATTATCCGTCCTTCCAATGAATAATGAATAGGACTGATCTCCTTTAGGATGGACCGGTTGGGTCTCCTTGCAGTCCAAGGGACTCTCAAGAGTCTTCTCCAACATCACAATTCGAAAGCATCAAACACGGACTTTTTTTTTTTTTGGGTCCCCATCATGGTGAATTTGTAGCAAAAGGTCAGAAATATACATTGTTGCTGTTGGGCAAACCCAGTAGAGACCGACCTTCACCAGGACCACAGCTGTTCTTTCTTTTATGGGGATTACATTGATATTTCCTGCTAGCAGAGGACCGGCTTCTTTGGGGGGGGGGGGGTGGGTGGGATGGAGCATGTATTCTGTTTTATTGAATGTCGTTTGTAAATATCTAAATGCCAATACTGACATCCTATACCAGTAACCTGTGCCTCCCTGGATCCAGACCTGTGAGGGGAAACACACAAGGTCAGTTTCAAGGGCACATGGCTGGCAAAAGAGGTGTCAGCTCTGGCCCTGGGCCTGGATGGTTTGGCCTTGAAAGTGAGACCAGAGACGGTCTGAGGCCAAAGCTAAAATGCGAAGCCTTGAATTTGATCCCACTGAGGCCAGTGCCCAGGAAGCCAGCTGAGAAGTCCCCTTGGAAGCTGAGCCATGTCTATTTTGGTGCCCATTGAATCGCCCAGCACCTGGCTCCCTGCTTGGCACTCACCAGTTCAGCTGGAGAACAAAGACATTGCCCCGTATCCGTTCATTCCTCACTCCTGCACTGAACGTGTGTTGAGTGCCTGCTCCGTGCCCGAGACTGTGCGGGACTCTGGTGATTCCAGAATGAAAGTGTGCTCACCTGTCCATGTCCTCACGGAGGACCGTCTAGGGTGGAGGAGAAACAAGACACAGAAGAAGCAAATCTAAATTATGCTGGTTGGCGAGGAGAGCAAGGGAGAACACTGAAGGCAAATCTGGGGGAGACGGAGTTTGAGGAAGGGAGTGTTTATTTAGCAAAAGGTCCCCGCTAAACGCTTTTCTCTCAGTAGTGTGACTCTTTGCGACTCTGACTCTGACTCTTTGCAACCCCATGGACTGAAGCCCACCAGGCTCCTCTGTCCATGGGATTCTCCAGGCAAGAACACTGGGGTGGGTTGCCATGCCCTTCTCTAGGGGATCTTTCTGACCATGGGCATCGGTCCCATGCCTCCTGCATTAGCAGGCACATTCTTTACCACTGAGCTGTGGGGAAGCCCTCCCAGGATACTGTGGTGTAAGCTCCATCACCAGAAGGGGCTCCTCATGGACAGTATCAGAACGTTGGTTTTAGTGTCTGTGTTGAGAGCAATTGTTCCTGCAGCCTACTTCTTGCTTGTGACATCTGAGTACTTGAATTGTATGGACTGATCAGGGTCTCCTTTTCCTGTTGGCCTGTCAAAAGCTGAGACCAGTATTTATGTTAAGACCTCCACAGGGTGTAATTTGGTATCAGTTCTGTTCAGTTGCTCAGTCGTGTCTGACTCTTTGCCACTGTATGGTCGGCAGCACGCCAGGCCTCCCTGTCCATCACCAACTCCCGGAGTTTGCTCAAACTCATGTCCATCCGTAATGCCATCCAAGCATCTCATCTTCTGTAATCCCCTTCTGTTTTTCCCAGCATCAGGATCTTTTCCAGTGAGTCAGCTCTTTGCATCAGGTGGCCAAAGTATTGGAGTTTCAGCTTCAACATCAGTCCTTCCAATGAACACCCAGGACTGGTCTCCTTTAGGATGAACTGGTTGGATCTCCTTGCCGTCCAGGGGACTCTCGAGAGTCTTCTCCAACACCACACTTCAAAAGCATCAGTTCTTCAGCAGTCAGCATTCTTCATGATTTATTTCCTCTTATCTCTTCTCATAGGCTTCCAACGTAGGTCATTTGTCTGTTTTATGAATAAGTGTATCATTGAAAATCATTCCTAAAAAGAAAGCCCGAGGCTCTGATGTACCTCCAAGCTGCTGCTGGCAGCCCGTCGCCATTGTCTGTAGCCACTGTCCACCGTGTCTGTCTGCGTGTTTTAGCCTGGCCCCGACCCCCAATCCCTTACCTCACTAATTACGATGAAACCTTTAGGACAGGAAATGCAATTCCAGCTGAACCACTGGTTTGACAGGAGTTTATTTCACGTAGATAAGAGCATAGCCATCTGAGTCCTTTCTCTCTGTGCCATTCTCCACTCTGAAGTGTTTTATTGGTGACCTTGTGGGAAGCCAGTGCAGAAATCTCAGCTGGGGAAATTGTTTCTTGATTTAATAGTTTTAAATGGTTTTTTGAGCACCCACTTGGCATAGTCCACAAATCAGCGGCCCCTCCCCCAGACACACTCTTGTTCTAAAAAATGTGATTTTAAAAAATGATGAATTTCAGGCCCTTTGGCCACCTATCAGCTGAGAATGCGGTCCTGGAAAAGGATTTCTCTCTAATTCCTGCCAAGTAATCTTCTCTTCGCCCTAGAGTTTTATCACTTTGCCACTCTGTGGCGAATTTTATTTCACGTTTTCTCCCCCCAGTTCGAGGATTTAATGTATTCTGGGGTCCTTTTCATGGCCAGAGTACTATTGGAGGGTCTTGGGAAGTGATTTGCATTGGTTCGAAGACAGAGGGCGTGAGAAGGCCGTCTGCTTTTGAGCAGGCTACGTGTTTTGCGGTTTGAGAGGTGGTCGGGCCACCTCTGAGCATCTCCGAGTCCCTCGGGTGGGCTGGGAAGGACCCCCGTGCCCAGCCACCCCGCGCCAGCCGCCCCGGCGTTCCCAGGGTAGGCGGCGCGGGGCTCTGTGTCCTGGCCGAGCCATTCCTTCCCAGTCATCTGCCCAGAGTGCAGAGGCTGCCGGCTTTCTTTCAGGTGTCAGTGTGGATCAAAGCCACCCCGGGGACATTTGCATGAGAATCTGTGGAATGATTCATTAGCAATGGTCATTAGCGGTTTTCCTTTAAGGGCTTTGAAATGTCTTCCATTGATAAACTAGTGCTGTTAAGCCTTGACTCCTTTTCACACAGTTTTCACCCGGTCCTCCCTCTGGGATTACAAATTGCATCCCCCCCCAACCCCAGCCTGTCTGTACCTCTTTTGGCCTGTGGTTAAAAGCACACACTCCTGAAGGTACCAGTTACCATCATCAGACTGTGTCCCATTGGAGGATGCCTTCCATCCGCTCTTGTTGGCTGTGTCTTTTCTTTTCTTTTTTTTTTTGTAACGGTGCAGTTGGCTTCCCTGGCGGCTCAGATGGTAAAGAATCTGCCCGCAATGCCAGAGACCGCAGTTTGATCCCTGAGTCGGGTAGATCCCCTGGAGAAGGAAATGGCAACCCACTCCAGTGTTCTTGCCTGGAGAATCCTGTGGACAGATGAGCCTGGCGGGCTACAGTCTGTGGGGTTGCAAAGAGTCGGACAAGACTGAGTGACTCACACACACACACACGCACGCACACACACAGTTGTCCTATTTACCCCACCTTCTGGTTGCCTCTCCGTTCTGACAATGTTGTTCTGTCTTTACAAGTAGAACGTGATCTGACACCCTCTGATCCTCACGTGTCTCTTCCTGATCGTTCAGGAGACCTTGAGGGTGTTTTTATAAAGGGCACGTACGTGGACAGGGCTGAAGTGGACAGAGGGAACAGTTTCACACCCAGCACAGACCCTGGAGACCTCCGTCCTCTGGAAGACGCGGTTGCATGTCTCCACGCGGGGACCATGTCAGAATGCCCTGGCAGCTGCCGTGGGCGGCAGATCAAACTTGATACCGACCGACCCTTTGCCAGAAATAAAGCCTGTCCCCATCATGTGATGGAGCTGTGGGAAACAGAAGCCATCACACAGTTTCTTGTTTGTTGTTCAGTCACTCAATCGTGTCCGGCTGTTTGCGACCCCATGGACTGCAGCATGCCAGGCCTCCCTGCCATCACCAACTCCTGGAGTTTACTCAAATTCATGTCCATCAAGTCGGTGATGCCGTCCAACTGTCTCATCCTCTGTCATCCCCTTCTCCTCCCACCTTCAATATTTCCCAGCATCAAGGTCTTTTCAAATGAGTCAGCTCTTCCCATCAGGTGGCCAAAGGATTGGAGTTTCAGCTTCAGCATCAGTCCTTCCAATGAACATTCAGGGTTCATTTCATTTAAGATTGACTGGTTTGATCTCCTTATATAGTTAAGAAAAACGACTGAAGATTTGTTAGTTTTGTAAATTTTGTACGTGGACTTCTTCCACAGCTTTGAGAGGGTCATGATGGGTGAGGAGCCCAGAGCTTTGAACTTCAGGCACACCCTGGGGAATTTGCTTAAGTGCCTGGAGAATGAGGGTCCTGAGAAGGTGTACCTTAGAAATGGCTGGTTCTTGCAGGAGCCCCACTTTGTGCTGGGGAAGGCTAAGATGCGTCACCAACTCAATGGACACGAATTGGAGTAAGCTCCGGGAGCTGGTGATGGACAGGGAGGCCTGGCGTGCTGCAGTCCACGGGGTCGCAGAGAGTTGGGTACAACTGAGCGACTGAACAACCTGACCTTTCCTATGCGTGACAAACTTTACCTTGTAGGACTTGGTCCTGTGGCAGTCCGGGGCCCCTGAATGTGATGGGCTGCCTTCATTCCTGGGATGCCTGCTCTGCTTATGCAGAGCGCATCTGGGGATGAAGAGAAGAAGGCTTCTCTTTGTGAGCACAAGAGAAGAGGCTGGTGGGGCCATGGCAGAAGGTCGAGTGAAGGAGGAGACAGGCATGGGCTCAGGTAGATGCTATGCCTGGTGGCCGAGTGAGCACTGGGGAGCCTGATGAGCATTTGGAGGCAGGGGCAGAGTGGGGCACTGGCAGGCAGGCTAGGCGACGAGTCGTCCAGTCTTGCATTTGTCATAAGACCATCTTTTGTCCTGAGACCACATGTTGCTTTGAGTTCCTCACACGTGTCAGCTCCCTGGGCTGTCAAGCCCTCAGCAGGAAAGTGGGGTCCCGTAGACTCTTTAGGATCGTTCCTGTGACTTGAGAACTCTTCCTCTTTATTTTCTCCATCTCACGTGTGGTTCCGATGATCCCAGCCATGTCTGTTCCCATCAGACACGTTGGGATCGTCTGAATTTTGCACTTTATGAACTGCCTTGGAGTTAAGGATGAGCCCCTTTGTAAATTCATCAGGGTGCTCAGGTAATTCAGATGTCCTTCCTGGGAGAGACGTACGCTGTGGTAGTATAGCATTTTTATTTTCTAGTGGATTTTCACGGCTTTAAACGTTTCTCTGTTGGAACCCTTTTAAGGAACTGTCTGGTGATAAGGGAGGGTCTGAAGGAGAAGGGAACAATAAGATGGTTGGATGGCATCACTGACTCGATGGACATGATTTTGAGCAAGCTCTGGGAGTTGGTGATGGACAGGGAGGCCTGGCATGCTGCAGATCATGGAGTCGCAGAGTCGGACACGACTGAACAACTGAACTAAACTGGTAGTAAAGGCAATGCTGACTTCAGACATTGCTACTCCTTGCTTGGTTCTTTATATTGAAGGAAGGTGTTCAGTCGTGGGTTCAGTGTGTACTTATTAAACATGCAGAAGGCACCTGGTCCTGTGTGATATCCTTCAAAAGACCATACCCCCATAGGTCTATAAGAATGTGTTAAAACAGGCTATCATGTTTTGAAAATTTAATTAAAAAGTAAATGATCTTGTGTTAAAACGGGCTATTCAGTAACATATCTGGAAACGAAACTAAAAACATTAATAAGGAAATGAGCGTGTATGTTAAAACTGGCTGTTGAGTAACTCTGGTCCTTTTAGAGATTTCTGAAGAGTCCTTCCCTGGAGGCTCAGACAGAAAAAGCGTCTGCCTGCAATGCGGGAGACCTGGGTTCAATCCCTGGGTCAGGAAGATGCCCTGGAGATGGAAATGGCAAGCCATTTCAGTATTCTTGCTTGGAAAATACTATGGTCGGAGGAGCCTGGCGGGCTACAGTCCTAGGGGTCGCAAAGAGTTGGACATGACTGAGGGACTTCACTACTAACAGTCATGGAGGGGTGGAACTGAGGTGGTGGGAGGGGACCCAAGACAGAGGGGATTATATGAGTACATAGAGCTGGTTCACTTTGTCATACAGCAGAAACTAACACAATATCGTACAACCATTATACTCCAATGAAAAGTAATCAGTAAATATCAAATTGTTAATAAAAGTACAGTAACAAGTGTCTATGGTTCTTTAATTTTGCAAAGTGACAATATATTGCGACCCCATGGACTGTAGCCCACCAGGCTCCTCTGTCCGTGGGATTCTCCAGGCAAGAATACTGGAGTGGGTCGCCATGCCCTCCTCCAAGGGATCTTCCCAACCTAGGGATCAAATCCGGGTCTCCTGCATTGCAGGCAGACTCTTTACTGTCTGAGCCAGCAAGGAAGCCCAAAGACTACAGAGTTCAGTTCAGTTCAGTTCAGTCGTTCAGTCGTGTCCGACTCTTTACGACCCCATGAATCGCAGCACGCCAGGCCTCCCTGTCCATCACCAACCCCCGGAGTTCACTGAGACTCACGTCCATCGCCATCCAGCCATCTCATCCTCTGGCGTCCCCTTCTCCTCCTGCCCCCAATCCCTCCCAGCACCAGAGTCTTTTCCAATGAGTCAACTCTTCGCATGAGGTGGCCAAAGTACTGGAGTGTCAGCTTTAGCATCATTCCTTCCAAAGAAATCCCAGGGCTGATCTCCTTCAGAATGGACTGGATGGATCTCCTTGCAGTCCAAGGGACTCTCAAGAGTCTTCTGCAACACCACACTTCAAAAGCATCAATTCTTCGGCGCTCAGCCTTCTTCACAGTCCAACTCTCACATCCATACATGACCACAGGAAGAACCATAGCCTTGCCTAGACGAACCTTTGTTGGCAAAGTAATGTCTCTGCTTTTCAATATGCTATCTAGGTTGGCCATAACTTTCCTTCCAAGGAGCAAGTGTCTTTTAATTTCATGGCTGCAGTCACCATCTGCAGTGATTTTGGAGCCCAAAAAAATAAAGTCTGGCACTGTTTCCACTGTTTCCCCATCTATTTCCCATGAAGTGATGGGACCAGATGCCATGGTCTTCGTTTTCTGAATGTTGAGTTTTAAGCGAATATAAAGTTAGTATATATTTAAGACGTTTTATTCTTCAACTTGCCTTACGTATAGCAAAATGATTTAAAAAACAGCAACTTTCCCACTTTTGAATTATTTTGCTTATTTTAGATTCCGGACTTACAGTCAATAGTAGCTTAGTCTGAACATTTGTTGAACGCTTTCTTTTAGCATTTACTTGACCTGATTAAATTTGTTTCCTTTGTAATAGAATTCTCTTTTTATAAGTATCTTAATATATTGTATTGGTCCACTTTCAAAGAAACATTTAAAGTATTTCCCATTCTGAAGATTAACCCAAGAAGCATTATTTCAGTCGGCTCATCTAACAGTTTATGACATCATTACAATTTAATGAACTTCACCAGGTTTCCGATTCTTAGTACTATAGAAGTGGAAAGTTTTGATGGTATTTGTTGCCCTCAATTAGACGGCTGAGTGGAACAGAACACAGTACCCAAATGAGATGCAGTCTAAATGTGTGCCTTTAAAGCGCTCCTTTGGCTCTCTGCGCGTAGTGATGGAATTTTCAGTAATGTAATGATTCTCTTTTCCCCATGTCCTTCATCTTTCTGGAGTTCTTAGGCCTTTTCTGAATAATGTGGAACATAGTAACTCTGCTTGCTTACTGCTTACAGCTAAGCGGGAATGCATTGGTTCACTTCAAGACTAACAGATGTGACCTCTTTACATAAACGTTTCAAAAGTGCCCCAGAAACATTAATCGAGACAATCTTGATTTGCTGCTGTTCAGTCACTCAGTCGTGTCCAACTCTTTGTGACCCCATGGACTGCAGCATACCAGGCTTCCCTGTCCATCACCAACTCTGGGAGCTTGCTCAAAGTCATGTCCATCGAGTTGGTGATGCCATCCAACCATCTCGTCCTCTGTTGCCCCTTCTCCTTCTGCCTTCTGTCTTCAGGGTGTTTTCCAACGAGTTGGCTATTGGCATCAAGGGGCCACAGTACTGGAGCTTTTGATTCAGTCTCAGCCCTTCCAATAAATATTCAAGGTTGATTTCCTTTAGGATGGACTGGTTGTATCTCTTTGCTCCCCAAGGCACTCTCAGGAGTCTTCCCTAGCTCTTCAAGAACAGAATTCGGTCTCTGTGCGAGAGATCGTGCCACGTGGGGGTCAGGCCCTCAGTCTTGGTGTCTTCCAAATGCCACATGACATGTTCCCCTAAAATTCTATTTTAAAGACTTTCCTCCTTGGGCGGGGCAGGGGGAGGGGTAGCCTTTACTACTAATTGCAGTCTAGAAAAGATATAGAGCTTTTGTTACAGCCAAGTAAGGATGGAAGATGGTGTGATGTTTTCCATTAATAGTCATGCTGAGAAGGACAGTGTCCTCTCCATGTGGCCGTTCTTAAAGGGTATCCTCAGTATTCTGGCACCAGTTGCCAAAATCATTAGGCCCACAGAACTCAAATTTCACCTGCCTGAAGATCTCTTCCTCGAGGGTCCCACGTTTATTACCCTTATTCTTGAACTCAGTGGCTCATCCTTTGCTCTTAATTATTGCCTTGAAAGGTAGAGTCTGTGCGAGACATAGTTCATTGTATTACTCACCGTCCCCAGGTAAAGATTCCCGTAAAGCTGAACGCCTGGGTCCAGCTAAGGATTTTCTTGCCTCTTCCGAAAAAGTAAGTTAGGAGAGGCTCTTAAAATATGTATTCCTTTTTTTTGGCTGTGCAGGGTCTTTGATGCTGTGTGTAGGCTTTTCTGCCTACAGCGAACGGGGGCTTCTCTCCAGTTGCAGTGTGTGGGCTGTCGTTTCTCTCATTTCTGAGCACAGGCCTCCATCGTTGCAAGTCCCAGACTCTAGAGCTCAGTGTCACTATGGCACATGGGCTTAGCTACCCCTCAGCATGGAGGATCTTCCCGGACCAGGGTTCAAACCCGTGTCCTCTGCATGGGTAGACAGATTCTTAACCACTGAACCACTCGGGAAGCCCTCTTTACGGGGAGTTCTAAACCAATCTGCAGAATCAGAGACAGCCTATGTGTCTATATACCATCACCTCCCCGCACCCTGGACTTTTTTTAAAAGACACAAATACATATGGAACTGTATCAGGTAGACTCAACTTTCAGGCAATGTTTGAGTTCATATTTCTTCACCGAGGAGAGAAAGAGAAGATGAATTTTGAAAGAAATGGGGAAAACAAATAAACCGGAAGAGGGTAAGGATAGCACATTTGAAGGTGAGTGGAGAGGTGTAATAAGAGGAACCATAGTAGAAACACCAAGTGTAATCATCTTAAGTCTATCATGCATTAGCTCAGCACGGCTGTCAGTTGAAAATTAAGCTCCCTGGAAAGTCCGAGAGTCTTGAATGTAGAATCTGAGGGTCCACCCAAGTCTTCCTTCTGGGAAACCAGCAGTTGGAAGTCTCAGTCAGCTGATGCTTCGCCAACCTCTGCAGAAGGCCCTTTGGGTCACCCTTCTGGGTCCAGCGGGCGTGGACATTTCTCCTGGACATTTGACCTCCCTCCATCAGTGGGAGGTTGCACATGGCACTCAGTTACTCCTCTGCTTCACTGTATTTCTTCTCCAAGGAGCCTTGAATTCCATGTCAAGGAACATGCATTCAAAAGTGGGTCTATTTATAGTAAAAACTTCTCACTTCAAAATTTTACCCAGAAAGCCCATCTGATGCAGTGTTGAGGAGGAAAAGTATGTCACATGCGTCAGTTCCTTCAACCTGTATCTTCAACAGAAGCAGAACAGGACAGTAACATGACTTAGAATGAGAGGGCCTGATTCATTAGTGCAGTGGGGAAGATTTGAGCTCCAAACTGTAGCCACCAGCATCTCAGGCTATGGTTTTTCCAGTGGTCATGTATGGATGTGAGAGTTGGACTATAAAGAAAGCTGAGTGCAGAAGAATTGATACTTTTGAAGTGTGGTGTTGGAGAAGACTCTTGAGAGTCCCTTGGACTGCAAGGAGATCCAACCAGTCCATCCTAAAGGAGATCAGTCCTGGGTGTTCATTGGAAGGAGTGATATTGAAGCTGAAACTCCAACACTTTGGCCACCTGATGCAAAGAGCTGACTCATTTGAAAAGACTCTGATGCTGGGAAAGATTGAGGGCAGGAGGAGAAGGGGACGACAGAGGATGAGATGGTTGGATGGCATCACTGACTCAATGGATGTGGGTTTGAGTAAATTCCGGGAGTTGGTGATGGACAGGGAGGCCTGGTGTGCTGCGGTCCATGGGGCTTCAAAGAGTTGGATGTGACTGAGGAACTGAGCTGAACGGAACTGAACTGAGCATCTCAGGATGGTACATCACTTTGCTACATTGATGAGAAGAGAGTCCAGGGATTGCAAGTTGCAAACCCACCTTCTATTTTGTTTCACTGTAATGACCTTTACCCGGATACCATATTGCAATGTCAGGAATCCATGAACGAGTGCCGAGTCTTGGCATTGGTATGTCTAGAATTTCCTTTTTCAACAGGTCATTTCGTTTTCAAGAGGTCATTTTTTTTTTCTAGGTGACAAACAAATAGAAAAAAATGTTTCGACTGCCCTGTAAAACTTGAGATAATGCTTTTGTTTTCTAGCATTTTCTAGATTATTGCTTGAGGGTGGTTAATTATGTTGCATGGGGGAAAAAAAGTTATTCCAAAGTTAATGTGGAAGTGGAAACATTTAAAGATTATTAAAAAAATTTTTAATCTCACTTAAAAATTTTATTGATTGATTTCAGGCTGTGCTGGGTCTCCTTTGCTGTGCGGGCTTTCTCTAGCTGCGACAAGCAGGAAATACCTCTAGTTTCGGTGTGTGGGCTTCTCTTGTTTCAGAGCACAGGCTCCAGAGTGATTCTGGCACACAAACTAAGCTGCTCTGCAACATGTGGGCTGTTCCTAGACCAGAGATTGAACCCACTTCCCCTGCATTGGCAGGCAGATTCTTTACCACGGGACCACCAGAGAAGTCCCCCAAAGAGTCCCAGTTTTGTGTGGCCAGGGTTTTCTTCTGGACCGGGTGTGACTTGAAGTCACGGTTATCATTTAGGCCGTGGTCCTCAAGTGCGGACTGCGTAAGCATCACCCCGGAGTTCCTGCTGACACCTCTTCCGGGGTGATCCTTCGGACTGAACCCCAGTCTTGGTGAGGTGTGGGGATTGGAGGACCATGCCCACACACTGAAAGACTGATGTACGTGCTCAGTCCTCTGAAGGGAATGGAGGTGGCTGAGGATGTGAATCTGTTCAAAACGGGACAAACAACACTATGTTTTTAATTTTTAATTTGTTTTTTTTTTAATGGAAGGATAATTGCTTTACAGAATCTCGTTGTTTTCTGGCAAACCTCAACCTACATGACTTTCACTTTCAATTATTATTCAATAAAAATGACATACTGATGAATTTATGAGCATAATTTTTAAGAAATAGTAACATTATTGAGATATGATTCACATGCTGTGCAGTTTACCTATTTACATAATTCATTGGGTTTTCATGTACCCACAGACTTTGTGCCACCGATCACACAATAACAGGGTATTTTCAACCCCACCCCCAGAAAAGCACTGTAGATGTTGGCAGTCACTGCCTTTTCCTTCTCTCTCATGTCCCCAGTCCTAGAGAACCTCTTATCTAATTTCTGTCCCTGTGTAGACTGGCTCCTTCTGGACTTTTCATGAAGACAGCATCACAGAGTCCGTGGTTTCCTGTGCCTGGCCTCTCTCACCAACTACAATATTGCTAAGGTTCATCTTTGCTGTCTCATGTATCACATCAGGGTTTCGCTCCTTTTCATCACCAAGTAATATTCCACTGCACATTTTCACTGTATTTATTCCTTCATCAGTTAATACATGTTAGGACGGTATCCATTTCTTGACTGTTAATGAGTAGTGCTCTCTTGAACATTTGTCTACAAATTTTGGGTGGTGTGGACAAAATTACAAACCTATTAGACATATTTTATCCTGAAAGTTTTGCATTAAATTTATTCTTTGAGTTGCCTGTTACAATAGCAAGATGACCTTTTTCATCCTTTACCCGCATTGTAAATTCCTGACATAATAAAACTCATGCCCAATATCAAAATAATAACAAGGTTTGGGAGGGAGGGGATGTATGTCTACCTATGGCTGGCTCATGTTGATGTATGGCGGAAACCATCACAATATTGTAGAGGAATTATCCTCCAATTAAAAATAAAATAAAATTTTAAGGGGTGGGATGCGAGGGAGTTTCAAAAGGGAGGGGATATATGTATACCTATGCCTGATTCATGCTGAGGTTTGACAGAAAACAGCAAAATTCTGTAAAGCAATTATCCTTCAATAAAAAATAGATGAATTAAAATAAAATATATTAAAAACCAATAACAAAACAAACCCAGAGTGGATGTCTTTCTGGAGCACTAAGCACTAACCTTAAGTCAGCTTTCGAGGAAATTCACTTAATTCTTTTGAGAAAAGATGAACAGACTTCCTGCACACAGCCACGTTCCTTCAGAGTGACATTCCCCTGAACACACGGGCGTATCTGGGGTCTGCGTTTGATATCTGAGCTGTACCTCATGGGCTCTGATATATCTAGTGATATCCTATAAACTAGTGTGTGCATTTCTGTGTGTGTGCCGGCGTGTTTTATTTGCTTTTCAGTCTTTGGATTTTCGGGTCTTGTACTTCATAGTATTCTAATGAATCAAGGAAGGAGCACAGTTGTAAAGAGAGAGATTTTCCACTGATACTGTCTTTCTTTTCAAAAGACTGGTGGAATAATTGCATCTACCTCAGTGAATGGGGGGAAAGGATCGTTGGGAATAATAGTGTAGAGAAAAGGGGAGTGTAAGGATTGTTGTTTTATTTCCCTGAAAACTCTCTTTTCTCTTCTCACACGTCTGATTATTGATCACTCCTTTGCTCACCAAGGGCAAATTAGATAGTTGGCAGTGTATTGCTTTTATCTTTCTGTTGTGTGTGTGTGTATGGTTTTATATATATATATAATTATGTATGTTTATATATTATATTATAATACTATATGATATATATTGTTATAATATATATTATATTATAAATGGTATACCATTATACCATATTATATTGTATTATATATGATATATTAATTGCATTATATTATATGATATATAAATTATGTTATATTATAATACTATTTTATATATATTATACAATTTCTTATATTTTTGTATTATATATGATTATAATATATATTATAATATACATTGTATATGGTTGAATATTATATTATTATATATTATACTATACTATATTATATATGATTGTATATAATATGATATATAAAAATGATCTAATATTATATTATAAATTATATTATACATTATATAATATAATATTGTTATACATGATAGTTTATATATTATATAAATTGGATATGTGTATATATAATGACTTCAGACTCATAAAATATAGTAACTATTATTGCTTTCTTCCCTGTAAAATTCTTTGCTTTTTGAGCATTCTGTATGTCTGACTAACCTACTTATTTCTGGTAGCTTTCTCATAATTTAAAAATGTTTCTTTTTCTTCACATCAGCTGAGCTAGTGAAGTACAGCCTTAACATCAAAGAAAGAAGTACAGTCCTGTTAAAATGGAAAAACACTGCTCTGTTGATTATAATGACTTTAGAAAACTCTTATTTTTGAACTACTGGTTTGGGTCATATGCAGTGATCTAACTTTTTAGGGGGCATCTCTCCCCTTTAGTTTCTTTCTGCAGTGGAAATTGTAGCCATATCTTACGCATGCATGCCTGCTCAGTCACTTCAGTCATGTCTGACTCTTTCTGACCCCATAGACTGTAGCCCTCCAGGCTCCTCTGTCCATGGGATTCTCCAGGCAAGAATCCTGGAGTGTGTTGCCCTGCCCCCTCCTCCAGGGGATCTTCCCGACCCGCTGATCGAACCCGCGTCTCTTATGTCTCCTTCACTAGCAGGCAGATTCTTTACCACTGAGCCACTGGGGAAGCCCCAGTTATAACTTACAGAAATAATTCAATATTAACCATGTCCTGTAAAGCTCTTCTCATAGAGACTGTCTTTAGATAGAATGCCCTCTTTGTTAACCTTGCATAGCAAATATCTCTTCCTCGGCCAACAGGGTTCCTGAATTAAGAAGAATTCATTTCAAAGTTCTATGTATGATTTTATTGCAAACGGTGGGAAAAAAACACCGTTAAGAAATGCATCTTTAATATCTCCAATACTATTTTCTGCAGTTCTTCTTGCTGATTAAGAAGTCTGAGCAGAGGTTCTGCCTCATCACTTTCGAGCAAGAAGAGAGGGCTGAGACTGCAGGATGAAGACTAGGCATCTCACACCTAATCGAGTTGATTTGTGGGGGGCTCTCCTTGTGGGGGCAGCCCTTTTACACGTGCCTGATTCCTGCTGAGTGGCAGGAGGGAATTTGTACCCCCCTACCCCGAAGATGGCTTTCAGAGGGGACTTGCCTTCCTCTCCCCTACCCCCGCTCCCCTCTCTCCCTCCCCTCAGGAGACCTTGCTGAGGACAAACAGATGCATGCTGCCAAAACGCAGGACTTAACCTGACCCTCCGGCAGCTCACAAAGGAGGGCTTTCAGGTCCCCGGGGGAAGCAGCCTCCAGCATCTTATCAGGCCGTGAAATTCGGAGAGAAAAGCCCTTTGCCTCCGGCTGCCTAACCATGCAGGGCAGTGATAACCATGCTGCTGCCCCGGAGGGAGGAACGGAGAATGGACACAGAGAATACTGGCCAGCACACAAAGGCGGCCGGGCCCCCCACCCGCCTTCCTGGATTGCTAGGTGGTCTGCAAAGCTCCTGAGGACCCATCACGGTGGGGAGCACAAGAGCATTCTGTTGTCCCTGGGTCGCTCTGGGTGGGAGTGGGCTGCAGCGGGAATCTGGATCTCTGCTCCAGAGGGTCCCTGCCTTCGTCTGATTAACAAAAGCAGCGGCAACTTCATTTCCAAAACTAATAATAATAAAAATAACAGAAGGGAGAGGAGCTCATCCCTTCATGGAAAAGACAAGTCTTGAGTCGAAAAGTACTTAGCACGCTGTGCTTCCTGCAGCTGCCGGAGTGCTCTTTGCAGTCACGTGCATGTTTGAGTCGCTCATGTTTCCCGGGTAAAGTTAATGACTCGGGTGCAAGGTGCTAATGTTTCGTATCAACACGTGGAGACGTTGAGAGTATATGAAAAGACACAGAAGAAGAGCGTTCCTCAGGGTGTGGAAGTGCCTTCCTTCGGTGCACTCAGGAATCAAGCAATGGTTGTCCGCCCGTGATGTGGGTCCACGGACCATCAGTCAGCAGTGTCCTGGCTGAGCTCGCTGCAGTGTTGCTGTGCAAGTGCAAGGTGTTCTCGTCCACTCTCAGGAAATAACAGGTGGACAATAAGCTGAAGGAGTTGCACGGAGAATAATAGAACCTGTGGAAGAAATAGCCTTTGCTTTTCCTTTTGTGTGTCTGCAGCCACTTATCCTACCAGACTGAGTGGTCTCAGTTATACTGAGCTGCCAACTCAGATTTGTGGGGTTTGTGCACCTTATCTGTGTGGTCAGAGGTATGGTTTTTCCAGTAGTCACGTACGGATGTGACAGATGGACCATAAAGAAGGCTGAGCACCGAAGAATTGATGCTTTTGAACTGTGGTGTTGGAGAAGACTCTTGAGAGTCCCTTGGACTGCAAGGAGATCCAACCAGTCCATCCTGAAGGAGATCAGTCCTGAATATTCATTGGAAGGACTGATGCTGAAGCTCCAATATTTTGGTCACCTGATGGGAAGAGCCGACTCATTGCAAAAGACCCTGATGGTGGGAAAGATTGAAGGCAGGACAACAGGACGACACAGGATGAGATGGTTGGATGGCATCACTGACTCAATGGACATGAGTTAGAGCAAATTCCGGGCGATAGGGAAGGACAGGGAAGCCTGGTGTGCTGCAGGACATAGGATCTCGAAGAGTTGGACACGACATACTGAGCAACAACACCTTATCTAAGATTTGGAAGTACTCTCATGTGTGAATGAGACCATTTTTAAGCTCCCCTAAAATCGATGAAGCAGTCTTAATATACCAGCTATGTCACAAACACCACACATGTCTTTTGTAATACAGGAGTGTCCTAACACACGTTATTTTCAAGCGTGCAGACTCTTACTTAATAATGTTCCTGTTTCATAGAGCAGCACTCTACATGCTGTATTTATTAGATGATTAAACAATTGGTTCTATAAACGGCAGTGGGTGTTTGGAGAAACAGAAGCTAGATCATTTGTCTTCGATAAAGGGAGCATAAATTTCTTTAATAACAGAGTCGTTTTCTTGCCTCCGTTTTACACTTTGACATCATCTCTGCTGTGCTTCTGGAAACACATTCAGCAATTACTCCAAGGACAGCTAAGATCCCAGCTCTCACTTCCCAACAGCTGAAGTTTACTCTGAGAAGCCTGTGTGTTGTAAATCATCTATGTCTCCCTTTTCGCAAACCAGCAGAGACTGCTGGGGGTGGATCCATACTGCTGAAATTTACAACCTTATTTTCACGCTTCTGAAGGTCGGATCCGACAAGAACATCCCGCTTGCTTCTGCTACTCATTTTTCTCCCACTTGGCATTCTGTTTGCTGCCTGAATATCCGTTCATCCAGAGAGCTCTGTCCAGTTTTATGCTAGAGTTATGTAGTCTTTGTGTGTACTTCTCTTCTTCCATGGTATTGATCCCACGTGTTGCACTTAATTAACTTTTCCTCCATCACACTCACCATCCAAGCAGGCTGTCTGTCTTGTGTGTCCACTAACTTTTCATGTCTCTGGGTGTTGGACACACAGATGTGGCCCAACAAATAGTATGCAGGGGAGGTAGGGAGGTACCAGAGTGGTTATCCACTTACAGGTAAGACCTGTAAAGCCGTGGCTCAGTTCTTTGCGTTGTTGATGGCATCAAGGTTAGATTTGAACGCACATCTATCATCTTGCTGGCTCGGGTTAGCCAGTGTCAGTCAAGAGAAGAAACCACGCCAGGTATACACACTGGAAGGAGTTTAATCCAGGGAAAAAAAGTGCTTCTAAAATATAAGTGCGGAAGGAATTGGGCTCTCCACTAAACCTCGGGAAGTGAGTCGAGAACAGTACAGAGCTGACCCTCTTGGTCACTCTAGAGATCTCTCTCGAACAACGATCTCAGGTCTAGGGGTCTTCCCCTGTGACTCTCTGGATACCCAGAAGCTGAGCAACGAAGGCTTGAGGAAGACAGTAGAAATCCTGGACAGGTCACATGTTCTGTACAGCAGAAACGGTGATGGGGTGCGAGGAGCAGGCCGGCAAGGAAACAGCGTCTTCCTCCTTTAGAGGCGGCCTCGTTGGGTTCACTAGAACGGCCAGGTGGCGTTCCGAGTCTTCGTGACAAGCTCATCTGGGGAATGTACTTTTCATTTCCTTCCCCACTGGGAGAAGTGTGTAATGGGTGTTGAATGTGCACTCTTGTACTTTTAACACTCTCCAAGGTTTTTAAAAGGTGGGGCAAAAGTTAAAAGATGGGGAAAAGGTGGAAACAGTGACAGATTTCATTTTCTTGGGCTCCTAAATCACTGTGGATGGTGACTGCAGCCGCGAAGTTAAAAGATGCTTGCTCCTTGGAGGAAAAGCTATGACCAACCTAGACAGCATATTAAAAAGCAGAGACGTCACTTTGCCAACAAAGGTGTGATCAGTCAAAGCCATGGTTTTTCCAGCTATCATGGATGGATGGAAGTAGCTTTCATTGTTATTTTATCAGAGTGGAATTCCACTGGACACAAGAACCTCAGTATCACTCTTTTCCGGGGAAAAGGACAATGAAATGAAACACCCAAGTGAAACTCGGCATGTTCTGAGTTTGGGTTAAAGGCAGAATGGGTTCTATAGAAGCAGTGTCTCCCACACATCACTAAAGCATATCCCCTTCTCCGGGGCTTTCAGCTTCTGGGAAGTTACAGATATTAGGACTCACTCAAGTTGGAGCAGAGCTACTGCATCAGGCCCCCTTGAATGGGTGTCCTAAGGGATGGCGTAATGTGCTCGAGGCCCATCTTGGTCCACAAAGCTGGGATGGCTTGACCTGCTGGCACGGGAGACAGGAAACATGGAAGTGCTCACGAACCTTGCTTGCCTCCCTGGTCTTTTCAGGAGCATGCCATGCCTTCCTGGAGCTGGATGTGGTCAGACAGCCCAACTGCAAAGATACAGATTAAGCCGTCAGTGGGAACAGGCTGCTTCTCTCTGCAAAGGATTAACGCCAACACTCCCGATGATTTGTGCACCTGGAAGCACTTGCTCTGCTCCCCTGTCCTTGCTGGAGACCTGCTACAACAGTCACTCACCTCCCAGACAGATAGATCCACCTGCTTCAAATGGAGTAGCTGCAGTGTCCATCCACCTAGGTGTTGCGCATATAAATAATCTTCTTAACTCAAACCACATATTATATACACATATATAAGTCCCAAAGTTGCTCCATGAGATGGAACACAGGGCCCCATGGCAGAGTCACTCATTGCTGTTGACTTAGGCACCATTTTGTAAGAGCCGACGAACAGCAGACCACCCGGCAAGGGAATACCATTGACGTGGTTCTCCAACGCCACTGACGACGTGATTCCCTAGGATCTGTGCATTAAGAAAATGTGCAGGTGAAGAAAAATACATATGTTCGGGGGTAAGGATCACCACTGGACGAGCTTCAGCATCTCAGCATCGCATGAAGGTGGGGGGCCCCTAATCTCACTCGGCGTGTGGCACGTCAGGAGGGTTTTCAGACCTGGCCTCCGAGCTGTCAGGAGCATGCTGGGCGGATTACACACTCTGGCTTTTCACCACGGGGCAGGGGGGACCGGCTGGTTAAGCTCTCTGGATGCCGTGACTGGGCATCCCCGTCGAGTTGTGCAGAGAGTCTGACTGAGTGAAAGCAAAGGACGGTTCTCAGCCCGTGAAATCTTGACTGATGGCGGTGACGGGTTTTCCCGAGTTACTCTGATTACCTGGGGGTCCTTCGTGGAGAATGAGGCCTGGTTGATTTGGTAGCTTGCAAAAGACACAGATGCCTATAACCAAACTATTGAAAAATATTTTTTGCACGTCAGACCGTGTGTGTGTCTTTCTGGCTTTGAAATGATGTAGAGGTCATATTTCTTAGCCGTTGTTGGTTTTCTGCCCATGCCGATGAAATATACATGTTTTATTTTCCCAGAGGAAAGGCTGTCTTCTCGTGCACATCGTTTGCCGGGACCGCGCGCGTCTACAGTCCGTTGCCCTCAGGGAATCGATGATGTCAGGATGAGGAATGGGGCGGATTCAAAAATCAATGAAATCACCCTTCTCTTATGCCCCCGTTTTGGCCAAACAGCAGTATCAGTTTTTCCTATTACTGGACTTTAATAGGGAAGGGCTGATTTCTGCCGCTTTCAGAATTTTGGTATGAATTTAAGGTGGCTTGGGCAAATGGTACTGAAAGCTGATAATTTCACAGGATGGATCATCGAGTGGTTTGCAGCAGCGCAACAAGGGGCTTATACTTCTTTCCTGTTTTAACTGTGAGACACAGTTTGCATCCATGTTGTTAGAGGGTTTCTTTAGGACAAAGGAGGGAGGCACATTCTCACAGGCAAACTGGACCGTAGGGCTGAGTGCACTCGCTTCCTGTGTTTATAATTGGAAACCGAGGCAAGGGAAGGGGTGATTGGGGTCATCACACACCCACCGTGGAAATACCCCCGGACTCCAGGTTGAAAGGACTACTCTGGCACCATCAGGGTTCCTGAGACTGTTGTTAAAACACCTGTCTGTCTGACAGGTAAGGATGGGGAAAGAGACAGGGAGTTTGTGATGGACATGAACACACTTCTGTATTTAACATGCAGAACCAACAAAGACCTGCTGGACAGCACAGGGAACTCTGCTCAATCCTCTGTAATAACCTTATGGTCACCAGGGGGAAGGATGGGGGAAGGGATAGTTAGGGAGTTTGGGGTGGACATGGACACACTGCTGTATTTAACATGGAGAACCAACAAGGACCTGCCAGACAGCACAGGGAACTCTTGCTCAATGTCATGTAGCAGCCTGAATGGGAAGGCAGTTTGGTGGAGAATGGATACATGCATATGTATGGCTGAGTCCCTTTGCTGTCCACCTAAAACCATCACAACATTGTTAATTGGCTATCAGTTCAGTTCAGTTCACTCACTTAGTCGTGTCCGACTCTGTGACCCCATGAATTGCAGCATGCCTGGTCTCCCTGTCCATCGCCAACTCCCAGAGTTTACTCAAACTCATGTCCATTGAGTTGGTGATGCCATCCAACCACCTCATCCTCTGTCGTCTGTTCTCCTCCTAACTTCAATCTTTCCCAGCATCAGGGTCTTTTCAAATGAGTCAGTTCTTTGCATCAGGTGGCTAAAGTACTGGAGTTTCGGCTTTAGCATCAGTCCTTCCAATGAATATTAAGGACTGATTTCCTTTAGGATGGACTGGTTGGATCTCCTTGCAGTCCAAGGGACTCTCAAGAGTCTTCTCCAACACCGCAGTTCAAAAGCATCAATACCTAAGTGCTCAGCCTTCTATATAGTCCAACTCTCACATCCATACATGACTACTAGAAAAACCATAGCTTTACCATAGCTTTACAGACCTACTTTACAAAAAGCAAAGTATTGTCTCTGCTTTTTAATATGCTGTCTAGGTTGGTCATAGCTTTTCTTCCAAGGAGCAAGCATCTTTTAATTTCATGGCTGCAATCACCATCTACAGTGACCATCTATATCTACACCATCTACTGCTGCTGCTGCTAAGTCGCTTCAGTCGTGTCTGACTCTGTGTGGCCCCAGAGACGGCAGCCCACCAGGCTCCCCCGTTCCTGGGATTCTCCAGGCAAGAACACTGGAGTGGGTTGCCATTTCTGTCTCCATCTACAGCCCCCCCAAATAAAGTATCTTACTGTTTCCATTATTTCCCCATCTATTTCCTATGAAGTGATGGCCATGATCTTCGTTTTCTGAATGTTGAGCTTTAAGCCAACTTTTTCACTCTCCTCTTTCATTTTCATCAAGAGGCTTCTTAGTTCCTCTTCACTTTCTGCCATAAGGGTGGTGTCATCTGCATATCTGAGGTTATTGATATTTCTCCCGGCAATCTTGATTCCAGCTTGTGCTTCTTCCAGCCCAGCGTTTCTCATGATGTACTCTGCATATAAGTTAAATAGGCAGAGTGACAATATACAGCCTTGACATACTCCTTTTCCTATTTGGAACCAGTCTGTTGTTCCATGTCCAGTTCTAACTGTTGGTTCTTGACCTGCATACAGATTTCTCAGGAGGCAGGTCAGGTGGTCTGGTATTCCCATCTCTTTCAGAATTTTCCACAGTTCTTGTGATCCACACAGTCAAAGGCTTTGGCATAGTCAATAAAGCAGAAATAGATGTTTTTCTGGAACTCTTGCTTTTTCCATGATCCAGCGGATGTTGGCAATTTGATCTCTGGCTCCTCTGCCTTTTCTAAAACCAGCTTGAACATCTGGAAGTTTGCGGTTCGTGTACTGCTGAAGCCTGGCTTGGAGAATTTTGAGCACTACTTTACTAGCGTGTGAGATGAGTGCAATTGTGCGGTAGTTTGCACATTCTTTGACATTGCTATAATTGGCTGTATAATTGGCTATACCCCAATACAAATAAAAAGATTTAAAAAAAACAGCTGTTTGCAGAACCTTTATACACACCTTTGCAGAGCCTGGAAGGTTCTTGTGAACCATTATGTGGGAAGACCCGCTCTCCAGTCAGTATGAAGTTTCAGGTCCCAAGCCTCCATCTTTGACTCTCCGTGTCTTCCCACAACTTGTTCATAGCCACTTTGCTATCTTGATTTTTTAAATTGCATTTATTTATTTATAATTGAAGGATAATTGCTTTACAGTGTTGTGTTTTTGGTTTCTGCCAAACATCAGCAGGAATCGGCCATATTTATACCTATGTCCCCTCCCTCTTGAACCCCCTCCCACCGCCCTCCCCATCCCACCCCTCTTGGTTACAGAGCCCCAGTTTGGGTTTCCTGAGTCATACAGCAAATTCCCATCACCCCTTTACTAGTTTTAAATCACCTCTTACCAACAGATCTATGTCCGTACTAGATTTCAGTGACGCCTACTATTGAAGATTGGTTGTTGTTTAGTCGTTCAGCCCTGTCTGACTTTTTGTGAGCCCACGGACTGCAGCACACCAGGCAAAGTCTGTGGTTCTGAGTAGTTTTAAGAATACTTGATGTATTCATTTTTAAAAAATTAGAGTACAGTTAGTTTACAATGTTGCCTTAATTACTACTATAGAGAAAAAATGACTCAGTTATCCACATATATACATTTTTTAAATATTCTTTTCCATGATGCTCTAGCACAGAATATTGAATATACTTCCCTGTGGCTATTCAAGAAGACCTTGTTTTGATGTATTCATTGTTAACTTGATTTAGAACACTTCCAGAAACCTTTTGAGAATAGTACTTTCATATGCCTTTCTTCTGAATCAGAGTACAGCAACCGTGTTGACAAAGACTAGTAAACATTATTGCCTTGCTTGGCCGTAAAAGGGCTTCCCTGGTGGCTCAGCTGATAAAGAATCCGCCTGCAATGTGAGAGACCTGACTTCGATCCCTGGGTTGGGAAGATCCCCTGGAGAAAGGAAAGGCTACCCACTCCAGTCTTCTGGCCTGGAGAATTCCACGGACTGTGTAGTCCATGGGGTTGCAAAGAGTAGGACACGACTGAGTGACTTTCACTTTCTTTAGCCAAACTGTTGCAGCTGTTCAGCTCAGCTATCGTGTGGCACAAAAGGAACCACAGACAATACATTAATGAATGGGTGTGGCTGTGTTCCCATAAGTTTTACTTGGTGAAAACAGTTGGTGATTCAGATTTGCTCCCTGGTTTCTAGCTTCTGACCCTAATCGACATGTACCGGTTATTAACTTTTATTTGCTTATTCACATTCTCTCTAGATAGATAGCTATAGATATAGGTGTAGGTGTATACTTAGAGAGTTGTTCATTTTTCCATCCGTTTAAAAGTAAGTTGCAGACCTCACGACTTTTTAGCCTTCGAAGTTTTAGCATGTATCTCTTGCATAAGTTGCAGATGTCATGACTTTTTATCCTTCAGTGTTTTAGCATGCAGCTCTTACATAAGTTGCAGACATCACAACTTTTTACCCTTCAGTGTTTCAGCGTGTATCTCTTACGTAACTGCCGTGGAATGATCACATTCAGAGACTTTCCCATGGGTGTAGCCCGATAATCTCCTATTTGGTCTGCGGTTAAATTTCACTGCTTGTGCCAACAATGCCCTATGCAGCATTGTTTTCTCTGGTCAGGGTCTGGCCCATCCAGCACTCCTTGTGTTCATCTGTCACGTGTCTTCAGTCTCCTTTCATCAGGAAGCAGTCCTCAGCCCTCCTTTGCATCTCACAACATTGGTATGTTTTACGACTAGAGGCTTTTGGCTTTGTAGAAGGCGCCTCATTCTGGATTTGTCAGATTTTTTTCCTGGTGGTTCCGTTAAGATTCAGGATGCTACCTGGGTGGTGGTGAGGCTGTGTTTTTACCAGAGCATCATATCAGGGGCATGCCATGTGGGGTTCCCCTGGAGACCTTTCCTTTATCACGTAGTTAAGGTGTTATATCCAGATTTCTCCACTGTAAAGCTGTCACTTTATCTTCATTATTAATATCTTTTTAGCATATTAAATATTTTAAATTAGACTATAGTTGATGTACAATCTTATGTAAGTTACAAGTATAAAAAGTGAAAGGCGCTCAGTTGTGTCCAACTCTTTGCGACCCCATGGACTATACAGTCCGTGGGATTCTCCAGGCCAGGATACTGGTGTGGGTCACCTTTCCCTTCTCCAGGGTATCTTCCCAACCCAGGGATCGAACCCAGGTCTCCCACATTTTGGCAGAGTCTTTACCAGCTGAGCCACAAGGGAAGCCCAAGCAGACTGGAGTGGGTAGCCTATCCCTTCTCCAGTGGATCTTCCAGACCCAGGAATCGAACCAGGGTCTCCTGCATTGCAGGCGGATTCTTTACTAACTGAGCTATCATGGAGGCCCAAGTTCCAAGTATACGTAATGTCTTTTTAACTTGACAAGTAACCATGGGCTGTTATTGGGTCTTTCAGTACTGTGCCAAAAAATGCCGTAGCAGAGGAGCAGGTGGAGAATCCGGATGCTAAGCAAGTACAGTCATCACGGTGGGAGAGTGACTCTCCTCTGAGCATTTCAGAGAAAGCTGACTTTCTCTGATGTGAGATGCGGGAGGCGGCGTGACATGGCAGAGTTGGGCTAGTTTGCTGATCTTCTCGGGTTTAGGGCTCTGCTGGTCATGCAGCTGTGCATCCGTGGGCTGACCGCCAAAATTTTCATTATTTTGGCAAGATGTGGTACGCTTTTCGACACACGGGATTGCAACAATTTCTCTACCAATTTAGAGTTGGAGAGAGTCCATGAAGACTTCTAAAGCCAGCACAGTACACATATTTTATGAAATATATTGGGGGGGAGAAACTGGGGAAAAAAAACAAAACAAAAAAAACAGATCCATAGTTTTCCAAAGAAACTTGCTGCCCTTAATTCAGAAAACAGCAAAGGTCTTTGGAATCTTCTGTTGAGAGCATTATCATCAGCTTTTTGCGTATATACCGGTGTGAAATGAAAAGTGGATTTGTGTGTGTGTGTGTGTGTGTGTGAAACTCCAAATTTATTTTTTACATGCAGCAAAAGTGAAGTATATATGACCATTCAGCTTTTTCTTATTCAACAGAAATGTTTGTGTATGAGAGCATTCCATATTTCCTATAAATGGTACCGTGCTCTGGTGTCAGATTTTCCTTATGATTCCACCTTCCAGCCACACCCAAGAACCTGACACCTCACCCAACCACAGCTGTTGGACTTGGGGCTGAGAAGTTGGCAGTTTCGAAACAATGACTGAAACAGGCTTGAGAGACTAGAATTAAAAGAAATGTTCATTTCTTTAATTTGAAAAAGCAGTTATCAGGGAAATCTGAGAGAACGAAAATAAATTCTCCTTACTGGTCTTTTAGAAATGGAAGAGAATCAGATTTCCTGAATACCCACCACTGTGTGAGCATTTAAAAATGTTGTCTGTATGAATTTTTTTTTTTAGAAAGTATCTTCTGAGGCAAATATTACTCTTTTGTGGGGGTAATGGGGAGGGTTCCCCAGTGGCTCAGATGATAAAGAATACACTTGCAATGCAGGAGACACAGGTTAGATCCCTGGGTTGGGAAGATCCCCTGGAGGAGAAAATGGCAACCCATACCAGTATTCTTGCCTGGAGAATTCTGTGGGCAAGATGAACCTGGAGGGCCACGGTGAGTATTACTCTTTTATGTATCAGAAACCTCAGACCTGCCTGGAACCATCCATCTCTGGGTGCTTCACTTTGTGTTACCTTTCCACTCATGACCTCTCGAGCTTAGTCACAAGAGTCGCACCTAGAAGGGCACACGGGTCTGGTCATCAGCGCTTTCCCACCTTATCGGAAAGCTGGGGACACAGTGTGCTTCTCATGACCGTTGTTGTGTGCCTCTGCATCCGGATTCTCACATCCGCTAAGCTCAGCGGTGAATTGAATGGTTTGTGTCCAATCACAGATGGAGCCGTGGACATAAATCCCGCTACCCAGCCACTGTTCCTGTAAACACGTGTTAGTTCCCAAATCTGCAAGCGGCAGGGTTGGTTTCGATGCCACCGGAGATTCTTGCCTCTCTAAAATTCTGGATTTCCATGTTGTAACCCCTGGAGCATTCTCTGATGAGTACTTCCTGTTTCTCCTAGCCCTTCAGTCAGACTGCCTCCGTCGGGTCCTTTCTTTTTGCCTACTAATATGTTCTGCTGCTGCTGCTGCTGCAAAGTTGCGTCAGTTGTGTCCAACTCTGTGCGACCCCATAGACGGCAGCCCACCAGGCTCCCCCGGTCTGGAATTTTCCAGGCAAGAACACTGGAGTGGGTTGCCATTTCCTTCTCCAATGCATGAAAGTGAAAAGTGAAAGTGAAGTCGCTCAGTCGTGTCCAACTCCTAGCGATCCCATGGACTGCAGCCCACCAGGCTCCTCTGTTCATGGGATTTTCCAGGCAAGAGTACTGGAGTGGGTTGCCATTGCCTTCTAATCTCTTCTTTTTCGTGTATCCCCCTGTGTCAGTCTCCCCACGCACTAATACAAAAAGAGGGGACAAACAGGTGAAAAGATGCTCAGGTAACTCATTATTAGAGAAATGCAAATCAAAACTATAATGCACATAGAACTATATTCTGACCTCACACCAGTCAGAATAGCCATCATCAAAAAAAATCTTTAAACAGTAAATGCTGGGGAGGGTGTGGAGAAAAGGCGACCCTCTTGAACTGTTGGTGGGAATGAAAATTGGTGCCACCACTGTCGAAAACCATATGGAGATTCCTTAAACAGCTAAACAGAGAACTACCATATGACCTGACCCTTGGGCATATATCTGGAGAAAACCATAATTCACAAAGATACAAGTACCCCAGGGTTCATAGCAGCACTGTTGACAATAACCAAGATATGAATTAACCTAAATGTTCATGGACAGAGTAATGGATAAAGAAGAAGTGGTACATATACACAGTGGAATACTACCCAGCCACGAAAAGGAATGAAATTGTGCCATTTGCAGAGATGTGGCTGGACCTAGAGACTGTCATCCAGAGTGAAGGAAAGTGAAAGTGAAGTCACTCAGTCGTGTCCGACTCTTTGCTGTCCCACGGACACCAGGCTCCTCTGTCCATGGGATTTTCTAGGCAAGAGTACTGGAGTGGGTTCCATCTCCTTCTCCAGAGTGAAGGAACTCAGAGGAAAATAAATATTGACTAATGTTGCTTATATGTGGAATCTAGAAAAAGGATACGGATGAACTTATTTGCAAAGCAGAAATAGACACACAGATGTTTTGGACACCAAAGTGGGGGAAAGGAAATGGGGTGGATGGGGAGACTGAGCCTCACATATACATACTACTGTGTATGAAATAGATAACTAATGAGAATCTAACTCGGAGAAGGCAATGGCGACCCACTCCAGTACTCTTGCCTGGGAAATCCCATGGACGGAGGAGCCTGGTAGGCCCCAGTCCATGGGGTCGCAAAGAGTTGGACATGACTGAGCGACTTCACCTTCAATGAGAACCTACTGTATAGGTCAGGGAACTCTGCTCAGTGTTCTTTGGTGACTTGAATGGGAAGGAAATCCAAAACAGAGAGGATATACATACACGTATAGCTGACTCACTCTCCCGTACGTGGGTGCGTGTTCAGTCGCTGCAGTCGTGTCTGACTCTTTGCGAGCCAATGGACTGTGGCTCACCAGGCTCCTCTGTCCATGGGATTCTCCAGGCAAGAATACTGGAGTGGGTTGCCATTTCCTTCTCCAGCTCTACCGTACGGCAGACCCTAAGACAACATTGTAAAGCATTCTATACTCCAGTAAACATTAATTTAAGAAAAAGAGGGGACAAGATAGATCACACAAGAACGCTCTGCCGAACCCTGAGACCTCCAGTGTCGTCATTCTAGCGCTCACGTATCACAGCTCCCCAAATCCTTTACACACCGTATTCACGTTTCCTCTACTTCCTTTTGATGTGAATCTTAGATTTTCGCTTCTAAGTGAGTTGTTTGCCTTTCTAGACTGTGAAGAACTTGAAGATACTGTGTGTGTGTGTGTGTGTGTGTGTGTGTGTTCAGTTTATAAATTAAGCAGAACCATCGCTTTGCATGACAGAGTGGTAATGGAATGCAGCATATGTTTATGAAAAAAAAATGAATGAATGATGAAGAAAGAAAAACATATGCTGTAAATGCTCCTCACTTGCTTTACCCTTTCTGCAGAACTGCACATCCACGATTGTGCGGTGCAGTGGGCAACCGTCCCTGTATATCCACTCAGGACCTCGGACTCATCGTGTTAAATGTTGACTTCCAGCCCTTTCTCTGTGTATCTTCCTCCTGCACCCTTTGTCTTATGGGCACCCTCAGCTCCTTTCAGGTGATTAGCAAGTTGGGTGCCTCTGCCACTCTGACTTCTCCGACTTTGCCGTTCGCGGGTTGACTTTTCTCTGCCTTTCGCTCAGTGTCGTCTGCCATCCAAACGGCATGTCGACACGACAAGTGGTCAGGGAGAATGTTTGGGAGGCATTTATAGTAATTTTTGCTCTGGTTCGGTTTCCTGTGTATCTCACCTCCCTACTCCACCTCCCATTCTAACACTCATTTTAAGCACAAACTGGGGCAAGCAACTCTGCTCTGTTGGGTTGGCCAAAAAATTCTTTTAGGTTTTTCCGTAACATCTCATGGCAAACCCTGAGCAAATGTTTTGGCCAACCCAGTAAGATTGTCAATGGCTCTCATTGAATTCCAAGGGCCATCTTTCTAGCTGTGTGTTTTATGGCATCTTCTCTGTTTTAGCTTTCATACCCCACATATTTACAGTCCTGTTCAGGCCCCAGACCTCTTTACCAGGGATCAGATTGTTCTCATCCTTCTAAGCTGATTCATGTGCTCTTCATTCTGTGAAACCTTCTCCATTTATCACATATGGAACAACATACCACTTCTTTGGCTTCTCATGGGTTCTTCTTCCATCATTTATTGTACACATTGCTGCTATTGTTATTGTTGTTCAGTCACTCATTCGTGTCCACTTCTTTGCGACCCCATGGACTGCAGCATGCCAGGCCTCCCTGTCCGTCACCAAATCCCAGAACTTGCTCAAACTTATGTCCATCGAGTCGGTGATGCCATCCAACCATCTCATCCTCTGTCATCCCCTTCTCCTCCTGCCTTCGGTCTTTCCCACCATCAGAGTCTTTTCCAATGAGTCAGCTCTTTGTATCAGGTGGCCAAAGGATTGGAGTTTCAGTTTCAGCATCTGTCCTTCCAGTGAACATTCAGGACTGATTTCCTTTAGGATGGACTGGTTGGATCTGCCTTGCGTTCCAAGGGACTCTCAAGAGTCTTCTCCAGCACCACAGTTCAAAAGCATCATAATTTGTCGCTGTAGGCTTTTCTCCCATGGAGGTTACAGACTGCCTCAGGGAAAGACAAATTTCAACCATATTTACCCCCACCATACTGAGTAGATGAGCAGTTAGACCATAGGAAGCATGAATCCATATTTGTTGATTTAGCAGATGTTAGTTTGAACAGGTTGAAATGTATAGAATGCTGCTGCTTTATTTTTACAAGGGTCGTATCTATTTGTGCTCAGTCACTCAGTCGTGTCCGACTCTTTGCAACCCCATGGACTGTAGCCCTTCAGGCTCCTGTGTCTACGCGATTTCCCAGCCAAGCGTACTGGAGTCGGTTGCCGTTTCCTGCTCCAGGGGATCTTCCCGACCCAGGGACTGTACCTGCGTCTCTTGTGTCTCCTGCATCGGCAGGTGGATTCTTTACCACTAGTGCCAGCTGGGAAGCCATCTATCTATTTAACATAATGTAATTATGGGTTCTATTTCCTTGAGAATGGGGTGTATGAAAATTTGAATTTCATTGGAACGCTTTTGCCTCAGAAATTTTTTGTGACTGCTGTTTAGGTAGTATAATTTCCTTTGCTGTACGTTTGAGAAAGTTTTGTGTTGAATGTAAGGTATGGGATTTTGTGCTAAATACTGTGAAGATGGAGGTTCACCAAAGCAAAGATGGAGGTTCACCAAAGCAATATCAATCATTTTTCTCTTTGTCAGTACTTTGGCTCTGAAGAGGTGGATCTCTTTATCTGTGGTGTACATAAAATCTTTGCAATTTGTAGCACCTAGAGCATTCTGGAAGTGAATCCTCCTTGGGATCATAATAAATTAGTAATCTCATAGATTTGCAGAGTAAATCCCTTTCAAATATATCATCTCATTAAGCCCTTCTAGCTCATGGCAGAAATAGGGCAGGGCTTTATAGTGGAAATAACATCCCTTTGAGTGGGCCAAAGTGTGCCTCCAAACACCAGTTTCCACAGTCTCAACTATCTTTACTTGCTTTCTTTCCTCAGCCTCTACAAAAAGAAGTTTCTTCTCTCTAAAATAGAATCATAGTACTTAATGTTACCTCCATCAGTTCATTGTCATGAGGCTCCACTGAACCAATCATTTTAAACATGCTCCATAAGTCTATAAAGATCTGGGGACACTCTCATTCAGCAAGACTGTAGCAAGTTAACGTGGATGACTGTGTTCTCATATTTTAATTAGCATTCTTGTTGTTGTTCAGCTGTGAAGTCATATCTGGGTCTGTGGGACCCCTGGACTGCAGCATGCCTGGCTTCCCTGTCCTCCACTGTTTCTCGGAGTTCGTGCAGGTTTTTGTTCATTGAGTCTGTGATGCCATCCAACCATCTCATCCTTTGTTACCCAACCCCCCGCCCCTCCCCACCACACTTCTCCTGCCCTCAGTCTTTCCCAGCGTCAGGGTCTTTTCCACTGACTCAGCTCTTTGCATCAGGTGGCCAAAGTATTGGGGCTTCAGTTTCAGCATCAGTCCTTCCAGTGAATATTCAGGGTCGATTTCCTTTAAAATGGACTGGTTGGATCTCCTTGCAGTCCAAGGGACTCTCAAGAGTCTTCTCCAACATCACGGTTCAAAAGCATCAAGTCTTTGGCACTCAGCCTTCTTTATGGTCCAACTCTCACATCTGTACATGACTGTTGGGAAAACCATACCTTTGACTCTACAGACCTTTGTCTGCAAAGTGATGTTTCTGCTTTTTAATATGCTCTTCCCCAGTAGCATATTGGACACCCTCCCACCTGGCGGGGGCAGAGACGGGGGGCTCATCTTCCAGTGTTGGCATGTCTTTTTGCCTTTTTATTCTGTCCATTGGGTTTTTCCAGGCAAGAATACTGGAGTCGGGTGCCACGTCCTTCTCCACTGGACCACATTTTGTCAGAACTCTTCACTTTGACCTGTTCATCTTTGGCGAATTGCATGACATGGCTCATAGCTTCATTGAGTTACACAAGCCCCTTTGCCACGACAAGGCTGTGATCCATGAAGCAGCTGAATTAGCAAGCTGAAACTGAATAGTTCATGTGATTTTATCAGTTGCAGGGTAGACACATGGTCAAGTTAGCCTTAGACCAAGACTTTGCTTTCCATGATGCCCATGGCTCCTTCATAGATGGTATTCTCTGAGGGCATGCTCTGTCCCACATGCCTTGGGAAGGGTTATAAAAGGGTTAGCAGACATGTTCCCCCCTCACCAGGACTTGGAGATACTATAACTTCAGTACAAGTCATAGACTCCCACCAGTCTGTCAGCAATATGAGCATTCTTGGGGGAAATTCTAAATCCTACCTGGTTGCACAGAGGGGAAATCAGTTTGTGCTTTGTGCACAGCAGTGGCCAAAAGTAGATGGTTTGGTCTGAGTGGAGAAGAACAGCATAGCTTGTCTGTAAGGAAGACAGGTTGGTTTAGTCACTCATTCGTGTCTGATCCTTGTGACCCCATGGACTGTAGCGCAACAGGCTCCTCCGTCCATGGGATTCTCCAGGCCAGAATTCTCCAGGAGTGGGTTGCCATTTCCTTCCCCACGGGATCTTCCCAATCCATGGATTGAACCTGGGTCTTCCGCACTGCACGTGGTCTTTTGCATTGCAGGCAGAGTTTTTATCCACTGAGCCACCAGGTAAGCACTTTAGGAAGACATATCATGATAAAAGTTGGGTTAGAAAGGATTTGGTGTTTAGGGAATGGAAAAGCAACTAGCTTCACTGGAAGCAATTCATAGGATATTGAAAGCGTTAACTGGGCAGGATTTGCTGGTTGACCAGATGTTTGGAATGTAAGGGCTTCCCTGGTGGCTTAGATGGTAAAGAATCTGCCTGTAATATGGGATACCCAAGTTCGATCCCTGGGTTAGGAAGATTCCCTGGAGAAGGAAATGGCAACCCACTCCAGTATTCTTGCTTGCAGGATTCCATGGACAGAGGAGCCTGGCCAGCTACAGAAGATGCAGTTGCAGAGTCAGACATGACTGAGTAGCTAACACTTTTTCTTCTCTTTGAATGTAAACCCAGGTACTCTGGGTTAGATTGAATAATTATTGACTAGTTGTATCAGTGACCTCAGATCTTCAAAACCATGACTTGGTAGGATGAATGTGGCCAGTTCCATGATTAGAGGTCAGAGTCCCAAGTAGCATTTTATCCTCCATCCTGGGAAGGTTGTTTCTCAGGACCAAATCGATTACCATGGTCACTTGGCATGTTCAGAAATTCTCAGTCTCGACACTGTTAACATCTGCAGCTGGATAAGTTTATCACGAGAGTGCTATCCGGATATTGTACGATGTTTAACCAGTATTCATAGCCTCACCCACAATAAGTCAGCACCTCTCCTGTTAATCAAAACAAATAAAATGACTCCAGAGTGCCAAATGCACCCCCCCCACACACACCAGGAATGCAAAGTCCCTCCCATTTCAGAAGCACATACTTAGAGCAGTGAAAATGGTTTGTCTAGTATCTTATAAATAAATTACAGTAAAGAGACCTGTACAGTGTGTGTATTTGTGTATGTGTGTGTGTGTGTGTGTGTGTGTTAGTAACCCCATACCCCGGGAATGCAAAATCACTCCCATTTCAGTCAGTCAGTTCAGTCACTCAGTCGTGTCCAACTCTTTGTGACCCCATGAATCGCAGCACTCCAGGCCTCCCTGTCCATCACCAACTCCCGGAGTTCACTCAGACTCACGTCCATCGAGTTGGTGATGCCATCCAGCCATCTCATCCTCTGTCGTCCCCTTCTCCTCCTGCCCCCAATCCCTCCCAGCATCAGAGTCTTTTCCAATGAGTCAACTCTTCACATGAGGTGGCCAAAGTATTGGAGTTTCAGCTTTAGCATCAGTCCTTCCAAAGAACACTTAGGGCTTATCTCCTTTAGAATGGACTGGTCGGATCTCCTTGCAGTCCAAGGGACTCTCAAGAGTCTTCTCCAACACCACAGTTCAAAAGCATCAATTCTTCGGCACTCAGCTTTCTTCACAGCCCAACTCTCACATCCATACATGACCACAGGAAAAACCATAGCCTTGACTAGACGGACCTTTGTTGGCAAAGTAATGTCTCTGCTTTTGAATATGCTATCTAGGTTGGTCATAACTTTCCTTCCAAACAGTAAGTGTCTTTTAATTTCATGGCTGCAGTCATCATCTGCAGTGATTTTGGAGCCCAGAAAAATAAAGTCTGAAACTGTTTCCACTGTTTTCCCATCTATTTCCCATGAAGTGATGGGACTAGATGCCATGATCTTCGTTTTCTGAATGTTGAGCTTTAAGCCAACTTTTTCACTCTCCTCTTTCACTTTCATCAAGAGGCTTTTTAGTTCCTCTTCAGTTTCTGCCATTTCAGAACCACATACTTAGAGCAATGAAAATAATTTGTCTAGTTTCTTAGAAATAAATTCCAGTAGAGAGACCTGTATAGCGTGTGTATTTGTGTATGTGTATGTGTGTGTGTGTGTTAGTAACCCCCCACCCTGGGAATCACTCTCATTTCAGTCAGTCAGTCAGTTCAGTCACTCAGTCGTGTCTAACTCTTTGCGACCCCATGAATTGCAGCACGCCAGGCCTCCGTGTCCATCACCAACTCCTGGAGTTCACTCAGACTCACGTCCATTGAGTCGGTGATGCCATCCAGCCATCTCATCCTCTGTCGTCCCCTTCTCCTCCTGCCCCCAATCCCTCCCAGCATCAGAGTCTTTTCCAATGAGTCAACTCTTCGCATGAGGTGGCCAAAGTACTGGAGTTTCAGCTTTAGCATCATTCCTTCCACAGAAATTCCATAATTTGTCTAGTATCTTACAAATAAATTCCAGTAAAGAGACTTGTACAGTGTTGTGTGTGTGTGTTAATCACTCAGTCATGTCCAACTGTTTGTGACCCCATGGACTGTAGCCCACCAGGCTCTTCTGACCATGGGATTCTCGAGGCAAGAATACTGGAGTGGGTTGCCGTTCCTTTCTCCAGGGGATCTTCCCAATCCAGGGATCGAACCCCGGTCTCCCACATTGGAGACAGATTCGTTACCATCTGAGCCCCCTGGGAAGCCTGTACTGTGTCGTACAATATATTTAAAAGTTGGAAGGGTTTACGTAAATTCTCCATTGGTGGCTTCTGTATAGAGTTTGAGTGTGAGGCAATTCTGGAAAATGACCAGAAGGCAGGGAAGAGCAGCTGTTTCCTAGATAATTGACTCACCTCGCCAGTGACCATCCTTTTTGTCACCTCCAGTTGTCCACAATGGACCCCCTTGACTCTTACTCACTGTGAGCCTGGTCCCTGGAAGTATTGACATTTGGGTGTCCCAACCCTAAGTGCTGATTATGAGAGCATTTCAATTTATCAATGCATTTATTCAACATTTCCGTTTGTCAGTTTATTGAGCTGCTACCCAATGCTGAGAGTAGAGTAGTAAATGTAATAAATGTCACAGAGTCTCATTGCTCACTGTTCCATGAGGGGGATATTATATGAGTATGTCTTGTATTACTGTTTATCTTAAAATAGTAATGTAATGTATAATTATCATCTGAGAAAGCGATATTGTGACCATATCTTTCTAGTTCAGTTCAGTTCAATCAGTCATGTCTGACTCTTTGCAACCCCATGGACCTCAGCACAACAGGTCTTCTTGTCCATCACTAACTCCCGGAATTTACTCAAACTCATGTCCATTGAGTCAGTGATGCCATCCAACCATCTCATCCTCTGTCATCCCCTTCTCCTCCTGCCTTCAATCTTTCCCAGCGTCAGGGTCTTTTCAAATGAGTCAGTTCTTTGCATCAGGTGGCCAAAGTGTTGAAGTTTCAGCTTCAGCATCAGTCCTTCCAATGAATATTCAGGACTCATTTCCTTTGGGATGGACTGGTTGGATATTTTTGCAGTCCAAGGGACTCTCAAGAGTCTTCTCTAACACCACAGTTCAAAAGCATCAATTCTTTGGCTCTCAGCTTTCTTTATAGTCCAACTTTTACATCCATACACGACTACTGGGTATCTTTCTAGATTAAGTAAAAACAGAAATCAATAGCTCCATTCCAAATGACAATCAATGTGATTAGCTCACTCAGCTTTTTTGTTTGTTGGTTTCTCTGAAATTTGAAGTTTCTCTTCACTGAGTGAATCAGTAGCCTAGGAGAAAGTGATTTCAAACAGTTGATCATCCTAAAACTTGAAAGCCTGAAACACTGGTTAGAACATTCATTTTGATTGCTGTTATTCATTGATTGATTTTTAGCTTGAGGCAGTATGTGATCCGGGCACTTAAAGCTGCAGTTGGCTGTCTGCAGGATTATCTGTCTTCTGTTCCCTTCACCGCGTGCTGCAGTCCATGGGGTCGCAAAGAGTCAGACACGATTTAATGACTGAACAACAATTCCCTTCACACATGGAAGAGAGTTTTGGGGGCTACCTTTTTTGGCAAACTTTTTATTGCTTGGAGAAATAGGAAGTGTTCTACTCTTGTTTGAAGTGTGAGAGAAATGGCTGCCTGTTTTTAAATCTTTGGCTTTTGTTGAAATCATTTTATCTGGCCGGTAGCATCATAAAGAAATAGAGCTTTGGCAAACTCATCCTGCAAAGGTTTACTCAAATGTTTACATCCAGGTTGGTCTTGTAATTTTCACAGTAGTAGCCGTAGCGTTAGTTGCTCAGTCGTGTCCAACTCTTTGCAACCCCACAGGCTGTAGCCCACTAGGCTCCTCTGTCTATGAGAGTCGCCAGGCAAGAATACTAGAGTGGGTTACCATTCCCTTCTCCAGGGGATCTTCCTGACCCAGGGATCGAATCCAGTCTCCTGCATGGCAGGCAGATTGTTTACCATCTACAGGGAAGATTACTAAAAGACAGTGTTGCCTGTCATTAATAATATGTTGATGTGTTTATTTAAATGCTTCTGATTAGAGGTGATTGGAAAAGAAGCAAGCATGTAATTAAAATAGAACTTTAAATTGCATACACTAATGCTAGATTTGACAGATGGAGATTGTGGATTAACAAGAAGATAAATGTAGTTTCTTGGTTTTACACACTTTCATCAACCTTTTTGGAGAAGGAGACGGCAACCCACTCCAGTATTCTTGCCTGGAGAATCCCGTGGACAAAGGAGCCTGGTGGGCTACAGTCTACGGGGTCGCACAGAGTCGGACACGACTGAGCGACTAACACATATTACACATGTATCTCTGGCATTAGTGTTTCAGACATATGCCTCTTTTTGTAAATGACGTCTGTGTTCTATAAGGTATTTTTTCCACAAGTTGTCAGGATTATGGTTATTTGGTACTATGGACATCACAGAGGACTGACTTTTTAATACACTGCTGTCTATAGTTGTCAAAATGCACATGTGTACATATAATACCTTGTTTTCCTAATTTACATGTTCAGCAATGACAGAAAGATTCACACAATTATTTTGCGATGTATTTTTTAGCCACGTTGCATTGAACAGTTTTTATATGGAATGAATGCTTGTTGGATGTTTCCCGAATGAAATGATGGAGACTTAACTTGTCAGAAGCTCAGCCTCTGTCTGGGAGAAATCCCCAGGTCTTGTGGAGTGGTCCTTCTCGGTCATACGATGCTTTTTCAGATGAAAAAAAAAAATTGCAGGTTATTTTTAAAGAGTGCCATCGATTCATTTTGAGTAGTCTTGAGAAGGAGTTGGGCTAAACATATTTATTAAATGGCTAAGCACCAACTTTTTTGGCTAGGAGCCACAGTCCTGAAAAGAATGAAGACAGCTTAAAGGGTAAGACACTGGACTTAATGTTTAGCAAACAAATTAACTCTTTAGGGAGTTTATAAAGTATGTAAGGTGGACAACTGTTTACACTGTTTCATTTAAATTTTTAAATTATTTCATTAGTGTTAGAAAACAGTATTATTTTAGAATTGCTATATTGACGAAAATCAATACATTTGTTTTAGAACATACTTGGGAGAGGTGGACACTAATAAACTTGGGACAAGCTTGTACAGGTCTTGGAAAAGCATTGATGAGCTTAGCATTTTTTTTCATTAGGTAACCAAGAATGAATCTTTTATATTCAGTATTAAAGAATATAAAATGTAGAATATTCTCGGAAGAAATAGCTTGCCCCTTGAAGTCTACACGGAAGAAGAAAAAGACTGTTGTCATCAAATCCTGTAGCAGTTTTTTTTTTCCCCCCAGCTTTATTGAGATATAATCGACATATATAACATTGTTTAAGTTTAGGGTATACAGTGTGAGATTGGATACATGTGTGTATTGGAAAACGTTTACCACACTAATGTAGTTCTTTTTAAAGATCAGTGTCAGCACCGAGATTTCCAGGCGAAATTGCTGAAAGAGGATCTTGGGTTTTGATCCCAGAGATCTGACTCTGTTGGTGTAGGGGCCGGTCGTGGGCTTGCATTTCTGATACCCTGCAAGGTGATGCTCCTGTTGCTGGTCACTGATCACACGTTGGGAGCAGTCCTATGACGGACTGACAGTTGATACAGTCAGTGGTTTGCTTTCATTTATGCAGTTTTGAATATATGAAAGCTCTGAAATAATCATGAGGTTACGGGAGCCATGAGCATACCAACATTTAGATAACTGGCGCTTAACCGGACATAACGAATATTTAATAATGGATAAGTTAATAATTAACTGTTGTATTAAAATATATTTTGAGAATCATATATCCATTCATGTGGAAGTATGATTTTGATTTCAATCATGAGGCCTGACTGTTATCTCTTTCTCATTTTGATATATAGATAATGTATATTTTATGAGTTATATTAGTAGTACTACATATATATAACAAAGTGCATTTATGTGTATATATACCTTGTTTATTCCATAATATTATTATTTCTTATTAAAATTGTTGCTGAACAATGGATCCTGGCTATTATCTTTGATTTATTAAATCATGTGTATAAATCATATTTAAGAGTTCAGTTCAGTTCAGTCGCTTAGTCGTGTCCGACTCTTTGCGACCCCACGGACTGCAGCACGCCGGGCCTCCGTGTCCATCACCAACTCCCGGAGTTTACCCAAACTTATGCCCATTGATGCCATCCAACCACCTCATCCTCTGTCATCCCCTTCTCCTCCTGCCTTCAATCTTTCCCAGCATCAGGGTCTTTTCCAAGGGATCCCATCAGCTTCCCAGGATGGGATGGGGGGAGGTTTAGCTGGATCTCCCAGAGTCACTCGGAAACGCTGGGGCGTGCACAGTGGGGACCTTTCCTTTGGGGCCTTGTTTGTTACCTGTGTCCACTGATCGGTCTTCACTGTTCTCTCTCCCAGTGCCTGGAGCCCTGCAAGGTGTCCTGGGACCTGCGAAAGCAGCAGTGCCAGAGCTTCTGCGAGGTAAGGGGTGTGTGTGCGGCCACGGGCCAAGCCGTGGACCAAGGAGCCCCGGGCATTCGGGAGGGCATCGTGTCCTTCTGGGGCTGGGAGGCTCAGTTTACTTCTGGGGGGTGTGTGTGTGTGTAAACATTCACAGTCAACAAAATTGTTGAGACTTCTAAAAACCCAGCTGGCACTACTGGTCAAGAACCTCGCCTGCCAACGCAAGAGACTTAAGATACTCGGGTTTGATCCCTGGGTCGGGAAGATCCCCTGGAGAAGGGAATGGCAACCCACTCCAGTGTTCTTAAGCTGGAGAATCCCATGGACAGAGGAGCCTGGCGGGCTACAGTCCATGGGGTCACAGATGGTTGGACACGACTGAAGTGACTTTGCATGCACTTAAAGCCTCACCACTCACTGCTTCCATTATTAATTAAGCAGGGAAATTATTTTTGTTTTTTACTATAAATTAAAAAAAATGACAAGCCTCTGGCAGCCTCTCCACCTCACAGGATAACTCTTCTCTGGGTGGCTCTTAGCATGAGGTTGGAATGCTTGTGCCTTTTGGAAGGAGCCTTGCATTTTATGGGCTTCCCTGGTGGCTCAGCTGATAAAGAATCCACCTGTAGCGGGAGACCTGGATTCGATCCCTGGGTGGGCAAGATCCCCTGGACAAGGGAAAGGCTACTCTTTCCGGTATTCTGGCCTAGAGAATTCCACGGACAGTCCATGGGGTCACAAAGAGTTGGACACAACTGAGCGACTTTCACTTCACTTCACTTCACTCGCATTTTATGAGTGGCGGGGTTCTCAGACCATTCGATCTTCCTCTGGGCCGGCCGCAGCCCGGGGCTGAGACTGGCCCACATCTTCCTGTGCAGAAGGCACCTTCCTTTCCCCGTGCTCTCAGTTAGATAACAGAGCTCTCCTGTCCTGGGCAACTGCTGTCTGAAGTCACTGCTTGTGCCAAAGAAAGAGGGTGCTGCTTTGCAGCACTGTATCCTCCACGACAGGGAGAAGACTCTTGAGAGTCCCTTGGACTGCAAGGAGAGCCAACCAGTCCATGCCAAAGGAAATCAGCCCTGAAGATTCATTGGAAGGAGTGCTGCTGAAGCTCTAGTACTTTGGCCACCTGATGCAAACAGCTGACTCATTTGAAAAGACCCAGATGCTGGGGAAGATTGAAAGCGGGAGGAGAAGGGGACAACAGATGGCTGGATGGCATCACCAGCTCAATGGACATGAGTTTGAGTAAACTCCAGGAGATGGTGAAGGACAGGGAAGCCTGGCGTGCTGCAGTCCATGGGGTTCCAAAGAGTCAGACATGACTTAGCAACTGAACAAGAGCAATTCTCCAGGGCAGACCAGGGGCCCTGCTGTGAAGCAGACAGGCTGACTACACGGTGGCCACTCAGTGTAAGGAGGCTCAGAAGTCCACAGGGGCCTCGAGGATGTGAGTTGGGCCCACATGGGAACCAGAGTACCACTGCGGAGGGGTGGGGAGGGAAGCAGAGACGTGCCTGGGTGGTGTCAGTGGGAGACCCTGCTGCAGGTCTGCTCCAGATGGAACCAGGGCCGATCAGAACTTCCGAACTGTTCCAGATGATCACAGGGGTGGGTCTGGTCCTCCCCCCAAGCCCTCCCCCGACCATGTGAGTGTGGTCCTGTTGCCTGAGTTTCACCTCAGAGGGCACATGGACTCTGTCCTGAAGACATGCCTGTGGACATGGCATCGTAACAGCCCCTATAGTTTTAAGGTCCATGAGATACATCCACGTTCCCAATACCATCTGACCTTCTGATTGACATGAAGGTCATCGGAGTTGTGCATGAAGCTTGCAGGAGTGGAGGCTGGAAATTTTCAAGCCCTTGGGCTCACCCACTGCAGATGCCCAGAAAGTGAAAGTGAAAGTCGCTCAGTCGTGTCCGACTCTTTGCGACCTCATGGACTATACAGTCCATGGGATTCTCCAGGCCAGAATCCTGGAGTGGGTAGCCTTTCCCTTCTCCAGGGGATCTTCCCAACCCAGGGATCGAACCCAGGTCTCCTGCATTGGCAGGTGGATTCTTTACCATCTGAGAAGGCCTCAGTACAATATATGTTTATCTTACATGCCCCTTGTCTCATAACAGATCACCCTCAAACTTATGTGGCTGAATCCACACCCAAATCTTGTTTTGTTCGCTTGCTGTTTTTTTTTTTCTTTAATATATATATTTCATTGAAGTATACTTGACTTACAGTCTTTCATGTTCCCAAATGATTTAGTTATACTTAAACACATACCTTATTTTTCATATTATTTTCCATCATACGTTATTACAAGATACTGACTACAGTTCTCTGTGCTATAAACTTTTTGTTGCCTGTTGCGTACTTTTTTTTTAAATTAGAACTCTAACGTTCTGTTCATGGGCACTGGTATCTCATCCCACCATTTCTTTGGGTCAGGAGCTTGGGTAGAGCTTAACTGCACTGTCTGCCCAGCATCTGTCGTGGTTGAAGTCAAGGTATTGGCTGGGGTCCCTTCTCATCTGGGGGCTCGACTGTGGGAGAAGTTTGCTGTCAGCTCATTGCAGTCGTTGGCAGCATCCATTTCCTTGCAGTGGTGAGACCGTGGGCCTGTCGCATTGATGGGGCTGGGGTCCACTCTGAGCTCCTGGGAGGTGCCTGTGGCCCCCTTCAGCGGCAGGTCACAAAATAGCTTTTTTCTTAAGACTGGCAGTAGCGTCCTGATCTCCAGCTTGCTGAGACAGAATTTTATGTAACACAACATAATCTCAGCAGTGACAGTGCTTAACCTCAGCTGTGTTGTGTTGATTAGAAGCGTACACACACACACACAGACAGACACACACACACACACACATGGGAGGTGATGACATCAGACAGGTTGTGACTCAGTGAGGCTCACTCTGCACCCTGTCTAATTGAGAGTTGGCGGTTTGGTCACTAAGTCAAGTCCACCTCTTGTGGTTCCATGGGCACAGGAGCCTGGCGGGCTACAGTCCACGAATACCTGAGTGGGTTGCCAGGTCCTTCTCCAGGGGATCTTCCCGACCCAGGGAAGCTTGTGTCTAATACAGAAGCAGGTAAAAAGAGGGGATTCAGGTCTCTTGAGATGCAGAACAGAGCACCCTGATCAGAAGTGGAACGTAAAGCAAACCAATGCATGCATGCAAAGACCAGGGGCACGAGACCACCTCTGCATGCCCTACATTCTGTTTTATTTTGTATTCTATTCTGCACACAGACCACACATCTCTAGGAACGAAAATGTGCTGCTGTCAAGTCTAGAGGAACAGAATGTGCTATTCACTTGAGAAACGCATTATCCATTAACATCCCTGAGTCTGGGTTAGTGGGTTTATGTCAGATCCCTGAAACGGGAAATACAACTGAAGGTCATTTGAAACCTTTCTCCATGCAATTTCAGACGTGATAGTGGGCTTCTATGAATCTTGTTCTGTCTGAAATAACCGTGGGGGCTTCTGAACCACGTCTGGTTTATTAAAATGAAACTGGAAGCCTGCCCACTACAACTAACGTTGGGCCCCTCTAGGAGCAACTAAGCAAGCCTGTGAGGTGGCAAAGACCCAGCACAGGCAAAAAAATTTTTTTTTTTTAAATGGGATGCGTGTCCAAATTGTGATATGCTGTGGCAGAAAGGTTTGTTGAAACTTGAAAGGTGGGGAAAAGAGGGCTACTTAACATGAGGAACTTTGTAGAGAGCTCCCAGCCCAATGGTCCAAAAGCCCAAGCCTTAATATTCAACTTTAGTTGCTCTGATAGTTCTTATTCATGTGGGTTTTTTTTTTTTTTTCTCCTGTTTTATTGTGCTAATAAATGTCTGACTTTTGCTTAAAGAGACTGAATCTTGGAAGGACTCATTCCTGTTTCAGTGTTTTCAAGGCTAGACATTCATTGAGAAGACCTGTCCATCCTCCTGGTTATTACATTTTGTGTTAAGAAGGTATCCAGGTTCCATATTGTCAAGAACCTAAGCTTTCCCTTTCTAAGAGTCCGAACCCAGGATGACTCCAGATTTTAGTCTTCTATGGCAGAAACTAGACAATTAGAGATTTGGTCCAGTGTATTCACTTGTAAAATGGTCCAGGCTTTATCTTCAAAGGCGTGAGCTTGCAAACCACACCCCTGAAGAGCAAAACCCACTCTGTCCCTTGATTTTGTAATTCAGGTTTTATTGGAACATAGACAGAACAGTTTTTTTTTTAATGTATAAAACTGCTGTTGTGTTACAAGAGCAGAGTTGGGTAGTTGTGACATGTCCTGTGGTCCATAAAGCTGAAACTTTGGCAAAAATCTGGCCGTTCCCAGAAAGTATGTCCCACTTTCTGAGTGAAGTCGCTCAGTCATGTCTGACTCTTTGCAACCCCATGGACTGTAGCCCGCCAGGCTCCTCCGTCCGTGGGATTTTCCAGGCAAGAGTACTGGAGTGGGGTTGCCATTCACTTCTCTAGGGGATCTTCCCGACTCAGGGATCAAACCTGGGTCTCCTGCATTGTAGGCAGATGCTTTTACTGTCTTCTGAGCCAGCAGGGAAGAAGAACCACAAGGCATCATGATCCCCACATAACCCCCCTACCCAGTCAGACTGCCATCGTGTCTTCATCTGTATTACCAGCACCCATGTCTAAACATAAACCATTGTTCTTGGGAAGTTTGGTCTTAGAATTATCCTGCATGGAAAGGATTTTCAGGGGCATCTCGTTTGTTTGTTTTTTGGCTGTGCTAGGTCTTCATTGCTGGGCACTGGGCTTCACTAGCGGCAGTGAAGAGAATATACTGTTTGTTGAGATGTGGTGTAGGCTCACGGCGGTGGCTTCTCCTGTTGCAGAGCATGGGTCTAGACGTGTGGGCCTCAGTAGTTGCAGCTTGCAGCCCCGGACCACAGGCTCAGTAGCCGTGGTGCACGAGCTGAGTTGCTGTGGCATGTAGGATCTTCCCAGCCCAGGGAGTGGAACCCACGTCCCCTGCATTGGCAGGTTAACTCTTAACCGCTGGACCACCAGGGAAGCCCCCAGGGGCACATATATATATATATAATAACATACCTGGAACCGATTCATCACCTTCTCATGTACTGACCCTTTCAACTTCTCATTTGGTATGGATACCATTCTGCTTTCGCTACTGTTTCAGGCTACAGGCAAAGCTAACAATCTTATTTTTTAAAACAAAAAAAAAGTTAAATGTATTAGGACAGGAGTCTTTCAGGACTCTTTCTGTGGGTCATAACAGATGATTTCTCATGTGTTATGAAATGTGTTTTTTTTCCCACAATAGGTACATGGCTGGATTGTGCATTGTTGCTTTACTAGGTATTATTCCCTTCCTCTAACTTTTATAAAATCCTAAAAACCATGATAAACTATGAAAGTTTGTCTTACTAGTTGTAAAAGGCATGTCTTCCTATGTTTAAATGTTCTTTGTTACGATTGATGGAATCTGAAATTATAAGAGAAAGCGCCTTTTTTCCTTGCTAGCAGTATGTAAGATAATCATCTGTGTTACAGCTGTTGTTGCCTTACTTTCGATGGCTAAGGATACATTGTAGTTTACACAGGGCCTTCTTACACACCTCCCACCTTTACCTGTGATGTTTTTGACTTCCTAACATGCCCCCTCTAGCAGGATGTCAGCTGGCAGTCAACACGGGCCATCTGAACTGTGCACTAGGGGTCTTGGAAAGTTGAGAGCTCACCTACATCAGGTGTGAGTCAGTGAGGGAAGCGTCCCTGGTTGGTATTGAACTTGACATTCGGTCTGCCTGGTGATCCGGTCCTTGTCAGGGTAAAAATAAGAACATGAAGGAGCTGGCACTCTGTCACAGACAGCAACATTGATTTATTTCTTTGTGCTTTCTGATTTTTCAAATATTTTTTTCCATCTTACTCCATTTGATTTTCATGGCAATTCTCGGGAGAAGTTAGGTCTGAATTTTGCTAGGTAAACTTTGTGGACAATAAAGCTGACATGCAAGGAGAAAATGAGATGACATTGTTGAGAGGCAGAGAAATGAGACATAAAATCGAGGGCGTGTGACTTCTAGTTATGTTTCTTTCCCACCGCCCTCTGTCCCCAGGCACCTCTGTCTAACCTGCTCCATGTCACAATGCCCAGAGTGGAAGACAAGAGTTTTACATCCCTCAGCAGAAAGTACAGAATGAGCCTGTCTCTTAGGTAAAGTCATTGTCCCAACCATTCGTGTGTTCAGAGACTTGCTCTCAAATGAGAAGGAAGCTTTGATTGTGCAAAATCAGACTTTGTTCAAGGTCCTTCAAGGAATTAAAGGAAGAGCAAGGTTCGTCACTAACTTCAGGGTCTCCTTGGCCTTGGGATATTCCAGCATGACTGAAAAGAGACCCCCAAAAGTGTGGTGTTCATCACACTCCAAAACTGTGGTGTTCATCACACCCCACTTCTTGCCATCAAACCTTGTCTTCCTTCTTCTCCTCCACAACCCAGTTTCGTTGTCTTCCGATCTGGGGTGTTAAGTAAATGCATCACTTGAGGAATTCAGGCAGAGCCCTCACCTGTCTGGGTGCATTTCTGTAAGAGTTAAAGGTACTGACAGAAGCGGATGAGAGCTAAACAGATAAAATTATATAATCTGGCCCAGGTGTGTTCATGAGGATCGGCCCATAGAATTTGCTGCACGTTAGCAGTCTTTGGCTTCAGTGTATCAGAACAGTAGCTAACCTGCTTAGAACATTCCTGTGAAGGGACATGTGCAGATGGACTTTGGTGCTGATGCCTTTGAACTGTGGCGGTGGAGAAGACTCTCGAGAGGCCCTTGGACTGCAGGGAGATCCAGCCAGTCCATCCTAAAGGAAATCAGTCCTGAATGTTCATTGGAAGGACTGATGTTGAAGCTGAAACTCCAATCCTTTGGCCACCTGATGCAAAGAGCTGACTCATTTGAAAAGACCCTGATGATGGGAAAGATTGAGGGCAGGAGGAGAAGGGGATGACAGAGGATGAGATGATTGGATGGCATCACTGACTCAATGGACATAGGTTTGGGTGAACTCCAGGAGTTGGTGATGGACAGGGAGGCCTGGCGTGCTGCGGTTCATGAGGTCACAAAGAGTCAGACACGACTGAGCGACTGAACTGAACTGAACTGATATACTAAAAGTTTGTACATACTGTGTCTGAGACGCGAATCATACTTCTACTTGAGACGCGTTATGGGCACACCACCAATCCATGAGTCTGCAGTTGAGGGGAGAGATCAGGCTGGAAATGCACACATCATGGTTGATAGACGGTATTTAAAGTCATGAAGCTGGATGAAGTGCTAGAAAGACAGGAGCTTCCCGGGTTATGCCCTGACTCACAGTAGTATAAGGATGGGAGCCTAAGAAGACCCAGCAAGTGGAGTAAGTTCAGTTCAGTTGCTCAGTCGTGTCTGACTCTTTGCAACCCCATGGACTGCAGCACGCCAGGCTTCCCTGTCCATCATCGACTCCCAGAGCTTACTCAAACTCGTGTCCATCACATTGATGATGCCATCCAACCATCTCATCCTCTGTCGTCCCCTTCTCCTGCCTTCAGTCTTTCCCAGCATCAGGGTCTTTTCCCATGAGTTGGTTCTTCACATCAGGTGGCCAAAGTATTGGAGCTTCAGCATCAGTCCTTCCAATGAATATTCAGCACTGATTTCCTTTGGTTGGATCTCCTTGCAGTCCAAGAGCCTCTCAAGAGTCTTCTCTAATAACACAGTGGACTCAGGTAAGCTGTTAAGATGGGAGAAAGTTGAGCTTCCCTGGTGGTCCAGTGGCTGAGACTCTGTGCTCCCAGAGAAGAAAGTCCAGGGTAGAGGTCTAAAGGACACACAGCAACAGTTTTTCAAGAAAAGTATTAGTAATTCAGTCATGTCCAGGATCCCAGGGACAGAGCAGCCTGATGGGCTGCCGTCTATGCGGTCGCACAGTCGGACACGACTGATGTGACTAAGCAGCAGCAGCAGCAGCAGCAGCAGCATGTCCAACTCTTTGCAACTCCATGGTCTGTGCATGGAATTCTTTAGGCAAGAATACTGGAGTGGGTAGCCTTTCCCTTCTTCAGGGGATCTTTGCAACCCAGGGATAAAACTGGGGTCTCCTGCCCTGCAGATTGTTTTCGCGTCTGAGCGACCAGGGAAATCCCCAGAAGGATGCAGTAATGGACTGTGTCTGCAAGACGGGGAGGTCTGAAAATTGATCACTGGGTGCCGTGATGCACAGGACGTGGGCAGCCTTCATAAGGGCAGAGTTACAAGATGGCTGCAGAGAAAGCCTGCTGGATATGCTCCAGAGGGGTGGGTGGGCGGCTTGCAGAGAGAAGGGAAGCTGTGAGAACATTTCATGGATGTGGGTTCGGGTAAACTGCAGGAGTTGGTGATGGACAGGGAGGCCTGGCGTGCTGCAGTCCATGGGGTTGCAGAGAGTCGGACACAACTGAGTGACTGAGCTGAACTGGACTGAAGGCACGTGGGCCCAGCTTCCGGGCATGCGCGGGTGTGAAGGGGGATGCGTGGAACTGTTCTTCTGTTGGTGTAAGGGAGTGGTTTGCTGAGAGCAGTGGTGGCTAGGAGGACCTGCACATTTTCCGAAAGTGTTATCTCCTATTACTACAACGAATAAGGTTTTATTTTTACAAATGCTGGACGTTTAGCTTTTATATTTTTATAATAAAGAAACGTGTTGGCAATAGATTCTGGGTCATGATCTTTGGGTGAGGTGCAAATTTGCTCCAAGTTTTCAACTTGGTGTGGAAGTCATGGAACTGAAACGGTTCGCAGAATGGTGAAGAATTTTATAATCGCTATGAGATTTCCTTTACCATCGTTTTATAAAAGAAGCTGTCCTCGTTAGAACCAGTTTCACATTCCTGGAAAATGAGGATATCAAGAATATGGAATGATGTTTTGCTGTCATTGGGTGGATTATTCTTAGGGTGGAACACGTTCTCCATGGAATGTAGCCTTTTTTTCCCCCGAGCAGTGAGGCTCAATTTTCAGTGAATTTTTATGTGGTGCTGGAGAGTATAAAATTATGTGAGACTCTGTTGAGGAGAACTGATGAGGTTTGAAAATTTGTAACAGACCAAGACTGGAGGCTATTTGGAATGATTTAAAGACTTATCCGGTCTGAGAAGAGGGACTAGGCAGGTAGCCACACAAGGAGTGTAATGTCTTAGAAATTGCTAAAGCTAATTTAAGTAAATGATAAAACATACACATTAAAGCATTTAAACAGTGACAGAACATAACAGAGGTGGGGTAAATAGTAGGTGTTTTTATGATGAAGACAAAGTACCAGGTCATTGCTTTGAAGATTCCATGATAAAGTCCCACTCAACAGTAGAAAAGTTAAAGCGTCCACTGTTCAGTCGCATCCGACTCTTTTGCGACCCCATGGACTGTAGCCTGGCCAGGCTCCTCTGCCCATGGGATTCTCCAGGCAAGAATATTGCAGTGGGTTGCCATGCCCTTCTCCAGCGGATCTTCCCAAGCCATCGATTGAATCCCCTGTCTTCCAGATTGCAAACAGATTCTTTACCATCTGACCCCCCAGCAAAGCTCAGTCGTCAGTATGCAAACACACAGGAGGAAATGCAGAGCAAACGCACACAAGTCTGTTCCTAAGTTTTAACTTCCTTCCCAAGACTGTCTGGATGGGAAAGACGAGAAACAAGGGGCTGTGGTCAGGGGCTTTCATTCTGGGGAAGCGATTCTTGTGTGTTCTCACCTTGGAAAGGCTTGAATACACTCAAGGGGAGATGAACAGGAGTGTGCAGTGGGAGATGCGCTGGGGAAAAGCCCAGATTTCCGGAGTCAGAGGTGAGGTTTTTGAATCACGTTTCAGGTGCAGAGATGGGAGAGAGACGGCTTCTCTGTACAGCTTCCAGGGACCAGACTTGGTCCTGCTGCACACACGTCATCTGGAGTTTTCTTTTTTTTTCTAAAGTGCAGATTCTGACCCAGCAGGTGTGAGCCGTGGGCATCAGGGTCTGTGTGTCCCAGTGATGCTGGTCAAGGACTAGCAAGCATGCGTGTGGATGCTGCTCACAGATCCTGGGGTTCCGTGTAAGCGCTCAGTTTGTGTCGCCTGCCGACTCGATGAAGTCTTTTCATCCTCTCTGTTGTTCCTTGGAAAGAAAGTATGCAATGACTCATAAAGGTGTTTTAAGATGGCAGGGGGAACACTCACTCTTTGCATCATTTAAAATGCAGAGTTACAATTGTTGTCTTATTTCTGCCCCCAAATGAAAGGTATTTGAATGGGGTATAGAATTCAAGTGAAATAGTAATAATTTTTTTTTTTATTTAGTGATTTAAAAATAGCTCTTCATTTACTCTTGTCTTGAATATTTTCTTAAAATTTTCTGACTTCCTTTTTTTTAAGCTGTATGTAAAGTATCTTTTTATTTCTCTGCCTGCTTTTTTTTTTAAACTTGAGGTGATATGTTTGTTCTTTCAGTTTTCCTTCTTTTTTTTTTCCTGCCTGTGCTGGGTCTTCATTTCGGAGCACTGGCTAGGTAGTTGAGGCATGTGACCTGTCTAGCTCTACACAGGCTTAGTTGTCTCAAGGCACGTGGGATCTTAGGTCCCCGACCAGGGATCGAACCTGCATCCCCTGCGTTGCAAGACAGATTCTTAACCACTGGACCACCAAGGAAGCCCTCTTTTCAGTTCTTTTTTTTTTTTCTGTGTCTGATCGTAATATGGTTATGGTATACCTTGATGGGGTAGCCTGTATATGTCTTCTTTTTGGGGTGAGTAAGATTCTTCTAATTGTAGGCTTATAATTTTCATCAAGTTTTTTTTTTTTTTTTAACATCCTCCATGTCCTGTCTTCTGGCGACCTGATTATATATATCATAGACTTACATGGTCTTCTCATCAGAGACTCTCTGATCTTGTTTTTGTTGGTGGTGGTGCTCATTTCCACACCCACCCCCACTCTCTGCTTCATGTTGATAATTTTCATCATTGTGACTCCAAGTTCCCATCAAGGAATCTTTTCTTCTACAATGTCTGACACTTTTAAAATCCTATCTGGTATAGTTTTTGTGTTTTCATCTTTGCTTCTGCAAGTCTCACGCAGGTCTTTCTTGCATCTTGTTTCTCTTTTCTCTATGTCCATGTTTTCTTGTATATTCCTAAGGTATGCAGAGCATATTTATAATATCCTGTCACATGTCTTTTTCTGCCAAGGACATCACCTTTAGACTCTCTATTTCCCTTTTGGTTGCATGCCATAATTTCCTGCTTCTTTGCACGCCAGCTGATTTTTGACTAGATGTCACTTTTTCGTGTTCTCAATTCTGCTGTATTTCTGTAAAAAGCATTAGACTCTTCTGGCATGGAGATAGTTACTTGACATCAGTTTCTTCTGCAGAGACTTGCTTTTAAACTTTCTTAGCGCAGAGTCAGAGCAGCCTTTAGTCCGGGGCTCATGTGTCCCCGTTACTAAGATGATTAGAGAAGGAAATGGCACTGAAGTCCAGTATGCATGCCTGGACAATCCCATGGACAGGGGAGCCCGGCAGGCTACAGGCCATGAGGTTGCGGAGAGCCAGACATGAATGAGCCACTGAGCAGTATCTCTTAGGACTCTGTCCAGTGCCCTATGTATTCTGTATCCTCTCTGCTCTGATGGCTGGAATGGGAGGTGCTAGGCTCCTTGGAAGTCCAGGCGTGCTTTGCCTGGTGCTTTCTCTTCTGGTGCTTTCTGCCGTTCTTGAGAGCTTTCACCACGTACACATTCAAAAAGCAGTATTCAGCCCAACCCCGGGGGTTCCCTCGCACCTCTCTGGGTTTCTTTGTCCAGTTCCATCCTTCCTGATTTTTTTGCTCACAGGACCTACGCATTTCAGCTCCCTCAAACTTTCATTTTGGCTAGGCTGAGCCTTCGTTGATTTGCACAGGCTTTGCTCTACTTGCAACAAAGGTCCGTCTAGTCAAGGCTATGGTTTTTCCAGTGGTCATGTATGAATGTGAGAGTTGGACTCTTAAAGAAAGCTGAGCACCGAAGAATTGATGCTTTTGAACTTCGATGGTGGAGAAGACTCTTGAGAGTCCCTTGGACTGCCAGGAGAACCAACCAGTCCATCCTAAAGCAAATCAGTCCTGAGTGTTCATTGGAAGGACTGATGCTGAAGCTGAAACTTCAGCTCCAATGCTTTGGCTATCTGACGTGAAGAACTGACTCATTTGAAAAGACCCTGATGCTGGGAAAGAGTGACTGAACTGAACTGAACTGCTCTCCTTGCAGCCAGCAGGAGCTACTCTCTAGTTTTGGTGGACAACGTTTCTCATAGCAGTGGCTTCTCTTGTTGCCAAGCACGGGCGCTAAGCACATATTTCTTCAGTAACTGCAACACTCAGGCTTGAGAGTTGCAGCTCAGGAGCTCTGGAGCATGGGCTCAATTAGTTGTGGTGCTTGGGCTTAGTTGCTCTGCAGCATGAGGGAATCTTCCCAGACCGGAAATTGAACCTGTGTCCCCACCTTTGGCAGGCGGTGATTTTTATCCACTGCGCCACCAGGGAAGTCCCAGCTTCCTCAAACTCTGATCTCTTTCTCCTCAACTCAGAAGCACCTGTCAACATCTGGCCGGGCCCTGTGGACTCGAACCCGCCTCCAGGCGTGCACTTTCGGTCATTTCTGGGATCACCTCATGTGTGTGAGCTCTCAGGGAACACAGCCCTGTGCAACCTGGGGGCCATTATCAGAACGGCTCCAGTAAAGTGTAAGGGTCATACACTTTTATCAGAGTGGTAGTAGGAAAGTGGCATTCTTAAAATACGTGTTTCTGATTTTCTCCTAACTTGATAGCATTCACGGCCACGGTCTACAGTTTGCCTGGGAAGCTAGTTAATGGTTATCACATTTAATCCGTTAGGATGTATAACTGAGTTTCCAAGCAACTCATAATTGCATTTCCAAGCCCAGGTTAGAAATGTTTGAATTGACAATGCGTTTTCCGATTTCACGAATACTTAGTCATTAGATGCCTTCTTTGAAAGATGCAGCTGGCAGTTTGGGTTTTTTCGTCTCAACAGGTTAATGTATTTATCTTTTATAGAAATTGTATATGAGCACTGAAACACTAGTAAAACAAACTGCACTAGAGAGTAAAACTTAACCTTCATTCCAAATTCTCAAACCTAGACAATGTATTAAAAATCAGAAACATCACTTTGCTGGCAAGGTCCATTCTAGTCAAAGCCGTGGTTTTTCCGGTAGTCATGGATGGATGTGAGAGTTGGACTATAAAGACAACTGAGCGCCTAAGAGTTGATTCTTTTGAACTGTGGTTTTGGAGAAGACTCTTGAGAGTCCCTTAGACAGCAAGGAGATCCAACCAGTCCATCCTAAAGGAAATCAACCCTGAATACTCATTAGAAGGACTGATGCTGAAGCTCCAATCCTTTGGCCACCTGATGGGAAGAGCAAACTCATTTGAAAAGACCCTGATGCTGGGAAAGATTGAGGGCAGGAGAAGAAGGGGGTGACAGAGGATGAGATGGTTGGATGGCATCACTGACACCATGCACATGAGTTTGAGCAAACTGTGGGCGTTGGTGACGAACAGGGAAGTCTGGCATCCTGCAGTCAATGGGGTCGCAAAGAGTCAGACACGACTGGGCGACTCAACAACAACTACCGTCTGGAAATAGCCGTGATTACCTGCACAGAGACGTTAACCATAGCAAAACTGTCTTTAGAAATTCCTGCTTAAAAGGTTGACCCTTGGCAGGCCTCTGGAAACTTAAGAATTGGAGGGAGGGCTTTGCACCCACCCCTCACTGATAAGAGGGGCTCGCCCTTCCTAAACTGTTGGCCCCTGTTCCCTTCTGGGAGTCTGGATTGTGGTCCATGCTGGGCAGGAGGAACCTCAGTGACCAGCCTCCCAGAAGAATTTTGGGTCTCAGGTCTGCCCCCAGAACTTCTCTGGATGACGGCATTCCACACGTGCTGTTAGAACTCATGGCTGGACGGACTGAGTGCGTCCTGTGTGGCTCCAGTGGGAGACTCTCCACCTCGTTTCCTCTGGACTTCTGCCCACGGGCCCTTCCCTTCTGCCTGTTTTGCTCTGGACCTTTCTACTGCAGTCCATCCATCACAGCCCTGAGTACAGGGGTCCTAAAATTAAGTTCAAGGTTTCTTGCCCCATTCCTTCTAAGCCACCAAAGTTTTAAAGACATACTCTTTTATTTTTAGTTTTATTATATCATGTTCTCTTTAAAAAAAAAAACCTGTCATTCATACTTTTTTCCATTTTCAGTTCAGTTCAGTCGCTTAGTCGTGTCTTTGCGACCCCATGGACTGCAGCACGCCAGGCCTCCCTGTCCATCACCAACTCCCGGAGTTTGCTCAAACTCATGTCCGTCGAGTCGGTGATGCCATCCAACCGTCTCATCCTCTGTCGTCCCCTTCTCCTCATGCCTTCAATGTTTCCATTTTAGTTTCCCATATATGCGGATAAGAAAATGATTAGTAATTCTTTTATGCAAATTTCTGTATTTCTGGCTTTCTAAATTTGATCCTGTCTGGGTGTCTTTTAAAAGACACCATTTTCTTTGAGATTATTCATGACAGATTCTGCCTTCTGTTATACCTGAAGTCCAAATTGATTTGTACGAACTCGTTTTCTCACATAATATATATGTGCATACTAAGTCACTTCAGTCGTGTCCAATTCTTTGTGACCTCATGGACTGTAGCCCACCAGGCTCCTCTGTCCATGGAATTCTCCAGGTAAGAATACTGGAGTGGGTTGCCAGGCCCTCCTCCAGGGGATCTTCCCAACCCAGGAATCGAATCCACATCTCTTCGGGTCTCCTACATTGGCAGGCGGGTATTTGCCACTAGCACCACCTGGGGAGCCCTACGTATACATATGTATTATATGCTTTTTTTTGGAGGGGTGCTGTGCTAGCCAGTCTACTCTTTATTTCTGTTAATTGTTGAACAGCTGGATTTTACCACTGCATAGTTTTGCAAGAAAGACTCATGAGTGTTATATCCTCCGAGTCTTTATGTCTTTGAGAATATTTCTGTCACATGTATATTTAAATAACAGTTGAGCTCGTTTATTGTTTTATATTCTTTAGTATTTATATATATTTGATATTATATAGTATATATAGTATTATTTTATATTCTTTAGTATTATATACTATTATATATTCCTAATATATATATAGTTATATATTATATACATATTTAGTATTATATATTTTTCTACTGGCTTCACACATTACATCTGATAGAGAGAAATTAACCTAAGAGAAAGGTTATTTTCCCCATCGTAATCAACTTGCCTGTTCTGTCTGCATGCCTGAAAAATTATATTTCTATTGTTGAAGTTCAATATTGGAAGCTGTATCTCAGTGTTGCTCATTCTTGTCAGTATTCCTGGACTATAACTGCTGTTTTGGTTTACATATGTATGATTTATGTGTGTGTGCCTGTGTTCAATAGTATCCAACTCTTTTGCGGCCCCATGGACTGTAGCCCGCCAGGCTCCTCTGACCATGGGATTTCCCAGGCAAGAATACTGGAATGGGTAGCCATTCCCTCTCTAGGAGGTCTTCCCATCCAGGGAGGGAACCCAGGTCTCCTGCATTGGAAGGGGGATTCTTTATCATTAATGCCGCCTGGAAAGCCCCATGTATGAGGTACATGCATCTGGGTATGTGTGTGTGGATATAGACATGCGCATATTTATGTGTGCCTGTATATGTGCATTTTCCCTCTCTGCGCTTGTCTTTGGTATTTCCGGAGTGTTGGAAACCCCCAGATAATCCTAGCAGGGAAGCACGTTTAGAGCCCCTGCCTTAGTCACCTTTTAATTTTACCCTGAGATACGGAGCACCCCTGAGATAAAACTTGGCTGCCCCCCACGCTTCCTTGTGTGCAATTTGGGGTAAATTGCAGCCTACCTGAGGGTCTCATCCGCCAAGTGAAAATAATCCTGCTTGTGGGGTCTGGGGAGGCATAGAAGTGGGGGTGAGGGTCTGGGAGACCCTCAGCAGTTGTCAGAGGTTGACCCACCATGGAAGGTCCGTCAGCTCATCATTGGTGAGGACGTGGGGAGATGGCGGTGGTGACGGTGGAGAACTCATTTCAGGGGGCCCACGCTGAAGCTGCCTGTGTGTGTGTGTGTGTGTGTGTGTGTGTTGGCTGGAGCAAGGAGAGAACCCCTTGGCCCCTTGCTCTCTGCAAAGGCTGTGTACTTAAGACCTGGCTCATGTGCAATTTTGGTGAACTTGGCCAAATACCAAATGCAGAGTTTTCTAGGGAGAAAGTGTGTGCAGGTGTGTGTTAGTCTCTCTGTCGTGTCCAACTCTTTGAGACCGCATGGACTATAGCCCGCCTGGCTCCTCCGTCCATGGGATTCTCCAGGCAAGAATACTGGAGTGTGTTGCCGTTTCCTTCTCCAGAGGAACTTCCCGAACCAGGGATCGAACCCTGGTCTCCTACATCGACAGCAGTCTTTACCATTTGAGCTACAGGGGAGTCAGGGAGAAACTGAGACCTCCTATTTAGGTGATTTCTTGCCCATGGGCTTATTTTACTGAATTTGATGTGTTTGTGTTCATTGTCCCATGATTTGCACACTAATTATTTTAACGTACGGTAATGGCGACCCACTCCAGTATTCTTGCCTGGAGTAATTCCAAGGGCAGAGGAGCCTGGCGGGCTACAGCCCATGGGGTCGCAAAGAGTCGGACACGACTTAGCGGCTACCCCACCACGACCACCATCTTGCATTGTACAACAAAATGAAGATAACGGTGTGTTTTTAAAAAGCACCCAAGAACCATCAGCTGCCGTTGTTAGGGTTTCATTTTCGTTTCACCATTGGCCATAAGAAAGTTGATCTTAGCTTGTTGTGCAGGTTGGGTACTGAAAACAACTTTAGTTCTGAGCTAAGAGATGGGGTTGTAGGAGAGATTTATAAGAGTCGATTAATATTCTAAAGAGTATTGATTAAAGTAGAAGTATTTTCCCCTTAATCCAGTGCATCCCATGGCGTTTCCCCCGAGTGCACTGCTTTTCTGAGCCTTTCTTTGAATGTATTGGACTTCCCTGGTGGCTCAGCTGGTAAAGAATCTGGCTGCCATGCAGGAGACCTGGGTTTGCTCTCGTTGTGCGGAAGATCCCCTGGAGAAGGGAATGGCAACCCACTGCAGTATTCTTGCCTGGAGGATTCCATGGACAGAGGAGCCTGGCTACAGTCTACTGGGTCACAAAGAGTTGGGCACGACTGAGCGACTAACACTGACATGTTTTCTTACTCCGACATCATTTTCTGTCACCCGTAAGCATTTTTGTCCTTATTCCACTGAACTCATCAGTTCTTACTAAGTGATGATGAAAGACGTGGGAAGAGACCTCTTGCACAGACGACAAATGTTCTCTCCTTTGTGTTCAGACCAATAATATTTTTCAACCGAATCCAAGAGGATTATCCAAGATGATTGACAGAGAACGTCAAAATTTGCCTTCAGTGCGTGTTAACAGTGGAACCATTAAGTAGAATGCCTCTGAAAGGTTACTAAATCCACGGATGTGTGAGACTGTCTTCATGTAAGTTCAAAGACTACAGATGGTTTCTTAGAAGTTCCAAGGCGGCCCAGTTCCCTCCTTAGAGGTCTCAGGGCCAGGCCTCCTAGGCGGGGCACGTTGGAGACTTGTGGGTGGTCATATCACTGGGGAAGCTACTCTTGCTGTGGCCTCTGTAGCATTTTGGTCAGAATAACAGAAGAATCTGGAAATGTTACACAGGAAATCTGTAGCAGTGGGGAAACAAAAGAGACATCCGTGGGTCCAGTCCTGTTGATTATCTGGTGTGACCCACTCTGCACAGCATTGTCCGTTTGTCTGTATGCACAGTCTCTTGTAATTCTCATCATCTCATCTGCAACATGACAAGCTCAGGGATCAGTCTAGAAAACTCCAGCGCAGACAGGAACTTTCCCAACTTCTTTCCATGCACCTCAAAACAATCACCCTCCCCCAAAATCACGTTTGTGAAACCCTCACGAAAAGGAGATGTATTTAATTGTATGGAACAGCCCTCACATCCACTGGAAGATCCAAATTATTGTACAAATCATGGTCATTTGGAGAAGGGAATGACAACCCACTCCTGTATTCCTGCCTGGATAATCCCATGGACAGAGGAGCCTACAGTCCACGGGGTTTTAAAGAGTCAGACATGCCTGAGCGACTAATACACTCAGATGAATCAAAGAGAATGAAATAAAAAGACTGAGAAGACCATAAACTTGAATTTAGATGACACACTCAAAACGTTGTTTTCATATATATATATATATATATATATTTTTTTAAAGGAATGTTGTTAAGGGTTTCTCACAGTGACTACACTCTGAAACAATTGATGGAACAATAGTTCACATAGTAACTGTAGAGACTTAACTCACTAATTAGCAAATAGTCCTGTCATCCCCTTGTATTAGGGCTTCCATAGTGGCTCAGATCGTAAAGAACCTGCCTGCCGATGCAGAAGATGTAAGAGATGCAGGTTCGATCCCTGGGTCAGGAAGATCCCCTGGAGGAGGGCGTAGCAACCCACTCCAGGATTCTAGCTTGGAGAATCCCCATGGACAGAGGAGCCTGGTGGGCTGCAGTCCATGGAGTCGCGAAGAGTCGGTAGGGATTGAGCGCCTAACACTTTCACTTCATGGTCATTCTGCTTTCGCTCTCAGTGGGAACCAACGTTCCAGGTCTGTCTCTGCCCATGTGTTTGTTTTTGACTTTGACCTGTTAGCTCGGCGAGTAAACTAGCAACAGGAGGAGACAACATCTCTGTTTTTCTGTCTCGGTTCAAGGGCATGGTGGTCGGCACATGGGTGATTAGAGTCACGTGGACAGAGAGCTCTTTCTTTGTTTTCTGATTCCAAGTTACACCTCGTTTTCATATGTAAACAAGTTTGCACTCAGCTGATTTGATTACACCATAATACACACTTAAGTCCCTGTGGTTGCTAACTTAGCCAGCAGTAAACACTTGCCAGCTTGAATAAAATCATTTCTGCTTGCAAAGCTCAGCCTGTGCTGCAGGGGCCAGCGATTTGGGTAACTTTAGGGCTTTCTTTCAACCCATGTAATGTATACACTTTGCTGAAAGAGGAAAGTTGACCAGCACTCCACAATTGTTCCTGATCCTTTAGCACGCCTCCTCAATTCCTTAGATTTGGGCTGGAATTTAGAACTTTTTCAAAAGCCAGTGAAGTAAAACAGATCTCGAAAGTAAGAGAACAGTGAGCTGTGAAACTAAGAGAGAAAAGCCTTAAGAACTGATAATGCTTTAAATGTTTTACAAAGTTTTTTTTAATTATCTACACATTTATGCTACTTCAGTATTGAAAATGTAGCCTTTTTTCTGTCTTACCTGGATAGTTCTTGAGCTGAGACGCGATTTTAATCCAATCAGATCATATTATTTTCAAATTTTATACATGACTGTTGTCGCTGTTCAGTCGCTAACAGTCGTGTCCGACTCTATATGTAATTATTAACAATCAATTGTATTGACGTCTACAATTTGAATTCAAACCTTGGGACTGAACTTTTTCCACCTAGTACCTCCAGTGTTCCACTTTTTGTATTAAAGAGTGTGAAATTTCCCCCTGGTATTTGTCAGAGGGCTGATGGCATGTACATTAAATTTGTACTTTAAATTTACAGGGTCGGGACTCAGAATGTATTAACCATAATCTGTGGATGTGTGTGTGTCATTGATGTGTATCTGTTGCGTCTAATATAAAGTTACAGTTCATGGCTCATACTTCTTTAGAAAATCAACATATCATTTCTTTGAGGCTTCCCTGGTGGCTCACACAGTAAACAATCTGCCTGCAGTGCAGCAGACCTGGGTTCGATCCCTGGGTCGGGAAGATCCCGTGGAGAAGGGAATGGCAACCCACTCCAGTATTCTGACCTGGAGAATTCCATGGACAGAGGAGCCTGGTGGGCTGCAGTCCATGGGGTTGCAAAAAGTCAGACATGACTGAGAGGGAAAGAAAGCAAGTACATTTATTTTGTAAACAATTCAAGGAAAAATCTGATGGAGCAAGATTCTTCTTTCCTTCCCTACCCACATGCAGATACAAATACACACATCCCTCCTCTTTTTCCATTTTGACAGTATTGATGATGAAATTTGTTTACATTCCACTCTTTCCAGAAAGGACTTGAGATAGCTTTTTAAATTCTAAAATATATTCTGTATATGAAAATAGGAGTTTACATAAAAGATACTTTATGGGATGATCATCACTTTTATAAAAGGAGTAACTATAGTTTCTTTTTATTTTTTATTAATCTTTTTCTTTCTATTGTGGTATAGTCGATTAACAGTGTTGTGATAGCTTCAAGTTGGACAGCAAAGGGACTCAGTCAAACATATGCATGTATCCATCCTACTTCAAATGCTCTTCCCATCCAAGCTGACACATAACAGCAGAGTTCCCTTTGCTGTACAATAAGTCTTTGTTACTTATTCATTTTAAATACAGCAGTGTGTCCATGTCCATCCTAAACTCCCTGACTATCCCTTCCCCCATCCTTCCTCCTGGGAACCATAAGGTTATTACAGAGTATTGAGCAGAGATCCCTGTGCTGTCCAGCAGGTCCTTGTGGGTTCTCTGTGTTCAATAATGTTCAGTACAACAGTGTTCATGTCATCCCAAACTCCCTAACTATCCCTTCTCCCCATCCTTCCCCCAACCCAGCAACCGTAAGTTCATGGCTAAGTCTCTGCATCTACTTCTGTTTTGTACATAAGTTCATTTGTATCATTTCTTTTTAGATTCTTCACATAGGGGGTGTCATACAATGATTCTGCATCTCTGCCTGACTCACTTCACCCAGTATGACAATCTCTAGGTCCATCCACGTTGGTGCAGATGACACGACTTCATTCTTTTCAATGGCAGTGTAATATTCCATTGCATATATGTACCACATCCACTTTATCTATCCCTCTGTTGAAGGACATTGAAGTTGCTTCAGAATTTTGACCTGACTCTCCGAAGTCGTGGACATCAGACCCCATGAGTCTTTAATTTAAGGATTTCTGTTCTCTCACAGTCTCTGTTCCCCAAGAAGAATTACGAGTGTGTGACCAGCTGTGAGTTCCTCAAGTACATCCTGTCGGTGAAGCAGGGAGACTGCCCCTCCCCAGAGAAGGCCAGCGGGTTCGCCGCCGCCTGCGTGGAAAGCTGCGACGCGGACGACGAGTGCTCTGGGGTTAAGAAGTGCTGTTCCAATGGCTGCGGGCATACCTGCCAGGTGCCCAAGACGCTGTACAAAGGTGAGGAGCAGGGCAGAGCCGGGGTGAAGGGGCCTGCAGCCTCACAGCTGCTTGTGTATGCGCGTGGGAGAGGGTGTCCATCAAAGACGTGACGATGGCCAGGAAACACGGAGCTGCAAGAAAAAATAACCTGCATCACACAAACATCTGAAAATTTGTGAACTCACGTTGTGGTGCAGTGAATCGTCCATGTGAACACTTATCCATGTATTTACTGAAGTACGGTTGATTTACAATATTGGTTTCCTGCGGACAGCCTCGTGACTCAATATAACCATTGAGTGTAATAATAATAGAATAGAATAAAAATGATAAAATATATTGTATTTTAATATAATCAAATATATCATAGTACAATATATTATATTTAATATAATAAAGTATATTTTAATATTATAAATATATATTAAAATATAATACTCTTCCTTCACCCTTGGCTTCCCTGGTGGCTCAGACCGTAAAGCATCTGTCTACACTGCGGGAGACCTGGGTTTGAGCCCTGGGTTGGGAAGATCCCCTGGAGAAGGAAATGGCAATCCACTCCAGGACTATTGCCTGGAGAATCTCATGGACAGAGGAGCCTGGTAGGCTACAGGCCATGGGGTTGCAAAAAGTCAGACACAACTCATAAAATATAAATATAATAAAGTATATTATATTTAATGTAATAGATATAATAAATACATTTTAATAGAATGACTATATAGTAAATATAATGATAAACATTACATTATAAAATACACATATAATAAAATATATTTTAATATATAGTATATATAATAAAATATAATAGAATGAATACATATTAAAATATAATAATAAACATAAATATAATGAATATTTATGTGTTTGTAAATATAATAAAATAATGAAATACATAATAAAATAAATGTAATAAAAATTTATATATAAATATATATAATAAAATATGTAAATACATATATAATAAAAATCATTATACTCCAGTTAAAGTTATTATCAGGACTTCCCTGGCAGTCCAGTAGTCAAGACTTCATCTTCCAATGGAGGGCATGCGGTTTGATCCCTGGTCTAGGAGCTAACATTCCACTCGTGGTGAAAAAAGCCAAAACAGAAAGCAGAAGCAATGGTGTAACAAATTCAATGATTACTTTCAAAATGGTCCACATAAAATAAAAACTCTTTAAAAAGTAATGGCTATGTTGTATGAATCCTGCCGAAATTGACTATGTAGGAAGGCCATCATCAATTCAGGGACTTTATGGTGTGTTTTTCTCGAAAGTGAGTAAACCACCGAGGCTCTACTGGCTTCCTAGGAGTAAATGTGTTTAGATCTTTGGAAAATAGGCTAGGGGTGGCACCCTTGAAAAAGCCATAATGCACGCGTGAGTATTGTGGTTTTTCTGTTTGCGTTATCCAAGAAGAGAGGTGTGTTTGCTAGACAGTGCCATACTGACGGAAGTAAGTCAGACATAGAAGGAGAATGTCCTTACATATGGAATCTAAAAATGATACAGATGAACTTACTGAACAGACACAGACTCACAGACTTAGAGGAGGAACTTATGGTTGCTAGGGAGGAAGGAAGGGGGAAGGGATAGTCAGGGAGTTTGGGATGGACACACGGCTGTGTTTAACATGGAGAACCCACATGGACCTGCTGTTTAGCACAGGGAACTCTGCTCAATATCCTGTAATAACCTTATGGTCACCAGGGGGAAGGATGGGAGAAGGGATAGTCAGGGAGTTTGGGATGGACATGGACGCACTGCTGTGTTTAACATGCAGAACCCACATGGACCTGCTGGACAGCACAGGGACCTCTGCTCAATGCTCTGTAATAACCTTATGGTCACCAGGGCGAAGGATGGGGGGAGGGATAGTTAGGGAGTCTGGGATGGACATGGACACACTGCTTTGTTTAACATGGAGAACCAGCAAGGACCTGCTGGACAGCACAGGGAACTCTGCTCAATGTCATGTGGCAGCCTGGATGGGAGGGGAGTTTGTGATAGAAAAGATGCATGTGTACGAATGGCCGAGTCCCTTTGCTGTCCGCCTGAAACCATGACAACAGTGTTAATTGGCCTATATACCCCAATACAAAATAAAAAATTTAAAGTTAGAAAAAAAAAAAAAAGAAGGGTGTTTGCAGGGACTTTTAGTATTTTTAATAATATCTTGAGATCCTGGGCTTTCCTGGTGGCTCAGCTGGTAAAGAATCCGCCTGCAGTGCTGGAGACCTAGGCTCGATCCCAGGGTCGGGAAGATTGGGAAAAGAGAAAGGCAACCCACTCTGGTATTCTGGCCTGGAGAATTCCAAGGACTGCATAGTCCATGGGGTCACAAAGATTCAGACATGACTGAGCGACTTTCACTTTCACTTGAGATCCTAGATGGTAAGATTGCCCTCTTCCAAAAGACCGGGATGAGGCTTGTCAAACAATTTAGCTGAAGTAACACTTTGCCTTCACAGGCAGTTTCTAGGGCACTTGACTCCTGTATGCTAAGTGTTACTTGACTCTGTGCAAACGTGACCAACTTCTTTCATGCCAAACCGATGGTATTGTGTTGTGCACAAGTCTTGGACGCCACCAAAGTATACTCTGAGAGATGTAGCATTTGGTTACTTTTTGGAGTGTGATTTGAAGAGAAAAACAGAATTACTTGGCATTATGCCTTACAAGCAGAAAGAGAAATCTCTCTTGCTTTGTCACTTTGACTGTCACACATCAAGTTGATACTGTTGCACTGCTGGTTTTGAATTCAGTGCTTGCTGAGCATTTTCCCGAGTCCTTACTTACATTTTCAGAAGTCCACTGTTAGACTTATAACAACTCAGGTGTCCCAGAAGCCACATAGCTGCACCGCATTCCTCCAGCTTCCTGTTGGAAACATTCTTATCTGAAGTCTGTATAATCCATCTCATTTTCCATTTTTCTCACCCTAAGATCCTTGGAAACCTGGCATAGTTACTATCTCAAATTCAAAATAATTGCTGTTTTCTCTTTCTTAACAGACTGACATTTCTTTAATCGATCTGAGTTTTATTATTTCCACGCTTTTTATTATAAACCACAAAGAATGAGTTCTGCCAAAATCTCTCACCACTTAAGTTTTTAACAGTCTACTCTTAGGAAACCTTTTCTGTTATCAGAGATCATTTGCTATTTAACTATTTGCATTTACCATAAAAATAGGATGCTATTAGGAGGATTGTTGAAAACCCATTTGCAAAACCTTTTTTGTTTTAAAAGTAAGGTGGTTAAAAGAGGCTCTATAAATTATGCTTTTTGTGTGAAAGCAGTGAAGAGTCGCTGTGAATTTCAAGTATGCCTGGTTCACCGAGAATAAGGGGAATATTCCAGAGAGGGCCAGCATAAATGATTAACAATTAAAAGATACCCGCGATTTATTATTTTTTTTATATTTTTTTATTTATGGGTGTGTCCTGTCTTAGTTAACAGCATGCAGGATCTTTAGTTGCAGTGCACAGGCTCCTTATTGCAGTATGTGGGTTCTCCCTTGCTGTGGCGTGTGGTTTCCCGAGCTTGTGGGGGCTCTGTATAGTTTGTGGGACCCGGGTCTCTCTTGTTGAGGCACCCGGGCTCAGTACTTGTAGAACATATGGGCTTCTTAGTTCATCCACTGGATGCGGAATCTTAGTTCCCCGACCAGGAACTGAAGCTGCAACCCCCTGCGCTGACTGCAAAGCGGACTCTCCACCAATGGAACCACCAGGGAAGTCCCAGGACGCTTGCACTTGAACCTTCACATGATGCGTTTTTTTCCAGGGCTGAAGTCCCCTGTCTGCTACCAGTAACTCTGGACGTGGATGTTTATGGAGAAAGGGCATTCACAGAGAGCCAACCATCAAGACCATAAACAGGCTCTGTTGACTTGCAAGTGATTTTGGCATAATGAGCATAAGGATAATAGAGGATTATTTGGGGGGAAAAAAAATCTAAGTACACATAGAGAGATTTTCCCTTCTCTCTGAAGCATATATCTGTACACATATGTCCTCCTTCTTAAACTTCCCACCCCTCCAGGTCATCACAGAGCACCGAGCTGAGTTCCCTGCACTGTACACCAGCTTCCCACTAACTATCTGTGTTACACACGGTCGTGTATATATGTCAGTGTATATATCATGTGTATATGTCAGTGGTACTCTCTCTGGTCGCCCCACGCTCCCCTTCCCACACAATGTCCACAAGTTCTTTCTCTATGGCTGAGTCTCTCTTCCTGCCCTGCAAACAGGTTCCTCTGTACCATTTTTTCTAGACTCTGCATACATGCATTGATATGATCCAGCAGTCCCACTTCTGGGCATATACCTTGAGAAAACCATAATTCTAAATAACACACGCACCCCAGTATTCACTGCAGCCCTGTTTACAATAACCAGGACACGGAAGCGACCTGAATGTCCGTCAGTAGATGAAGGGATAAAGACATGGCCCATGGATGTTGCTGTTGTTTTAGTCACTAAATCGTGTCCAGCTCTTTTGTGACCCCATAGACTGCTGCCCGCCAGGCTCCTCCATCCATGGGATTCTCCAGGCAAGAATACCAGAGTGGGTTGCCATTCCCTTTTCGAGGGGATGTTCCCAACCCAGGGATCAAATCCATGTCTCCTGCATTGATGGGCAGATTCTTTACCACTGAGCCGCCTGGGAAGCCCGTGACGCCTATATACAATGAAATACTGCTCAGACATAAAGAGGAACAAAATGGTTTCATTTGTAGTGATGTAGTGATGTGTAGTGATGTATAACTCTTGTTATACAGAGTGAAGTAGGTCAGAAAAAGACAAGTATTGTATGAAAGTTAAAGTCACTCACTCGTGTCTGACTCTTTGCGACCCCCATGGACTATACAGTCCATGGAATTCTCCAGGCCAGAATACTGCAGTGGGTAGCCGTTCCCTTCTCCAGTGGATCTTCCCAACCCAGGGATGGAACCCGGGTCTCCCGCATTGCAGGCGGGTTCTTTGCCAGCTGAGCCACCAGGGAAGCCCGAGAATACTAGAGTGGGTAGCCTATCCATTCTCCAGTGGATCTTCCCGACCCAGGAATTGAACCGGGGTCTCCTGCATTGCAGGCGGATTCTTTACCAACTGAGCTATCAGGAAAGCTCAAGTATTGTATATTAGCACAAATATGTGGGATACAGAACAGTGGTTCTGAAGTGCAGACTTTTTCCTCAAGAAGAACACGCTCCAACACGAGTTGAGCTCGACCAGTCCCACTGTTAGCCCCGCAGCGCCGAGGCTGAGGTTGCGGGCCTCTCTGGGGCGATCTGGTGGTTGACATCATACACACCTCCAGGGCCTAATCCCACCTGCCCAGCTGTCCTGTCATCTCTAGTGTGACTGTCCAGCTACTATAAGAGGGCCCTCAACTTCAAGCTGTCTTTGGGCACCCCTGTATTATTATATTATAGGTCGGTTAAAAGATACATCGGGATCACTTAGGTTAAATCTAATACCATCACTAATTAACCAGTCGTTTTAGGCTAATAAAGAACATGGAGCTTTTTTTCTCTGAAGGTAATTTTTAGCTAATTTCTGGAGTTGTAGGAATGGCTGCCCACTCCAGTATTCTTGCCAGGACAATCCCATGGACAGAGGAGCCTGGAGGGGTAGAGTCCATGGGGTCACAGAGTCGGACGTGACTGAACGACTAACGACTAACACTTTCTACTTTCAGTATTTAAATGAGACATGAAGCATATACCTTGTGAAGGGCTTCCCTGATGGCATAGACAGTAAAGAATCTACCTGCAATGCAGGAGACCTAGGTTCAATCCCTGAGTTGGGAAGATCCCCTGGAGAAAGGCATGGCAACCAACTCCAGTATCCTTGCCTGGAGAATCCCATGGACAGAGGAGCCTGGCGGGCTACAGTCCACAGGGTCACAAAGAGTCGGACACAACTGAGCAACTAGCACACACACACACACACACACACACACACACACGTGAAGAACCAGACACTCCTGGACAGACCTGTAAGGTCTTCAATTTCCGTTTGTTCATTGTTAACTTACTGAAGTGTCAATCTCATAGGGAATCCCAAAAAGCATTTTTCTTTGTTTATAAATATTTTTTTACTGCACTGGGTCTTTGTCTGTTTGCCAGGCTTTCTCTAGTTGCTGCAGTCGGGGCTACTCTCTTAATTCCAGTGGTTTCTCTTGCTGTGGTGCATGGGCTCAGTTGCTCCCTGGCACATGGGAATCTTCCAGGACCAGGGATCGAATCCATGCCTCCTAGACTGCCAGGCAGATTCTTCACCACTGAGCCTCCAGGCAAAGCCCACAAAGCATTTTCTTAATGTCTTCCCCAGGTTGAGTTCTAAAGGGTCAGCTCAGTCTACAAGTATGGATCCCTGTTCGCTCGGTGAATATTGACCATCGGTTAGAACTCCGGGAGTTGGTGATGGACAAGGAGGCCTGGTGTGCTGCAGTTCATGGGGTCGCAAAGAGTCGGACACGACTGAGTGACTGAACTGAACTGAACTAGGAGTTACTAGGATTGCACTGACGTTCAGAACCGAAGCACACAGCCTCTGCCCAGCCCAGCAGTGAACTCATGGAGGTGGTCACTCACACACACTTGCTGTTTAAGTGGACCACTCACTTTCGAAACTTTTGCCATTAACTGATATGGGCCAACCACTGCCCTAATTTTTTTCCTCTTTCTCTCTTATGGGGCTAAGGAAAAATTATAAAAATTCATGGAAACACATATATCCTTTCTGCGCAGTCCATGTGTCTAGGAGATGCGGGCTGACCTCATAACTTCAGAGGCTTCATACGCCGGAAACCTGACTTTTTAGAAACACGGTATGTTTTGAAAAGATGGTCCACGGAGTGACCCGTTACCCTGGGGCATGTAACTTGGGGTAGTGCTGTGAGAACTGTCCTTGGCTGACGCCTCACGTTACCTCTGCAGGCTGGTATTGGGGTTTGACACGAAGGAAAAAACAGCAGTGAGGTTTTCCTTCACCCTTCAAGTAAGGCTGTTACAAGTCTCGAAGACTTGACAGTGTTACGCTGGGTGAACCAGGCCCTGTCTCTGAAACATGAGCCTTTGTGAGGCTGTGGGATGTTCACAAGCTGACCTTCTGCGGGTGACTCACAAGCTCTCGTTTGTTGGGGTTCTCCTTTGATTCCCCCCTAGTTTAGTTCTCGTTTACTTAACAGCTTTGTCAAACTGTCCTCTGTCTAGAGGTCTTGCTTTCTTAATTTACTGCCTCTCTTGATGCCCATGGCTCCCCTGATAGCTCAGTTGGTAAAGAATCCACCTGCAATGAAGAAGACCCCGGTTCGATTCCTGGGCTGGGAAGATCCCCTTGGAGAAGAGATAGGCTACTCACTCCAGTATTCTTGGACTTTCACTATGGCTCAGCTGCTAAAGAAGCTGCCTGCAATGAGAAGACCTGGGTTCCATCCCTGGGTCGGGAAGATCCCCTGGAGAAGGGAAAGGCTACCCACTGCAGTATTCTGGCCTGGAGAATTCCATGGACCGTATAGACCACGGGGTCGCAAACAGTCGGACACGACTGAGCGACCTTAACTTTCACTTTTCACTTTCCTGACGCCCAGCTGCGGCGGTCAGTTTGGGCAGGGAAAGAGAAACGCTGAACTTCTCTTCCAGACAGAAAAATGCCAGGCAGCCGTGGCCTTCAGTTTTATAGGTGGCCGAGACCCAGGGCTCATCTTTAGCGGGTGCTAACCTGCAATCAATCGCGTTATCAGTTGGTTTCTTTTCAAAAGGGGCTGATGACGCCACTGCTTTAGTATTTCCGTGAACCTGTCAGTATTTGAAATTTGTAAACGTCAGGATTTTCGAGGTGGACCACTTTTCACAAAGTGATGACTCGCATTTTGAATACAGTGACCGCATGCCCTCATGTGATAGGAACCCAGATGCCTTGAGTATAGCTGTCTTTATGAGAGACGCTGCTGCTGCTGCTGCTGCTGCTAAGTGAGAGACGTTATGCAGTGACTAATTAATGACTCACTGGAACTCTGTATCTTCGTGCACTTGCACACCTGGACTTGTGACAAGTCCTTTTATTAACACTCAACACGGGTGATTTGCAACTGCCGACTGCCAGCCTTCGTTGATTTTTCCATCAGTCTGTTTTGAACATTTTTTTTTGAAGTGTTGGGTTTCCATGCCTTAGACTTGCTACGCTTTCAAGAAACACCCCCATATATTGCAGGATGCTACACCATAGCGTTCTGACATTTTTGACGGAATCGTTTACATTTCAGATGACGAAGTTGTTTGAAACCAATAAAGAAAGATGGTAGTCATTTACATAATGAAAACCACTCTGAGGACAGATCTCTGTCCTCTGTTCCGGGGATGCCTTCAGGAGGCTGGGGGAGCTCGCAAGAATGAGACTCCTGGAAGGGGCAACGGTGGGGGCCGGGCCCCATCTGCACACAATTAACAGCCCAGAGGGTGCAGTTCCTCCCAATCAGGGCAGCCAGCTGACCCTAATGCAGACCAGATGGACCATTTCTTCACGTGCAAATGGCGAGATCATTGCCCATCAGAATGAAGGAGATACTTAAGGGAAGGAATTTGAGTTGACAGCTCCGTGATGCTCAGTCATGTGGTGTGGAGGCCCATGGCAGTCAGATGACATTCATGACCGAGGCCTCAAAGCATGCGGGTGTGGGGGCGGGGGTCCCCTGGCTGAGTTCAGGGTACTTCAGCGCTGGGCCAGTTACTGGAGCTGCATTTCCCCTAGAGGATTCTCCGTGGAGGGCCAAGGAGAAGGGCGGGTTTGCAGTCTCCGGCAGTGCTCTGTGAGGTTAGGAACCTAACGAGCCATCTTCTGTCACTTTAAAAAAAAAATGAATGTATTGTTAATTGGGGGATCATCGCTTTGCAGTGTCGTGTTGGTTTCTGCCATACAACAAGACTCAGCCCTACATGTATATATAACATGTATATATATACAATACAATACATATATCTTATATATATATGTGTGTGTGTGTGTGTGTAGATATACATAAAGCAAAGTACACCCTAAAGGAAATCAGTCCTGAATACTCATTGGAAGGCCTGACGCTGAAGCTGAAACTCCAATTCTTTGGCCACCTGATGCGAAGAACTGACTTACTGGGAAAGACCCTGATGCTGGGAAAGCTTGAGGGCGGGAGGAGAAGGGGACGGCAGAGGATGAGATGGTTGGATGGCATCACCGACTCAATGGACATGAGTTTGAGCAGGCTCCAGGAGTTGGTGATGGATGGGGAGGCCTGGCTCGCTGCAGTCCATGGGATCACAAAGAGTCGGACACGACTGAGCGAGTAACACTTAGACTTTAACCGTTTTCCTAGATTCCACATACATGTGTTAATGTACAATCTTTATCATTCTCTTTCTGATTTACTTGTATTAACAGGCTCTCATTTCATCCATCTCACTAGAACTAGAGTCAAATTCATTTTTATGGCTGAACAGTATCCCACCGTTTGTATGTAACACAACCTCTTTATCTGCCTGTCTGTCGATGGAAACACAGTAGCTTCCACGGCTTAGCTATTGTCATGAACAACTGGGGTACCTGTGTCTTTTTCAGCTGTAGCTTTCTGAGGGTATATGCCTGCTGATAGGATTGCTGGTTCGTATGGAAGGACTGATGTTGGCCTTCTGACCCTTTGGCCACCTGATGCGAAGAGCTGACTCGTTGGAAAAGACCCTGATGCTGGCAAAGATTGAAGGCGGGGGGAGAAGGGGATGACAGAGGATGAGATGGGTGGATGGCATCACCGACTCGATGGACATGAGTTTGAGTAAACTCCGTTCTCACCAACAGTGCAGTGGGGTTCCCTTTTTCTCCACACCCTCTCCAGCATTCATTGTTTGTAGATTTTTTTTTTTTTTGGTGCTTAGCCTTGCTCTGTTTAAAGAGGAAATAAAGGAATGTTTGAGTCCCAAGACCTTGATGGCGGAGGGAGACGTGAGCTCCTTGAATAGATACGATCCCAGAGGAGGTGGCAGTGAACGCCTGCGATGATTCCTCTCTGAGACTCTCAAGCGGAGATTTTTACCCCTGTTGCCATGTCTTCCTCCTAATTCTTCCTGAGAGAAGAATAAAGAAGTGGGCTGCTACTACTTTTCCAGGCGTATTCCTGAGAGGATAACGCAGTGGGCTAGGCCCTTTCTTCAGTGAACAGTTCCACACCATTTGCTTCTGCAGAGTGCTCCTTATGGGGCATTGGTTGGGGGGCTGAGGAGGGTGGAGGAGAACCCAGTTCTTGACACACACACACACACACACACACACACACACCCCTGGAGCTTGAGCTTCATAGGGAAGATAAGACATTCAGAGAGCTGGCTGTGTTCAGAGGCACTTGAATGCCTGTGTCGATGGTCACAGGTTCAACGTGGAATGGCAGAGCAAGGAATGGAGCCCTGCACTTCTAGCTGGAGGTTGAGGGAAGGTGGCTGAGAAGGCGGTGGCATCTGGACTGAGCCTGGACATATTCCAGAGTCTATGTCAGAAAACGAAAGGCAAGAGATTTCAGAACGAAGGAGACCGTGTGACCAGACCATAGCAGTAGGGAGCGCCTGGCAGTGTGGTCTGGGGAAGCCGGGTGTCGAAAGCAGGCTGTGTATTATTTCTCTTTAGTGGTTCCGTCTTGTCCAACTCTCTGCAACTCCGTGGACTGTAGCCCGCCAGGCTCCTCCGTCCATGGGATTCTCCAGGCAAGGATACTGGAGTCGATTGGCAGCCCGCACTCTTTGACTCCTGCAAGCTGCGGCTAAGACCCAACACAGCTGGAAATGAATAAACATTAGTAAATGGTATTTTTTTCATGTACACCTGTGGCCGATTTCATGTCGATGTGTTGGCAGAAACCCCCACAATACTGTAATTAGCCTCCAATTAAAATCAATTAATTAAAAAAAAATCAGTGAGCTTTTGAGCAGATACAGACGTGGTGCGTTTTAATCACCCAGCTCCATCCAGATCAGTGATGAACGGCTTTAGAATTTCCCACCATAAGAAGACCTCAGCGTGAATTCAGATCAGAATGAGATGAGTTGGAATTTCAGCCATGCCGCTAACCTGCGTCAGAACTTCTCTGTGGTTTGTAGCCTTCCCTCTGCTGAGACTGAAGACATGGAAAGCAGAATGCAGCGCTCCGAACTCACCGTTTCAAATGAGGCATCAGCGCTCTAGGTGAACGCTTATCCTCAGTGCAGAACAGCTTTACGGGCAGCTGGTGTTCTTGGTTTGAGCATCAGGGTGCCCTGCACTCTAGCTAAATTCGGTCAGTTCCATCAATTTCTTTGGAATTATGAATTTGTTCTAAGTTCCCCTTTCCATCATGGCTGCTATTTTGAACCGTGGTTCTTACATCTTTGGGTTACCAGGCAACTTGCTCGCTCCGTTGTGGGGAGAGAGAAATCAAAATGATGAAGTATGTTCCGACGAGCCACCTGTGAGGGACTGTTTTTGAAGCCAGGCACTCACCCGTGCCAAAACCCAAACATTATTAATTCATCTTTTTTTTTCCCCCCAATTTTAAACAGCAAGTCAGCAGGGAGAGTCCCAGCAATCACTTGGGGAAATCCACGAGTCTTGTGGTTCAGAAACCATTCCTGTATGCTTTGACCACATGAGAGCATTGGGCTTTATAATGTTTTCCTTAAAAGGAAAACTCACTCGGACGGAGAGGAGAGGAAACTCGGGAACCATGTCATAAGGACCCTGAGATAGAGCAGCAGGGGCAGAGCATGTTACGTGGAGAAGGACTTGAGACTCCTAATGACTGTCGTCTCTGGTGGATTCCGTGTTAGGCTGCCATGTGCAGCTTGCTGTGTACATGCGTGCTCAGTCATGTCCAACTCCCTGTGACCCCGTGGACTGCAGCCCTCCAGGCTCCTCTGTCCATGGGATTCTCCAGGCAAGAATGCTGGAGTGGGTTGCCATGCCCCCCTCCATTGGATCCGCCCAACCCAGAGATCAAACCAGGGTGTCCTGCGTCTCCTGCATTGCAGGCAGATTCTTTACCACTGGAGTCATCAGGGAAACTGTTTATGACCATGTCAAGACCTAATTCCACCTGATCACTTATGCGTTAGAAAATGGGAATTCTATCAGCTTTTCATTACAAACCAAATTGAACCCACTTGGGGTTCAGAAAGACACCTGGCACATAGTAAATATTAGGTATTTCTCTTCCCCTTGCAAAAGGTTCCATCTGCCCATTTGTCAAGTTTTAACTTCAACAGGAGTGCTTTCTAACACTGCCATCTATAAAGTTCTTGCACTTTTTCTTTCATTTGAAAAAATGTACATAAAAGAACTGCTCTGAGGTTATGGCTCAGATGGTAAAGAATCTGCCTGCAATGTGGAAAACCTGGGTTCGATCTCTGCTTCAGGAAGATCCCCTGGAGAAGGGAATGACAACCCACTCCAGTACTCTTGCCCAGAGAACCCCAGGGACAGAGAAGCTTGGCAGGCTACCATTCTTGGGGGTCACCAAGAGTCAGACACAGCTAAGTGACTAACCCTTGAGGTTACTGGGGAGACAAAACCTTGTTCAGGGTCAAGAATCAATTTAGACCCTATAAAACAGTGGGAATGTGAAACTGAATTTGGTATCATATGATTTCAGACTGAACCCCTGATAGGGAGACGCTGCTATTAAGAAAGGAAACAGAGGGTCCTTTGTCATGAGATGAGTGTCATCTCCTCTTCAGTTCTTCTTCCTTAGCATTCACCACAGTCCACGTTGCACGCAGGCTCTTGTGACCGGAGTGGTTCTGTTCCAGGCGTCCCCCTGAAGCCCAGGAAGGAGTTGCGGTTCACGGAACTGCAGTCTGGGCAGCTGGAGGTAAAGTGGTCCTCGAAGTTCAATGTTTCCATTGAGCCCGTGATCTACGTGGTGCAGAGAAGGTGGAATTACGGGATCCATCCCAGCGAAGACGACGCCACGCACTGGCAGACCGTGGCACAGGTGAGTGCTTTGTGGGTTCTGTTTGTCTGACTCTTTGCGGCCCTGCGGACTGCAGCCCGCCAAGCTCCTCTGTCCATGGGATTTTCCAGGCAAAAATCCCGGAGTGGGTTGTCATTTCCTCCTCCAGGGGATCTTCCCAACCCAGGGATCGAACCTGGGTCTCCTAATGTCACCCTTGAGGTGACATCTCCTGCACACCTACACAGAGAAGGTTAACGTGCTGTAGCTTGCTCAAAATAGCCTGAGCGTGCAAGTCACTTAAACCACTGTACACACACCTCACCTCCAGCCCCCATCCCTTGGGGTGAAAGATAGGAGAAGCTCCATGGGTGTATAACCTGGTACCACGAGAAAGTGGGCTTCACGTGCTCACAATGCATGGTGAGTGAGTGAGTGAAGTCACTCAGTCGTGTCCAACTCTTTGAGACCCCTATGGACTGTAGCCTACCAGGCTCCTCCATCAATGGGATTTTCCAGGTAAGAGCACTGCAGTGAGTTGCCATTTCCATCTCCAGGGATTGAACCCAGTTCTCCCACATTGTATGCAGACACTTTACCGTCTGACCCTCCAGGGAAGTGCCAATGCATGGTGTAGCGACATAATTCTCCTTTTCAGAAGATCCATTGACTTACTCGTGGCTGTGCTGGGTCCCTGTTAGGACATTTGGGCTTCCCCTCATTGCAGCAAACAGGGGTTCCTCTTCACTGTGGAGTGAGGGCTTCTCATTGTGGTGGCTTCTAGAACACGCCTCTAGAACTCAGGCTCAGAAGTTGTGGCCCACAGACTTCCTTGCTCCAAGCACTGTGGCATCTCCCCAGAGCAGGGATCCAAGTGGTGTCCCCTGCATTTCAAGGGGGGTTCTTAAAGCACTGGATCACCAGGGAAGCCATTTTCCGATGCGTGTTCACATTCATTTCCTCCAAGAACTGCACTTAAGCCTTGAGATACATGGAGAACCCGCTAGACTGAGGGAAATGCAACAGCCGAAGGACTTGCCAACCTGCCATGTCTTGACGTCTTCTACCGTATTGCTCCTGAAACGTTGTTGCCGAACCATGAAAGATGGTGGGATTCTTGGCCTCCAGAGGAGAAGAATTCGATATGGGGCCAGAGACGAGGCTTGATTGCTCAGAGCTTTTGTGTCATAAAGTTTTATTAAAGTATAAAAGAGATCGAGAAAGCTTGTGACATAGACATCAGAAGGGGGATCGGAAAGAGTGCCCCCTCGCTAGTGTGAGCAATGGAGTTACATACTTTTTAATAACTTATTACCGTGAATCAAAAGAATGTCTGGAGGTTGTAAAGACCTTCCTAGACCCACTCCCATAATTGACATTTTAAGATAAGAGGATTAGCCAGAAGGTTTTTTTCCAGAAACTGTCCTCAAACAGGATACATCATTGTTATATAATCCTAAGGGATGTAGAAGGAAAAAAAGTTTGTCCTTTCCTCCTCCTTGAGAATTCCAGACCCCTGTCTCCTTGGGGACCCCCGGACTTCTTATCAACCTACCTAGGATTTGACTCTCTCACTCCCACGTTTAAGCTTTCATTCCGCACAGGAGTTGAGTGGCTGAACGAAGAATCCTGTCACCAGACTGCTTGGTGGGAAGCAGCGGGCAGATCTCGAATCTTCCCTGAGTACTTTTAACTCCCCAAACAATGGGCCACCGGATGGTACCCCTCCTGGGGGTCATCTCCCCAGTGCTGAGGAAAGAATAAATGATCAGTATGAAATCCCTTCATGCTTTTCAACAAGAAAACATGCCTTCCCCACATGTCGGTCTATAAGGAAATCTCTGCTGATGTGTGTAAGACCGTGTTTCTCCAAAGACGAGATTCCCTTGATTTTTTTTTTTTTTTTTCTTTTTCAGTACATGTAAACTACAGTGCAACACTCAGGTGTTTGAAAGAAAAATGTCATCCCTTTCTCATCAGGAGTGTCTCAGAGAGGATAAACATGAGAGTAATTTAAAGACCTCAAAAGCAATGAGAAATGTGATGTTAAAATGATTTTTTTTTAAAAAATTGGAGGATAACATGCAACGTTGTGTTAGTTTCTGCCGTATGACAAAGTGAATCAATCACAAGTGTACAATATCCCTTCCACCTTGACCCTTCCACCCCTCTCTTCTGTCCCTCTAGGTCATCACAGAGAAGTGGGCTAAGCTCCTTGTGGTACACGGCAGGTTCTTGCTAGCTTTCTATCTCACACATAAAGTAGTGCATACAGTCGGTGCTGTTAGTGTGCATAATCATCGCTACTTGCTGAATTTGTCCCACTCCCTCCTTCCCCTTCTGTGTCCACATGTCCATTCTCTACGTCTCTGTGTCTTTCTTCCCTGCAAATAGGTTTGTCAGTACCCTTTTTTGAGGTTCCATATATATGCACTAATATTCTACATTTATTTTTTTCTCTCTCTGCCTTATTTGACTCTGTATAATAGGCTCTTCGTGTATCCGCCTCATTACAACTGACTCAGATTCGTTCCTTTTTTATGGCTGAGTAATATTCCGTTGCATATATGTACCACATCTAAAAGAAACATCTTCAATTAGAGAAAAAAAAAAGAACTGGTCAGAAATATTTAGTAATTTTATTCCATATCTATCTTATTAAATCCTTTTGCTTTAACAAAACATGAAGATGTTCAGAATACAGCCTAAAATTATGTTTGGTTTACATGGCATTCTCCCCTAAATAGTGCTATGGTATTACTTGTAGAATTTACAAATTACCAATTTGAAGATTTATGAAAGGAACTGATGATAAGACTTTCTCTCTCATATTCTCTTTCTTAGAGAGAGGAAAGACCTCTGTCATTTATTATTATTGCTGTTTTCACTGGTTAACTCCACACGAAATGCTTCCTTTCTGTGTCTGCTGAGAATGCTTTAGTTCCTTAAACTAAGGACTTTAGTTCCTTAAACTGAAGGCTGAAACTAGACAAAGAAGTCAATGGAAATGTTGTCTCAAATTCTGCCAGATAAGGTAGAAAGCCACGCTTGTCACCGTCTTCCTTTAAAAAAAAAAATTACTTATTTTTTAAATTTAATTAGAGGCTAATTACTTTACAGTATTGTGATTTTTGCCAGACATTGAGATGAATCAGCCATGTGTACATGTGTTCCAACCAGTGTCCACGTGTTCCCCGTCCGGAATGCCCCTTCCACCCCCTCCCCACCCCATCCCTCTGGGTCATCCCAGAGCACCGGCTTTGAGTGCCCTGCTTCATGCATCAAACTTGCACTGGTCATCTGTTTCACATATGGTAATATACATGTTTCAGTGCTGTTCTCTCAAATCATCCCAGCCTCGCCTCCTGGGCATACACACTGAGGAAACCAGAATGGAAACAGACACGTGTACCCCAGTGTTCACCACAGCACTGTTTGCATAGCTAGGACACGGAAGCAACCCAGATGTCCATCGACAGACGAATGGACAACGAAGTTGTGGTACACACACACAATGGAATATTACTCAGTGATAAAAAAAAAAGAACACATTTGAGTCAGTTCTAATAAGGTGGATGAAACTGGAGCCTATTATACAGAGTGAAGTAAGTGAGAAAGAGAAACAACAATATGGTATATTAATGCATATATATGGAATTTAGAAAGACAGTAATGACGACCCTGTTTATTTATTTTAATCATGGAAGTGCTCAGCTTCTTTTGAAGCTCACGTGGCAGTCCTTTCAGTAAGTTATCACAAGCTGAGGCTTAGAAGGATTTCATTTCTGTTCTGTTGCCCAGTTTCATGCACTGAGTGTCTCGTTGAGCTCAGCTGGCACTAGGCCCAGATGACACACACAACTCAGACATTTATCCCCTGGAGTTGATAGCTTACGGTGAATGATGTTGTATTCGTGATCTCCGAAGAAGGAGATTTAGCTTTGGGACCAGGGACCAGGCTTCATTGCTCAAGAGCTTCTGTGTAGCGGAGTTTTATTAAAGTAAGACAAGAGACAGAGAAAGCTTCTGACACAGACATCAGAAGGGGGATGGAGAGTGCCCCCTCCCTAGTGTTAGCAAGGGAGCTGTATAGTTTTTAGTTATTACAATAAATCAAAAGAACGTCTCAGGGTTGCAAAAATTTTACCAGACCCACTCCCACAATTTACATTTTAGGATAACAGGATTCAGTGAAGTGAAGTCGCTCAGTCGTGTCTGACTCTTTGCAACCCCATGGACTGTAGCCTACCAGGACTCTCCATGGGATTTTCCAGGCAAGAGTACTGGAATGGGTTGCCATTTCCTTCTCCAGGGGATCTTTCCAACCCAGGGATTGAACCTAGGTCTCCCACATTGTAGGCAGACGCTTTACTGTCTGAGCCAGTAGGGAGGTCCTTAGAACTTGACAATAGAAAGATCCTACCACACCAACTCCCATAATATACATTCTAAGATATCAGGATTAGTCAGAAGGTTTTCAGGAAGGAGAAACTGTCTTCAAGCAGGATACATTATTGTTATATAATCCTTCAGTTCACTTCAGTTCAGTCGCTCAGTCGTGTCCAACTCTTTGCCACCCCATGGACTGTATGTAGCAGGCCAGGCCTCCCTGTCCATCTCCAACTCCCGGAGTTTACTCAAACTCATGTCCATCAAGTTGGTGATGCCATCCAACCATCTCATCCTCTGTCATCCCCTTCTCCTTCTGCCTTCAATCTTTCCCAGCATCAGGGTCTTTTCCAAGGAGTCAGTTCTTTGCATCAGGTGGCCAAATTATTAGAGTTTCAGCTTCCTCATCAGTCCTTCCAATGAATATTCAGGACTGATCTCCTTTAGAATGGACTAGTTGGATCTCCTTGCAGTCCAAGGGACTCTCAAGAGTCTTCTCCAACACCACAGTTCAAAAGCATCAATTCTTTGGCTCAGCTTTCTTTGTAGTCCAACTCTCACATCCATACATGACTACTGGAAAAAATATACGTTCTAAGATATCAGAATTTGGACAAAATGTGGTCCAAGATATCAGGATTAGTCAGAAGTTTTCAGGAAGGAAAAACTGTCCTCAAGAAGGATACATTGTTGTTATATAATCCTTAGTACAGAGTTTAAACTGAGTTGTTTGTTGTATAATCATCAGTTCCAGGCTTAAAGGAAAAAAAAATCAACAAATGTTTTATGTGACTGCTGCTAAGTCACTTCAGTCGTGTCCGACTCTGTGCGACCCCTTAGACGGCAGCCCACCAGGCTCCACCGTCCCTGGGATTCTCCAGGCAAGAACACTGGAGTGGATTGCCATTTCCTTCTGCAATGCACGAAAGTGAAAAGTGAAAGTGAAGTCTCTCAATAAGTGTCCGACTCTTCGTGACCCCATTGACTACAGCCTACCAGGCTCCTTCGTCCATGGTATTTTCCAGGCAAGAGTACTGGAGTGGGTTGCCATTGCCTTCTCCTTTATGTGACTAAGACTAAAGAATGTAAAGAAAAAAGATGTTTGCCCTTTCCTCCTCCTTGAGAATCCCAGATCCCTATCTCCTCCTCGAGAACCCCAGATCCCTGTCTCTTCAGGGACCCCCGGACTTCTTATCCACCTGCCTAGAAAGCGACTCTCTCAGAGTCATGGCCAAGTTCTCAGGTGTGCCCTAGGACACTGTTGGAAGTGGGCATATTGCCCTGAGCTTGACCAAGCGGGGCAGTGACGATATGGTCAGGTTGCCTGTGATCTTGGGACATAACCAGAGGGACAGCAAGCCCTGTTGATGTGTCCCTGTGTCCAGTTTTCTTCTTTGCAATGTTTTATTGGACTAAGGTATATTCATACAGCCACTCCTGATGGCTCAGCTGTAAAGAACCCGCCTGCCAATTGAGCAGACCCAGGTTTGATCCCTGGTTTGGGAAGATCCCCTGGAGAAGGACATGACAACCCACTCCACTGTTCTTGCCTGGAGAATCCCATGGACAGAGGAGCCTGGAGTCTGTGGGGTCAGACATGAGTCAAACATGACTTAGTGATTAAACCACCTCCACATAGAGATCCACCAGTCCATTCTAAAGGAGATCAGTCCTGGGTGTTCATTGGAAGGACTGATGCTGAAGCTGAAACTCCAGTACTTTGGCCACCTCATGCAAAGAGTTGACTCGTTGGAAAAGACCCTGATGCTGGGAGGGATTGGGGGCAGGAGGAGAAGGGGACGACAGAGGATGAGATGGCTGGATGGCATCACTGACTTGATGGACATGAGTTTGACTAAACTCCAGGGGTTGGTGATAGACAGGGAGGCCTGGTGTGCTGTGATTCACGGGGTCACAAAGAGTCGGATACGACTGAGCGACTGAACTGAACTGAACATAGTAACACACCTCAGCCTTCAGGAACATGAATCTGTGCGCATCTTACATGATTTACTCAAACTGAAAAAGAAAGAAAGAAAAAGCCTTGAGTTGCAATATACTTGGGGAATTTAAGTGTGTGGGTTCGCATAGCTACTTCCAGAATTATATTTGGTGTCCAAGTAGGAGGCATTTTCCTTCTGTCATCTATAGATGATTTCATGTTCTCTGTAATGTAATGATTGCTTCATATATTTATTCATTCATGAAGTGAAGTGACAGTTGCTCAGTCCTGTCCGACTCTCTGCAACCCCACGGACTGTAGCCCATCAGGCTCCTCTGTCCTTGGGATTTTCCAGGCAAGGATACTGGAGTGGGTTGCCATTCCCTTCTCCAGGGGATCTTCCCGACCCAGGGATCAAACCTGGGTCTCCCGCATTGCAGATTCTTGACCATCTGACCCACAGGGGAAGCCCATTATTCGTTCTTGTGTATACTGCATTAATGAAAACCCTCCAAAACTGTATGTAGTCATCAGAGGTAAAAACCAGCCTGTGCATTCAATCATGAGATTTTGACTTCCACAGAGCCATCCGAGTCTTTGGGAATAAATACCCGTGAGTGGCATGGAGCCACTGGAACCTCCCCTGGGAATTCCCTGGTCCTGACAGCCCTCCCTGGAACCCAGCAGGGTTGCCCGTCCTCACCCAGGAGGGCAGGGGGAGGGCGGGACTGTGTCAAGTCCGCTGATGAGTCAAGCGTGTGTTTACAAAGCATACACAGCGGGCACATCAGGGTAACAGGCTTCTGTGTGCCTCTCCCCCTCAGACCACGGACGAGCGGGTGCAGCTGACGGACGTCCGGCCCAGCAGGTGGTACCAGTTCCGGGTGGCGGCCGTGAACGTGCACGGGACCCGAGGCTTCACCGCCCCCAGCAAGCACTTCCGCTCCTCCAAAGGTCAGTGGTGCTTGCCGCCCGCCCGCCCGCCGACCCACCCACCTCGCGATGGAAGGTCAGGGGGGTGGGGGACACATCCGTGGTGTCTCCAGGCTGGTATGGGTGTGTTTGGCCAGCACGTGGCTTTGCTGTGCTGAGCGAATGGGACCAGATGCCTCTGAAGGAGCTGCATGAATTCACGGCTGGGAGGATCCCTGGGATTTGACCTCTGCGAGGCTCCGGAAACTGTCATCACGATGATGTTTTCTCAGCTTGGAACAGGCCGTTGTCTAGAATCAGCTTCCACTGCCTGGGTCTCTCCACATCTTATGCATCAAGCACCATTCACTTTAAATTTTTTTGGAGAGAAGGCTTTCGTGTTTGCCACATCAGATGATGCAGGTTTCTTGAAAAGAGTGGCTCTGATGCGTGTCATTCACCTCCTGTTTCACAGCAGGCGGAGTTTAAATCCGTCCTGAGTCACTGTGTCGTGGCTGTCGCTTTCTTCCCTTCTCATTTCACTGCTGTTCTAAAACCTCTGTGGGTGTGATGGATACTCAGTTTTCCACTTGTGGTTGGTTTAGGCTGTGATTCTGCAAGGGCATGATTGGGCCGGATATTGAGAATAGCTCTGTGTTTACATCTCCAGTTGTCTTGCGCGTTCTGAATTAATGAGATGTCAGCCTGGCTAATCAGCAAGCTCCGTTTTCATGGGAGATGAGTGAGGTTACTCACTGACTAATCAGCAGGTATCGTCGTCCACAGGAGGTCACTCCACCTCCGTTTAGGCAGGCATTGTGATGTTAATGAATAATGTGAGGTGTGTAACATCCATCCTGTCTTTCAAGATGGGAAGGTTTGCACTGGCTGCTATAAATTGCAATTGCTTTCCATTTAGGATGTCCAGGTGGCTCAGTGGTAAAGGACCCGCCAGCCAATGCAGAAGATGCAGGTTTGATCCCTGGGATGGGAAGATGCCCTGGAGGAGGAAATGGCAACCCAACGCAGTATTCTTGCCTGGAGAATCCCATGGACAGAGGAGCCTGGTGGGCTACAGTCCGTGGGGTCGCGAAAGTGCCAGACGTGACTGAGCCCACACACACTCTTATAAGTGTCAGCTAGTCTGTCTATATGTTGCTAGAATGATATTGCCACACCTTTACCGAGATAATCACAGGTCTCACTGGAAAATTTGCAGCCAAAAAAATTTAAATATTTGGATGCCGTTCCAGTGTTTATTGCAGACTTTTTTTCTTTTTAATTGCCTGCACTAGGTCTTAGCTGTGACAGGCGGACCCTTCAGTCTTCACTGTACCCTGTGGGGTCCAGTTCCCTGACCAGAGATTGAAGCCGGGTCCCCTGCACCAGGCGTGTGGAGTCTTAGACTCTGGATCACTGGGGAAGTCCCCTGTGTTGTAGATTATTTTTTTTTTTAACTCTTTCTTTTAAAAGGCCCTTTTAAGAAAGGTATATCCCGCACACCCCGCTCCCAGGTGAATACACTAAGCAAGCTGGAAAGAGAAATAGCAAACAGAGACATGAGACCTTTCTCGAATGAGGCCTGTCTCCCTGTGGTCCAATGATCTAGAGAGGCCACGTGAATAAATAGTCAGTGGCGGGTTCAGAGGCGAGGATCCGAGCGGGGCTCGGGAAGTCTCCGCCTTGACTTTCCCAGTTCACATGTGGTCCAGGTGTGTGTGGTCACACCGTGTTCCCACTGGCCCCGTTGCCTGCCTGTGGTCTGGCACTCTCAGATCAACACGGCTTGTGCACACACGAGGCACAGCAGTGCCCAGCCTCTGCGTTGCACAGGACAAATCCCCTTTGGAGCTGGGTGGGACCTGGGCAGAGGTCCCGTGACCGTGGCTGCCAACCTCCAAAGAGGCATGTATCCTGGGGAGATAGCAGGGCCATGTCGCCCCAGCCCTTCCTGCATATCTGAACACCCCTCGGGTCTTGGATTAGCCCTGTGCCTGTCAGTTGAAATGGTCTTTCGTTGAATGAAGGTGCACCGTTTGGGCAATCCCCACACTCACCATTAAATCATTCTGTTTCTTGGTTTGACAAATGTGCCCAGCATTCAGCATTGCAGAGTGCACGCCTGAAGCAAAAAACACACACCTAGAATTCGTGGTAGGTACTAGTGTCTTCACTGAAGACACAGGCCCGCTAAGCGGCTGAAGCTGATTCATGCAGGATGCAGCTAAGGGTTGTGGTTATTGCTCAGTCGCTAAGTCGTGTCCATCTATTTGTGACTCCATGGACTGCACCACGCTAGGCCTCCCTGTCCATCACCATCTCCTACTGTTTGCTTAAACCCATGTCCATTGCATCAGTGATGCTATCCAACCATCTCATCCTCTGTTGTCCCCTTCTCCTCCTGCCTTCGATCTTTCCCATCATCAGGCTCTTTTCTAATGAGTCAGCTCCTCATATCAAGGGGCCAAAGTATTGAAGCTTCCGCTTCAGCATCAGTCCTTCCAATGAATAATCAGAGTTGATTTCCTTTAGGATGGACTGGTTTGATCTCCTTGCTGTCCAAGGGACTCTCAAGAGTCTTCTCTAGCACCACAATTTGAAAGCATCAATTCTTTAGGTTCCACATGTAAGTGATATTATATGAAGCTTGCCTTCTGCAGTATGGCCATCTAAAGGTCTCTCTCTTTGTTGCAATTTGCACGCTGGCTTTCTGTGCAAATGTGGAGGTGGGTTTCTGTATGTAACCATTAGCATTGTCGGGACACCTTGAGGTGCCTGCCTCACAGATGATGGCTTTTCTCCCCGGGCAGGACAGAGCAAGGGCTCCTTTCTCATGGGGTTTCATGTCAGTGCGATAACAGACCTGCATTTCTCCAGGGGTGACAAGTGGTTTCATTTGGCATTTTCTGCATCATAGGCGCTGGATTGTTCCATCATTGTGCCTGTTACTTTTTGCGCGTGGAATTAATCATGAGGTTCAGAGAGGAAACCATAAATCTTTCTTCTGAAATCCAAGTGTTCCATCTTCCTTTTCCAAAAGCACTACATAGAGTTGTTAATAAAGGAACTGTTTTCAAGGCTGAATTTGGATAGTCCTGCTAAATACTGAATATATCTTGCCCTGGAAATCACGCAGATTGTAAAAGGAGCTAACATGGCCTTCCTGTTCCATTCATCTCTGAGGGTGTGTTTGCTTCCTGCCCCGTGAGATGGGTTTCTGTAGACGACTGGGAAGGTTGTAAAGAGGGAGTGGGTGAGGCAGAAAGAGAAGTGGGATAGGGGGAAATGCTCTCATGTAAGCCTCAAGAAAACTCTCATCTTGTGATGTGACTCTGGCCCTCTCATGCTACACTCCCCAACTAGTGAATGAAACGCTGATCCTCAGTTTCCTCATCTGTAAAATGGGAACACGGTGCCAACATTTCAAAAACAAAATACAGCCATAAGCTCATTAGAAATAAGCACCACTTATGAGACCCTGGGTTTGATCCCTGGGTTGGGAAGATCCCTTGGAGAAGGAAATGGCAGCCCACTCCAGTGTTCTTGCCTGGAGAATCCCATGGACAGAGGAGCCTGGGGGGCTACAGTCTACGGGGTTGCAAAGAAGTGGACATGACTGAGCGACTAACACTTTTATGTCCAGTTCCAGAGACTAAATGGTGTCATGGCTTTAGAAAGACTGACTCGGGGTTGGCACTCTGTGGCCCATGGGCCATGTTTGGCCTGCTCCTTGTTTCTGCAAATAGCGTTTCATTAGCACAGAGCCACGCTCATTTGTTGCCGTGTTGTCAATTTTTTTTGTTGTTTTTGTCCAGTCATTCAGTTGTGTCCAGCTGTTTGCGACCCCATGGGCTGCAGCGCGCCAGGCTTCCCTCTCCTGCACTGTTTCGTGGACTTTGCTCAAACTCACGTCCGTTGAGTCATGAAGCCGTCCAACCATCTCATTCTCTGTCACTGCCTTCTCCTCCTGCCTTCAATCTTTCCCAGCATTGGGGTCTTTTGTAATGAGTCTATGGCTGCTCTTTTAAAAAAGTGCTTTTTACTTTGTATTGGGGTAGAGCTTATTAACAATATTGTGATAGTTTCAGCTAGATAGTGAAGAGACTCAGCCGTACATGTACATGTATCCATTCTCCCGCGAACTCCCCTCCCATCCAGGCTGCCACATGACACTGAGCAGAGTTCCCTGTGCTGTCCAGCAGGTCCTTGTTGGTTCTCCATGTTAAATACAGCCGTGTGTCCATGTCCATCCCAAACTCCATAACTATCCCGTCCCCCAACCTTCCACCTGGTAACCATGAGGTTATTACAGAGTATTGAGCAGAGTCCCGTGTGCTGGACAGCAGGTCCTTGTTGGTTCTCCATGTTAAATACAGCAGTGTGTCCATGTCCATCCCAAACTCCCTAACTACCCCTTCCCCAACCATTCCTCCGGGAACCATAACGTTATTACAGAGTAATAAATGCAGACGAGCAGAAGTGTGAGAATCTCAGCCCCTCTGTCTCCCCTCCCTGTCTTTCTCACTTCTGACTGCCACCAGTTACCTGAATGACCTCGGGCAGGCCACTTCACCTATTCAACCCTATGGGTTAAAAGATTGAAAGATCCTTACCAGTTTAGAAAACAAACAAACAAAAAGACCAAACAAGTAGCTTATAGAATCCTTTGAGGCTTTATCATAATGTGGTGTCAGCTATATGCATATAATTGTTTTCCACAAACTTCCAACTGCATTTCAAAGTTTTCATATAATCGAAACATTATGTAAATTGAAAGAAAAGATTTTGTACCTCTCAACAAAGTAAATATACTTCATTTCACAATGTAGGGAACCACTTCACAAGGCCATGGATGGCTGCAGTGTGGGGATTTGTTGGGACTGATTGAGATCCTTCAGCTTAGACATGTTGGACAGACTCATCTGAGGTCTTCCGTGACTAAACAGATAAACAAAAAGCTGGTTTACAGAGACTAATTGGGGCTGATAAACACATCGTCTCTGCTATTCCCTCTTGGCTCTGTAATTTTAAAGTGATTATTTGGGGGTGGGGGGAAGGAAGAGATTGGAGTGTCTTATCTTCGTTATGGGAATATGCCATCTTGGTATCCTGAACACTGAAATGGGCCTTATGTTTAAGAAAATGTGAAAGTGAAAGAATTAGCCGCTCAGTCGTGTCCAGCTCTTTGCGACCCCATTGACTGTAGCCCACCAGGCTCCTCTGTCCATGGGATTCTCCAGGCAAGAATACTGGAGTGGGTTAATTCCCTTCTCCAGGGGGATATTCCTTACCCAGGGATCAGACCCAGGTCTCCCGCATTGCAGGCAGATTCTTTACTCTTTGAGCCACCAGGGAAGAAAATTTGAGCCAAATACTATCAGTTTATTTAAAGGCATTATTTCCTAGTGCTGTTTCATCAGTTAGGTTGTCTCCTGTTTCACAAACTAGGTGATGTTATCCTGGACTATTGCAATCACATGTAAGGCATGAGATATTTTTCCAGGGCGGTGAGTAATGATAGAATGAATGAAGTAGATTAAGGAAATGATGAAACACCACCAGTTGACTTTCCTAAACTGGGAATTTTCTTTAGAAATGTAGATGATTTTGCTCTCTTCCTGTGAACTTCGGATTTCTGGAAGCATAACCGTGTATTTTCAGCACATGGACATCCAGGTGCATCATTGAAAATGTGAATGCCTGTGATTATCCTTACACGTTTTAATTTTTCTTTTGCTTCAAAGCAGTGATGAGCTTGAAGACTAGCTTCCTCTGAGAAGGATCTGCAGTGACTTGCCGTAGGTTTAGGAGTGAATCACGCCACAGATTTGGTTCTAAGGGCCTCAGAGAACACGAAGGCAGGAGGAAATGGTGACAATACTCTGCCAGTGAGAGGAGGAGAACACATATAATGGACTTGGATAGCGAGACATCTGGTCAACCCGCAGTAGGTGAACAGTCAGGTCAGGACTCCCTGGGGGCAGGTGTTGAGGCTCAGCGACCATTGGAAGAGCCTCGGTAGCTCCTGGTTTCATCTCCAAGAAGTAAGCTGGGAACCAGCGTGGCCAGAACAGCAGGAGGAGCAGGGACAGGAGAGCAGACTCAGGATGTTATGCATGGAAGGAAGGCACAGGGCTCTGGGGAGACTGCCAGCTCTTTTTTGGTGGGGGGTGGGCAGTGAGAGCTCCTGAACTTGTGTCATGAAGAATCACCAGCTGGGACTTCCCTGGTGGTCCAGTAGCTAGGACTCTGTGTGCCCAACACAGGGGACCCAGGTTCAATCCCGCTTGGGGAACTGGGTACCACCTGCCACAACCAAGAGTTCCCATGTGCCAGCTAAAGATACCACCTGCTGGAATGAAGACCCGGCATGGCCAAAGAAATACTAATAAATTTAAAAGCAAAATAAAATGAAACATAAACAAAAATAACAGCATACTGGAGTGGGTAGCCATTCCCTTCTCCAGGGGATCTTCCTGACCCGGGGATCGAACTGAGGTCTCCTGCATTGCAGGTGGATTCCTTAGTGTCTGAGTCACCAGGGAAGCCCAAGAATACTGGAGTAGGTAAGCCTATCCCTTCTCCAGCGGATCTTCCCAACCCAGAAATTGAACCGAGGTCTCCTGCATTGCAGGTGGATTCTTTACCAGCTGAGCTACCAGGGAAACCAAAAAAAAAAACAAAAAACGATTCACCAGCTGCCATACTGAGGAAGACTCAGACAGGCCTTCTCAATAATCAGGGAGAGAGAAAGGTGAAATGGGCCCAGGGTGTTATTCTGATAGAGACAGTGGGATTCCAGATAGACTCTGTAGTATTGATATGCCCACAGGAGCTGTTCAGTGAGAGCTCAGGAAGGATACAGCCTCGAAGTTTGGGGAAGGAGCCGTGGGAAGGAGGACTGTGCATTTCCTGAGATGGGGTGTCTGTGGTGGGGAGTAGGTGCTGGAGGGGCCAAGACTCTGGTGTTGGCAAAGTAGGTCCCAACTGGCTCAGTGGTAAAGAATCTGTCTGCCCAGGCAGGAGACACAGGTTCGGTTGGGTCAGGAATATTCCCCTGGAGAAGGGAATGGCAACCCACTCCAGTATTCTTGCCTGGAGAATCCCATGGACAGAGGAGCCTGGCGGGCTACAGTCCTTGGGGTTGCAGAGAGTCAGACATGGCTGAGCGACTAAACAACAACAGTTATTTTATATAAAACATATTTCACATGAATATATTTCTGGGCCCTCCCAGGACTCACTGAAAGCGCATTATCTCAGCATAAGTCTTGGGCGCTCCTGGAGGGTTCCTAATGTTGATTGTTTGAAAACCACTTGGTCACAAAAAAAATCATATAATGTGCTTTGGATTAGTGATTAGCCTAGAAACGCAATTACAAAACTTAAAAAAATAATAATAATAGCCCACAAACCTCCAGAACTTAGCTATCGTACAGGAAAGCAACAGATTTAAGAAAACAATAATTCATGTTTCCATCATTCCAAAAATGCAAAGCATCCTGAGAATAAAAACACGGGTATTTTCGCCCAGTCTTCCTCATGTATATCGAGTTTTCGTCTTTGCTCCTCTGATGCAGATGGTGTTAGAACTATTGGGCAGGCGTCTTGATGCAAAACCATCTGTAAGTCCTGTGTGGTGAGCGGCATCTATAGTTGCTCAATTTCTGGGGCTTCCCAGGTGGCGCTAGTGGTAAAGAACCCATCTCTAAATGCAGGAGGCACATAAGCGACTCGGGTTTGATCCCTGGGTCTGGAAGATCCCCTGGAGAAGGAAAAGGCTACCCGCTCCAGTATCCTTGCCTGGAGAATCCCATGGACAGAGGAGCCTGGCGGGCTACAGTCTATAGGGTGACAAAGAGTCAGACACGACTGAAGTGACTGAGTGTGCACATACACACGTGGCAAAAAATGAGGGAAAGACCCCCAAGTTCACACATGCTTAGTCATTTTCGTATACATATCTCAAATGGAGATTTGTCGGGGGCGGGGGCCGGCGGGTGGGGTGTTCCAGGACCTGGTCTCTCTCAACGGCTGAGAAGGTCTCGGTTTATGCAACAGACGAGAAACGGTGAAATGACAAACATATTAGCCATCTGTCATCCCATTTGTAATGTGGATTAAACAAAAAATGGTTTGTTTTTGCTGATGTCTCCATGTGGCTCTAAACTTTGGACTCAAGGATGTTCAGCTCCAGGTCCACTCAGATGAACACTTATTTGTATGAGCAGGCCCCGGATTTCTGTTTTCTCTTTTCAGAATTTTCACAGGTGTTTCACCATTGCTGATGTGTTTAATGTCACCCAACCTAAATGGAATTTGACGGTGTTTTACAGAATTTTGTCAGTTTCAGGACTGTGGAAATTGGGCAGGGTTGCCGTGGTATGAAACTGTCTAGATTACAAACATGGTCCAATGCACGTGTCTTACCATTCTGTGGACTTCCCTGGTGGCTCCGTTGGTAAAGAATCTGCCTACAATGCAGGAGACCCCGGTTCAGTCCCTGTGTTTGGAAGATCCCCTGGAGACGGGAAAGGCTACCCACTCTGGCCTGGAGAATATAGGGTTGCAAAGAGTCAGACACTACTGAGCAATTTTCACTTTGACTACTTTTCTGTAGACTGTATTTCAATTTGAGGCTGAAAAAGTGTTTCTGAATGCTGGGAAAGATTGAAAGCAGGAGGAGAAGGGGACGAAAGAGGATGAGATGCTTGGATGGCATCATCCACTCGATGGACATGAGTTTGGGGAGGCCTGGCGTGCTGCAGTCCGTGGCGTCGCAAAGAGTTGGACATGACTGAGCAACTGAACTGAAGTGCTTGTTTTCAAGTATCCTACATATAAAGGGCAGTGTTCCTGCATTGACCCTGTAGTCATCACATGAGCAGAAATGGCGCTTCCATGGTTGTTGTTCAGTCGCTCAGTCGAGTCTGACTCTCTGCGACCCCACAGATGGCAGCATGCCACGCTCCCCTGTCCTTCATGGTCTCCCAGAGTTTGCTCAAACTCCTATCCATGGAGTCGATGGTGCATTTGTGGTCATCCTCAAAACTGAACTCTGTCTCCTGCGATTTCAGATCCATCTGCACCCCCGGCCCCAGCCAACCTCCGGCTGGTGAACTCCACCGTCCACAGTGACGGAAGTGTGGCTGTGACCATCGCGTGGGATGTCCCCGAGGAACCAGACATCCCGGTGCACCACTACAAAGTCTTCTGGAGCTGGACAGTCAACGGCAAGTCCCTTGTGCCGACCAAGAAGAAGAGGAGGAAGACCACGGATGGGGTAAGTGCCCATTCCGGGGAGGGGGCCTGGTGTCTCGTGGGGGCGTTGAACTCAAGGTGCCCCATTTAAGAGCAGCCTCCAATGAGCCCAGAAGAGGGGTGGATGAGGAATGAATTCCCATCGCTTCCCTCTGGCCAAGGAGAGTCTGTGATCAGAGGACCACACCAGCCAATCAGCCTCGGACATTTCAGGCTGAGAACACTTGAATGTCGTCTGTTGACTTACTCATATCCAAAGGGCCAGCACAAACTCTAGAAATCAAAGGGACTGGAATGATGTCCATCTTACCTGCCTCAGTTCAGTTCAGTCACTCAGTCATGTCCGACTCTTTGCGACCCCATGAAAGGCAGCATGCCAGGCCTCCCTGTCCATCACCAACTCCCGGGGTTCACCCAAACTCATGGACATCAAGTCAGTGATGCCATCCAGCCATCTCATCCTCTGTCGTCCCCTTCTCTTCCTGCCCCCAATCCCTCCCAGCATCGGGGTCTTTTCCAGTGAGTCAACTCTTTGCATCAGGTGGCCAGAGTACTGGAGTTTCAGCCTCAGCATCAGTCCTTCCAAAGAACACCCAGGATTGGTCTCCTTTAGGATGGACTGGTTGAATCTCCTTGCAGTCCAAGAGACTCGCTAGAGTCTTCTCCAACACCACAGTTCAAAAGCATCAATTCTTTGGCGCTCAGCCTTCTTCACAGTCCAACTCTCACATCCATACATGACCACTGGAAAAACCATAGCCTTGACTAGACGGACCTTTGCTGGCAAAGTAATATCTCTGCTTTTTAATATGCTATGTCTAGCCACTGAAAATGGTACAATTCAAAATATCCTTGATATTAAGGTTTGCTTTTTTTTTTAAGCGATCCTTCTGAATTGAGGAGTTAAAAGTTTTTACTTTTTCTGTTGTGTATTGTAAGGTGCTCCTATCTGTAATGTCATTGCTAGAACTGCACACAGTTTACAAGATGTATGTTTGATGATATATGTTTCTCTTGGATTAAAAGGATGTGGGATGGCTTATTGTCCACATACCAAGAAATAAAATCTTCACCAAAACATTTCTTGCAATGAGATCTCCATAACACTGAACATTCTGCCTGGTGTGACATATGCTTAATGTATAAAAAAAATGTCTTTTTATTACACACTTTTTTATCTTGTTGTTATAAAACATAAATGAACAACTTCCTCTCTAATTTATACAATTGAATTGCACAAACTAATGTTGAAAAGAGCTTTTAAAAGACGGCAACAATTTTTTTAAAATGAACATTCCTGTATTTGTGCCATCGAGGATTGTAAAACACGTCTCTACCAGTACATATCACTGATATCCAGCTGCAATGCTGTTTTATTTATAAGAAACTTTCTGACAGTTGCAGGTTTTATTTCGTACAGCTCTGCAACAAGTGATAATTGATGATGTGTGCTCATCTCATAGAAAGTGCCGAAGGAGATAAAGGTGGGAAATCACAGAAATGGAAATCAGAATGTGACATGATGAAATATATACATGTATAGTGTACGTATAATGTATATATAGTACATGTGGTATCAGGTGGCCCCAGTGGCACCCCACTCCAGTACTCTTGCCTGGAAAATCCCATGGATAGAGGAGCCTGGAAGGCTGCAGTCCATGGGGTCGCTAAGAGTCGGACACGACTAAGCGACTTCACTCTCACTTTTCCCTTTCATGCATTGGAGAAGGAAATGGCAACCTGCTCCAGTGTTCTTCCCTGGAGAATCCCAGGGACGGAGGAGCCTGGCGGGCTGCCGTCTCTAGGGTCGCACAGAGTCGGACACAACTGAAGCAACTTAGCAGCAGCAGACTAAAAGGAGATTGTGTGTGTGTGTGTGTGTGTGTGTGTGTGTGTGTATTTTGTGCATCTGCAGGATGTCTGTGTGTGTATCCTATGCCATTTGCAGGGTGTGTGTGTGTGAGTTCTGTGTCATTTGCAGGATGTTTGTGTGTGTATGTCCTGTGAGTTGCAGTGTGTGTGTGTGTGTGTGTGTGTGTGTGTGTGTGTATCCTGCACCATTTGCAGAGTGTGTGTGTTTCCTCACCATTGCAGGGTATGCCTGTGTATTCTCTACCATTTGCAGGGTGTGTGTGTGTGTGTGTGTGTGTGCTGTGCCATTTGTAAGATGTGTGTGTGTGTGTGTGTATCCTGTATCACTTGCAGGATATGTGTGTATTTGTGTGTGTGAATCTTGTGCCTTTTGCAGGATGTTTGTGTATGAGTGTGTGTGTGTGTTAGGGCCATTTGCAAGATGTGTGTCTGTGTGTATTTTGTGCTATTTGCTGTCTGTGTGTGTGTCTTTAACCATTTGCAGCATGTGTGTGTGTATTCTGTGCCATCTGTAGGATATATATGTGTGTGTGTGTGTGTTTTATGCCAGTTGTAGGATTGTGTATGTGTTAGAATCATGTGCTGCTGGCAGGATGTGTTTGTGTGTGTGTATCCTGTGCCCTTTGCAAAATGGGTGTGTGCTTGTCTGTGTATCCTGTGCAGTTTGCAGGGTATGTGTGTGTGTATTTTGTGCCAGTTCTAGGATCGTGTGTGTGTTTGAATCGTGTGCCATTGGCAGCATGTGTGTGTGTGTGTGTGTGTGTGTGTGTGTATCCTGTGCCTTTTGCAGGATGGGCGTGTGTGTTTGTGTGTGTATCCTGTGCAGTTTGCAGGGAATGTGTGTGTATGTGTATTTTGTGCCAGGTCTAGGATTGTGTGTGTTTGAATCGTGTGCCATTTGAAGGGTGTGTGTGTCTGTGTGTGTCTGTGTGTGTGTCCTGTGTGATTTGCAGGGTGTGTGTGTGTGTGTGTGTGTGTGTGTTTTGTTCCAGTTCTAGGATTGTGTGTGTGTGTGAAGCCTGTGCCATGTGTATCCTGTGCTATTTGCAGGATGTGTGTGTATATGTACCCTGTGTCATTTGCACGGGGGGTGTGTGTGTCCTGTTCCATTGTGTGTGTGTGTGTGTGTATGTGTGTGTGTTTTTTGTTCCACTTCTAGGATTGTGTGTGTGTGTGAAGCCTGTGCCATGTGTATCCTGTTCCATTTGCTGGGTGTGTGTGTGCATGGTGTGTGTATGCATCCTGTTCCATTGTGTATGTGTGTGTGTGCGTGTGTGTGTGTGCGCGTGTGTGTGTCCTGTTCCATTTGCTGTATGTGTTCCTCCACAGGGAATTGAACCCTGGCCCCAACACTGAAAGCACCAAATCCTGGCCAGTGTACTACCGCGGAACTGCCCATGTACTATCTTTTGACAGATGTTTGAATTCTAAGACCACAAGCTTATTTCTCTCAATTCCCAGTTCTTGTAAGGGACCTTATTATCATACCCGCAAGCCATAAAAACATACTTTTAAAAGCATTCTGTCAAGTCGATTCTTAACAACTTTTGCAGGAAGTTTTCTCATAGAAGACGGAGGATCCACACTGAGGAAATACAGTGAATGTCCGTTCGCTGGGTCTCTCCAGGTGTGGGCTGCTGTGACTCTCTGCTAGTCTGTTATAAAGGGCGCTCATTGTCTCTGTGAGCTGCCGTCCAGGAGGGAGTGAGGGACACACACACAGAGACGCACATATATCCTGCCAACGGCACACGATTCACACGCACACAAACACACATCCCACAAAAGGCACAGGATACACACACACACACACACACACACACACATCCTGCCAATAGCACAGAATTCAAACACACATACAGTCCTAGAACTGTGAGTTCTAGGAGTGAGTTGTTCATCATCACATAACTGCAGAGCATCCAATAATGGGATTAGTGACACAGTTTCCAAAAAAAAGAAAAAGATGCTTTTGTGTGACATTTATTTGGATCCACGGCACAACTGGCTTTGCTAAAGATGTAGAAGGTTCCGTGATCTTAGTCCTGGCGGAGGTCAGGTGGGAGCTGGTGGGCTCCCTGAGGACCGGGGACCCCTGGCGGGAGGCTCAGGGTCCGGGCGGCTTCTGACGCAGTCTCGTCTCCCCTCCTCCTGCAGTCCCAGAACTCGGTGACCCTGGAGCCGCTGCAGCTGGGCTGCGACTACACTGTGGAGCTGCAAGCCATCACCTACTGGGGCCAGACACGCCTCAAGAGCGCCAAGGTGTCCCTGCAGTTCACGTCTGCACATGCCGCCCACAACAGTGAGTGTGCACGGCTCCTTTCCCTCACTTCCCGTCTTCACCGGGCAGGTCTTCCTACCAGCGTGCGTGTGACTGTGTCCTGTGAACCAGCACGTGTGCAAGTGTTACCTTGGCGTCTTCCTCACGGTCTTCATCTATTCTGCGTGCAGTGTTTTGGCATCATAATGGAAACTTCAGAGGAAAAGATGTCCCATACTAGCAGATGCCGATATTGACATGATTCAGGGTCCTTATTCTAATGGAAACTTCGGAAGAAAAGGTGTCTCATCTAGCAGATGCTGATATTGACATGATTCAGGGTCCTTATTCTAGTGGAAACTTCAGAAGAAATGGTGTCTCATTCTAGCTGATGCTAATATTGACATGATTCAGGGTCCTTATTCTAATGGAAACTTCAGCAGAAAAGGTATCTCATTCTAGCAGATGCTGATATTGACATGATTCGGGGTCCTTCTTGTAATAGAAACTTCAGAAGAAAAGGTGTCCTATTCTAGCAGATGCTGATATTGACATGATTCAGGGTCCTTATTCTAATAGAAACTTCAGAAGAAAAGGTGTCTCATCCCAGCAGATGCCAATATTGACACGATTCAGGATCCTTATGCAAATATGTCTTTATAGTTTTTTTTTTTTTTTAATGTGTCTGTGCTGGGTCTTCATAGCTGTGTGAGGGCTTTTCTCTAGCAGCGGCAAGCAGGAACTGTTGCCTAGTTATGGTGCCCAGGCTTCTCACTGAGCTGCTTCCTCGTTACAGACCACGGGTTCTAGGACACACGGGCTCACTAGCTGTGGTACCCGGGCTTAGCTGCTCCATGACGCGTGGGATCTTCCTGGACCGGGGAGCGAACCCGTGTCTCCTGCTTTGGCAGGCGGATTCTTTACCACTGAGCCACCAGGGAAGCCCTGCCTTGGAGTTTTCTGTACGACTTTTATCTGTTTCACAGATACTTGTGGTGTCACAGTGGACACTTAAGAAGGTGTCCCATTCCAGCAAATGCTTGTGTTCACACGATCAGGTCCTCACACACGCGTACGGGTCTTCGAGAAGGATCCTTGTAGCTAAACTCTCAGAAACTGTTAATTCCCTCTTCAAATGCAACATGCATTTGAGGCTTTCAACCCCTTTCTTTGTGGGTTTCACACAGTGGTCACAATTCCTGCAGAAGGCTACCCAGTACCGCACTGGCAGCAGTGACCACGTCACCCCACGCCCACATCCTAGGCGCCAGTGTTACCAAGCTCGTCTGTGACCATGAACTTAGCACAGTGAGAGGAACGGCATATGAGACCCTCGTCTCTGAGCCAAATGTTGGATGCTGTGGTGTTTCTGGCTTTTGCCGACAGCTGGGGAGTGGCGGGTAGGGCCGTGGGGAGGCTCCTGGGGCCGGGCTGATGGAGGGTCAGCCTGGGAGAGGCCACAGGCATCTCTGCAAGTGTTGCTGCCCCGGGCTCACGAGGTCTGCCTTTCATCATGGCTCCAGGCCTGGGTCCAACCAGGACGGTGTGACAAGCGTCTAGAATTTAGGAAAGAGTAGGTTGAAGCTGAAACTCCAATACTTTGGCCACCTGATTCGAAGAGCTGACTCATTTGAAAAGACCCTGTTGCTGGGAAAGATTGAGGACAGGAGGAGAAGGGGACGACAGAGGATGAGATGATTGGATGGCATCACCGACTCAATGGACATGGGTTTGGGTGGACTCCGGGAGTTGGTGATGCACAGGGAGGCCTGGTGTGCTGCAGTTCATGGGGTCGCAAAGAGTTGGACACGACTGAGCGACTGAACTGAACTGAACTGAGGCTGCCTCCTCTGAGTTAGATGCAGGGATAGTCCATAACCATATTCCTTGAGCTTGTGTGCATGCTCAGTCATGTCCAACTCTGCGAACCCGCATGGACTCCTCTGTCCATGGGATTCTCCAGGCAAGAGTATTGGAGCGGGTTGCCATTTCCTTCTCTGGGGGATCTTCCCTACCCAGGGATGGAACCTGTGTCTCCTGCATTGGCAGGCGGCTGCTTTACCCACTGACTGAGCCATTTGGGAAGGAAACCCTAATTATCTTGTACCACCTGGAAGATAATGGGGATCCAAAGGAGCAGGTCCACTTGAAATGGTGTTTTTCAAAAGAGTTCTCGAAACAAGAGCTTCCTCCCTACTTCAGAAATGGGTCCTTTGGGAGATTAGATGGATTTGAAAAGTCCACTATTTCTGTGTATCAGTCTGGGTACACTACAACTTTTATGTAAAAATTCTCATGGAAACATTTCTGAGCATGTAATAACTTCATTGATTTTTTTTGAAAGAAGGTTTTTATTGAAGTGCAGTTGATGGACCACGTTGTGGCAATTTTCTGTTGTACAGCAAAGTAATTTCAGTTATGTATATATATGTACATTTTAAAAAGTATATTCTTCTCCATGATGGTTTATCACAGGATGTTAAATATAGTTCCCTGTGATACACAATAGGACCTTGTTGCTTATCCATTCTCTATATCAAAGCTCACATCTGCTAACCCCAACTTCCCACTCCATCCCTCCCCAACGCTGGCCCCCTTGGTAATCACCAGTCTGTGGTGATTACCTCAACGTCTGTGAGGCTGTTTCTGTTTCATAGGTAAGTTCATTGGCGTCATTTTAGATCCCACGGGTGAGACCATACAGTATTAGTCTTTCTCTGTCAGACTTAATGCGCTTAGTATGATCATCGCTAGGCCCATCCATGTCACTGCAGATGGCATCGTCTCATTCTTTTTCGTGGCTGAGTAATATTCCATTGTCTATATGTACCACACCTTCTTTATCCCTTCCTCTCTTGGTGGGCCTTGGGGTTGTTTCACATGTGTTGGCTGCAATGAACATAGAGGTGCGTGTACCTTTTTGGATTATAATTTTGTCTGGATACGTGCCCAGAAATGGGGTAGCTGGGTCATACAATAGTCCTATTTTTAGTTTTCTTAGGAACTTTCATATTGTTTTCCATAGTGGCTGCACCCACCATTCATTAATTTCTTTAAATGCAATCCTACATCCATTCATCCAGTATTCTTGGGCTTCCCTGGTGGCTCAGCTGGGAAAGAATCCACCTGCAATGCAGGAGACCTGGGTTCAATCCCTGGATTGGCAAGATCCCCCTGGAGAAGGGAAAGGCTACCCACTCCAGTATTCTGGCCTGGAGAATTCCATGGACTCTATAGCCCATGGGTTGGCAAACACTCAGACATGACTGAGCGACTTGCACACTTTAATTCATTCATCAAACTGTGTCTAACTATGGGAACAGTTACTATATGATACTATCATAGACCTCACTAGAGTATAAACAAATATGTCATATACAAAGGAAAAAAAAATATATATATATATGTGAGTATATATACAATATAGACTATTGTATGTGTATATTATACAGTCTCTATGTATCTATTTCTGTGCATTCTATATAATACAATGTTTTCATGTATTAACATGAACTCGCGCACACGTTACTGCATTAGACACACCTGATGTCAGCCTTCCGAGAGCCCAATGTGGAGTCTGTAAACACGTGGCCAGGATAACAGAGAGACTAGCCCATGCATGGTGCAGAGAGCTGCCAGGGAGTCGTGGAGGCAGACAGACTGACACGGCAGTAGGCACTGAGCCTGCCGGCCTCTCTTGGGCCTTGCAGAGCAGCGGGCATCACACCGCACACGTGCAGCACTGGAACAGAGCACTGTGTGTGCAGAGAACCAGCACAGGGTGGGGGCGGGGAATGAAGCAGGAGGAGCTTCCCCCCTTGGAGATCGCAGTCAGTCCCATGGGTGTCCTGCCATCCGTGTGCCGAGGCCACCCTGGGTACCCCACAACCTGATGCCCCCACCCCCCCACCCCCAGAAACCAGAGCTGTATGTTTGGCTGCCTGCCCGGCACCACCACTGGGATGGCTGACAGCTTCGTGAAATGGACCATCCTCCAAACCATGATCATCTCATCCTTTCACTGCTGTTTCTCTCCACGGCCCTACCCTCAGAGCACCTGTCCCTCAGCCCTTCTGTTCGAGCCTGAGGTCAGGAGAGGTCGTTTTTCATGCCTCGGTTTACCTCTCAGAAATCCAGTTCATGAGGAATCAAAGTCCTCTGGTGTTCTAACCTCACCTGCGACGTGGGGACCTGTCCAGGTCTTGCCCACTGTCCAGGCCATTGCCACCTTCCTGATACAATTTATCTCCTAATTATTATTCGTTTCCAGCCTTTCTTCAATATCTGTCTTATAGATGACTGTCAGAACAGTCTCTAGAAAACATTAACCAGTATCACAGATTTCTCCCCCTCTCAAGACCATCACATATTCCTGCCGTCTCTTCACTTATGCCCACATCTCACGCTTTCCTGTTTCCCCAACTTACTACTCACTGATTTCTCCTCAAACCAAAATCCTTTAAACATCTGATTCTCCTGAGATGGTAGTTTTTCTTCTACTGGTGGTGGGGATTTCTGTCTTGTGCAAAGTTAAGTTGGCCTTTTGGTGTTTTTCCAGTTTTCCCAATAAACAGCGTTCCTTCCCCCTTAGAGGCTGGTATAGCTGCGATCCATGAAGGGGCCGTATGAGTCCTGTAATTGAATATGCATTTCTGCCCACAGCTGAGAATCCCATGAACAGAGGAGCATGGTGGGCTACAGTCCAGCTCAGTTCAGTTCAGTAGCTCAGTCATGTCCGACTCTTTGTGACCCCATGAACCGCAGCACGCCAGGCCTCCCTGTCCATCACTAACTCCCGGAGTCCACCCAAACTCATGTCCCTTGAGTTGGTGATGCCATCCAACCATTTCATCCTCTGTCATCCCCTTCTCCTCCCACCCTCAATCTTTCCCAGCATCAGGGTCTTTTCAAAAGAGTCAGCTCTTCGCATCAGGTGGCCAAAGTATTGAAGTTTCAGCTTCAACATCAGTCCTTCCAATAAACACTCAGGACTGATTTCCTTTAGGATGGACTGGTTGTATCTCCTTGCAGTCCAAAGGACACTCAAGAGTCTCCTCCAACATCACAGTTCAAAAGCATCAATTCTTCAGCTCTCAGCTTTCTTTATGGTCCAACTCTCACATCCATACATGACTACTGGAAAAACCACAGCTTTGCTCAGATGGACTTTTGTTGGCAAAGTAATGTCTCTGCTTTTTAATATGCTGTCTAGGGTTGGTCGTAGTTTTGGCTACAGTCCATGAGGTCTCAAAGAGTTGGACATGACTGAGCACTCATGTACCATTTTACGTAACCAAGAAAGAGATAATGATATTTAACCTACCAAAGGCCACTTTATTCTAGGATTAACTGATTCCTGTCAGAAGGATCAGAACAATTTAAAAAAAATAAGTGATACTGCAAAGTACCAGTCATAATACATGTTACTTGGGTTTCAAGGTGGCCTCCAGCAGAGACTGTCTTAACACAGGATTAGGCAGGACACAGCTGAGTGTGTGTCAGGACACGCTTTGTAACCCAACGTTGATGTATAATCCCATAAACAGTAATGTGTGCCTGTGACAGGAACACAATGAGTTTTCATCATGAACCAACCAGAAGTAAAGAATCATTACAACTTTCCAGTTTAAGCAAAGGAAATTATATTTTATAGGAAGCAGTGCTGTAAATGTCAGCATATAAATTACTTTTTGAATGCTGTTTTTCCAGGGCTGCAGGCTACTAGGCGTTTTCATGATAAACGTTTCTATGAAAGCAAAGGGTGCGTGTTCACACAGTTTTATAAAAGGGCCCCTTGAAGGAAAGAAAGACATAATCCTGTCTTTAATAGAAACGTAACTTGCTCTCTTGGGAGGCAGGAGGAACATTTCCGGGGGTGACAGTTTCCAAATGCTTGATGTAGTGGACTCACATTACAGAGTTCATCTGACATCTGGAGAAACGGCCTAGTCACTCAGTTCTGTTTCACTTTCAGGACTATTAAAGAGTATAAACCAGACCTCATACATTTTCAGAATATGGACAAATGGCTTTTATTCCATTTTTGTTTCCTGCTGGAAGTGGAGGACACGCTCAGAGGGAGGGACGACCCCCAGGGCTGAGGTTGGACTGTGCGTCCTCTATGTGTCGGCGTGTCCTCTGGGGGCATGCCCCTCTGTGTGTGCGTGTCCTCTGTGTGCGTGTCCTCTGGGGCATGTGCTCTGTGTGGGGGTGTGCCCTCTATGTGTGGGGGCGCGTCCTCTGGGGCATGTGCTCTGTGTGGGGGCGTGTCCTCTTGTGGGGGCGTGGCCACGGGTGTTCACCCTGAAATCATTCAGTAAAGCAGCAGACGTTCAATCCTGAGATATATACGCTTTTTTTACGTCGGTAGTGAAAACTAAACATTTCCATGGGATATAACAGGCCGAAGGACGACAATATTCACAGAGAGGTTAAACAACCGTCTAGACTGTCTTGGTTATCTGCCAGTGAATTCTTAACAGGACAGGTTATTTAAGGAATTAGATGCATAAATGAGCTTGTGAAAACTTTAAGATTTGTGAAAAGCCTTAAACTTTCTAAAAAAAGCTTTTTATTGGAGTACAGTTGATTTCACAGTGTTGGTATTAGTTTCTGCTATACAGCACAGGCAGTTATATGTATACACGTATCCTCTCTTTCAGATGTCTTCTCATATAGACCACTACAGAGCATTGAGTAGAGTTCTCTGTGGTATACAGTAGGTTCTCATTCACCTTCAGTTCAGTCACTCAGTCGTGTCCCATTCTTTGGGACCCCACGGACTGCAGCACGCCAGGCCTCCCTGTCCATCACGAACTCCCAGAGCTTGCTCAAACTCATGCCCATCAAGTGGGTGATGCCATCCAAGTATCTCATCCTCTGCCGTCCCCTTCTCCTCCTGCCTTCCATCCTTCCCAGCATCAGGGTCTTTTCCAATGAGTCAGGTTCTCATTAGTTTAGTGTATGTGTGTAAATTGCTATCTCCCAGTTCATCCCACCCCAGTCTTAACCCCCTTGGTATCCTTGGGTGTGTTCTCTATGTGTGTGTCTCTATCTCTGCTTTGCAAATAAGCTCATCTACACTATTTTTCTATATTCTACATACATGCATTAATGTATTTGTCTTTCTGACTTCCTTCACACTACGGCAGTCTCCAGGTCCCTCCATGTTTATGAAGAAGGCAGAGTTTAATTCCTGTTTATGGCTGAGTAATATTCCATTACACCTTAAATTCTTTTTAAAAAATGCCTTAGGTGTAAGCAGCAGGATTCTGTAAGCCCACGGTGGCATCCAGAAAGGGGCATGTTTGGGTGCCTGTCTTGTGGGTTCCCTGTGACCCTGCCCCCACTCTGGGCCCCAGGCTTGCTGTGCTGGGGTCTGCAGACTGGGATGTAAGGCTTCTCACAGCCTGTGACGTTGTGACTTAAAGATGAAATTGGTGTTGGCCTGTTCCAGGCACACGGCTCCAGAAACTCTTGGAATTCCCTAAGCAGCGAGAGCCATGAAGGTGTGTTTTCTTATGTGAATGAGGTGATTTTTTTGGACAGCACCGAAGGACAGGGTGGCCATGAGAGGAACGTACCAGTGACTGGAAGCTTCGAACTTTCTGTCTCCACTTCCTACCACCACCTCTGAGGAAGAGAGAGTGGCTGGAGGTGCAGTTCAGTCATCGGTGGCTAATAATTTAATCAATCATGTCTGTGTAATGAAGCCTCCGTAAACCCCAGATGCCAGGATTCAGAGGGTTCTGGACTTGGTGAATGCGTGCTGGGAGGGGGACTCCTTGGAGCAGGAAGCCCCACCCGCTTCTCCCCACCCTATCCCATGCTGCTCTGCCACCTGGCTGTTCCTGAGTTATATCCCTTTTTCTTCTCTTTTTTCATATATCTAAATCCTATTTCACGCCTAGGCATTACTACCTTTGAAGATCAGTCACTTTAGTCACTCAGTCATGTCCGACTCTTTGTGACCCAGTGGACTGCAGCACACCAGGCTTCCCTGCCCATCACCAACTCCCGGAGTTTACTCAAACTCAAGTCCACCGAGTCACTGATGCCATCCAACCATCTCATCCTCTCTCGTCCCCTTCTCTTCCCGCCTTCCATCTTTCCCAGCATCACAGTCTTTTCCAATGAGTCAGCTCTTCACATCAGGTGGCCAAAGGATTGGAGTTTCAGCTTCAGCATCAGTCCTTCCAATGAATATTCAAAACTGATTTCCTTTAGAATGGACTGGTTGGATCTCCCTGCAGTCCAAGGGACTCTCCAGAGTCTTCTCTCAAGCGTCTCCTCTGGCACCACAGTTCAAAAGCATCAGTTCTTCGGTGCTCAGCCTTCTTTATAGTCCAACTCTCACATCCATACATGACTACTGGAAAAACCATAGCCTTGACTAGATGGACCTTTGTTGGCAAAGTAACGTGTCTGCTTTTTAATATGCTGTCTAGGTTGGTCGTAGCTTTTCTTCTAAGGAGCAAGTGTCTTTTAATTTCATGGCTGCAGTCACCATCTGCAGTGATTTCGGAGCCCAGAAAAATAAAGTCTGTCACTGTTTCTATTGTTTCCCATCTATTTGCCATGAAGTGATAAGACCAGATGCCATGATCTTAGTTTTCTAAATGCTGAGTTTTAAGTGAACTTTTTCACATTGCTTACTGGTTTATCATCAATACAGGTTGAGATATTATATCTCATAGGAGTACTTGGAATTCTGAAAGCAGAAAAGGACATAATTTCTACATGTGCAACTTCTAAAAGTCAGTGAGCTGCAAAAGGAGAGATCGGAGGCCAGGAGTTTTGGGTATCTTTCCTACTAAGCCATGTGAACTCGCCTCTGTCTCTCTCAAGATGGAGGAATCTAACATGCTGGTCCTTCAGCGAAAACCCACCGAGTATATTGTTTTCATGAAATGGTATTTTAATATTACTTCATTGACTTCCTTCACAAGTGCCAAAAAAAAATTCATGTATTGTGAGAAATACTATTTCCACTAATTACTGAAATCAGAGCATCTATCAAGGTTGGTGAAAGTATGTTCTTACTAAGTTAAATTTGCGGATTCAGTGTAATCTACACAGCATACTTTTAGGTCTGCATTACAGCCTATGATGAAGGGGGAGGTGTGGTCAACCTGGGCAGGAAGGAATCTGTGGCTGAATTACGTTTTCCTTTAAAAAACAGGCACTAAATAGGAAAGGATCACAGAAGGAAATCAGATGCACTGAGATTACCATCAGGTTCCATGTTGCTTTCTAACCAGTAAATCAGAATGTTGTGCACTCTTGTAGAAGAACAGCTCGGGAAAAGTAGGAAGAGTGTGATGCACACGCAGCCTCCCCTTCAAAGACGCCGGCCCGCTCGCCTCCTGGAAGTCGGGGCTCCGTTCTTCCAAGACAACCAGCTGCAGGTCAAGGTCTACTGGAAGAAGACCGAAGGTGAGCAGATGCTTGCTTAGTCATCGCTGTCCTTGAGTTTTATTCTAATATCGGAGTACAGTTGATGGACAGTGTTGTGTGAGTTTCAGGTGTACACCAAAGGGATTCAGTTGTACATATACACAGGTTGATTCTTTTTCAGATTCTTTTTCCAGTTGTTGGTGGTGGTGGTTTAGTCGCTAAGTCGTGTCTGACTCCTTGCGACCCCATGGACTGTAGCCCGCCAGGCTCCTCTGTCCATGGGACTCTCCAGGCAAGAGTACTGGAGGGGGTTGCCATTTCCTTCTCCAGGGGATCTTCCCAACCCAGGAATCGAACCCGGGTCTCCTGCATTGCAGGCAGATTCTTTACCGACTGAGCTATGAGGAAAGCCTTAGGTGATTACATTGAGCAGAGCTCCCTGTGGTATACAGTAGGTCCCTGTTGATTATTTTAAATATAGTAGCGTGTACCTGTCCATCCCAGACTCCCAGTGTGTTCCCCAACCCCACCAGTCCCCTTTGGTAACTGTCAATTTGCTTTCTAAGTCTGTAAATCTATTTGTGTTTTGTAAATAAGTTCGTCGGTATCATTGTTTTTAGATTCCGCAGAGAAGTGATACCCTGTTTCTCTCCCTGATTCCCTTCCTGTGATCATGTCTACCTCCCTACCCATGTCACTGCACGTGGCATTGATTTCAATCTTTATGAAGCTGAGTAGTATTCCGTGTGCCTGTGTACCACATGGACTCCTCTGTCGATGGAGATTTAGGCTGCCACCGCGTCTTGACTATTGTAAACAGTGCTGCAGCGGGCTGCATGTACGTCTTCAAATGACGGTTTTGTGCAGGTATGTGTCCAGGAGTGGGCTTGCTGGGTCATATGGTAGCTCTGTTTTTAGTTTTCTTAGGAACTTCCAGACTGTTCTCTCAAGTGGCTGCGCCAATTTGCATTCCCACCAGCAGTGCAAGCGAGTTTCCTTTTCTCCACACTCTCTCCAGAATTTATTGTTTGTAGACTTTGATGATAGTCGTTTTGACTGGTGTGAGGTGGTAACTCATTGCAGTCTTGATTTGTATTTCTGCAATAATTACCAACGTTGACCATCTTTTCATGTTCCTCTTAGCCACCTACATGTCTTTGGAGAAATGTCTTTTTAGGTCTTCTGGTTTTTTGATTGGGTGGTTTGTTGGTATTGAGGTGTATGAGCTGTAGATTAAGGCTTCATCAGTCATATGCAAATATTTCCTCTCATTTCTGGGTTGTCTTTTTGTTTTATTATTTCCTTTGCTGTGCAGAAGCTCTCAACTTTAATTAGGTCCCGTTTGTTTCTTTTCTGATTTTATTTTCATTACTCTTAAGAGGTGAAGCCAAAAAGATCTTGCTGTGATTTATTTCAGAGAGTGTTCTGCCTGTGCTTTCGTCTAAGAGTTTTGTGTTTGTTGTTTGCGTTTAAGAGTTCTGAGCTGTCAGGGTGCTTGTGTAAATGTCACCATCAAGCCACACTACTGCTATTAAGGAAACGGCTGAACAAAGTGCATGCACGCTTTCTTCTTTTATCGAATGCCTTCCTGCTCTGACGTTTGAATGGGTTGCCCCTGGTTCCCAGGAATGTGTTACCACGTTCTGAAATCTGCTGCTGACGTTGCATCCTTTCAGGGATATGGACCTGTCTTCACCTCTTTCCTAGAAAGCCAGTCTTGTGTTCAAATACTCAAAACAGTTGTTATTTTGCACTTTAAAGCTCTGTTCTAAAGTAATTATTTATTACAAAGGTGCATAATGCAGATAATTTGGGAGACAGGAAAAAAGCCAATTCTCTTCCCAGTAGTTCACAAAAGTAGCATTTTAGTAGGTTTGCTTTGCTAAGTTTCCTATACCTCTCGTGTCTCACCAAGTTATTATATATGTATGCATAGTCTCTCAGAAACAGTGGAAACAGTATCAGACTTTATTTTGGGGGGCTCCAAAATTACTGCAGATGGTGATTGCAGCCAGGAAATTAAAAGACACTTACTTCTTGGAAAGATAGTTATAACCAACCTAGATAGCATATTAAAAAGCAGAGATATTACTTTGCCAAGTCTAGTCAAGCCTGTGGTTTTTCCAGTGGTCATGTATGGATATGAGAGTTGGACTGTGAAGAAAGCTGAATGCCGAAGAATTGGTGTTTTTGAATTGTGGTGCTGGAGAAGACTTTTGCGAGTCCCTTGGACTGCAAGGACATCCAACCAGTCCATCCTAAAGGACACCAGTCCTGGGTGTTCATTGGAAGGACTGATGCTGAGGCTTAAACTCCAATACTTTGGCCACCTCACGCGAAGAGTTGACACATTGGAAAAGACCTTGATGCTGGGAGGGATTGGGGGAAGGAGGAGAAGGGGACGACAGAGGATGAGATGGCTGGATGGCATCACCGACTTGATGCACTTGAGTTTGGGTGAACTCTGGAAGCTGGTGATGGACAGGGAGGCCTGGCATGCTGCGATTCATGGGGTCACAAAGAGTCAGACACGAATGAGTGACTGAACCGAACTGAACTGTAGTCTCTCATTCGTGTCCAACTCTTTGGGACCCTGTGGACTGTAGCCAGCCAGGCTCCTCTGTCCATGGGATTCTCCAGGCAAGAATGCTGGAGTGGGTTGCCATTCCCTTCTCCAGGGGATCTTCCCAACCCAGTGATCGAACCCAAGTCTCTTGGATTGCAGGCTGAGCCACCAGGGAAGCCATTTTTGCGTGTGTGTGTGTGTGTATATGTAAAATGACCACATTTTCAAATAATATATTTGCATTTTATATACTGTTAGTCTTTTTAATAACATTTTGAAATGGTTACTTTGATGGATATTGTGTGCTGTCGTAATTGCACTGTAGCCAAACATTTAGTTGCCTTCAGAATTTGTTTTATCGTTAATACTGCAGTGAATGTTCATCCTTAGAATAGATTCTGTTTTCTTTTTATCTTTGAGATAAATTCCTTTCATTCCTTTGTTTCCTAAGAGTATTTGTTTTGCATTACTGAAATACTGCTTTTAGAGATAATTGACATACGTATTATCACTTCTATGCATTTTAAGACTCAAAATCTCTTTTAGGCAAAATTGTTTCATGAATTAGTTTTCAAAATTCTTACTTTTCTGAGGCACCGTTTTACTCAGTGTTATCAGCTCATGTGCCGGGATATGGATGCTGGAGCTCTTGTTCTGGAATTTTCTTCCAAGCTGCTCAAATTCATTCTGTAGCTAAAATAACATTACCAATAAGGTTTAGTATTTTATTACTATCATGTTAATTTAAATTTATTCAATATTACTAAAGTAACATTATGTATACATATTGCAACATTTAAATTAATTGATTAATTTTAATATTCATATTAACATTAAATGATAGAATTTATTTAATCTCTTATACAGTCAGCTCTCCACATCAGCGGGTTCTGCATCTGCAGATTCACTGGTCTGTGGGTCCCGTACTCTTGTCTACAGTCAGCAGCTGGTTGAACCCAAGGATGCAGAACCCGCAGGTATGAAGGGCTCACTGTGGGACTCCAGCATCCATCCTTGGAATTTGGTATTCAAGGTGGGGGGTCCAATCCCCAGCCTCCAGTGGGTATCGGAGGATGACTGTCCTTACCAATTTAAAATTAGCATCGTACGTCCATATGACATTAGTATCAATGAAATAACACGTTTTATTATCGAACGTGTAAGCATCTCATCTAAGGAAAAGTTGAACATACGGGAGATGAAAGCATATCAGGCTCAGAGGAGTAAACCACCAACATCCTGACTTCTGAACGTGCACACATGTTGTACCTGTACTTGAGTTTATCCAGATAGGATCTTAACGACCTGTACCTGGCTTCCCGCAGTGAACAGTACATGGGGGACACTCACCCAGTCTCCTGCAGGAAGCACTGATTCATCCACTCATCTTGCTGCACCGTTTTGTGCCCGGGACACCTCCAGCTGTGACGTTTCTTGTCAACAGTGGCTGGAGATTTGGTTGGCCCCAGTGATGGGCTGGGAAGAAGGACTTCCCTGGTGGTCCAGTGGTCAAGACATCACCTTCCAAAGCAGGGGTCGCGGGTTCCGTCCCTGGTCGGGAAGCTAGGATCACACATGCCTTGGGGCCCAAAGCGAAACGAAACATAAAACAGAAGTGATGTAGCAAATTCAATACTTTTCAAAGGATCTGCATCAAAGAATCTTAAAGATGGAAAAGAACAGCACCGTTGTGGACATCCTGTGAACACACCTTCTGAGTCACACATGTGCATACATATTCCCCCCACCCAGAGGTGAGACTCTTAGGTCAGAGGACATAGACCCCTAGAAGAGTCTTGCACAGAGCATGCACCCGCCCACAGAGAGGCTTAGATGTTCTCCCCACAGTCTCCCCAAGTGGAGAATCCATCTTTTCCTCGGCTCAGCCCTTCTGGTATGTGTGTCGTGATGGCTCGCTGCTCTTTGTTCTTGCGTCCAGGGGTTGAACACCTCGTCGTGAGTTTATTGGCGATGGGGCTCCTCTTTTCCAAAGCACTCTCTAGGTGGTTTAGCCAGTCTGTCCTGCAAGAGTCCTTTATGTATGGGGTATTCGAGCCATGTGCTGGTTTCATCTCAGTTTCTTTCTACTTTTATTTCTTTCAATTTCCTGATAGTTCTTAATTTGGGGCTTCACTGGGCTTCCCTGGTGGCTCAGTTGGTAAAGAATCCGTCTGCAATGCAGGAGACCCTGGTTCAATTCCTGGGTAGGGAAGATCCCCTAGAGAAGGGAAGGGCTGCCCACTCCAGTATTCCTGGGCTTTGCTGATGGCTCTGCTGGTAAAGAATCCGCCTGCAATGCGGGAGACGTGGATTCGATCCCTGGGTCGGGAAGATCCCCTGGAGAAGGGAACGGCCGCCCACTCCAGTACTCTGGCCTGGAGAATTCCATGGACTATATAGTCCATGGGGTCACAAAGAGTCGGACACGACTGAGCGACTTGCACTTTCATTTGGGGCTTCACTACTGGCTCAGACGGTAAACAACGTGCCTGCAACGCGGGAGACCCGGGTTCGATCCCTGGGTTGGAAAGATCCCCTGGAGAAGGGAAATGGCTATGCTGGTTTTACCCAGGTCATTCCTGGTTTTATCTAAGTCTTTCTCTACTTTTTTTTTTCAGTTTCTTAATAGCTCTTCCTTTAAGGGATGATCAGTTCATCGTCTTGCTTCCTTCAGGTCCACTGGGCTCCGTGTACTATGTGAGCACTCTCCTCACACAGGGTCACTCAGGTGCCCTCCTTACGTCCGAGGAATGCCGTTGCTCCATCTTTGCCTCTCAGCTGGCTTTCGTTCGGATTTCATTTCTGTCGTAAGGATCCAGCGTAGGGCATCCGTGTTCCTTTATTTTTCTTTCCCTCTTTTTTTCCCCCCCAAAGAAAAAAATTTTTTAGTTGAAGCATAGTTGATTTCCAGCATTTTCTATGAAAATGATCATGTTGTCAGTCAATCATAAGAAAGTTGCATTTTCCTTTCCGGGCTTTGCACATTTTTGCTTCTTTGCCCTGTCTTCATGCTGGCTGAGACTTTGAGTACAATGTTGAATGAAAGTGATGGTTATGGACATTAGGTTTGCTTGAAATTCCTTTCTGCCTCTTTCATTTCTGTTTATTCAAAATAAGGATCAGTCAGGAGCACTTTTTTCTTTGCTTTCTTCTGGGTTACTTGATCAGTTTACCAGTCGTTAGAAAACAGGTCTAACTGTTTGACTAGGAATATGGAAACAGGTGGTAGTATTATTTATAAGTAAGAGAAATCACTGCAATTGAGCATCTCCAAGCAACCACTGTGTGTAAATAAAACACAGTTCACTTGTAGTACTCGGACCAGAGTAAGTCGGAGTTTAAGAATACGTTCTTAAGTAAGGGAAGAACTAGGGATCTAGAGATCGCCTAGAGCAGCGGTCCTGAACCTCGGATCTGATGCTTGGTGCTCAGAGGTGGAGCTGACGGAATAAACAATAAGACAAAGCACACGGCAAATGGAACGCCACTCGTGAAAGTGAAGTCGCTCAGTCGGGTCCGACTCTTTGTGACCCCATGGACTGCAGACTACCAGGCTCCTCTGTCCATGGGATTTTTCCAGGCAAGAGTACTGGAGTGGGATGCCATCGCCTTCTCCAGGAACGCACTTGAATCATCTCAAAAACCCATCTACCCCCAGCCCCCTATCCGTGGAAAAGTCATCTTCCACGAAACGGGTCCCTGGTACGACCACGGAGGTTGGGGACCACTGCTCTAGAGAGAAGCGGAATCAAGACCCATCTCAACGGCATGCCCAAAGTGGGGTGAGGTGGCCAGGGACCCCAACAGTGACTGCCCAGACGAACTGGAGAACCCTGGGGAGCGCCGAGGCAGAGGCCCAGAGGAGCCGGGGTGGCTTCCAGAGGAGGGAAGGGGTGAGTGAGGTCAGAACCCCCTGGACGGCGTGTGAGGTGCTGGAGTTGTGGTCCAGCACGTGGTCACTACGCACACCGAGTGACGACTCTGGAATCAGCCGCGTCAGTATCTTTGCAGCAAGAGGAGAGGACTGGTTCAAAGGAGGGCTTCCCATGCTGCTGGTGGTAAAGAACCCGCCTGCTAATGCAGGACTCGTAAGAGACGCGCATTCCAACCCTGGGTGGGGAAGATCCCCTGGAGGAGGGCATGGCAACCCACTCCACTGTTCTTGCCTGGAGAATCCCCTGGACAGAGGAACCTGACAGGCTACAGTCCATGGGGTGGCAAAGCGTCGGACACGACTAAGTGACTGAGCACTCATGCATGGCTTGAAGGTGACCCGTGAACATGCTGTGGGCTGTGTGTCTTTAAAGCTCTACCTTACGCTACTGATTTGAAAAGGAAAGACAGGCTGTGGATCGTGCGTGCCCACGGGACTGTGTCCTTGCAGATTCGTGGCGTCACTGGGGTTTATGCGCCAGTCCCGGGATGCTTGTGGTTCTCAGTGCAGATGCTCGTGCAGGGCATGGTGCTGGGCTGGAAGGGACCCCGGGTCCACGTTCCCACCCGCCGCTGCCCTCTCAGTTCCTCCCTCGAGCTGGAACACACCCTCGGCATGGTCTGCTTTCCCGCCGTGGACACTGTGTCTGTCTCATTGAGATCTGTTCTGTGTACAAGTGGCCCAAAGTGCATAGCTGCCCCCTAAGGCTCCCCAGGAGGAAGGTGACGCCCCACCCGGCAGCGGAGGTGGGCGGCGGGCCCATCCCCCTGCAGGTGTGGCCTGTGGCACCATGAGCTCAGTGTGAGGGAGGTAGTAACGTGGAGCCGCCTCCAGAAACAGCGAGAGGAGAGCCCCCGATTCAGGCTTGAGGCTGTGTGTCAGGGCCCGGGGTCACACTAAGAGCCCGTGAGGATGCTCTGAAAAAGGGGAAGAAAGTAACTGTGCAAGTCGCTCAGTTGTGTCCAACTCTCTGCGACCCCATGGACTATACAGCCCATGGGATTCTCCAGGCCAGGATACTGGAGTGGGTTGCCTTTCCCTTCTCCAGGGGATCTTCCCAACCCAGGGATCAAATCCAGGTCTCCTGCATTTCAGGTGGATTCTTTACCAGCTGAGCCACCAGGGAAGCCCCAAAAAAGGTAAAAAAGGGGTTAAGTTTGTGGGTTCTGAGATGATGACGGATTAAAATACAGTGGCGCGGGAGGCAAAAGACACTTGCTGTCCTTCTATCCGGGATTGTGAAAATGCTTTCAACTAGAGTTCTTTGTGTGTGTGTGTGTGTTAGTGGCTCAGTCGTGCGACTCTTTGCAACCCCACGGACTGTAACCCACCAGGCTTCCCTGTCCATGGAATTCTCCAGGCAAGAACAGTGGAGCGGATTGCCATTCCCTAGAGTTCTTTCAGTTCATAAATAATTGTAATATCTCTTAGATTAGATTTGGGTTTTCCCTAGTGGCTCAAATGGTAAAGAATCCCCCTGCAGTGCAGGAGACGTGGGTTCTGTCTTGGAGTGGAGAAGATTCCCCTGGAGAAGGAAATGGCCACCCACTCCAGTGCTCTTGCCTGGAGAAGCTCAGATAAGACAGAGAAACCCGGCACGCTACAGTGAGCCCATGGAGATCACAAAAGAGTCAGACATGACTGGGGTGACTAATGCTTTTAAGAGAGATGTAATAAGTTTTTTAAAAAACAGACACATTAAAACAGCTTACTTCCTGATTGGCGGACAATGATACCTGTCACCGCAGGAAGCCAGTAACCCTGCATTTCCACCAAGGAGCAGCCACCCAGGATTTGCTACAGTGTGTTCATGGTTGACTTTCTAAACCCTAACTTGTGCGAGTTACAAGACAGCTGCAGACTTTATGTGAGATGCAGGCCGCTGTTTGGAAAAGCCTGGACTGCGAGTTGTGCCTGAAAACATGCTATAAAGGCCTGCGGGAAAGACAGGCAGTTCCTGTAAACTGTGTTTTGCAGTGTGGGTTTGGTGGAAGGCAACTGATCAACAGACACCTGCCGTTGAGAAGATGGTTTGTGACTCTTGGTGGCCAAAGTGAGGGCCCTCCATGCCTCTCAGGGAGACCCCAGGGTCGGGCAGGAGGCAGAAACAGTGCTCAGGAGGCTTGACCGTGCTTTCTGTGGTCGGGGAGGGACAGGAAACACTGGTCATTCTGGGGGTTGGCGGGTCTGGATCATCACAGTGGGCTCTGGGAAGTGGTGGTGATTTAGTTGCTCGGTCGTGTCCTACTCTTTGCGAGTCTGTAGGCTCCTCTGGCCATGTGGATTCTCCAGGCAAGAATACTGGAGTGGGTTGCCATGCCCTCCTCCAGGGATCTTCCCGACCCAGGGATGGTACCTGGGTCTCCTGCATTGCAGGCAGATTCTTTACCAACTGAGCCACCAGGGAAGCTCAGGTTCTGGACACAGGCTGCCGCAGTTCCCTGGCCCTGGAGGGCTGATGAGGGTGGACCTGGTGACCCCAAGGGTGAGGGTCCCCCCTCTGAGGGGATGCTGGGGTGCAGTCTCTGGGTCGGCCGGTCTGCACAGAACATGGATGCCTGCAGGTGAGCTGTCTGCTCTCTGGACATAAGGCCATCCCGGGGAGGGCCGTCCCACCAGGCTCTAGGAGGTCAGAGCCTCACAGATACAGGAAACCAAAGGAATCGTTAAATAAAGGCAGAGGGAACGCAGTGGGGTAGGAATCTAGGGTGTGGAGTCTGCTGAGCCAGCCACGGGAAGTGACTGGAAAGCCTTGGGTTTGCACGGAGATCCTCACCAAGGTGGGGGTCGGTGTCCAGAGACCCAGGGTGTGCACTCAGAGCCGGCAGCTTGCAGAGCTAAAGGGTGGGAGGGGCCATCGGATGTGTGGCTCAGTACGTGCTCCTGTGAACCGTGCTATAGGAACACATGGGTTCTTGGGGGACCTGGAGCCGTGGGTAACAATTGCACATTGCACAGCTGTAGTGCGGCGAAGTGGGGTCTACTTGGCTGCTCCGCACCGGAGACTGTGAGGACTCTGCTGTGCCCTGCTCCGGACTTGGCAGGAACTGGCCTATTCTCTGTGGTGCAAATCACGCTCTCCAATACGGGGCGGGGGGGCACCCACCTGTCTAGTGGGATTTTACATTAAGATGAAAAGTCTGATCCTTTCAGCGGCAGCAGCAAATGCTTTGATTTGCTTTGTGGGCTTGAGGGACGCAGGGGTTCACCACGTACAGAAGTGAGTTTGCTTTGGGGCACACAGGGGCATCGGGTGGCGCCCTGCCCACCGCTACCTGCCCCGCTCAGGGCTCTGCCCACCCCTTCCGTGAGCTGTGCCCACGCTGTAGTTATCGCCATAACCGTCTTGTCAGTACACTGTGCTTCTGTCGTGATGGTTCTGTATTCACCTGTATCCCACCTCCGTCCAACCTAACGTGGATGTCACCCACGCACGCTGTTACTTACCCAGACGCCTCCGTATTTCGGGTCCACGAGTCCAGCTGCCTCTGGGAGGTCATTTGAGCACGATGCATCGAGCAGCAGCACCTGTTGAAAGAAAGGGTATGAATTCGCTCATCACTTGACTTCGTACTTTGCGTATAATGTACAGTTCTTCTCCAGTCAACCCATAGCTCTTGACGTCTGCCGTGTAAAGAGTTACAACCTCAACCCTTTTTAGCTAAACAGCGTTGATGCCTGCTTGGTATCTCTTTGCTTTCTGGTGGAAAAGTCCTCTTCTCGTTTCCCAAAGTGCTCCAGAGCAAGTTTCCAGCGGACCCAGCACTCCATCAAAGAGGTCTGCGCTCTGAAAACCTCCCATCAAACGCTTGGTTTGAGTGCAGCCAGGATGCGAGGCTGATCCCCCCAGGGGTGGCGGGAGGAGGCAATGCCTTTCACGCCTGCCCGGGGACTCACTGGGTGATTGATAAACCCGGCCCAGCCTCTGTTCCCACACTCAGGCCTGGCTCTGGAGCACTTTTGTGTTTTTTTTCCACTCGGTCGATCGCCCAAAGAAAAGACACGGACAGAAAACGGGCTGCTTGGGGCGGAAGTGGAGACGTTACATAAGGGGCCCTGTTCTCTGGGTGCTGGGGGAGCAGGTCTGATTCTGCAGGGGTCACACAGGCGGTGAGGCTGGGGCGCACTCACTGCAGACTGTTCTCACCCTCGTCTCCTGAGGAGGAGACCCTGTGCACATGGAGCACACACGGAGCAGACATGGAGTCCACACGGAGTCCACAAAGCACACATGGAGCACACACCGAGCACACGCAGAGTCCACACCGAGCACACACACAGTGCAAACGGAGCACACACGGAGTCCACACAGCACACACAGAGCACATGCTGAACACACACAGAGCACACATGGAGTCCACACAGAGCACACATGGAGCAGACATGGAGTCCACACAGAGCACATGCAGAGTCCACACAGAGCACACATGGAATCCACACAGCACACACGGAGCACACACGGAGTCCACACAGCACACACCGGGCACACGCAGAGTCCACACTGAGCACACGCAGAGTCCACACCGAGCACACATGGAATCCACACAGCACACACGGAGCACACACGGAGTCCACACAGAGCACACACGGAGCACACGGAGTCCACACAGAATCCACACAGAGCACACATGGAGTCCACAGAGCACACATGGAGTCCACACAGCACACACAGAGCACATGCTGAACACACACAGAGCACACATGGAGTCCACACAGAGCACATGCAGAGTCCACATGGAGCACACACGGAGCAGACATGGAGTCTACACAGAGCACACACAGAGCACACGCTGAACATACATGGAGTCCACACAGAGCACACACGGAGCCCACATGGAGCACACAGAGTCCACACAGAGCACACATGGAATCCACACAGCACACACGGAGCACACACGGAGTCCACACAGAGCACACACGGAGCACACAGAGTCCACACAGAGCACACATGGAATCCACACAGAACACACGGACCACACACGGACCACACATAGAGCACACACTGAGCACACACAGTGCTCATATGGAGTCCACACAGAGCACACTCGGAGTCCACACCAGGTCCACACGGAGCACACTGGGGTGGCCAGGCCTTCAGGGTGAGGAAGGGCCAGGCGTTTACTCCTGCCCGACTTCAGGATTTCTTCCACCAGCTTCCTCAGAAATATGCAGGATTGAGAGACTCCTGCGGAATCTCTCTCATCACCTAGGAAACAAGAAGACGGACGCTGGGCATCCCCCATTCTCCTTGGGTTTCGTTACCATGGGTGCCACGGCTGGATTAGGCTCAAGACCTCTGTGGAGGCATCACACTGTCACTTTTCTCGTGATTTTTTTTTTTCCTATCTGGTTCTCGTATCTCAATTTACTTTTCCTTTTACGCTCTATTATGTTTCCCCTGACTTCATTCTTTTCCCCTACTCCATTCTTGAACATTTCTTTGATACGGACCGTTTTTAAAGTCTTCACAGAACGAGTGAAGCGATATCGCTTCCGTTTTACACTTTGGTTCTTTCGCCATGAGGCGTGTGGGATCTTACATCCCCAAACAGGGATGGAACCGACACTCCCTGCATTGGAAGGTAGAGTCCCAACCACTGGACCATCAGGGAAGTCCCGAGCTGATTTTCTATTGAGGAAACAGCAGGCAGAATTTGGGGAGACCTCCGTCCTCAGCCTGGAGGGTGCCCGTCTGCATTGCCTGCAGGGTGCCCGTCTACATTGCCTGCAGGGTCCTCTGTCCCCTTCCTGTTCTCTCCAGCTTCAGGAATGTCAGACCGTGAGCCCTCTTGCTTGCAGACTGTTTTTTTTTTGTTTTTTTTTTTTTCTTTTTTTTTCGCTTAACTGTGTTCACCTTACAGATCCCGGCATCGGACAGTATCATGTGGAGTGGTTTCCGGAAGTCTGCACCCACAACGAATCTGCCAGGCTGGAGGCGTCCTCAGCCGTGACCCAGGTGAGGAGGAGGAGGCCTGAAGTGGGGGTGCTCGGGGGCTCTTAGACGCACCCGCCCTGCGGGCACAGCTGGACAGGAAGAGGTGCAGGCTGAACGTGCCATGGGTGACTTGGTCACCGACCCGTTACCTTCGGACAGGTGGGGAGGAGACACACCATCACGTGTTCACTCACCCCTCATCCCTGCATGTTGTCAGCATGGTGGGGGGACCCTGAGACTCGGAGATTCCAGACACAGCTCACAAGGAGCTCCCAGGGCAAACGCCGTCAGCCTGGGAGTGTTTTATCTTAATCACACAGAAGCTCGGAATTCTCTTCTCCATTCTGAGTCGGAACCCCCTGTGACCTGAAGGCCTCATTTTCCCAGGGCAAATGGGAACACTTCCCAGGGTTTCTCTGCAGCCCTGTCCCTCAGCCTCACCTTCAGCTACATCCCTACCTTGTGCCAGCTTGTGCTGGGGGTGGAAGACCCGCCCGTCCTGGGCCCCAGCACGTGCTCTTCTGACGTTAAGGGTCCCGGACACGCTCCCAGCTGCAGCTCTTGTATAAGGGTAGGAGGCCGTGACAACTGCATGCCTAGAATTGACCCATACACTCCCTAACACAACTTACCTACAGTTGACACACACACCCTAATACAACTGCTTGTCTAGAATTGACACACACACCATAACACAACTGCTCGCCTGCAATTGACACACACACCCTAATACAACTGCTGGCCCAGAATTGACACACACACCCTGCCACACCAAGGGAAGGAGACATCACATGAGCTTGTTCCAACCATCACTCTCAGCTTTCCTGTTGGTGTCAGGTTATCTACATGTATACAAGGCCCTGAAAACAACACCCTAGAAGGGACACACACACACACCCTAACATACCAAGGGTAAGAAACATCGCACGAGCTTGTTACAAATGTCACGGTCAGCTTGCCTGTTCCTGTAAGGTTATATATGTGTGCAGGAGGCCACGACAACGCCACCCTACAGGGGACACGCACACGCTCAAGAAGAGAGAGAAACAGCACAGTAGCTTGTTAGAACCATCACCGTCAGCTTCCTCTTCCTGTAAGGCGACAGTCCCAGCCCCGTCAGCCCTCCACGGTTGAGTCTGGCCTCGTCATTCTGTTTAATCATCACACTCCAGCCGGAAGCAACAGAGAGAGCCCTCCAGAGAGGGGAGACGAGACACGGCTCCAGAATGTCTTCTCTGCCTTCAGGAAAGACTCAGGTCTAAACTGAGCCTGTGTCTGGGAGGAAGCCCGAGTTAGCTTTTTTTTTTTTTAATAACAATTCGGGTTGATATTCACAGCTTTTCACCCTCCCTGTCCAGCCAGCTCCCCATGGTGGGTCGTGACGGTCAGAAAGGGGCTGCCGTGGACTGAATGCTTCCACCTGGTTGTTCTAGAGCCTGGGTGACACCCCCTTGCCCCAGGAGCGGGGGTCATGGTGTAAATCATCTCGGTGAGGACCCTGTGTGGTTTTTGTAAAGGCTGTATCGCACACACGCACACACACACACACCCCCCACCACATACAAGAAGACAACCGCATGGGACATCATCGCATCTCCTGCCAAGTCTGTTCCCTTGTGAGAATTTTACAGCTGACATGTTCTCTCTGTCTCCGTCTCGCTCTAGGAAAACTACATGATTCTTCTAGACCTGTCGTTCTCCTGCAAATACAAGGTGATTGTGCAAGCCGCGCGGCCCCAGGGTCGCTGGAAGGCGGAGAGCGCGTCCTTCACGACCCCACCGTGCTCCGCGCTCAAGGGCAAGGCCCACAAGCACTTCAGCTGCCCCGGCGCGGAGGAGAGTACGTGTCACCTGGAATCCCCAGAGGGGCGCGGCGCTAGGCACAGCTCCAAAGCACGATTCACGAGGCCCCGAAACCCACAAGGGTCACCCCTTTCTAGACGGCCCTAGGACAGCCCTGTCTAAAGGGAACATGTATATACGAACACTCGCATAGCCTCCGAAGTCCAGCTGCACTTAGCCACCCAGGCTTTGCTGAAGGATCAGCCCTTAGAAGTGAAAGAGAAAGTCGCTCAGTGGTGTCAGACTCTTTGCGACCATGGACTGTACAGTCCATAGAATTCTCCAGGCCGGAATACTGGAGTGGGTAGCTTTTCCCTTCTCCAGGGGGATCTTTCCAACCTAGGGATGGATCCCAGGTCTCCCACCTTACACACAGATTGTTTACCAGCTAAGCTACCACGGAAGCCCAAGAATACTAGAGTGGGTAGCCTATCCCTTCTCCAGGGGATCTTCCCAACCCAGGAATGGAATCAGGGTCTCCTGCATTACAGGTGGATTCTTTACCAGCTGAGCCACCAAGGAAGCCCAACCTTGGAAGCCCAAGCCCTTAGAAGAGGGGCCGGTATCTCTCCCCGGGTGCTCTGGGGTGCACCTCGTGTAGCTCACTTGACTCGTGTTCAGCCCAGCCCCAGGGGCGTTACCCTTCACAGCCTTTCCATCCCCCATCTCCACCTTCTGCAGCCCTGGCCCACATCGAGGGACACTTATCCTCAGAAGCCCCGCCTGGGAGCTGGTTCTGGTCACTGCCGACGGCTCTCACCACGACCCCAGCCTTCCCCACCCACCCTATCCCCCAGCACCCACTCCTGCCCTCTCAGTGGCCCGGTCCTCTGAGATCACAGCACTCTTTTCTGCATCGTCCACTCCCATCTGCAAGCTGGACTCGAAAATGACCCTGAGCCATCAGCAGCCACTAGGCACAGAGCTGCAGAGATGAGGGTCCAGCTCAGATGTCATCTGCCCAGGCGGCCATGGGACCTCCCCCCGCCCAAGGGAGGTTGGGTCACTGACCCCGGGCCCCAGAGAATGGCACTCTGAACACCGTCTACTCTGGGGCTGCCCTCTCTCCACCCCTCTAATCTCTTCATGGTTCCCCTTCCTGCGCCCACAGGTCACAGTCCCGTGCACCCTAAAATGCAGGCCAAACCTGAGAACCTGTCTGCCTCCTTCATGGTACACGATGCCAACATCACGGGGCACTTCTCCTGGAGGGTGAACCAGGCAGGCTTGCCGCGGCCGGCCACCGGCTTCCAAGTGACCTGGGCCGAGGTCACCACTGAGAGCCGGCCCAACAGCCTCCCAAACAGCATCATCTCTCAGTCTCAGATTCTGCCCGCGGTGAGTGCCCGCCCACCTGCCCCATCTCGGGGTGGGTTCCCCCCCACCCACAGGGAGCATCCCTGGGGGAGGCAGTTGGGCACTCCAAACCCCCACTGCAGGGGCAACGTGTTGAGACTCACATGTAGGCTTTCTTCTCCTGTGTGAATTCTTTTGCAAGAATCAGAACACCACCAGGGTTCCTGTGGGCCCCCAGTGAATTCTTTTGTAAGAATCAGAGCACACCATCAGGGTTCCTGTAGATTAACTATCACCATCATAAACTTAGGAGAAACCATCATCTAGCTAAACATGATGACCAGGGCCAGCTCTTAAGGAGACCTCTCCTGTCCACACAGAACACAAAGGTTTCACCATATTCTGTTCTTTTGAATCCCTGTCCTTCTGGGCCAAGTGGACGTGCCCCGTTTGAAGTGCTAAATTTGGGGGGAAAAGAGCTAAAAAGAACCTTGTTCTTTCTCTTCATTTTCCCCTTCAAATCTAGCCAGAGCACATAATGAGCTGGAGTGCCTTCCAGGCCAACTTAATTCCTTGGCTTGGCGGGTGGGGGGGAAAGCATGTGTGGGCTTTTACCAACTCTCAAAATGCCCTTAGAATATGCAACTCTTGCTCCAAAAAGAGAAAAAGAAAAAAACAAAAACACCTAAATCCCGGAAGGAAAAAAAAATTCCATGGAATTGGACAGTAATTATTCTGTGTATGTGCATTAGGTTCTATTGAGTTCTAAGACCAAAAAAAAAAAAAAAAAGCGTTGGCATAAAAAGAAACATTTTTTGGCTGCGGGCACTGACAGATACTGTCTTTTAAGGAGCGCAAGTTGGCGCGTTTCCCCGAGACGTGGATTATCAAGAATTCACATCACAAGATGTGCAGATGAAAACTTTTAAAGCCTGGGAAAGTCTTAGGTTCAGGAATGGAAAATGCAGTCCCCGGGAGGGGGTGGGGGTGAGCCACAAGAACTGGCCTGACTCATGTGAGCTCTTGGCTGCCAAGAGCCGGGGTCTCCTTGCTGCCCAGACCACCGGAGGCGGGGGACGGGGCGGGGAGGGGGGCTGTCTCCAGCGAACGTGGACAGATCGCGGTACCCTGACCATGGCGGAGTGGAAGCAAGCGAACCGCACCTGCGCATAACACGGTGACGTCGCGAGGGGATGTGGTCTCTGGAGGAGAGTCCAGACGTGGGTCGTGGTCAGAGGCAGCGCCTGACAGCCCCGTGTCCCCCAACGCCTTCCCTCCCCTTCCCCAGGATCACCCCGAGCTCTCGGTCCCGGGTCTGCGGCCCGCCACCCTCTACCGCCTGGAGGTGCAGGTGCTGACTGCGGGTGGGGAGGGGCCCGCCACCATCAGGACCTTCCGGACCCCCGACGTGCATGGTGAGTCCCGGCCGGGGGGGTGGGGGTCCCGCCTGGCTTGCAGACACACAGAAAGTCTTGGTGAAAAAACGAAAATCTATAGATCCAACATTGCAGGCTCCTACCCACAGGGAGTTCTCTGAACCTGAAGCCCCCCCCCCCCGCGCTTTGTGCGTACTTCCTCCCAGCCTACCTGATCCGCTCCCTTTTTCCCTCCCCTGCACCCTCCTCCTCCCCTTCTGTTACTTTTTTGCTCTAAGGAAGGCATGCTTTTTTCTTATCTTCTAACCGTAAATACACAAGAGGGAGGGCTTCCAATGCAGATAGACGTTAGAGACATAAGGCTTGATCCATCAGTCGGGAAGATCCCCTGGAGGAGGGCATGGCAACCCACTCCAGGTTTCTTGCCTGGAGAGTCCCCACGGACAGAGGAGCCTGGACACGTTATATTCCATGGGGTCGCACAGAATTGGACACGACTGAAGTGACTTAGCATGCACCCACACAAGGGGGAAAAAATCCATCATCTCATATCATTCTGAAATTTTTTTAAAAATTAAGATGTTCAAATATAACTATATAGGAAATACTACTTTGGTATGGAGCTTATTACAGGTATTTCTACTATATCTATTGGCTTCCCCGGTGGCTCAGCTGGTAAAGAATCCACCTGCAGTGCAGGAGACCCTGGTTTGATTCCTGGGTCAGGAAGACACCCCTGGAGAAGCGATAGCCTACGCACTCCAGTATCCTCGGGCTTCCCTGGTGGCTCATCTGGTAAAGAATCCGCCTGCAATGCAGGAGACCTGGGTTTGATCCCTGGGTTGGGAAGATTCCCCCTGAAGAAGGGAAAGGCTACCCACTCCAGTATCCCAGCCTGGAGAATTCCATGGACTGTATAGTCCTTGGGGTCACAAAGAGTTGGACACCACTGAGCCGACTTTCATTTTCACTATCTATATTACATAAATTTTCTTCATGATATGATCCAAATCAGTCTACTTGACTTCCTGCTAAATCACGTAGATTAAAAATAATTGTCACCTATTGTTTCAAAACAAAGAGCCTCCCGGGCAGCACTAAGGAGATACGCTGGGGAGTGGTTGCAGTTATTTACCATAAAGGAGTTCTCATCCAACTGTGTTTGCTGATATTGAAAAAACGGGAAAGAAAATCTAGTGATGTCTTCAGAGGCCGCAACTGTTAGCTTTGGCAGTGATTGAATACGTGCTGGGTCTGCTAAGCCTGAAGTCCTGGTCCACCCCCAACCCCACCCTCCCTTCCACCCTCCACATCCACAAGTCTGTTCTCTATGTCTGTGAGTCTGTTCTTGTTTCATAGATGTCACTCACGTGGAGTCTAAATTATGGCACAAAGGAAGTTGACTAGGAAACAGAAACGAACTCAGAGACAGAACAGACTTGTGGGAGTTTGGGATCAGCAGATAGAAACCAGTATCCATAGGATGGATAAACAATGGGTCCTACATTGGAGCAAGCGGACTGCATCCTATATTCTATGATAAACCACGATGGAAAAGAATATACATAGTGTGTGAGCAAGGGAACTGCATCCCATATTCTGTGATAAGAAAGAAAGAAAGTGAAGTTGCTCAGTCATGTCTAACTCTTTGCAACCCCATGGACTATAGCCCACCAGACTCCTCCATCCATGGAATTTTCTAGGCAAGAGTACTGGAGTAGGGTTGCCATTTCCTTCTCCAGGGGATCTTCCCAACCCAGGATCTCTCGCATTGCGGGCTTTACTGTCTGAGCCACCAGGAAACCATGATGGAAAAGAATATATACAGTGTGTGCACACATATAGAAGCCGATGGCACCCCACTCCAGTACTCTTGCCTGGAAACTCACATGGACGCAGGAGCCTGGTGGGCTGCAGTCCATGGGGTCGCTAAGGGTCTGACATGACTGAGCGACTTCACTTTCACTTTTCACTTTCATGCATTGGAGAAGGAAATGGCAACCCACTCCAGTGTTCTTGCCTGGAGAATCCCAGGGATGGGGGAGCCTGGTGGGCTGCCATCTATGGGGTCGCACAGAGTCGGACACGACTGAAGCGACTTAACAGCAGCAGCAGCAGCAGCAGGGACATACATATAAAAACGGTATATATAAAACTGTACTCTCTCTCTCACTCTCTCTCTCTCTCTCTCTCTATATATATATATACACTGTATATATAAAATTGAATCACTTTGGTCTACAGCAGAAATTAAACGCAACATTGTAAATCAACTATACTCTAATAAAATTTTAAAACGTATGTGTTGGGGAGCAAAGAGTATGCACAGTGGAATAAGTGCAGGAGGAAGCCAAGAGTCATTTAATGCAAGAGGGTGTGGTTCACTGGAACATGGTCCAAGGTGCTTGAGGCCCAGGTCAGGGTGTGAGACGGAGGATGGTGAGATTAACGTAGAGACGACTGCCTCTGAGTCACGTGTGGGATGGTGAAACGGAGACTTCCTGAAGGCCTCCGAGACTGCAGGGTCCAGCGCTGAAAGCTTTGAAGGTCATTGGCACGTGGGTAGTAATTGAACCTGGGGGTGTGTACTGGAGGTCAGGAAGGTGAGGAGAGAACAAGACCAGGGAAGTGGTGTGGAAACCAGGACACCACGGCTCAAGGTGTCGGCAAAGCGAAGAATCTACATTGGGGATAGTCTATGTTTTCCCAAATTCTTGTGGCTAAATACCAATTTTTTTTTAACAGTCATTTCAACAGCTATATCTTAGGAGCAATGCTTTCATTTCTATTCCTGTTTTTAAACAGATCATTTAAAATATCAGATTCCTACTTTTTGCTTCAATTCTTCTGTCACTTTAAGTTCTTCATGTAGATGATGTGCTAGAAATAGTAGGTATCCACCCCCTCCACTGTTACACACTTAAGCCTCTGCTCTATTAGGAAAAACACACGGAAGCTAATTTTAGTTCTTAGCAAATGGCAACAATTGTAGTTATTAGCTAAACGGCAACAATTGTGTATTTACAAAGATTAGTTATTAGCAAAACTAAACGGCAACAATTGTGTATTTACAAAAATTAGTTATTAGCAAAACTAAATGGTAACAATTGTGTGTTTGAAACAAAGAGAGCCTCCTGTTGGGTTTCAGATTATGTACATTGCTTTCTCAGCTTAAACTTCAAAAAGGCACGTCAACGGTTTATGTGTTGATAAGAATGAATGATCCTGGGTTTATTTTAGTTTTTAAATGATGGATCAGATTTGCCCCAGCAGCTTTTTGCACTTAGGAGTTTAAACACAAATAAAAGCCACCCCACTGGGAGCACCCTGTGTGACATCCTGTCCTGTTTGGGACCACATCCACCCATCACTTACAACGTCCCTCCACCGAAAGTGTGTGTGTCGTGAAAGGATGTGGTAATTTCTAAACTTTTCCGAGGAAATACAAAGGGTTCTGGCCGGCTTACATTCTTATAAAGAAAGGAGCTTGTCTTCTTTCTCTTGAGATCTTACAGTTCTACGGAGGCAACCAGAGAGCCGGGGAAGGCAGAGAGAAAAGAGAGGCAGGGTGGATGTGTATCTGCAAGTTCAGAGTCAGGGCTGGGAGGACCTGGGTGGCAAGGACCGCGGGCAGGGCACAGACACACACCTGTTCCTCCAGTCGGTCCAGCCGGGGACAGCGGCCAGACTGACACGTCCGTTCTGTCTCTAGGCCCCCATCTGAAACACCACCATCCCCACCACTACAAGCCTCCTGCAGAAAGATACTGAGCTGCTCTGAGAGCCCGTCTGAACCCTGAGTGAGTGTGGAAGCTGGCACAACCCCCCAAGGACTGGCTGTGCCCACTGGGAGGCATCAGGCCCTTCCTGGAGGACCGCCCGCCTCTGCCTAATAACCGCAGGGCGCTCAACGCTCCGTCTACCCTGGAAAACGCACCGCGAAAACCAGGGACCCGCAGTGAGCCTTGCGAAGGTGGGGGTGGGGTGGGGGGGACAGGTTCCCGTGACAATGGACGACAGGTAGCCCAGTCCTGTTCCGCTTCTAATTCTTGCCTGCCTGTGTGGTGAAGCTCCTCCAATGCAGGTCTGAGATGTCCCGGAATTTGCACCAACAAATTCCTCAAAGAAGCCATTTACACACGTAATAGACCTGCCCTATTACGTAAGCATACAGTTACTCACTGAACATTGGAGATTACATTATTGATTGGATTTGCCAGATCAATGGAAGAGTATCCAGATTTTTACGTCCTAATATTTATTCAGAGATTTTTGAAGATGAATTTTTTTTTTTAAATCACCTGTGGGTTTTTTTTTTCAATTGAAAAATCTGTAAACCCAAAATATTGCCCATTAGTTTGAACTTAAAATGCTCCAGCTTCAAGCACTCAAGCTTCATTTTAAACAAAGACATAGATAAGTTTGACCTCGAAAGGACAGTTTCTGTTAAGACATGCCCAGCCAGGAGGAGTCAACAATGCTACCCAGAGTCTGCCCTGGAGAAATTGAAACTGTTTTCTGGGGCTTTAATATTTCGTCCTTCGAGAAGTTTTCCTGATACTATATTTATATTTTCCTTTTTTCCTTAATGGGGAAAACACCTGCTGATTTGCTTTGTTTTGCCACTTTCTTGTATCTTAACACGCTACAAAACCTCTTGCTTGAAATGAAAGAAACCCAACTTTTGAATATTTTCAAATCTTTACTGAGATTTTCCCCTTTTCTTAATTAAAGCAAGCTCTTTAGTAGAATATTCTCCATAATGTAGAAAAGGCAGAGGGGGACTCTGGAAGGTAGAGAAGGACAGCTGTTTGCCTTGGACTAACCTACCTTTGCTTTCCAGGTGGCTCAGTGGTAAAGAATCTGCCTGCTAATGCAGGAGATGCAGCTACGGGTTCGATCCCTGGGTTGCAAAGATCCCCTGGAGGAGGAAATGGCAACCCACTCCAGTATTCTTGCCTGGAGAAAATCCCATGGACAGAGGAGCCTGGCGGGCTACAGTCCGTGGGGTTGCAAAGAGTCAGACACAATTTAACAACTAAACAGGAAACCTTGCTCTACTCCTTCAAATCTATTACATCTTATTTGAAAAATTTATGAAAAATTTAATTGAAAAATTATGAGGCACCATGCTAACACCTCATAGCATGAACTCAACTGAAGACACGGTGTTAGTATATAGCGTTGAGGGGAATGTTGGGGCACCCTTCAACTAGAGATGTTTTAATATATTTTTTGCTTGAAGGGACACCCATGTGTATACACATGTATGTATGTGTGTCTGTATACTTCCGGGTAGGTATACTATATAGATGGAGAAGGAAATGGCAACCCACTCCAGTATTCTTGCCTGGAGAATCCCAGGGACGGAGGAGCCTGGTGGGCTGCCATCTATGCGGTTGCACAGAGTCGGACGCGACTGAAGCGACTTGGCGGCAGCAGCAGCATACAATATATACATACATGTAAATACACACACACAGACAGACATATATACACGTGGGTAGCTTGAGTATAAGTCGCTGCAAAAATTGTTTTCCCAACTCACCCTTGATGGATGCAACTCTAAAGATCATTCAAGTAATCTGTTTTCCCCATCGGTGTCGATTCTATGAGAAAACGGCGATTTCTCCAAATTAAACATTTGCACGGAAGGGCGTCCTCATCTCATTATCTACACGAGGAACACAGGAAAAGCTCTTGTGTACCTGGGAGCCTGCGCTTTTTCTTCCTTCCCGAAAGCCTGCGGTGGGCGCCCTGGTTGCCAGGGATTGAATGAGCAGCGAGGGGTTGAATGAGCACCGCGGGGCGAGAACGTGAGGGTCTCGACTCCTCCCCGGAGGCCCAGGCTCTTAAGTGCGGACACTAGGCAGAGAGACGACCCCTGTTATCACACGCACGCCTGTCTCCCCGGAGAACCCCGGGGCCGGTAGGCATGGATCTCTGACGGAACAGATGGAAAAAAACTACTTCCTGCGTCGTCGACGAGCTTGGAAGCTTGAGCAGGCGGGCGGTGCTTTGCAGCCGGCAGGAGGGGCTACGTGGGGATCTCAAGGGTGCAGGCAGCGCATGGGGCTTCGGGCTGTTTCTCTGCAGCTCCTTACGTGGTCTGGGGTGGACTCTGCAACAGAGTATCCCTGCAGAGTCAGCGCGTTCCCCTTCTGCACGGAGATGGGAGAGCCTTCACGGAGGACGCATGCGCAAACGCAGAGCTCATCTCTGAAACCACGGGTTTCCCCTAGACACTGTTCCCAGCATCTGGATTTTCAAACCCTCAGAATCTCAAAAGGGAAGTCTTCAAATTATTATTGGCTGTGTGTTTATCGTCTGTCTTCATTGGTCCTAAATGTATCCGTAAGTATTTGTGCCAGCCCATCTTTGTACTGTTGTACAGTTTAAAACGCGGGAGTATATACATAGATGCAAAATATTATTAAATTATTAAATACACTTAATTTTGTAAAATTTAATGACGTTTGTTTTGCCTGGGCCATAGACGTTGAGCAAATACATTTTTAGTTCGGATCAAGGTTCTGAAGCTTCCGTCTTCCTTGAAATACCTGAAGTAGGTCTTATGAGCATTTCATTCTGCTATAATATTTGATACATTTTATTAGTATTATTGGAAGAGAAGACTAGGCAGTAAAAGAAAGCTGAGTTTCCTTTATAAATTTCAATAATATTGAAATGAGCAAAAATATAATTAGTTTTTTGAATTTTTTAAAATTTGCCCTAATAAAGGTCTAAAATTTTATGTTGTTTAATTTTAAAACCAATTTCATAGCTGATTCTCTGTTTTATTGAAATTAGATGCACTTCTCTGATATGAGAAAAAGTATATTGAGTGACAGTATTTACTCTTTAAAAAAGTCAAGCTCATCAAACATATGAAGTCATCAAATACAAGTGCGTAACGTGATATACATTGAGGCTGTGTGCATCTTTTTACTGAGAATATTCACTCCTCGGTGATGGGTTTATTTATCGGGGCTGTCCTCTTGTTGTATGTGGGCTCAGGGAGCAATCTTTATAAACGAATGTGTGCCCTTCACATCATCCAGTGTTATTTTAATATAAAAATGGGAAGGAAATCTAGAAACAAGGGGATAAACATACACTTAGACCTGAGCAGAGACTAACACATTACAAAGCAGTTACTCCCAATAAAATTTTCTTCAAGAGACAGTAATGTTTATGACAGGTAAAATTTCCAGAATCCAAAGTTTACAAACAGATCTGTGTCCTAGAAAGACCTGGAAGAACCCAGAACCCATCTAGAGAACAGAACCCATCCTCCAGCTCAGCACTGCTGAGACTTAGGGCTGCACGGCTCTCTGTTGGTGGGCAGGACCTGCCCTCGGCACTGTGGGGCGTGGAGAGGCACCCCTGGTCTCCACCCACCAGAGGCGAGGAGCACCCCACCCCGGATATGATGACCACATGCTCTGTTGTCACAGCCCACACCATCTTGGGGTACAGAGTCGCCCCCGGTGACAAATACCGCATCGTAATAATGTTCACCGAATAGAGGAAAACTGCCCTCTGCAAGGCGGAACTGAGTCAACTGGAGTAGGCACACCTGGGAAGTGCTTACACTGGACCTCAAAGCCCTTAGCGGTATCTTTTATCTGCACTGAAGAACCTGATTAAAAGGCTGAGTTTGTGTATCATGCGAGTGCAAAGATTCACTTTGTCCTACTGACCAGGCAGCATCATTTACAATGATGGGAGTCTTACTTAACGCCCTTTCTTACACCATATGTTGTGGGGTTCGTCAGATTCAGTCCTGTGAGTGCAAATATCTCAATCTAAACTTAGGCACATGTGCTTATCGTCACCAGAACACAGAGGCTAAATACCCGTTGCGTTGTACGTTCATTTAAGATAAAAATGCGCAAAGCTGGTGGCCCATGTCTATGGTTTCGCATGGCTAAACTCAGCTTCTCACCTCTCCTGGACACTTGGCAAGTTACACCACTCACAGAGTGACTCACACAGGTCTCTGCAGAGCTGTTAGGACTTTTCCTTGACATAACCGTAGTGCGCAGATAACAGAATGGCTACCCTCTCATCCAAACCATGTCCCTTAGACAGATCATTTAAAAGTCAATATTTATTTATGTATGTAATAAAAAATGATTTTGTGTGTCATGTTATTTAGAGAGAAATAATCTTGTAAACAGATGTTGTAAAAAAAAACACAAAAGCATTGTAAATAGTCTGATCTCTGTCACTCGTTATTTTCATGTTAGAGTCTGTACATACTGACTGATTCCATAATAAAGGACCTTTAAACCTGCTCAGTGGACTAAACTTGTTACTTCCCTGAAAACACACACACACACACACACACACACACACACATTTTCTTTTCACTTAGAAAAATGAGCAGTTTCCTATGACGCTGGGGAGACTGAAAAAGCTTCATTCTCCTGTCAGTATGACTAGAACTCAAAGTCTGGTCAAAGATCGAAGGCGGGAGGAGAAGGGGGCGACAGAGGATGGGATGGGTGGATGGCATCATCGACTCACTGGACGTGAGTTGGAGTAAACCCCGGGAGATGGTGATGGACAGGGAGGCCTGGCATGCTGCCGTCCACGGTGTCACAGACAGTCAGACACAACTGAAGGACTGAACAACAACAAACAGAAATGCAACAAGGCAGCTCGTCGTCCTGCACAGAATGTTCTGGACTATTGACGGAGATCACTGCATCACGGTTTTCACTCTGTTTACAAGCATGACTCTCAATGGTTTTGGTGGCATTTTCCATCCATTGGTCCACAGGCTTAAACAACTGTCCCCCTCCACCACCCCCGACCCCAGGAGCTGTCCATAAAATGCTACTAGATACATGTTGTGCTCATAAGCTTTCAGCCACAGCCCTTGGTTCTCAACAGCAGTCACTGCAGGTGGTGGGGGGCGGGGGGCGAGGAATCCCCTCCCCAGCAGAGGGTTGTGCAGACCCTCACACCGGGTGGGCGCTGTGCCCACGGGCATCTCCACCTGTGACTTAGGAGGATACTACTCCATAAACCACCCGAAGAAGGTGGTCCATCTGAAAGCTGAGATGAGTTCTGTCTCCATCAAATCACCTTATTTCTCTACGCATTCACCAGGCAGGAATGTCCTTAAAGTTTCTGCTGCTGCATGGTCCTGCTATATGGGTGAGATATTGGCTATGAGGGCAGTCCCAGGTCTTCAAGGGCTGCTTCTTCTAGGAGAAGGCGACTAGACAACTGGAGAGGGTGAGAAACCTGAGGAGGAAAAGAAAGCAGAGCATTGGGTGAGGGAGAGGCTGTGGGGTCCTGACTTTCATGTTCTTAGGCAGGATCACTGTGGGCTGAGACCCCCACGGTGAAGAAGCTGGTGGCTACCCAAGGGATGGATGTGGGGCGCCCACAGGGAGACACGGGACCTCTGAGGTGTGAGCCTGGGCTTCCTGAGTGACATCCAGAGCCAGCTATCTTTCCTCCTGTTGTTTTCTGATCTCTCCTTGAAAAAATGATGGGATTTTCCTGACAAAAAAAATCAAACTTATTTGTGTTGTGTTTATAATCAGAAGCGGCTGCATGTAGAGAGACCGTGCTGGTCAGTGGCCCAGTAAATTCTCAAACAATGGTGATGGACTCTTTTTTTAAAAAAATACATGAGCCACACCTAAGAATCTGGACACACAAGGTACACTGTCGCCTGACTACGTTTTTGTGAACTTTCTAGAACAGCAAAGTCCGTGGAAGCAGAAAACACCTGGGTTAGCTGCCGGGGACTGGAGGGGGGACCGGGTGGGAAGTGCTTCATGGGGACAGCGTTCACGTCTGGAGGCGATGACAAGGTTTTGCAACTTTATAGAGGGGATGGTTGTGCGTTTTGAACAGGAACTGAATGCCACTGAATTACACTCTTTAAAAATGGTCCAGTTCATGCAACGCAAGCCTTCACTAGGAGAAACATATAGGCAACACCACGTAATTTCCAAATACAACAGAGGTTAAATATCACAACCCAGCGTGAGTACAAATACAACTTATTTGCAGAACGAATTATCCATCTGACTTTCAAATGAAAAGCAAGCAGAAATCCCACTGAGGAAATAATGTCCCTGGCCAGGAGGGTGTGCTGGGTCTCAGTCCCACTCCTGGTACCCCAAATCCAGGCCCGGGCAGTGCCCCTCCTGATGGCGGCCCTGCTGCTGAGCCCCCACACCAGCTGCCTGAGTCACTCTCAACATTGAGGCTTCACCCCCGAGGAACCCCATTTCAACCCCATCACGTCCTCCAGTCCATGATGACACCATTCCCCAGACCCGTTGTCCATGCTGGCCCTGAGCTCCACGTGCCAGCAGCTGCATTGCTCCTCCATGTGGGCTCCAGCTTCCCTGCTTCCAGCCACTCCCACCAACATCAGAGGGACTGTGCACTCAGCTCTGAGGTGACTGTGGGCTCAGAGCTCAGGCCCAAGACATTCAGCTGATGTCTCTCAGAAACCCCACAGGCCACAAGGTGGGGCGGGGGAATGGTGGGTTCAAGATCTATTCACAGTCCTAAGAAAGGGAAAATGTCTGCAATCTAAGATAGTCTACCCAGCAAGATGATCATTCAGAATGGAAGAGAGAGAAAAGAATTTCTCAGTGGAGCAAAAAAAAAAAAAAAATCTCCAAGAAGACAGCAATACTCAACCTATCTTAAAAGGAAAACAAATAGAAAGTTCTTCTCTACACAGAAAAAGGGAGCAAGAATCCATAGGGAAGAGAAAAATCAACAGTAGGGAAAGCAAACACACGAGAAAGGCATGACAGCCACCTAAATAAGCCACTGCATAGAGTACACGACGGAAGAAAGACAGTCTCTTTAGCCAGTGGTGCTGGGAAAGCCAGACAGATGCATGTAAATCAAAGAAGTTAGAACACTTGCTCACACCATGTGCTGTGTGCTCAGTCGCTTCAGTCGTGTTCGACTCTTTGGGACCCCGTGGATTATAGCCCGCCAGGCTCCTCTGTCCATGGGATTCTCCAGGCAAGATTACTGGAGTGGGTTGCCATTTCCTCCTCCGGGGGGATCTTCCCAACCTAGGGATCGAACCTGAGGCTCCTGCATTGCAGGTGGATTCTTTACCGCTAGCAGCACCTGGGGAGCCATCATCACGTCATACTCAAAGATAAACTCAAAACGTTTTAAAGACCTAAATATAGGACGTGATACCCTTCAACTCCTAGAGAAGACCATAGGCAAAACATTCTCATACATAAGTCATAGCAGCATGTTCTTAGCTCAGTCTTCCAAGATAGAAGAAGTAAAAGCAATAATACACAAATGGGACCTAATCAAACCAAATTTTGCACAGCTAAGGAAACCACAAACAAAACGAAAAGACAACTTACACAACAGGAGGGAATATTTGTAAACAAAGAGAATGACAAGGGATTAATCTCCAAAATACACAAACAGCTCACGATTCAACAAGAAACAAAAATACCCAATTAAAAAAATGGGTAGAACACCTACATAGACGTTTCTCAAAAATGTCCGTTGGCCATACAGATGGCCATACAATAGGCATGTAAAAAGATGCTCAACATCACTATGTATTAGAGAATTGCAAATAAAACCTACAGTGAGGTACCACCTCACACTGGTCAGAATGGCCAGCATTAAAAAGTCTACACATAACAAATGCTGGAGAGGATGTGGACAAAAGGGAACCCTCCTACACTGTTGGTGGGAATGTAAGTTGGTGTAGCCATTACGGAGAACAGTATGGAAGTTCCTTAAAAAACTAAAAATAGAGCTACCATACAATCCAGCAATCGCACTGCTCGGCAAGTATCTGGAAAGAAATGAAACCTCTAATTCAAAAAGATACATGGACCTCAATGTTCACGGCAGCACTGTTTACAACAGTCAAGACACAGAAACAACCCAAGTGCCCGTCAGCAGACAACTGATTTAAGATGTGATACATGTCAATATATGTGTGTTCAGTTCAGTTCAGTTGCTCAGTCGTGTCCAACTCTTTGAGACCCCATGAACTGCAGCATGCCAGGCCTCCCTGTCCATCACCAACTCCCGGAGTCCACCCAAACCCATGCCCCTCGAGTCAATGACGCCATCCAACCATCTCATCTTCTGTCGTTCCCTTCTCCTCCCACCCTCAATCTTTCCAAGCATCAGGGTCTTTTCAAATGAATCAGCTCTCTGCATCAGCATCAGTACTTTCAATGAATACTCAGAGTTGATTTCCTTTAGGATGGATCGCTTGGATCTCCTTGCAGTCCAAGGGACTCTCAAGAGTCTTCTCCAACACCACAGTTCAAAAGCATCAATTCTTTGGTGCTCAGCTTTCTTTATAGTCCAACTCTCACATCCATACATGACCACTGGAAAAACCATAGCCTTGACTAGACGGACCTTTGTTGGCAAAGTAATGTCTCTGCTTTTGAATACGCTGTCTAGGTTGGTCATAAGTTTCCTTCCAAGGAGTAAGGGTCTTTTAATTTCATGGCTGCAGTCACCATCTGCAGTGATTTTGGAGCCCAGAAAAATAAAGTTAGCCACTGTTTCCCCATCTATTTCCCATGAAGTCATGGGACCAGATGCCATGATCTTCGTTTTCTGAATGTTGAGCTTTAAGCCAACTTTTTCACTCTTCACTTTCACTTTCATCAAGAGGCTTTTTAGTTCCTCTTCACTTTCTGCCATCAGGGTGGTGTCATCTGCAAATCTGAAGTTATTGATATCTCTCCCAGCAATCTTAATTCCAGCTTGTGCTTCCTCCAGCCCAGCATTTCTCATGATGTACTCTGCATACAAGTTAAATAAGCAGGGTGACATTATATAGCTTTGATGTACTCCTTTTCCTATTTGAAACCAGTCTGTTGTTCCATGTCCAGTTCTAACCATTGCTTCCTGACCTGCATACAGGTTTCTCAGGAGGCAAGTCAGGTGGTCTGGTATTCCCATCTCTTTCCGAATTTTCCACAGTTTATTGTGATCCACACAGTCAGTGGCTTTAACAGATAACTCTTCCCTTTGGTAAGTACAGTATATAAAATAGACAAGCATCAAGGAGCTACTGTATAGCACACTTGGGCAAACTCCAGGAGATAGTGAAGGACAGGAAGGCATGACATGCTACCATCTGCAAGGTTGCAAAGAGTCAGACACAACTGACCCAACAACAACAACAGGGAATGATAATTTCTTGGAATCACCTGCAATGCTAATTAATCTGAAACAATATATATACATAGATCATGAAATTACTTTGATGTACACCTGAAACTAACACAATACTGCAAATCGACTACAGTTCAACCGTAAGAACAAATAGTCAAGACAGGTCACTGCCCGAGAACCTCATCTGGGTTTTCCCCCCAGCGGTAATGTTGTTCAAACAAATTACAGGACAGAGTCATAACCAGAAACCTGCCATCAGCACCACCCAGAGAGCTTAGTCAGATGATTCACATGTCCCTGGATTTACATGCACATGCGTGTGTCTCTATTTAGTTCTACGTGATTTTACCACGTGTATATACATGCCACTGGTTTTTTTTTTGTCTTTTCATACTGTGCATGGGGTTGCTCCTTGGAAGAAAAACTATGACAAACCTAGACAGTGCCATTAAAAGCAGAGATATCACTTTGCTGACATGATATCCATATAGTCAAAACCATGGTTTTTTCCAGTAGCTGGGTATGGGTGTGAGAGTTGGACCATAAAGAAAGCTGAGTGATGAAGAACTGATGTTTTCGAACTGTGGTGCTGGAGAAGACTTGAGAGTCCCTTGGACTGCAAGGAGATCCAACCAGTCCATCCTAAAGGAAATCAGTCCTGAATATTCATTGGAAGGACTGATGCGGAAGCTGAAACTCCAATCCTTTGGCTACCTGATGCAAAGAACCAACTCATTGGAAAAGACCCCGATGTTGGGAAAGATTGAAGGCAGGAGGAGAAGGGGACGACAGAGGATGAGATGGTTGGATGGCATCACCGACTCAGTGGACATGAGTTTAAGCAAGCTCTGGGAGATGGTGATGGACAGGGAAGCCTGGCGTGCTGCAGTCCATGGGGTTGCAAAGAGTTAGACACGACTAAGCGACTGAACAGCACTGTTTTCTAAGCAAAAGAACATCTAAACCACAATTAGTTAAATTCACTTTAAGGAAGTATTGTGTATTTTTGCAATTTCCCTCAAGCTGGATGCCATTTGTTGCATAACGGTGTTAACTTCAACGCTATCGAAACAATCAGTTCATTAAGCATTTGACAGTATCTTGAATTTCAGGCTATGACTTGTTTTCCTAAAGCTGCATGCCTATCATCAGTTCTGGCTATAAAGCTCTGTCTTGTCCAGTGAAACTAAACCTATGTGTAAATAAAATCCACAGATCTGAAAACTCATTTCACGGATTGAGAGGAATGTATGTGCATATTTATGGTCGAGATGTGGGTTTTAGGGAGGGTTAAAAAAGAAAAAGGAAACAGTGATATTTGTTCCTGTGTAGAAAGTCAGACCTTGCCCAAAGTAGTAAACACTCTGTTGTTTCAGATTAACATAACGCTGAGAGATGAATTTTGAATAACTGCCTCCAGTTGATATCAACCTCACTTCAGTCCAGATGCTTTCAAAACTCACTGCAGGTTAGATCCTGGGGGAGACCTCGCTAGAGTCCTCTGGCACCTTCAGGTCTAGAGTGAAAGAATGGACATCAGATTTGTGTTCAAGGGTCCCTGGGGGTCTTGCCTGGGGGTCCAGTGGTTAAGACTCCAGGCTTTTACTGCAGGGCACATGGGTTTGATCCCTGGTCAGGGAACTAAGATCCCCACCTTCCACACAACAAGGCCAAATGTAAATAAATGAATAAGTAAATTAAGGGTCCTGGGATAATTCTAAGATGGACCCACGGTGAGAACCTGTCCTGCAGACCCTGTTACCTGTTACAAACATCCTGGTCGTGGAGCTGAAGAAGTTAAAAGTCTCAGGAAAAGGCACTAAACTGGGAGTGCACCAGAGGTGCTTTCTTGCCCCACTTTTACCCCAGAGTAAATTATGCACAAAGACTCCGCCGCCCACCTCAGCGTGGGTGCACCTATACAGCTGCGTAGATGGATGTGGGCATTGCTATATGCAGACATCTCCCATTCTGTGTTTGGGGCATCATTGCAAATTTACTGTGGGAAACACTAATAAAACACAGGGTAGTCAGATACAGTTTGGGATATTCTAGGGTGTATGGGCTTCCCAAGAGGCTCAGTGGTAAAAAACCCACCTGCCATGCGGGAGACCTGGGTTCCATCCCTGGGTCGGGAAGCTCCCCTGGAGGAGGAAATGGCAACCCACTCCAGTATTCTGGCCTGGAGAAATCCCATGGACAGCGGAGCCTGGCAGGCTACAGACAGCTCCCAGAGTCGCAAGAGTCCGACACAAACAGCAACGGGGTGTGAGTTAGGAGAAACTGCCTGTTTTTCCTAGCTGCTGTGAAAGAGCTTTCAGACAGGCAGCTTGGAGTGATTTAAATGCAATCTCAGGAGCCAATTAGGATGGAGCAGGGAGGCCTACCTACAGCACCAGCTCGTGTGTGACCCTGACTCGATGCTGACTGACCTTCTCAACCCCGGTATCGCCCTCCCCATCTCAAACAACATCCCATCACAGGCAATTAGGTTCATTATGTATAATGGAAACCATGCTTCATTCCTGTGTTGATTCAACCCGCCTGGAACTGCCCCTGCGTGATCTGAAGACCACCCCCTCCCCCGCCCCGCTTTGTATTTTCGTGAGCGGGCTGAGTCGCTTCAGTCGTGTCTGACTCTTTTGCGACCTGAGGGACTGCAGCTCACCAGGCTCCTCTATCCGTGGGGATTGTCCAGGCAAGAATACCGGAGTGGGTTTCCAAGCCCTCCACGGGGAGATCGTCCCGACCTAGGTATCAAACCCGTGTCTCATTAAGTCTCCTGCATTGGCATACAGGTTCTTGACCACTAGCGCCACCTGGGAAGCCCTTGCATTTTAGAGACACAACTCCTGGAATCAACCCCAGAGCTAAGACAGCACCAAAGATACTGTGTTTGGCTAAAGGTGCTGTTTGCATTAACTCATTCATTTCCGGAAGCATCCTTGGGGGAGGGGGCAAGGGGAGCAGGGAGCATCTTACAGCTCAGAAGTACAAGAGAGAAACCAAGTCAGTGGCTCAGATCAGGTAGTGGGGGAATCCCGGAGTCTGAAAATGAAGCCACGCCTCCAGCATCAAGGCAGCCCCCTCTCCGGGAAGCACAGATGCTCAGAGTTAGCCGCTGCAAGAAACCCCAGGAACCACTGACCAGTGACACGAAGCATACCTGTGCCCTCTTAATTGTCAGATTCGCCTCCACTGCCTCCCTCCTAAATGTCAGAGTGTGACTCTGGTTCTTGGCGTGTCAGGAGGTGATCACACCCTGTCACCCCAACCCCGCCACAGACCCATCTATCAGCCTATGCCTCAGGCTCACCCAGGGATCCCGGGAACTGTTCTAGACCCAAGCCCTGGCCCGGTTCTGTTCCCACGGCAGGAAAGGCCCATTTTGGCCCCCGCAGAGCCACCAGGGACCTTTGTCCCCCTGTGTTCACGGGTGCTGGACTGTCCTCTGGAGCCAAACATGGCTGTTCACCCAGTTGCTGACAAGCCAGCACCTGTAAAAAGCAAAAGCAAACCCTGCAGGCTGGGGGGCAGACAAGGTGTTCGAGAGTCACACAGGGTGCAGGGTCTCTGTTCTGCCCATGGACTGGCCACCGTGAACTGGGCAACTGCAGCCCCTCTGACATGAGGTCAGCTGAAATCTGCACAGACTCCACAGCAGCTGGCACAAAATCCCATGTAACCCTCAGGACATGTCACATACCTGGGACAGGGCACACCCCATCTTCTTGGCACTCAGTGAGGACTCAATATAAGGCTGAATGTTATGAATCAATACACCTTTTATGTGTGTGTGTGTGTGTGTGTGTGTGTACAATACTGCGTTAGTTTCTGGTGTAGAGTTACTCAGTTGTCTTTAGGCTCTTTTTCAGATTCTTTTCCCTTCAGTTCAGTTCAGTCGCTCAGTCGTGTCCGACTCTTTGCGACCCCATGAATTGCAGCACGCCAGGCCTCCCTGTCCATCACCAACTCCCGGAGTTCACTCAGACTCACGTCCATCGAGTCAGTGATGCCATCCAGCCATCTCATCCTCTGTCGTCCCCTTCTCCTCCTGCCCCCAATCCCTCCCAGCATCAGAGTCTTTTCCAATGAGTCAACTCTTCGCATGAGGTGGCCAAAGTACTGGACTTTCAGCTTTAGCATCATTCCTTCCAAAGAAATCCCAGGGCTGATCTCTTTCAGAATGGACTGGTTGGATCTCCTTGCAGTCCAAGGGACTCAAGAGTCTTCTCCAACACCACAGTTCAAAAGCATCAATTTCCCTTACAGGTTATTAAAAATTACTGAGCATAGATGCATGTGCTATGTGGTAGGTTCTTGGTGTTTTTTTTACATAAATGGCAACCCACTCCAGTATTCTTGCCTGGAGAATATCCATGGACAGAGGAGCCTGGTGGGCTACAGACCGCTCAGTCCTGTCCGACTCTCTGCAACCCCATGGACTGTAGCCCACCTGGCTCCTCTGTCCATGGGATTCTCCAGGTGAGAATACTGGAGTCAGCAGGCAGTCCCTTCTCCAGAGGATCTTCCTGACCCAGGGATCAAACCCAGGTCTCCTGCAATCGCAGGCAGATTCTGTTCTGTCTGAGCCACCAGGGAAATGTGTATATGTTAATCCCCACCTCCTTTTTAATCTTTCTCCCCACTCCCAACCTTCCCCCTCTGGTAACCATAAGTTTGTTTTCTAAGAGTCTGTGAGTCTCACTCTCTTTTGTAAATAAGCTCCTTTGCATCTTGATTCTGCAATCCCACTCCGGGGCTTGTGTCTGGAGAAAAGCATAACTTGAAAAGATACATGTACCCCACAGTACACTGCAGCAGTGTTTATAATAGTCAGGACATGGGAGGAAACTTTGTCCGTTGAGAGATGAATGGATAAAGAAGATAACACACACACACACACACAGTGGAATACTGCTCAGCCACAAAAAAGAATGACATCATGCCATTCACAACAACATGGACGGACTCAGAGATTATGATACTAAGTGAGGTAAGTCAAAAGAGAAATATCATATGATGGTGCTTACATGTGGAATCTAAAAAAGAAAACACTCAATACATCTTCAGTTCAGTTCAGTCGCTCAGTCGTGTCCGACTCTTTGCGACCCCATGAATCGCAGCACGCAGTCACCCTCTTAACTCTTTAGGTAGAAACACAATATTAATAAAAGGAAGTTCTAGTACTTTCTACACCCAAATCAATTATCTTATGAACTTCGCCCTATGTTAGACAACACCACTGGAGTTCAGCCAAACTGGGACTGCTGGTGGAATGACGCCAGGGAGGGCTTTTATAAAAGCTCTCTGGCATTTTTCAGTTCATTTTGTACATCATTTCTGGCCTGCAGTGGGGGAAGGGCACTTCTTGGGGTACAGAGAAAGGAAGTGCCTGAGGGTAACATCACCATTTCCACAGACTATACCGACTCTGGCGTGGGGACACGAACGCTGTCCAGGGCTGCCCACGTTCTGCTTACCCAATCCTCGAGCCCATTCTCTAAGGAAACTTAGCATTTTAAGAAACGTTTGTGGGGACTTCCCTGGTGTTCCGGTGGTGAAGAATCTGCCTGCCAATGCAGGGGACGTGGATTTGACCCATGGTTCGAGAATATCCCACATTCTGTGGAGCACCTAAGCCCGCATGTCACAACTACTGAGCCTACGAGCCGCAAGTCCTAAAGGGCAAGCACCTAGGGCCTGTGCCCTGCAACAAGAGAGGCCACCGCAATGAGAAGTCCATGCCTTGCAACCAAGACGAGAGCGGCCCCCCTGCATTGCAACTGGAGAAAGCCCACACACAGCGCCAAAGACGCAGCCCAGCCTCAATTTAAAAAGAAAGATACAATTGCGTAATGAATGAATGAATGAATCAATGACTCCCGAACAGATAAAAAGTGTCACCTGAATTCTTCTAGAATCTGAACGGGGCACTCTAGCTTTCAAGATGGTGGCCACTCACATTTGCCCTTGTCTGGTAATCATGGGCAAATTTACGTGTCTCCTTGATCATCCTAAGGGAGCTCAGTCCTGGGTGTTCATTGGAAGGACTGATGTTGAAGCCGAAACTCCAATATTTTGGCCACCTGATGCGAAGAGCTGACTCATTGGAAAAGACTCTGATGCTGGGAGGGATTGGGGGCAGGAGGAGAAGGGGACGACAGAGGATGAGATGGCTGGATGGCATCACCGACTTGATGGACATGAGTCTGAGTGAACTCCGGGAGTTGGTGATGGACAGGGAGGCCTGGCGTGCTGCAGTTCATGCGGTCGCAAAGAGTCAGACACGACTGAGCGACTGAACTGAACTGAACTAATCTGACAGTCAAACACACCTGATGGTAGCAAAAAGCAGTGTTACATTCAGAAAGTTTTGTTTCCTCCTTCATCTTTACCTCTTTCTTTTTTTAAACCTATATACTGAACTACTATGGAGTCCTTGTTAAAGATAAATACATCTTTGTAATAATTTAAGGACACCAAGTAGAGAATGACTTAAAAGCTGGCTTAAAACTGAACTTTCCAAGAACTAAGATCATGGCATCTGGTCCCATCACTTCATGGCAAATAGATGGAGAAAAAATGGAAACGGTCACAGAACTTATTTTCTTGGGCTCCAAAATCACTGCAGACAGTGACTGCAGCCATGAAATTAAAAGACACTTGCTCCTTGGAAGAAAAGCTATGACAAACCTAGACAGCATATTGTAAAGCAGAGACATTACTTTGTCCACAAAGGTCCGTCTAGTCAAAGCTATGGTTTTTCCAGTAGTCATGTATGGATGTCAGAGTTGGACTATAAAGAAAGCTGAGCGCCGAAGAATGGATGCTTTTGAACTGTGGTGTTGGACAAGACTCTTGAGAGTCCCTTGGACTGCAAGGAGATCCAACCAGTCCATCCTAAAGGAAATCAACCCCGAATATTCACTGGAAGGACTGATGCTGAAGCCAAAGCTCCAATACTTTGGGCACTTGAAGCAAAGAGCTGACTCATTGGAAAAGACCCTGCTGTGGGGAAAGATTGAAGGCAGGAGGAGAAGGGGATGACAGAGGATGAGATGGTTGGATGGCATCACTGACTCGATGGATATGAGTTTGAGCAAACTCCGGGAGACGGTGATGGACAGGGAGGCCTGGCATGCTGCAGTCTCTGGGGTCGCAAAGAGACAGGATTGAGTGACTGAAGAACAACAAACAGAGACTTAAGGATGAGAGGGGGACTTCCCTGGAAGTCCAGTGGTTGAGACTTTGCCTTCCAATGCAGGGGGCATGGCTTTGATCCCTGGTTGGGGGACTACGCTCCCATATTCCATGGAGTGCAGCCAAAATGTAAAAAATGCATAAAGAAAAAAAAAAAAAGAATCAAAGATGGGAACCAACACTGACCTGGCCAGTGTGGAACTGGTACCAAGTCTACTAAGTCTACTAAGCAACAGCTGCAGAACTCTAATTCTCACCGGAACCCAGGGATGCCACAGGAAGCCACGAACAAAAGTCAAGCTACCTTGAAGGGGTATAGAACGTGTTTGCGAGGTCCAGCCAAAGATCAAGAGACACACTACGGGGAAGACTGAAGGGAGCTGACTCTGAACAACACAGGCTGACTTCTTTTTCCCCGTTATTCATAAAGGAGCAGAGAAAGACCACTTTTTTTTTAACCACAATTACATTTGGCAGGGGAAGGTTTTGACCGATGCTAGATGAAAACGGAGGGAGGGAAAATGTTGCTTCTTGGGGAAAATGTGCCCTTTTCCATCAGGGGCATGTTTATTCAAGTGGTATCTGTTTATCCCAGTTAAGTTTTTGTATCTACTGTTGAGTAAAAAAAAAAAAGAAGCAATGTTGATACCTGTTTTGAATGAAGGACTCCATGTTTTCCATTTAACACTGGAAACCCAAGGACAGTTTCGAAATGTCTTTAGACATGATTGTTACTTGTCTTAAGTAGGAATAAATTCTAGTTACTTTTCCCCTGAAAGTGCTTTAGGGCTTAACTATAGATAATTTTGAAGCAACGACAGAGCTGGTTGCGAACTATTCAACAAAACGCAAAGCTTGGAATTACCAGCCAAGTCAATTTACAGCCGAAACAAACCTCCCAAACAATAACGCTCTTCCTCCAGCTTTTATGAAAGTCGAATGCTGATTACTTACTCTAGGCTCCTGCAAAGTTCAGTTGAATTTCTCACAGCAGCACGCCTACCAACGCAAGCTGACACAACCCACATGCATCTCACCTCTCAGCTCTTAACTTCTGCACAGGGACATCTACAGCACTTTGCAGGTAGTTGGCGGCATCCGTCGAGACAGCGCATGGAACCATCGCAGGCTGCTGGGAGGCGTACCCAAGAGGCTGCTGTCCAAGGTGCACTGGAAACCCTTGCCTTGGAAAGAAGTCTGTTGTTGCAGCGGTTTTTCCGTTTTAAGCAATGCTCCTCGATTCAACCGTAACTAGAAGTCTTTCTAGCAGTAACCGTAAGTCCTGATGCCCACCCCAGTGCTCTGTGGACGGAAGCCCAAGGATGAGGATGTTGCCTTTCATCTTACTGCAAAATCTTTCGGGGAACCAGTAATTTACAAGCATCAGGTCAACGCAACGGGAACAATCAGAAGGACTTCCTTCGTGGTCCAGCGATTAAGAATCTTGCCTTGCAACACAAGGGGCATGGGTTTGATTCCAATATGCCTTGGAGCAACTTAAGCCTGCCTGCCCCAACTACCAAAGTCGTGATCTAGAGCCTCGGAGCCGCAACTTCTGAGCCTGAGTTTCTGAGTCGTTTCTGAGCCAAAAGGACTGAAAGAAACCCACACGGCCTTAGGGCCCATGCGCCACCACGAGAGAAGCCACTGCAGTGAGAAGCCCACAACCCCAACGAAGAGTAACACCCTGTCTTGGCGACTAGAGAAATCCCACTGGCAGCAATAAAGACCCAGTGCAGCCATTAAAAAAAAAAAAAGATTAATTAATGATCAAAGGAAAACTCTGGCTACACGTGGCAGAGTCAGATGTCTTCCTGGGATGGGGCGGGGGGATCTTTCACATCCTAATTTTGGCAGATGTTTTAACAGTCCCCTCTGCTAGGTCGTGAACACATTTCTTTTTCCTACTTAGAACATAAGACTAGTCGGTCCTCATGAGCTCTGATGCAACACAACCTCACAGAGTGTTCTGATGCTGTTTATCGAGTTGACGTGGACCTATGCTAGAGGTCAGCCAAAACAATCCACTATGCCCCCAGTGTTCTTAAGACCCTAAGAACATGTCTGTTACACAGATTGTGTGGTTTTGATCCCGGAGATCAACACAGAACCGTCATCTAGCAAATGAACATCTGTTACATTTCTGTGTTGAGTTTAATTGTATATTGCAATTTGTAACATTTTTTTTTTAAGAAACAGAATTATAAATGTCATTCTATGTGGGAAAAATACAGATATCATAAATCATTTGTGCATCTTGGTTTTCATACAGAACAAAGCCACTTTTAACATTGTGCATTACTGAGGAGTCACAATTTACATTTGTATTCCATTTCTTTTGAAGCTAAGCTAATTATTTCCTTTAAAGCATAATGATGAAAAAAATAACATGCCTCTGGAATCTTTGAGGTAAATTTCAGAGGAAACAAATATACCGAGTTACCAAATAAAATTTCTACCAGATTTCACTGAGTTGTTTGAGAAACCGTGATGGAAAGGCTGAAGGTAGCATCGGTCAGCTCTCTCACTCAGCAACGATCTCTGTTGCTAAGACAGCTGAATGTTCACAGAGCTTTGATTCCTATTTCAGCAGATGTCACTTGAAATCTATCAGAGACCTGGTATTTTCTTGCAAGTCTTTCTGTCATATCTGTAGTCTTTGGAGCTTCACTGATGCACCTTTAAAACACTGCATTAAAAAATCACTTTACAGCAAGTGCTGTATGTGGTAGTTAAGTGTCTGCCATGGAACCATGATCAGTTCAGTTCAGTTCAGTCGCTCGATCGTGTCCGACTCTTTGCGACCCCATGAATCGCACCATGCCAGGCCATCACCAACTCCCGGAGTTCACTCAGACTCATGTCCATAGAGTCAGTGATGCCATCCAGCCATCTCATCCTCTGTCGTCCCCTTCTCCTCCTGCCCTCAATCCCTCCCAGCATCAGAGTCTTTTCCAATGAGTCAACTCTTCGCATGAGGTGGCCAAAGTACTGGAGTTTCAGCTTTAGCATCATTCCCTCCAAAGAAATCCCAGGGCTGATCTCCTTTAGAATGGACTGGTTGGATCTCCTTGCAGTCCAAGGGACTCTCAAGAGTCTTCTCCAACACCACAGTTCAAAAGCATCAATTCTTCTGCACTCAGCCTTCTTCACAGTCCAACTCTCACATCCATACATGATGGTTTTCATCATTACCAAACTAGTCTTCCTCACGTAAAACCATACAGTCCTGGGATGTTCTCTGCTGCCACAGAAATGACACTGGACCCAACTGGACTTCTCAGGGTGATACCACATCTAGGTGATACCTCTGGCAGAAGGAAGGGCTGTTTGGCTATTTATAAACGTAGCAGTTTAAAAACATCTTTTAAATCTATTCCTTTCATATTAGTTCAAGCTAAAGTTATTAAAATACCCAATCAGAATTTCAAATGTTCATATATTCATTTTTTTTTAAGATTTTTTTTTGATGTGGACCATTTTCTAAAAGTCTTTATTTGAATCTGTTACAATATTGCTTCTGTTTTTTCACGTTTTTGCCACAAAGCATGTGAGACCTTAGTTCCCTGATTAAGGCTTCCCTGTCCATCATCAGATCCCGGAGTTTGCTCAAACTCATGTCCATCGCATGGGTGATGCCATCCAACCATCTCATCCTCTGGCATTCCCTTCTCCTCCTGCCTTCAGTCTTTCCCAGTATCAGGGTCTTTTCCAATGAGTCAGTTCTTCACGTCTGGTGGCCAAGGTATTGGAGTTTCAGCTTCAGCATCAATCCTTCCAATGAATATTCGGGACTGATTTCCTTTAGGATGGACTGGTTGGATCTCCTTGCAGTCCAAGGGACTCTCAAGAGTCTCCTCCAACACCACAGTTCAAAAGCATCAATTCTTTTGCAAGATGGTGAAGAATAAAAGCAGCAGAGAGAGTAAGGAACATCTTCCATGCCATCAAGCGGTCTGCAGGGTCTCCCAGTCCGAGCTGTGCCAATCAGCTGCTGTGGTTATCGTGACATTGCGTGCTCATTCATTGTTTTCCTGGAACTCTGTTGAATCCAGATGTTTGTTTGGGTCCCGGTGCACTGATTTTAGGGCAAGCAGACAAAACAGGTCCTCAGGAGCATCTCCTCCTTGCGTGGGGGCATCCGTTTACTCAACGTGTAAGTGGGCTGAGCTGCAGGAGAGCCAGCATCTGACAGTGCTGTCCACTCCAGCATGGCCCCGAGAGCTGAGAACACCCGTCCGCTACCTCTTCAGTGTCTTCCTTCCTGTTGGGTTCAAAAACCAAAAAAAAAAAAACAAAAAACAAAAAACCCACAACATGATGCTGCTTGCAACTGTATCAAATCCATATACTGATTTTGAAGCAGTGTGTTTTTTTCATCCTCTCAACCAAAAGTATTTTTTTCCTTCAATATGCACCAAAAAACTCCTGAATTTATCTATTATATACAGGTAATATATATAAGGCAGGGCTTACAAAGAGTGGGCTTCCCTGGTGGCTAAGACAGTAAAGAATCTGCCTGCAATGCAGGAGATGAGGGTTGATCCCTGATTCAGGAAAATTCCCCTGGAGGAGGGGATGGCAACCCACTTCACTATTTTTGCAAGGAGAATCCCATGGACAGAGGAGCCTGGTGGGCTATAGTCCATGGTGGTCACAATGGACTGTCACAAAAAAGTCACGACTTGAGTGACTAAGCATACACAGTACATATATGTTCATAAATATATGGTATATGATATACTGAAGTACTTACATAAAAATATATTAGAAAAATACCTTATATAAGATGTATATTATATGCATGCAATATGTAGAGAGAGAATGACTAAGAAAATAAAGCCATGCTTGTATACAATAAATTTATTATAATAATGTTTTCCTTAGGCTTTCTGTCATTTTGGCTGCTATTATGAATACAGTGTAGGTTTTCCTCACTTCCTCTTGGATATGGTTAGAATAGAGAGAAAGCTTTATATGTGACTTACATCGTTTATTCTAATAGCTTATCTTACAAATTGCTAAATACTTTTAATTTAGAAAAATTAGATATACAGTATCAGTGTCTGTATACTAAACTTTTCTGTAACTTAAAATATGTAAAATAATTGATTTTTTCCTGGCATTTGTGATTTAATGCTTCAAAGCAATGATGGCTAAGAATGGTGGTTTCACATCAGTTCAGTTCAGTCGCTCAGTCATGTCCGACTCTGCGACCCCATGGACCACAGCATGCCAGGCTTCCCTGTCCATCACCAACTCCCGGAGCTTACTCAAACTCATGTCTGTCAAGTCAGTGATGCCATCAAGCCATGTCATCCTCTGTCGTCCCCTTCTCCTCTCGCCCTCAATCTTTCCTAGCATCAGGGTCTTTCCCAATAGGTCAGCTCTTTGCATCAGGTGGCCAAAGTATTGGAGTTTCAGCTTCACCATCAGTCCTTCCAATGAATATTCAGGACTGATTTCCTTTAATCATATATACCTGGATAGCACATACCCCTGGTTTTTTTGTTTTTCCTATTTTTAATAGAACTAGTTTATTCCATCTTTCTGATAATAAGTGGTGGTAGGTAGTCTTCTTCGTGATTAGGCTGTTTTCCTCTAGTCCTATCTCAGACTTTACTCAGGAGCAGCTACTGAACATATCTCAGGCCTTGAGTCATGAGCTACCACGGATATGAACGCATGGTTTATCCTTTAGTTTGTTACAGAGGAAGACCCTCAATCATCTTTGCATCCTGGACTGAAAATGTCAGGCATCTTCTTGAATATCTTAGGCTCTATTGACTAATAATCCATAAGTTTTTGTATCAAATCATACACAATAATCATATATATTATAGAATTTGTTCAATGATTTTGTACTTTAGCAAGTTTCAGCATTAAAATTACACCCATACCATGAAACTGGACTGTTTCCCAGTTTTTTTTCTACAGCCTAGAAAAGTTTTCATTACATAGAAATGACTTGTACCTTAAAGCTCAAATAGACTCCGGCTGTAATACCATCTGGGTCTGATGAGTATTATTTTTTAAAAACCTGTGTCTCTTTAAGTTGCTTTTTCAACACCCTCCTTGATTACCTGTGGATTCAGTTTTCTGCCTCTTTGGGATATTTTTTCAAGAAATCAGATATTCTCTTAGAACTCTCAAGTGGATTGCAACAGCAGTGTACAAAATATGTTCTCATAATTCTTTCCATCTCTTTAATATATGATTACATTGCTATTTTTATTCATAACCTCATGCATTTTTGCTTCATCTAATTTTCTAATCTAACTTTCTGAAAAAAAATTAACTTCAATGGAATAGCATCTGGATATATTTATGACATTAATTATTGCTATTATTTACACTATTTTAGCAATTTTCAGTCTTTTCTTTAATCATTTATTCTGCTTTATTATGAATACTTTTTTTTATCAAGTTGAAGTTCATCTCTACTGCTAGTTTACTGAGAGCTTTTATCATGAATATGTGTTGGATTTTGTTCAATGTTGTCTGTGCATCCAAGGATTCATAGAACCACGTGTTTTTTTTTCCCCCAAAGTGTTAATGTCATGAACTACATTAATTTTTGAATACTGAACCCACACTGGATTCACTGCAGGAAAATTCCCACCTGCTCATGGAGTATAATTCTTCTTATACTTTTTTATATTTGCATCACTAACATTGTCCTAACGATTTTGCGTCTATGTTCATGAGAGAGAGATTTATCTCTAATTTTCTTGTCATGTCTCTGGTCCTCACAGAATGAGTGAGGAAGTATTCCTTCTGCTTTTGTCCTCTGACAGAGACTATAAGAGAACTGGTATAATTCCTTCCTTACATGTTTCGTAAAGTTCACCAGGGAACCCACTTGCGCCTGCTGCTTTCTGCTCTGGAAGGTTATTGTTATTAATTATTGATTCAATTTATTTAGGAGAGCTAGGCCTAGTCACGCCATCTCTTTCTTCTTATGTAAATTTGGAAAGACTGTATCTTTCGAGGCATTGGTTCATTTCATCTAGGTCACCAAACGTGTGGACATAGAGTCATTCACAGAATTTCCTTATTACCCTTTTAGTTTTAATAATTGTTTTCCTATTTTCATTGGTTTCTGCTGATTCTTACTATTTCTTTTCTTCAGCTAAAAACTTGGGTTACTGAGTTTAGGTCTTTCCTCCTTCCTAATGTATATATTCAGTGCTCTAATTTGGAGAAGACTCTTGAGAGTCCCTTGGACTGCAAGGAGATCCAACCAGTCCATTCTGAAGGAGATCAGCCCTGGAATTTCTGGGAAGGAATGATGCTAAAGCTGAAACGGCAGTACTTTGGCCACCTCATGCAAAGAGTTGACTCATTGGAAAAGACTGTGATGCTGGGAGGGTTTGGGGGCAGGAAGAGAAGGGGACGACAGAGGACGAGATGGCTGGTTGGCATCACTGACTCGATGGACGTGAGTCTGAGTGAACTCCGGGAGTTGGTGATGGACAGGGAGGCCTGGCGTGCTGCGATTCATGGGGTCGCAAAGAGTCGGACACGACTGAGCGACTGAACTGAACTGAATTTCTCCTTTAAGCACTGCCTGCATCGCATCTGACAAATTTTGATAAGGGGTGTTTTCATTTCCAGCTAGTTCAAAATACTTTAAACTTTCTCTTGAGATTTCTTTTTACCTCTGTGTGATTTAGAGGTGTGCTCATTTCCAGGTATTTGGGGTTTTCCAGCTATCTTTCTGTTACCGATGTCTAGTTTAATTCTGCTGTGTCCTGAGAGCAGATACTGTATGATTTCCATCCCTGTAAGTTTGTGCTTATAGCTCAGAACAGGGTCTGTCCTGGGGAGTGATTGCATGTGAATCCGAGAAGCACGAGTCCTCCGCTGCTGGACGAAGCAGCCAACAGATGTGACTTACACACTACTGATCGCTGCTATCTGATTTCCCCTTCCTCCTGCTGGAATCGCGAGGGCATCCTTCTCTAGTATGTACTGTAAAAACCTAATCGAGTTCCTGGCAGTAAGTGCCCGGAAAATTGCACCTTCCACCCCCCACACCCCTGGACTTGTGAACGTGAGCCTCCGGCAATTCATCAATGCTGGGGACACTCGTGTCTTCCTCTCTGTTGTGGATTTGAGAACAGCTGTTGATTTTTCTCCTATTTTTATGGAACCAGAAACCAGATGTCTTCCTTTGCTTTTCCAATTACGTTTTCTAGTTTCTTACACTGAAGATGTAGCTCATTGATATTCAGTCTTTTCCATGGTAATAAGGAAAGTTTAGGTGGATATAAATAGGTCTGTGGCAGGCTTTGCCATATGGAACTCAGCTTTTCATTACGTGGTAGACAAGGGACAGTTAGTTCTGTTACAAGTTCCCCTTTGATCTGGGTCTCACTTTACACAATCCTCTTTTTTTCATCAATGTACACATGAGTCAACTTATAAATGATGGGGGGGGTCAATCTGTACTGCTGTTATGCAGTTTTGTGTATGAAAGTGTTTTGTAAAACCTGGACATTTTCTGTTTTCTTAGGATTTTTTTTTAAACCGAGTCATAATCGGTATGTGGATTCATATATGCAGACATGGATAGTTATATACTTAGATATAGACACAATTACAGATGCAGATACAGATATATTACAGATATAGGTATAGTTACAGATATAGTTACAGACTTAGATATAGATACAATTACAGATGCTGATATAGATACAATTCCAGATACAGATATAGGTACAGTTACAGAAATAGTTACAGACTTAGATACAATTACATATAAAGATGTAGATATACATACAATTAGACATAGACACAGTCACAGATACAGACATCCCACTTCTATATTTCCTTAGTCCCGATGATTTTCATGCACACTGCTCTCGTCTGTCCACCAGTCTTCCAGCATCAGTGTGCCCTTGGCGCAGGGCTTTCCCAGGCCACCTGGGTCTACTCTGCAAGTGCCAGGGGATAAAGGCCTCCTACACTGGCCCAACCACTGGCTGAAAGGAGCTGATGCCTCAGAGTTCAGCTCCCTCTTTCCTCGGAGTGACAACTCCAAGGTTTGTGCTCAGGACTGCCTCCCAGGGCTAAAGCTCCAATACTCTGGCCACCTAACGTGAAGAATTAACTCATTGGAAAAGACCCTTATGCTGGGAAAGAATGAAGGCAGGAGGAGAAGGGGATGACAGAGGATGAGATAGTTGGATGGCATCACTGACTCGATGGCCATGAGTTTGAGTAAGCTCCAGGAGTTGGTGATGGACAGGGAGGCCTGGCGTGCTGCGGTCCATGGGGTTGCAAAGAGTCGGACACGACTGAGCGGCTGAACATACTAATAAGGACAGGACATTCCAGACTTAATTTGACCAGAATAGAAAGACATGGAATGATCTGGTAACATTTTTTGGTGAGTAATACATATACTACAGAAGTTAAAAATCTCCATTCTAATTCAGATCACAATCTGTTATCTTGAATGAAGTTACATGACATCAAAGTGGGCATACCATGAGCAGAAAGACTTTCCCCAGAATGTTAGGTTAGTCTCTGAATAGGGGGCCACTCTCACCCTGATAAGGCTTCTCAAAGCGGCAGATGACAGGGTCAGTTAACCCCAGCTTCCAGTGGGGGGATTATTTCAATCTGACTAGAAGCAGATGTTGGGGCTTCCCCAAGGGCTCAGTGGTAAAGAATTTGCCTGCAATGCAAGAAATGCAGGACACACAGATTCGATCCCTGGGTCTTGAACATCCCCTGGAGGAGGAAGTGGCAACAGACTCCAGTATTCTTGCCTGGAAAATACCATGGACAAAGGAGCTTGGTGGGCTACAGTCCATGGGGTCACAAACAATCAGATACGACTGAGCAACTGAACAGGCAGACACTGATGTTAACTTATTTCGGTAACTTCTTCTTGAACAACAGTAAAAGACATGCAAGCTGGGACAATCCAAGCCTTGAGATTTTGAGGAGAAAAAAAACAGCATTAACATTTTGGCATATACCATGATATGTGGTACAATAGCCAACGAGTCTGAGTGAACTCCGGGAGTCGGTGATGGACGGGGAGGCCTGGCGTGCTGCGATTCATGGGGTCGCAAACAGTCGGACACGACTCAGCAACTGATCTGATCTGATGCATACTGGCCTGATTAAGAAAAACCCAACCAACTAACAACAACAATAAAAAAACCCGAGTAAATATAATACATATTGCTGAATTACATTTCAGCAATCATGTCAAACTAGATACAGTTAAAGTCAGAAAACTTCCATCAGTGTTTCTTACCTCTATGGCACCCAAACTGGTATAAATAGGATGAGTCCTGGCATGTAACCCTTGTAAAGCTCTTACGTAATTTTGGGGGCTCACAAAGTAATATGCCAGAGGCAGTTTAACAGAGGACAGGTAAATTTCCCCGACATTCTCTGAATCATGTCTTCACGCAGATTGTACGTCCTGTAATTTCACAAAATGCTGCCAGAGATAAGATGCTTAGAGAGGACATGGATACAAATTGAGATGAAACGTGCTCTCTGTTATCTGGCCTTTCTTCAAGGGGTATTTAAAAGAATAACAAGAGCCTTTCTACTGTAAATCATCAAAGACTCTTTCAGGCTTCTCCAGCGTTCCAGTGTACATGAGGTTGTTCAGAAGTTCTGCGTCACAATCATCGTGGGCGCCAGGAGTTCCCTTGCGTGTCAAAGTGTACACTGCGACCAAGTTATTCATCAGATTCACCTCATTCCACGAAAAACCAGTGGAAATTATTAAGCAGCCTTACTCTTTGGGGTGGTACGGATATGATGTTTAAATACTGAAAGCATTTTGCTTATTAAACAGAACAATTCCCTATTCAGCATGTAGTTAGGCAAAGTAAACACTTGGTGTTTAGACAGTCGAGATAACGTTATATTCTATGTCACCCAAAATTTCTCAGCACACACACATCAGATGTATGTGGATATAAGCAATTATTATAGTTCAGTTCAGTTCAGTTCAGTCGCTCAGTCATGTCCAACTCTTTGCAACCCCATCAATCGCAGCACACCAGGCCACCCTGTCCATCACCAACTCCCGGAGTTCACCCAGACTCACGTCCATCGAGTCAGTGATGCCATCCAGCCATCTCATCCTCTGTCGTCCCCTTCTCCACCTGCCCCCAATCCCTCCCAGCATCAGAGTCTTTTCCAATGAGTCCACTCTTTGCATCAGGTGGCCAAAGTACTGGAGTTTCAGCTTCAGCATCAGTCCTTCCAAAGAACACCTAGGGCTGATCTCCTTCAGAATGGACTGGTTGGATCTCCTTGCAGTCCAAGGGACTCTCAAGAGTCTTCTCCAATACCACAGTTCAAAAGCATCTATTTTTCGGCACTCAGCCTTCTTCACAGTCCAACTCTCACATCCATACATGACCACAGGAAAAACCATAGCCTTGACTAGATGGACCTTTGTTGGCAAAGTAATGTCTCTGCTTTTCAATACGCTATCTAGGTTGGTCATAACTCCTTCCAAGGAGTAAGTGTCTTTTAATTTCATGGCTGCAGTCACCATCTGCAGTGATTTTGGAGCCCAGAAAAATAAAGTCTGACACTGTTTCCACTGTTTCCCCATCTATTTCCCATGAAGTGATGTTATTTGTAACAAAAACTCTCTCTCAATAAAGCCGGAGAACATTTTGATTTTTCTCTAATGTAATCTAGTTTAACTCCCAAGTTGTTGTCTGAATTTTTTTTTTTTTAATATACTTTTCATGGATCACAGCCTTGTCATGGCGAAGGGGCTTGTGTAACTCAATGAAGCTGTAACCATGCTGCACAGGGCCACCCAAGAGGGACGGGTCATAGTGAAGAGTTCTGACAAAATGTGGTCCCTTGGAGGAGGAAATAGCAGTCCATGCCAGGATTCTCGCTGTGAGAACCTCGTAGACTGTATGAAAAGGCAAAAAGATACTCCCAGACGATGAGCCCCCCAGGTTGGAAGCTGTCCAAATACACAAGTGGAGAAGAGCAGACGGCAGTTACTGACAACTCCAGAAAGGATGAATTGGCTGGGCCAACGCGCAAATGACGCTCAGCTGTGGATGCGTCTGGTGGTGAAAGTCAAGTCTGATGCTGTCAAGAACAATATCGCACAGGAAGCTGGAATGTTAGGTCCATGAGTCAAGCTAAGTTGGACGTTGTCAAGCAGGAAATGGCAAGAGTGAACGTCGATATTTTGGGAATCAGTGAACTTAAATGGACTGGAAAGGGTGAATTTAATGCAGAAGACCATTATATCTACTACTCTGGGCAAGAATCCCTTAGAAGAAATGGAGTAGCCATCATAGTCAACAAAAGGGTCCAAAATGAAGTACTTGGGTGCAGCTTCAAAAATGATAGATGATCTCTGTTCATTTCCAAGTCAAACCATTCAACATCACAGTAATCCAAGTCTATGCTCCAACCACTGATGCCGAAAAAGCTAAAACTGGCCATTTCTATGAAGACCCACAAGCCCTTCTAGAACTAACACCAAGAAAAGATGTCCTTTTCGTCATAGGGGACTGGAATGCAAAAGTAGGAAGTCAAGAGATATCCGGAATTAACAGGCAAGTTTGGCGTTGCAGTACAAAATGAAGCAGGGCCAAGGCAAACAGAGTTTTGTTAAGAGAACACACTGTTCATAGCAAACACCCTTTTCCAGTGAGCGAGGGATGACCCGACACATGGACATCACCAGATGGTCAACACTGAAATCAGATTGATTATATTCTTGGCAGTCAAAAATGGAGGAATTATGCAGAGTCAGCAAACACAAGACCTGGAGCTGTGACTCAGATCATGTGCTCCCATTGCTAAGTTCAGACTTAAATTGAAGAAAGTAGGGAAAACCACTAGACCATTCAAGTATGACCTGAATCAAATCCCTTACGATTATACAGTGGTGATGATGAACAGATTCAAGGGATTAGATCTGGTAGACAGAGCGCCTGATGAACTACAGACAGAGCTTCGTAACACTCTACAGGAGGCAGTGATCAAGACCATCCCCAAGAAAAAGAAATGCAAGAAGGCAAAGTAGTTGTCTGAGGAGGCTTTACAAATAGCTGAGGAAAGAAGTGAAGTAAATGGCAAGGGAGAAAGAGGAAGACATAACTGAATGCAGAGTTACAGAGAATAACAAGGAGAGATAGGAAATCGTCTTTGATGAACAATGCAAACAAATAGAGGAAAACAATAGAATGGGAAAGACTAGAGAGCTCTTCAGGAAAACTGGAGATATCCAAGGCGTATTTCATCTAAGGATGGGCACAATAAAGAACAGATATGATAAGGACATAACAGAAGCAGAAGATCCTAAGAAGAGGTGGCAAGAATACACAGATCTATACAGAAAAGCTCTTAAGACCCAGATAATCATGATAGAGTGATCACTCACCTAAAGCCAGACCTCCTGAAGTGTGAAGTGAAGTGGGCTGTAGGAAGCATTACTACAAACAAAGCTAGTGAAGGTGATGGAATTCCAGCGGAGCTATTTCAAATCCTAAAAGATGATGCTGTGAAAGTGCTGCACCCAATCAGCCAGCAAAGTTGCAAAATTCAGCAGTGGCCACAAGTCTGGAAAAGGTCAATTTTCATCCCAATCCCAAAGAAGGGCAATGAAAAATAATGTTCAAATTACTGTACCTTACCTTACAAGTCACTCAGTCATGTCCAACTGTTTGCAACCCCAGAGACTATACCATCCATGGAATTCTCCATGCCAGAATACTGGAGTGGGCAGCAATTCCCTGCTCCAGGGGATCTTCCCAACCCAAGGATCAAACCCAGGTCTCCCGTATTGCAGACAATTCTTTACCGGCCACCAGGGAAGCCCAAATTACCATACAATTGTGCTCATTTCACACGCTAGCAAGGTAATGCTCAAAATCCTTCTAGTTAGGCTTTGGCAGAATGGGAACTGAGAAATTTCCGATGTATAAGCTGGGTTTCTAAGAGGCAGAGAGGAACAAGAGATCAAATTGCCAATATTCACTGGATCATGGAAAAAGCAAGGGAATTCCAGAAAAACATCTATTTCTTCTTCATTGACTATGCTAGAGCCTTTGACTGTGTGGATCACAACAAACTGTGGAAAATTCTTAAAGAGATGGGAATACCAGACCACCTGACCTGCCTCCTGAGAAACCAATATGCTGTTCATGAAGCAACAGTTAGAACTGGACATGGAACAACAGACTGCTTCAAAATTGGGAAAGGAGTTCGTCAAGGCTGTATATTGTCACCCTGCTTATTTAACTTATATGCAGAGCACATTGTGAGAAATGCTGGACTGGATGGAACACAATCTGGAATCAAGATTGCCGGGAGAAATATCAATAACTTCAGATATGCAGATGACAAGATCCTAGTGGCAGAAAATGAAGAGGAACTAAAGAGCTTCTTGAAGGTGAAAGAGGAAAGTGATACAGCTGGCTTAAAACTCAACATTCAAAAAACAAAGATCATGGCATCTGGTCCCATCACTTCATGGCAAATACATGGGGAAACAGTGGAAACAGTGGCTGATTTTATTTTGGGGGGGCTCCAAAATCACTGCAGATGGTGACTGCAGCCATGAAATTAAAAGAAGCTTGCTCCTTGGAAGAAAAGCTATGACCAACATAGCATATTGAAAAGCAGAGACATCACTTTGCTGAGAGAGGTGCTTATACTAAAAGGTATGGTTTTTCCAGTAGTCATGTGTGGATGTGAGAGTTGGACCATAAAGAAGGCTGAGTGCCAAAGAATCGATGCTTTTGAAGTGTGGTGTTGGAGAAGGCTCTTGAAAGTCTTTGGACTGTAAGATCAAGCCGGTCAATCCTAAAGGAAACAAATACTGAATATTCATTGGAAGGATTGTTGCTGAGGTTCAAGTTCCAATACTTTGGCCATCTGATGGGAAGAGCCGACTCACCGGAAAAGACCCTGATGCTGGAACAGATTGAAGGCGGGAGTAGAAAGGACAGCAGAGGATGAGATGGTTGGATGGCATCAATGATTCGATGGACAAGAATTTGAGTAAGCTCCGGGAGTTGGTGATGGACAGGGAAGCCTGGCGTGTTGCAGTCCATGAGGTCGCAAAGAGTCGGACACGACTGAGCGACTGAACAAGAATGGCAACAGCAAGAACAACATAATACACTCTTACTAAAGCCGGAGAAGGTAAAGCAATGGGTAAACGCACCCCAGGACTTCCGGAGACTTATGGAGAATGACGCTAAAGAATCAAGTTGCTGTTGTTCAGTCGCTCAGTCACGTCTGACTCTTTGCAACCCCGTGGACCGCAGCACACCAGGCTCCCCTGTCCACCAGTATCTTCCTGAGTTTGCTCAAACTCAAGAGGGATGATTGAGTCACTGCTTTCCATTGTTCCCGCTCTCCTGGTCCTAGAGTTACACCTTTGACCCACAGAGTGGGAGCTCCAGGGTCCGCCCCTCTTGGTTCTGGGCTTGGAGAAGAGACGTGGTCAGGCCCACGGGAAGCGGATGACATTGACGTGGAGCCTGAAGAGGCACAGCTTGTTGACTGCACTCCCTTCGGGAGACCATGTCCCAAGCAGTCACTGATAAAAAGGAATGGGATGCCTATTCAAACAAATCCCCAAACGCATTCAAGTCACACGTACATTGGTTTTTCATTATCTTAGATCTAGGATAATCCACCCCGCTAGAGGAGTCTTTCCCAACACTGCAGAAACAAAAGTGAAGAAGATTCCAATTGAAAAGCTCTCCCTTAGAAAGACAACATTAGTATTACTAGCATTTAAACTACTGAGTTAAAATCTTAACCTTTCCTACTTAAAGTGAAATTCAATCATGTATAGCAAGGTCACACATACATTAGTGGTTTACAAGTATAAATGATAAAAGCGAATGAGGCTCCTGTCTTTCTAACACGACTGAAAAAATCAGAATCTTCTAAATGGATTTTATAAGCCTCAACTCTGTCATGATTAGTGTGCGGCTTCCAGGCTGACTTACTGAGAACCTCAGGGGAACATAATTCAAAGCTTTCCAGTCTAATACGCTTGGTCATTCATAAAAAGTGACTTCTTCATAGATACGTGGTTACCAAGGGGGTGGGGAAGGGATGGACTGACCGTTTGCAGTTGGCAAATAATCATATACAGGATGGATAAATAATAAGGACCTACTGCAGAGCACAGGGAACTCCATTCAATACCCTGTGATCGATCATGATGGAAGAGAATATGGAAAAGAGTGTGTGTGTGTGTGTGTGTGTGTGTGTGTGCACGCGTCTGTGTACAGTCAAGCCCTTGGTTTTTCCAGCAGTCATTTACAGATGTGAGAAAAGTGAAGTGTTCTTCGCTCAGTGGTGTCTGACTCTTTGCAACCTCATGGAGCCCGCCAGGCTCGTCTGTCCATAGAATTCTCCAGGCCAGAATACTGGAGTGGGTAGCCTTTCCCTTCTGCAGGGCATCTTCCCAACCCGGGGATCAAACCCATGTCTCCTGCATTGCAGGCGGATTCTTTACCACTGAGCCACCAGGGAAGCCCCACTGAGATCTGAATCCAACGCAAATGCTCCCAGTCACCAAAGAGCTCTTAATATAATAAGGACGGCAGAAATAGTTAGGGGAAACTATGTTTCCTTATTGTAGGTCCTTATTGTTTAATAGATGCAGGTTCACAGCAATTGGAAAACAGGCTCAGAAACTATCATCCCTTCCTGTAAATACTGAGAACACCTCTGGTTGGCTGACTCTGAAGAGAGAAAAAGGGAAAATGCATAGGGCTGGGATGCCTCCCACTTACTAAGATTTCATTAGCTAGCGCTGAAGGGGAGGCCAGACTTCACGACGACTCACGAGCTTTCCAAAGCCAAGCTAGAAGGATGAGAATATGCAGGTTTGATCGGTAATTCAAACTACAAGCGATGCCCAGCATTTATCTCAAACACACAGACACACACACATACGTTACCCATGAAAGGCTGCCCTTAACTCACTGTACAGGAAAGATGCCTGTATGAGGCAATGAAGCCCGTATACGCTATAATAAAACTTAAGATCCTGCAGAGACAAAGACATTAAAAAAATTTTTTTTTAATTGAGTAGAATAAAGGAGAAACAGGGATGAAAACTGAGACAAAAGAAACATAGACGTATAGGTTCCCTGGTGGTCCAGTGTTAAAGAATCTACCCACCAGTGCAGGGAAACGAGGGTTGGTTCGATCCCTGGTCCAGGAAGATCCCACGTGCTGTGTGGCAACTAAGCCCATGCTCCACAGGCACCGAGTCTGCGCCCTGGAGCCCAGGAGCCACAACTACTGAGCCCAGGTGCCCTGGGTCCTGTGCTCCCCAACAAGAGAGGCCACTGCAATGAGAAGCCCGCGTGCTGCAACTGGGGAGCAGCCCTCGCTTGCTGCAACTAGAGAAAAGTCTGCCAACAGCAACCAAGACCCCGTGCAGCAAAAAATAAATGAATAAAGAGCAAAATATTTGCTTTTAAAAAGAAAATGACCTGTAAGAAAATCCTGTTAAAAATAAAAGTGATACTGCTCGTTCCGTGAACGTCTGATATCAAATCTGGGGCAACCAGAGAATGCCGCATACAGCACGTGACATTAGAGCTCACCGTACATCAGTAAGCACCTTCTAGAATGTGCATCGTTGCAAAACAGAATGTAGACGAGCGTGATGGCTTCCAGCTCTCACATTTGGAACTGGGCCTCTGCTGTTTCTGCTGAGCAGCTCAGGCGTTCCAGACACTTCTGCAGACACCGTGGCACAGCCTGGAAACCTAAGTAGTTATAAGGCGTGTTGCTGGCGAGGGGAAGATCCACTGGGCTTCACGGTATGACGTGTCCTGCCGTATCCCACTTCAACATTGACTGTCCACCCTGGGGCTTCCTCTCTGCCTCCCTAGAACCTGGCTTTTGTATGTCAGAGAGCCTAACACCACAGCACAAACATACCGGAAAGCCAGCTCTATCGCCGCAGTCAGTTCCTCCAAAGATTCAGTCGGGATGACCTCAAGACACAACTTCTTGCTTACCCAGAGATGTACAGTGGTTTATATTTCAGTTCAAGCTTAGCTTGCAGAGGCAGATTCCAAGTTTAATTACATGTATACAGTGTTGCTCATTCCATTCATGGAATTCAATGTCATGATGGATTTCCAGGAATGCACCCACATGACATGTATTTGAGGAATTCGGGTCAGAAACCTCATTGCCAATTCTCTTTCTCCATAGGGCAAAAAAAAAAAAAGCATCTCTTAGTCCCATTGTCTGGGGTGAAGGATCAGGGAAGGAAGGAAGGACGAGATGCAGACAGGAGGTCTAAATAAAATAAATGAGCGTTGAGTGTCTCGTTCCCATTCGGAACATGTTTTAAGAATACCCTAAGTAGGTTTAGTCCACTCCACGAATAGATGAAATGGTGATTAAATAGCCCTGTTCCCTGAGACTCGGTCTGGAATGGATTCATCTCACTCTCTCCTGGAAGGAGTTTAGCGTTGTTTCTACGCTGAAGCCTGAGCTTCAGATGGCAGATAGAAGGCCCAGGGGTTTAAGCTGAGGCTTGAAAGCTTCCGAATCCCCAGCACTGCTGAACCTCCTTGAGAAAACAACATCTCAGAAGGGCTCACAGAGGCTCCCGCGGGTACAGCAACCTGCAGACAGAGCCGGAGGGCAACTGTCCACCAAGCGGTCAAACTCCCTGAGATGCTGGAAACAGTTCATCCTCCAGGTACCAAGGGACTGGTGGACTTTGGGGCCCAGATGACCTCAGGTTGGCACTGACGAGCTTGTCCTGAGAAAACGAGACATGTGCCTCACGGAAGCAGGTGGTGCTCGTGTGAAAATGGCATGAACAGTCCCTCCAACGGGAGGCTCACGCCCATTCCTGCCTGCCCCAGATCCATTCTGAGACCGGAGACTATCCAGGCATCAAGCCGACATTCACAACAAGTCAGCTCCCCACCAGGCCTTAATCCCCACATCCCTGGACCAAGCTCTCATTGCTTTCTGTGAACCGGGGCCAAATTCTGCAAAGTTACAGCTCTTGGAATAATTTTTTTTTTCCAGTTGTGAGCCTGATCTGGGGGGTGTCCCTCATTCAGGCAATGTCCCCGCCGAGTAAATCTGTTATCCCATAGATCGACACCACTTAGACGAGCATCAGAGGAAGCTTTCACATAGAGGCCAAATTCTCACCGGAAATGGATTTAAAACTATGTTTCCCGTAAAGTCTCACAGTGACATCACCACTGCATACTATGCTCACTGCAAAACCTCAGAGGCTAGATTCATGGCGCTTTCTGCATCTTGGCTCTTTCCCAACTCCAATGGACTGTCTCCTCTCAAAATCAAATAATGGAGATGTGGATGGAGAAGTGGAAAACTGCACGTTTCGTTCTTCATTTCATCGTGTGTATTTCAGGAGAAGAGCTGAAAGTGTTTTATTCTTCAAGATTATACTCAAGCAACTGACACAGGATTACTCTCCAAGATAATCAAGCAGCTCATACAGCTTAATATCAGAAAGACAGCACAATCAAAAAAATGAGCAGAAGACCTCAACAGACATTTTCCAAAGAAAATACGTACAGATGGCCAAAAAACATATGAAAAAAGAGGCTCAACATCACTCATTATGAGAGATATGCAAATCCAAACTATGGTGACGGATCACCTCACACTGGTCAGAAGGGCCATCCATCATCAAAAAGTGTATGAACAATATAAGGTGGAGACATCAAAAAGTCTATGAACAATATAAGCTGGAGAGGATGTGGAGAAAAGGGAACCCTCCTACACTGTGGGTGGGAATGCAAACTGATACAGGCCGTTATGGGAAATGGTATAGAGATTCCTTAAGAAACTAGGAAAATTCTGCCACATGACCCAGCAATCCCACTGCTAAGCATATAACCTCAGAAAACCACAATTCTAAAAGACATCCCAGTGTTCATTCCAGTGCTATTCACGATAGCCAGGACATGGAAGCAACCTAGACGTCCATCAAGAGTTGAACGGATAAAGAAGATATGGTACATATACACGATGGAATACTACTCAGCCATAGAAAAGGAACAAATCTGAGTCAGTTGTAGTGATGCAGATGAACCTAAAGCCTCTTATACAGAGTAAAGTAAGTCAGAAACAGACAAATAAGTATCATCTATTAATGCCTAGATATGGAATCTGGAAAACCAGTATTGACAAACCAAGGGGAGGCTCAAGAAGGAGTCCATATACACATAATTATGCCTGATTCGCATTGCCGCTGCTGCTGCTGCTAAGTCGCTTCAGTCGTGTCTGACTCTATGCGACCCCATAGACGGCGGCCCACCAGGCTCTTCTGTCCATGGGATTTTCCAGTCAAGAGTACTGGAGTGGGGTGCCATTGCTTTCTCCACTGATTTGCATTGCTGCACAGCAAAAACCAACACAACATTGTAAATAAAATTTTCCACCAAGTTAAAAAAAAAAGGTAATAACCCATGAGGAGAGAGAAACCACTGTATAACCCAGAAATATGAGTCCTCTAAGTGAGAAGTAGACATCCCCTGATGTATAATGCAATGGAAAATTCCAAGAGGAACGTACCGTATTCCTAAGCCTGTCCATTTAATTTGTGGTCACCTTTTCCCCGTGATTCCGTGGGACGCACCGCTAGGAGCTGGTGAAGAATGCGGACTCTTAAGTGATTTTCCATTCTTCCCCACCGAACGCAATGGTAAGCATTTTAAACGCTCAGAGTGCCACCACCCTTTGGTGCCCGCCTGCAAGGCGGGGTGTTTGCGATCGTCTTATGTTAAGTAATGGGGGTAATGAGATTTGTGTTCCTGTCTTTGGATGCAGGAGTCATAAATCTTGAGCGACTTAACAGCTCTTGAGCAGAGATTTCACGAGAGCTTGGGGTTCCAGAGGTCTGTTTGCTCCATCAGACATCTGTAGACAATAGCTCACCAAGATCCTCCAGCGGCGTTACAAGTCACACGACACCAGTTTCCTCTGCGATAACTCAGGGAAACACACGGGCTCCCTGGTCTCACATGAGACATTCTGCAAATATGTCTGCATGACTTCAACTATGCAGATAATTTTCCCTTCTGTTTTAGCAAAATCTCTCTGTTTTCTATCACTCACAACTTTTTTTTTTTAAGTCTTTGGAAGAAAAAAAAATTCCCAATGTTTATGTTACAAATATAAATTATATCAGTTTCCCTAGCTTGGCGATTATAAGAACATGTAGAAAGACACTTTATTTCTTAAATACAGAAACTTTCCTTTCAGCAGTAATTCAAAAAGACATAGGGAGGGGAACAAAAGACAGGTTCATTGTAGATTTGGGAGATTATATGCAAGTAAGAAAATCTTAGTGAAAGAGAATGGAAAAAGAAAACAGAAAACAAAACTTTTTTGATTTGTTGTATCAATATTTTCAAAGTGTTTCAGGAGACTCACTCAGGACTGATGTAAAACTTTGGTGATATTTCTTCTCAGATAAATATGTTCTCTTTTTGGCTTTAGGTAAACTTATAAAAACCTAAATTAAGTGTTGTTTCTTGACTCGACCTGCTCATATAAGTGAACGTGAAAAGGATATGTGTCAACTTCTTCCTCATTTTCTGAATGATCACTGTCCAAAAGCATCCTGATAAGATTTGTACTCTTCATTCCAAATTTTTATATGAATACACGTTACTGTAATTTTTTGGAAATGATATCTGGCACACGTTTTCTTCTTGGTACTTATTTTCCGCAGATCCTCACCGTTAAAATCAGCCTTTGGTCCTGAAGCTCATGCCTCTAGGAAAGGATAAGCATGTAAGAAAGATTAGAGTTGAATTCCTGGCTTTAAAAAGAGGAAGATAACGATTCTCTTACTTCATAGCAGAAGTACAGGTCTTAGGATGTTCCTGGTGGTATCAGTGGGCAAAATTCCAGCTCCCAATGCAGGGGGGCCTGGGTTCAATCCCTGGTCAGGGAACTAGGATTCCCACATAGTGCAACTGAGAGTTTGCATGCCACAACTAAAGATCCTGTGTGCTGCAACTAAGACCAGCTCAGTTCAGTTCAGTTGCTCAATTGTGTCTGACTCTTTGTGACCCCAGAGACTGCAGCATGCCAGGCTTTGCCAACAAAAGTTCATCTAGTCAAAGCTATGGTTTTCCCAGGAGTCACGTAAGGATGTGAGACTTGGACCATAAAGAAAGCTGAGCACCAAAGAACTGATGCTTTTGAACTCTGGTGTTGGAGGAGATGCTTCAGAGTCCCTTGGACTGCAAGGCAGATCCAACCAGTCCACCCTAAAGAAAATCAGTCCTGAGTATTCATTGGAAGGACTGATGTTGAAGCTGAAACTCCAGTACTTTGACCACCTGATGTGAAGAGCTGACTCATTTGAAAAGACCCTGATGCTGGGAAAGATTGAAGGCAGGAGGAGAAGGGGACGACAGAGGACGAGATAGTTGGATGGCATCACTGACTCGAAGGACATGAGTTTGAGCAAACTCCAGGAGCTGGTGATGGACAGGGAGGCCTGGCATGCTGCAGTCCCTGGGGTCGCAAAGAGTCGGACACGACTGACTGACTGAAGTGAACGGAAGTTCACTGAAGAGTTTAAAATGGGTGGATTGTGGCTCTATACATTTGCTGACAGACTTCCGTACACGTGGCAGATTTAGTACACTTCCTGCCCTAAGTAACTACAGGGCTGGGTCAGCACCACCTGAGTCTCCCCAACCCCCACCCCCCAGCACTCCCCCAGTCCTCCCCCTACCCACTGGGGCATCATCACACCCAGCGTGGGTGGGTGGGCCTTGATTTCCATAGCAACCACCAATCAGGTGAATCCTGCTCTATCCCCCTCAGGGAACTGCCTGAGGCTCCCAGGACCTTGGACCCCAAAGGTGTCTTCCTCCCTGCCTATATGATTCAGAGATGCTTCATCCACTCCAAGGCCTGGCTTTATGCTGGAAATTACTGAGCACTGATTTGAAGTGGTGTTCAGTCAGAGGGCCTTAAAGTATGCCAGAATAAGGGGAAGAAAGGAGCAAAAACCAGGAAAATTGCAAAAGAAAGAAAAAAAAAAAAACAGATCCAAAGCCCCAAGTAATCTCTCCGTGAACCAACAAAGACTTTTATGTGACATCAGTCAGGCGTCAACATTCAAGAGACTGGAACACAAATCTTCTGTTACGTCCGGTTCCACATGCACAACGTGAATCCTTCAACATCATTTAATAAGAACACTGGAAGGTATATGTGATTTAAAAAAAAAAGAGCCTAATGATGCCAACATTAACATATGAAATATCAACTGTGAAATGTCCGCCCTAAACCGTGTATACTGCCTGGTAACCAGTTTGGTGGGGATTCCAACATGGTTGCTACTCCTCAGTGAACAATGCATTGCTGTGAGAGACGGAACTTACTAAGCAGGAGAAACACTAAAGGTCTAAGGATTTATACAAACTTCATTTACTATTCCCTACTGCAAGAGAAGACTCTGCACATAGACATCACCAGATGGTCAACACCAAAATCAGATGGATTATATTCTTTGCAGCCAAAGATGGAGAAGCTCTATACAGTCAGCAAAACAAGATCGGAAGTGGACTGTGGCTCAGATAATGAGCTCCTTATTGCCAAATTCAGACTTAAATTGAAGAAAGTAGGGAAAACCACTAGACCATTTAGGTATGACCTAAATCAAATCCCTTATGATTATACAGTGGAAGTAAGAAATAGATTTAAGGGACTAGATCTGATAGCTAGAGTGCCTGATGAACTATGGATGGAGGTTCGTGACATTGTATGGGAGACAGGGATCAAGACCATCCCCATGGAAAAGAAATGCAAAAGAGCAAAATGGCTGTCTGGGGAGGCCTTACAAATAGCTATGAAAAGAGAAGCAAAAAGCAAAGGAGAAAAGGAAAGATACAAGCATTTGAATGCAGAGTTCCAAAGAATAGCAAGGAGAGATAAGAAAGCCTTCCTCAGCGATCAATGCAAAGAAATAGAGGAAAACAACAGAATGGGAAAGACTAGAGACCTCTTCAAGAAAATTAGAGATACCAAGGGAACATTTCATGCAAAGATGGGCTCGATAAAGGACAGAAATGGTATGGACCTAACAGAAGCAGAAGATATTAAGAAGAGGTGGCAAGAATACACAGAAGAACTGTACAAAAAAGATCTTCACAACCCAGATAATCACGATGGTGTGATCACTGACCTAGAGCCAGACATCCTGGAATGTGAAGTCAAGTGGGCCTTAGAAAGCATCACTACGAACAAAGCTAGTGGAGGTGATGGAATTCCAGTTGAGCTATTTCAAATCCTGAAAGATGATGCTGTGAAAGTGCTGCACGCAATATGCTAGCAAATTTGGAAAACTCAGCAGTGGCCACAGGACTGGAAAAAGTCAGTTTTCATTCCAATCCCAAAGAAAGGCAATGCCAAAGAATGCTCAAACTACCGCATAATTGCACTCATCTCACACGCTAGTAAAGTAATGCTCAAAATTCTCCAAGCCAGGCTTCGGCAGTACGTCACCTGTGAACTTCCAGATGTTCAAGCTGGTTTTAGAAAAGGCAGAGGAACCAGAGATCAAATTGCCAACATCCTCTGGATCATCGAAAAAGCAAGAGAGTTCCAGTAAAACATCTATTTCTGCTTTATTGATTATGCCAAAGTCTTTAGCTGTGTGGATCACAAGCAACTGTGGAAAATTCTAAAAGAGACTGGAATCCCAGACTACCTGACCTGCCTCTTGAGAAACCTATATGCACATCAGGAAGCAACAGTTAGAACTGGACAGACTGGTTCAAAATAGGGAAACGAGTACCTTAAGGCTGTATATTGTCACCCTGTTTATTTAACTTCTATGCAGAGTACATCATGAGAAACGCTGGGCTGGAAGAAGCACAAGCTGGAATCAAGATTGCCGGGAGAAATATCAATAACCTCAGATATGCAGATGACACCACCCTTATGGCTGAAAGTGAAGAGGAACTAAAAAGCCTCTTGATGAAAGTGAAGGAGGAGAGTGAAAAAGTTGGCTTAAAGCTCAACATTCAGAAAATGGAGATAATGGCATCTGGTCCCATCACTTCATGGGAAATAGATGCTGAAACAGTGGAAACAGTGTCAGACTTTATTTTTTTGGGCTCCAAAATCACTGCAGATGGTGACTGCAGCCATGAAATTAAAAGACGCTTACTCCTTGGAAG